>NC_088227.1:18352993-19022993 GCF_036934945.1 Oncorhynchus masou masou
TCATCCAAGAAGGCTCAAGGTCTTTGGCCACAAATTACATCAAACCACGTTATATCTACGGTAGCTTTGATTGCACTGATCATGTCAACATCATACTTTCAAAATCTTAGCTAGCAAGCTAGCAGTAATCAAGTAGACAATCTACTGGAAAATTGTTTTTAGTCCTTGTCATATGAAGAGAAACAATGAAGATAAATTATAGATGAAACGTATTGGTGCTCATCGGCCATTGGACATTACACAACAAGCTGGAAATCGCAAATTCAACAACCCAAGTCTGGGTTTACGGGTCTCTTTTCCAAGCTTTAAAGTATAAACATTCAACATTTGCCATGCTGTTAATTCAGCACGACTTCTTCCGCACTCAAAACAACTGGAAACTCAGAACTGGGAAATCTTACTTCAGTAAATTCAAGGCAACTGGGAATTCAAGGGGGGGGGGGGGGGAGCGCTGACTGGGAAAATACGTTTTGAACAGTCATCCAACTCGGAATTGCAAGTTGGGAACTTATGCCTCTTTTTCTAGAGCTCTGACCTGAAGATCACTGACGTCATCATGATTCAACCTTGTTCCTATCCCGAGTTCCCAGCACCATAAATCCAGAGAACGCCAGACTTTGATGACAAAATGTACCCATGAAGGAAAGTAAATGACTAAGTGTATGTTATGTAGTAAGCTGTTAGTAGCCCATGTGTCTCACCTTAATAATTTGGTCCGTTTTCCCCTCTTAATTTCGCAACCTGTTCTGGCTTGGTGGTGCACATTCAGCCTATAGCCTATTTTAGTGAAATGTCATCATTGGATATTGTAAGAGCTTTCATTGTCTGCTTATATGCCCCCTTTATTTATCCTGCGGTTCTGACTTGGTGTACTGTAAGAACGGACCATGTTCTGAATTCTGTCACAGTACATTTTAAAAGTGCTGAACAAATAGTTAAATTGACTACGTCCGTCCTAGCTCGCTCATGAATGTCTAAATCGAAATTACAGATCGCCTCTTATCCGCTTTTCGTACCAATATGCCATAGCTTGTACATCTCAATTGTCAGTAGAAAACACATTTGTTTAAGCAAGTCAGCCATGTTTTTTAGAGGCTGAATGAACTGTTTCCCTGCCAGACAAGACTCCGCTGATAGCCATGTGTAGCAGTGGTGAGGTGTTGGTACTGCCGTTGGGAAGTTTGTGGGTACCGTTTCCTCACCATTATAGTGCAATTAATGTATTGTGTTGTGGCTTTACTGATTTGCAAAACAATTTTTTTTTTTTGCCCCACCAAGATTTACATGCTAAAATCGCCACTGTACACAAGGTATAGTGAGTAACATGTTGGGTAACATACATTATTTCCTGACCATGTTAAAAGACCAGGATCATCTCCTGGACCGTGGTATACAGCATATGTAGTGCCCACAAATAGGGCAGCAGATGTTAGGGGTAGAACAGAGTAAATGGTGGGAGAGTAGTTCTGGCTCTGCTGTCGCCTCACTGCTCTGGAGATGCTGCCTTATCAGCAGGAGGAATTTGATCAGAAACAAAAAGCCATTTTCAGAATACCAACCAAGGTCAGGGAGTTAGACCTCAGTACTGCTCAGCATTCCCTAAGTGATCATACAGTAAATATGAGAACAGTGCACTAAACAGGCCTCTGACTGTGATTACTCACCACGAACTAGCAGAATCCTCTTTTTTCCTTTCACGACTCTGACGAGCCTGACACAAAGGATACACTGCTTCCTCAGGAACAGGCCCGACCCCCGTGATCTGCGAGAAGAGGCGGAGAAAGAGGGGGAGAAGGTCGGGCTTGCCTTCTGAGAATTCGTAGGCGATCGAATAACCCCCCACTTCCTTCCATTCTGCTCCCAAACGTGCAATCTTTGGACAATAAAATTGACGAGTTACGCAGAAGATTGAACTACCAACGGGACATTAAACTAACATCTTGTGCTTCACGGAGTCGTGGCTGAACGACGACATCAACATACAGCTGACTGGCTATACGATCTACCGTCAGGATAGAACAGCAGCGTCTGGTAAGACAAGGTGCGGCGGTCTGTGTGTTATTGTGAACAGCAGTTGGTGCACGATATCAAAGGAAATCTCGAGCTATTGCTTTGTAGCTGTTTACATACCACCACCAATCAGAGACTGGCAGTAAGACAGCATTGAATGAGCTGTATTCCGCCATAAGCAAACAAGAAAACACTCACCCAGAGGCGGAGCTCCTAGTAGCCGGGGACTTTAATGCAGGGAAACTTAAATCCGTTTGACCAAATTTCTATCAGCATGTTAAATGTGCAACCAGAGGAAAAATAACGCTGGACCACCTATACTCCACACACAGACGCATACAAAGCTCTCCCTCGCCATCCATTTGGCAAATCTAACCATAATTCTATCCTCCTGATTCCAGCAAAAGTTAAAGCAGGAAGCACCGGTGACTACATCAATTAATAAAGTGGTCAGAGGAAGCAAATGCTAAGCTACAGGACTGTTTTGCTTGCACAGACTGGAATATGTTCCGGGATTCCTCCGATGGCATTAAGGAGTACACCACACCATTCATTGGCTTTATCAATAAGTGCATTGATGACGTCATCCGCACAGTGACTGTACGAACATATCCCAACCAGAAGCCATGGATTACAGGCAGAATCTGCACTAAGCTAAAGGGTAGAGCTGCCGCTTACAAGAATCGTACGACACTGGCTCTGACACTCGTCGGATGTGGCAGGGCTTGCAAATCATTACAGATTACAAAGGGAAGCACAGCTGAGAGCTGCCCAGTGACAAAAGCCTACCAGATGAGCTAAACTACTTCTATGCTCGCTTCGAGGCAAATAACAATAAAATGCATGAGAGCACCTGCTGTTCCGGACAACTGTGTGATCACGCTCTCCGCAGCCGATGTGAGTAAGACCTTTAAACAGGTCAACATTCACAAGGCCGCAGGGCTAGACAAATAACCAGGATGTGTACTGTGAGCATGCGTTGACCAACTGGAGAGTGTCTACACTGACATTTTCAACCTCTCCCTGTCCGAGTCTGTAATACCAACATGTTTTATGCAGACCACCATAGTCCCTGTGCCCAAGAACACTAATGTAACCTGCCTAAATGACTACTGACTCATAGCACTCACGTCTGTAGCCATGAAGTGCCTTGAAAGGCTGGTAATGGCTCACATCAACACCATCACCCCAGAAACCCTAGACCCACTCCAATTTGCATACCGTCGAAACAGATCCTCAGATGATGCAATCTCTCTCATACTCCATACTGCCCTTTCCCACCTGGACAAAAGGAACACCTATGTGAGATTGCTATTCACTGACTACAGCTCAGCGTTCAACACCATAGTGCCCTCAAAGCTCATCAATAAGCTAAGGTGCCTGGGACTAAACACCTTCCTCTGCAACTGGATCCTGGACTTCCTGACGGGCCGCCCCCAGGTGGTAAGGGTAGGTAACAACACATCCACCACGCTGATTCTCTAAACAAGGGCCCCTCGGGGAGTACAGGAGGGAACTGTGCATGCACCCCTGTTTACTCATGACTGCATGGCCAGGCACGACTCCAACACCATCATTACATTTGCAGATGACACAACAGTGGTAGGCCTGATCATCGACAACGACGAGACGGCCTATAGGGAGGTCAGAGACGTGGCCATGTGGCGCCTGGACAACAACCTCTCCCTCAACGTGATCAAGACAAAAGGAGATGATTGTGGAATACAGGAAAAAGAGGACCATGCACGCCCCCCATTAAGATCGATGGGGCTGCCGTGGAGCAGGTTGAGAGCTTCAAGTTCCTTGGCGTCCACATCACCAACAAACTAACATGGTCCAAGCACACCAAGACAGTCATGAAGAGGGCACGACAAAACCTATTCCCCAGGGACTCTGTATCGGTGCCCCCCTGTATACAGTCTTGCTATTGTTATTTTACTGCTGCTCTTCAATTACTTGTTACTGTTCATCTCTTGTTCTTATCTGTATTTTTTTAAACAGCATTGTTGGTTAGGGGCTCAATAGTAAATATTTCACTTTAAGGTCTACACCTGTTGTATTAGGCGCATGTGACTAATACAATTTGATTTGAACATTGCAGCTATAACGCTAATGTAGTTTCTCCCCATACTACATCCTCATCACGTTCACTGTGGTGGCTCGATGCGAATGCTGAGTCCTGCTAATTTCAGAACTGCAGCAAACAAGCTGTCGATACACACAGTACCACTGATCCCACTCACCCCAGCCTAACAAAACACATGTAGAAAACGGACTGAAACCAGGAGGAAATGAATCCTGTCACTCCTCAGCAGAATCAATAGGACCTCAATTAGGACAGTGGTGGTGATGGTGGTGTAGGGAATGTATCTTGAGAGAGAAGTGTGTGTGGAAACATTCCCTTATCTAGGGGGCGACTTTCCCGTTGTCCTTCCTGAGCCATCTTTAGTTGGCTGTACTGTGTGTTTACAGAGAGAGCTGGAGCAGAGCGTTGTGGTGGCACTGAGCCAATGTCAGCAGGTCCACCTTCCACAGGAAAGAGACCCTCTCTGGGAGCCGTCAGCACAGAGCAGACGGATAGATAACAGCCTCAGTCCTCTCTCCAACTCGCTGCATGTGTCTCTCTCTCTGATATATTCGGAAAGAATTCAGGACCTCTATACCAGGCAGTATCAGAGGAAGACCCCTTGACTTCATCCACATTTTGTTACGTTACAACCTTTTACTATAATGGATTAAAATGTTTTTTTTTGCTTGATCAAGCTATACACAATACCCCATAATGATAAAGCAAAAACAGATTGACACTTTTGCAAACGTATATAAAAAAAAAAACTGAAAATCACATTTACATAAGTATTCAGACCCTTTACTAAGTACTTTGTTGAAGCACCTTTGGCAGTGATTACAGCCTAGAGTCTTCTTGGGTATGATGCTACAAGCTTGGCACACCTGCATTTGGGGAGTTTCCTCCATTCTTGTCTGCAGATCCTCTCAAGCTCTGGCAGGTTGGATGGGGAGCGTAGCTGCACAGCTATTTTCAGGTCTCAAGAAACGTTCGATCAGGTTAATCCGGACTCCGGCTGGGCCATTCTAAGACATTCAGAGACTTATCCTGAAGCCACTCCTGTGTTGTCTAGGCTGTGTGCTCAGGGTCAATGTGCTGTTGGAAGGTGAACCTACACCCCAGTCTGAGGTCCGGAGCAGGTTTTCAGCATGGATCTCTCTGTACTTTGCTCTGTTCACCTTTCCCTCGATCCTGACTAGTTTCCCAGTCCCTGCCTCTGAAAAATATCCTCACAGCATGATGATGCCACCACCATGCATCATGGTATGGACGGTGCAAGGTTTTCTCCAGACGTGATGCTTGGCATTCAGGTCAAAGAGTTCAATCTTAGTTTCATCAGACCAGCGTATATGGTTTCTCATGGTCTGAGTCCTTTAAGTGCCTTTTGGCAAACTTCCAGCGGGCTGCCATGTGCCTTTTGCTGAGGAGTGGCTCCCGTCTGACCACGATACCATAAAGACCTGATTGGTGGAGTGCTGCAGAGATGGTTGTTCTTCTGGAAGGTTCTCCCATCTTAGCAGAGGAACTCTGGAGCTCAGTCAGAGTGACCATTTGGTTCTTGGTCACCTCCCTCATCAAGGCCCTTCTCCCCCGATTGCTCAGTTTGGCTGGGTGGCCATCTCTAGGAAGAGTCTTGGCGGTTCAAAACTTCATCCATTTAAGAATGATGAGGTCACTGTGTTCTTGGGGACCTTCAATGCTGCTGACAAGTTTTGGTACTCTTCCCCAGATCAGTGCCTTGACACAATCCTGTCTCGGAGCTCTACGGACAATTCCTTTGACCTCATGGCTTGGTGTTTGCTCTGACATGCACTATCAATTGAGGGACCTTATATAGACAGGGGTGTGCCTTTCCAAATCAAGTACAATCAATTGAATTTACCACATTTACCAAATATATTTTATTTTAGATTCTCCAGAGTAGTCACCCATTGCCTTGATGACAGCTTTGCACACTATGCATTCTCTCAACCAGCTTAACCTAGAATGATTTTCCAACAGTCTTGAAGGGGTTCCCACATGTGCTAAGCACTTGTTGGCTGCTTTGCCTTCACTCTGTGGTCCAACTCATCCCATTTTGGGTTGAAGTCAGGTGATTGTGGAGGCCAGGTCATCTGATGCAGCACTTCATCACTCTCCTTCTTGGTCAAATAGCCCTTACACAGCCTGGAGGTGTGTTTTGGGTCATTGTCCATTCTGCTCCAGAATGCTGTGGTAGCCATGTTGGTTAAGTATGCCTTGAATTCTAAATTAAATCAGACAGTGTCACCTGCAAAGCAGCACCACACCTCCTCCATTCTACATGATGGGAACCACACATGCAGAGATCCTCCGTTCACCTACTCTGCAACACAGCGGATGGTACCAAAAATCTCTAAATTTGACTCATTAGATCAAAGGACAGATTTCCACCGGTCTAATGTCTATTGCTCGTGTTTCTTGGCCCAAGCAAGTCTCTTCTTCTTATTGGTGTCTTTTAGTAGTGGTTTCTTTGCAGCAATTCAACCATGAAGACCTGATTCACACAGTCTCTTCTGAACAGTTGACGTTGAGATGTGTTACTTGAACCCCTGTGAAGCATTTATTTAGTCTGTAATCTGAGGTGCAGTTATTCTAATGAATGTATCCTCTGCAGCAGAGGTAAGCACCCCCCTATCCACATCGACGGGGCCACAGTGGAGAAGGTGGAACGTTTTAAGTTCCTCTGCGTACACGTCACTAACAAACTGACAAACTGAAATGGTCCACCCACACAGACAGTGTGGTGAAGAAGGCACAACAGCACCTCTTCAACCTCAAGAAAATTAAGACATTTGGCTTGGCCCCTAAGACCCTCACAAACTTTTACAGATGCACAATTGAGAGCATCCTGTCGGGCTGTACGGCAACTGTGCCGCTCGCAACCGCAGGGCTCTCCAGAGGGTGGTGCGGTCTGCCTGTCTGCCCTCCAGGACACCAACAGCTCCCGATGTCACAGGAAGGCCAAAAATATCATCAAGGACAACAACCACCTGAGCCACTGACTGTTCACCCCGCTATCATCCAGAAGGCGAGGTCAGTACAGGTGCATCAAAGCTGGGACCGAGAGGCTGAAAAACAGCTTCTATCTCAAGGCCATCAGACTGTTAAACAGCCATCACTAGCACATTCGAGGCTGGTGCCCTATATACATAGACTTGAAATCACTGACCACATTAATAATGGAACACTAGTGACTAACAATGTTTACATATACTTCTGTACACCACCCATACCTTGTCACACAACAACTGAAATGGCTCAAAAGCATTAACAAGGAAAAAAATTCCACAAACATACTTTTACCAAGGCACACCTGTCAATTGAAATGCATTCCTGGTGACTACCTCATGATGCTGTTTGATACAATGCCAATAGTGTGCAAAGCTGTCATCAAGACAAAGGGTGGCTACTAAATATATTTTGATTTGTATAACCCTTTTTAGGTTACTACATGATATGTGCTATTTCATAGTTTGGATGTCTTCACTATTATTCTACAAAGTACAAAATAGTACACATAAAAACCCTTGAATGAGAAGGTGTTCTAAAACTTGACTGGAAGCGTATGCCTGTACAGTTGAAGTCGGAAATGTACATACACCTTAGCCAAATACATTTAAACTCATTTTAAACTTAGTAAACATAGCCTGTTTTAGGTAAGTTAGGATCACCACTTTATTTTAAGAATGTGAAAAGTCAGAATGATAGTAGAGAGAATAATTTATTTCAGCTTTTATTTCTATCATCACATTCCCAGTGGGTCAGTAGCTTACATACACTCAATTAGTATTTGATAGCATTGCCTTTAAATTGTTTAACTTGGGTCAAACGTTTCAGGTAGACTTCCACAAGCTTCCCACAATACGCTGGGTGAATTGTGGCCCATTCCTCCTGACAGAGCAGGAGTAACTGAGTCAGGATTGTTGGCCTCCTTGCTCGCACACACTTTTTCAGTTCTACCCACACATTTTCTATAGGATTGAGGTCAGGGCTTTGTGATGGCCACTCCAATACCTTGACTTTGTTGTCCATTTTGCCACAACTTTGGGGCCATTGTCTATTTGGAAGACCCATTTGCTACCAAGCCCTAACTTCCTGACTGATGTCTTGAGATGTTGCTTCAATATATCCACATAATTTTCCAGCCTCATGATGCCATCTATTTTGTGAAGTGCACCAGTCCCTCATGCAGCAAGGCACCCCCACAACATGATGCTGCCACACCCGCGCTAAACGGTTGGGATGGTGTTTTTTGGCTTGCAAGCCTTCCCTTTTTCCTCCAAACATAACGATGGTCATTATGGCCAAACAGTTCCAGTTTGTCCTCAGACCAGAGGACATTTCTCCAAAAAGTACGATATTTGTCCCCATGTACAGTTGCAAACCGTAGTCTAGCTTTTTTATGGCGGTTTTGTTGGCTTCTTCCTTGTTTGGCGGCCTTTCAGGTTAGGTCGATATAGGACTAGTTTTACTGTGGATATAGATACTTTTGTGCCTGTTTCCTCCAGCATCTTCACAAGGTCCTTTGCTGTTGTTCTGGGACTGACTTGCACTTTTTGCTCCAAAGTACGGTCATCTCTAGGAGACAGAACACGTCTCGTTCCTGAGCGGTATGACGGCTGCGTGGTCCCATGGAGTTTATACTTGCGTACTATTGTTTGTACAGATGAACGTGGTACCTTCAGGCGTTTGGAAATTGCTCACAAAGATGAACCAGACTTATGGAGGTCTACAATTTTTTTCTGAGGTCTTGGCTGATTTCTTTTGATTTTCCTATTATGTCAAGGAAAGAGGTACTGAGTTTGAAGGTAGGCCTTGAAATACATCCACAGGTAATCCTTCAATTGATTCAAATGATGTCAGTAGCTTCTAAAGTCATGACATGTGATACAGTGAATTATAAGTGAAATAATCTACCTGTAAACAATGTTGGAAAAATTACTTGTCATTCACAAAGTAGATGTCCCAACCGACTTGCCCAAACTATAGCTTGTTAACAAGAAATTAGTGGAGTGGTTGAAAAACTTAACGTTTTAATGACACCAACCTAAGTGGATGTAAACTTCTAACTTCAACTGTATGCATGCATGCATGCATGCATGCATGTATGTACAGTGGGGCAAAAAAGTATTTAGTCAGCAACCAATTGTGCAAGTTCTCCCACTTAAAAAGATGAGAGGCTTGTAATTTTCATCATAGGTACACTTCAACTATGAGAGACAAAATGAGAAGAAAAAAAATCCAGAAAATCACATTGTAGGGTTTTTAATGAATTTATTTGCAAATTATGGTGGAAAATAAGTATTTGGTCAATAACAAAAGGTTATCTCAATACTTTGTCATTGTACTGTTATATACCCTTTGTTGGCAAACGTTTTCTGTAAGTCTTCACAAGGTTTTCACACACTGTTGCTGGTATTCCTCCATGCAGATCTCCTCTAGAGCAGTGATGTTTTGAGGCTGTTGCTGGGCAACAAGGACTTTCAACTCCCTCCAAAGATTTTCTATGGGGTTGAGATCTGGAGACTGGCTCGGCCACTCCAGGACCTTGAAATGCTTCTTACGAAGCCACTCCTTCGTTGCCCGGGCGGTGTGTTTGGGATCATTGTCATACTGAAAGACCCAGCCACATTTCATCTTCAATGCCCCTGCTGATGGAAGGAGGTTCACACTCAAAATATCACGATACATGGTCCCTTTCATTCTTTCCTTTACACGGATCAGTCGCCCATGCTTCACAGTAGGTATGGTGTTCTTTGGATGCAACTCAGCATTCTTTGTCTTCCAAACACGACAAGTTGACTTTTACCAAAAAGTTATATTTTGGTTTCATCTGACCATATGACATACTCCCAATCTTCTTCTGGATCATCCAAATGCTCTCTAGCAAACTTCAGAAGGGCCTGGACATGTACTGGCTTAAGCAGGGGGACACGTCTGGCACTGGAGGATTTGAGTCCCTGGCGGCGTAGTGTGTTACTGATGGTAGGCTTTGTTACTTTGGTCCCAGCTCCCTGCAGGTCATCCACTAGGTCCCCCCGTGTGGTTCTGGGATTTTTGCTCACCGTTCTTGTGATCATTTTGACCCCACAGGGTGAGATCTTACATGGAGCCCCAGATCGAGGGAGATTATCAGTGGTCTTGTATGTCTTTCATTTCCTAATAATTGCTCCCAGTTGATTTCTTCAAACCAAGCTGCTTGCCTATTGCAGATTCAGTCTTCCCAGCCTGGTACAGGTCTACAATTTTGTTTCTGGTGTCCTTTGACAGCTCTTTGGTCTTGGCCATAGTGGAGTTTGGAGTGTGACTGTTTGAGGTTGTGGACAGGTGTCTTTTATACTGATAACAAGTTCAAACAGGTGCCATTAATACAGGTAACGAGTGGAGGACAGAGGAGCCTCTTAAAGAAGTTACAGGTCTGTGAGAGCCAGAAATCTTGCTTGTTTGTAGGTGACCAAATACTTATTTTCCACCATAATTAGCAAATTAAATAATAAAAAATCCTACAATGTGATTTTCTGGATTTTTTTATCATTTTGTCTGTCATAGTTGAAGTGTACCTATGATGAAAATTACAGGCCTCTCATCTTTTTAAGTGGGAGAACTTGCACAATTGGTGGCTGACTAAATACATTTTTGCCCCACTGTATGTATGTATGTATGTATGTATGTATGTATGTATGTATGTATGTATGTATGTATGTATGTATGTATGTATGTATGTATGTATGTATGTATGTATGTATGAATTAATATATCTTTGTCTCTCTCGCTCTCCACCCTCTCTGTCTCTCTTCCCATCGCTCTCATTTCCCTTGTCCTATACTCACAATATGTTCCAAACAATGAACTGTGCACACAATAAATTGTTTTCCTATGCTTGAGTAAAGGTAGAGAGGGTTGGACATTTGAGTCCATATGTGCTCTGTGGTTTTTCGACTGATCGGCTTCCGACCGGTAATAATGACTTCATTGATTTTCCTGACATTGTGGCTCAATCTAACTGATCACTAACATGCCTAAATGATAGGCTGTCCCGATGATATGAAAACAGCATCTGTGTCAGCTATGGCGCCGTTTCAGAAACGCTTAGAAAACTTTATCATCCCCTCATAAATCATTCATTAAAAAAATACACAGACAGCATGAAATACAACGCAACATTAACCCTTTCATTGCTTAAAAAAACAAACACTGGCACCTTTTCCAAGAAATGTATTCCTACAGAATTTATATTTTATATAAGTGGTGCGTCAAGCCATACCTGACAGCAGAACATAGTATGATTTTGTTTGTGATCAGGGAGGAGGTGCTTGTCAGATTGTGTGAGGTGGCAGCAGTAGGCTAAAACAGGAAGGGACATCGCAGTTCTCCATGCCACAGCTATCACAGTCTGAACCGGTCTCATGCTGTGAATGGAACATTGGTCCATCTTAACCTATTGGAAACAGTACTGTCTCTCTGCTTTGGAGAACGGTCACATTCCATTGGCTTGTTACAGGTGACGAGAGTACAGTTAATGGTGCCAAATAACACACTAAATGTGATGCATCTCATTGTACACACCTGAATCAGTGTATAAGTGTGTAGTTCAAACACAACTGCATGTTCACTCAGTGTTGTAACAGCGATGGTGGTCACACTCCAGTGTTTTCAATCCCAGAGGTAAATATGCACAGTCATTTATAGCATCCAGATTCACCACCTGCTAATGACAATAATCTGAAACTAATTACAGTGATATTAATTACTTAAACAAAGCCATGTGTTTACCTTTACCATTTCTTCACAGAACAGGTTGGGGCTGGCATTGGTTGCACTGAGAACCACCATGTGTGAACATACATATGAACACGTACATGCATACAAATGACTGATCATTTTGTTTGCACATGAACCAATGAATGGACAACTGTCGCTTTGATATTGATCTGTGGTTACTGTACATCTTCAGTGCTTCTGGTATATTTTTTTGTGTTGAGTTCAACAGTTATCTATGACTACTTCACTCCATTCTCTCCCTGTTGCCCCCCTGCCTTACCCTGTTGCCCTATAGGCCCGTGAAGGGGGAAGGGTGTACGGCCCAGTACAACACTGGTGCCAAGCTTCCTGCCATCCAGGACCTCTGCGCCAGGAGGTGTCAGAGGAAGGTACTAAATATTATCAAAGACCCCAGCCACCCCAGTCATACATAGACTGTTCTCTCTACTACCGTATGGCAAGCGGTACCGGAGCACCAAGTCTAGGACCAAAAGGCTTCTCAACAGCTTTTACCCCCCCCCCCCCCAAACCCCTCTTTTACGCCGCTGCTATTGACTGTTTATCATATACGCGGTCACTTTAACCATATCTACATGTACATACTACCTCAAATTAGCTTGACTAACCAGTACCACCGCACATTGGCTACCCGGACTATCTGCATTGTGTCCCGCCACCCACCACCCGCCAACCCCTCTTTTACACTACTGCTACTCTCTATTCATCATATATGCATTGTCACTTCAAACCATATCTACATGTACATACTACCTCAATTAGCCCGACTAACTGGTAGCCTCGCTACTGTTATTATTCAGTGTCTTTTTACTGTTGTTTTTTTATTTGCTAATCTATTGTTCACCTAATACCCATTTTTTCCTTAAATAGCACTGTTGGTTAGGGCCTATAAGTAAGCATTTCACTGTAAGGTCAACACCTGTTGTATTCGGCGCACATGACAAATACACTTTGATTTGAACCCTGGAACTGTAAACTACAGTACCTCCCTTTGACGATGAAGAAGGTCCCGCTAGCATCACCCAAAAAGCAATGTCACGCCTCAGGCTTTTAAACTAAAAACCTTTCAATATTCAAGCATCTAAAATCCCTCGTCACCGAGACATAGAATGAGTGTTTATTTTCCATTGGTGCATGAAGTATAAGGCATTCCAATCTTTTCGAAGTGTATTCAAATGAGAACTGTGGGAGGAATATTATGTGCTGTGAATGTCATTTACAATGAAAATTAACATACAAAATGTTTGATATTTCAAGGACAGATGATATCTTATTTAAAAAATATCTTGCCACTTGTAGGCCTTTTCTGTGCTTGGAATAAACAAACACACACACACTCTACAAGACTGATGGTCACAATAAATGCCTGGTTTTTAATAATTTGCAAAGTGTGGGAAACCCGAGAAGCAGAGCATCTGAAACAAATCCCAAATCGAGTTCCTCTTTCAAAGCACGTAAAGGCCTGATTTTATTCTCAGATCGGGTTTAATACTATATATTTGTTTTTCTTCCCTGTGTTTTCACCAAGAGGCTGCATGAATGTCTAGGACCAATCAAACCCTCAAATGTAATAAAACTCCAATCACAAGCCCCTGACATCCAGATGTCTGTGAGATACAGCGACGGGAGGGAAGTGTCAGCTCAGCAACTTGCAGTGGTCTCCCGGCGCCCCAGGGGCTAACAAATAAGATCTGGCACACTTGTGTTACTTATTAAGAGAATTTGCATGGGACCAAGAGAGCTCACGTTCAGCAGACTACAGCAGTTCCCTGGTAACAAAGCAACGAGCTGTGCCACACTTTTTCGGGTTGGGGAAAGGGAACCATTTCCCTAATACCTGGGGCTCTGCACATCACCACAGGTCATTTTGTTTTATCCCCAATTTGCTGATCATTGTAAAATAGTGCTCCAGGACATTGTCAGAGGTAAAGAGATGATGCTCTGTGTGTATGAATGTTAATCTACATGTATCTGTCTGCCTGTCACTAGTCACTACCTTAGCATAGTCTGTTCTCTGAGGGGGTTTGCTTAACCTTTTCACTCTTGTCCCCACTTTTTGTTGTTGTTGAGAGCCCGTTGTCACTGACTAGCACGTTAAAAGGTCTGATTTGCTGTGGAAATAAGAGGAATTAAATCATGTGTGGAAGCACCGAAGCAAAATAGATCAATAGAGCAACATTAGTTAAATTATGTATGAAATGCGTTTCTTAGCCGGCAGCCTATAACCCTTAAAATATTGGGTAATGTGCTTAATGAACTTTACTCTGTACTCAATTACCAGTGGCCATTGTGACCTTGCAGCCTTTTAAGGTGAAAAGGAGCGGGGCTAAGGGATTGAGGATTTCTATTTAGATTCGTAATGGAAGTTCAGAGACACCAGCCACAACCACTGTCAGCATTAACCAGATGCTTGAATGTGCTACTATTTACCTTGTGGATGGATGGATGGATGGATGGATGGATGGATGGATGGATGAAGTCAAACTGGAATGGGGTATCATTCATAAAACCAGTTGTTATTCCCAAAGAGATAAACGCAAGTCAATAAAGCAGGAGAATGTATATAATTAACTAATCAGTGATTTTAAACACAATACTTGTTTCCTGACTGAGACACCTGTAGAAAACCAAACAAAGGCACGCTGGAGAGCAGACCAGAAATAACACAGAGGCGTCAGGGGACTGACAGTAGGTTTTGAGACATATTGTCACTTCAGGCGCTTCTATTTTGCAGCCCTCTGAAATGGTCCCAACTGTGACAGATGCTTTTAGAGGCAGACTGACTGTCACAGAAAGGTGGGCGATGACCTATAGATGACCTATTCTTCCCTATGTACATAGTCATAAAATCCTGGTCACTTTAAGGATGTTTACATACTGTTTTACCACTTTATATGTATATATTGTATTCTAGTCAGAGCTCTACTGCTGTACACACCTTTTCTGTGCATTCTACAAAGCTCCAGGCGTCCTTCCTAACTCAGTTACCGGAGAAGAAGAAAACAGCTCAGGGGTTTCACCATGAGGCCAATGGTGACTTTAAAACAGTTAAGAGTTTAATGGCTGTTATAGCAGAAAACTGAGGATGGATCAAAAACATTGTAGTTACTCCAAAATACTAACCTAATTGACAGAGCAAAAAGAAGGAAGCCTGTACGGAATAAAATATTCCAAAACATGGACCATATTTGCAATAAGGCACGAAAATAAAACTGCAGAAAATGTGTCAAAGAAATACATTTTATGTCTTGAATACAAAAAAGTGCAATTTTTTTGGAAAATCGAACACATCACTGAGTACCACTCTACCTACACTATATGGCCAAAGGTAGGTGAACACCCCTTCAAATTAGTTTATTTGGTTATTTTAGCCACACCCGTACACCACAGTGGTGTAAAGCTTGCTGCTAATGGACTCTGGAGCAGGGGAAACGTGTTCTCTGGAGTGAGGCATCACGCTTTACCATCTGGCAATCCAACGGACAAATCTGGGTTTGCCGGATACCAGGAGAATGCTACCTGCCCCAATACATAGTGCCAACTGTAAAGTTTGGTGGAGAAGGAATAATGGTCTGGGGCTGTTTTTCATGGTTCCGGGCTAGGCCCTTTAGTTCCAGTAAAGAGAAATCTTAATACAACAACATACAACATACATTCTAGACGGTTCTGTGCTTCCAAATTTGTGGCAGCAGTTTGGGGAAGGCCCTTTCCTGTTCCAGCATGACAATAACCACGTGCACAAAGCGAGGTCCATACAGAAATGGTTTGTGTAGAAGATCTTGACTGGCCTGCACAAAGCCCTGACCTCAACCCCAATATACACCTTTGGGATGAATTGGAATGCCGACTGTGAGCCAGGCCTACATCAGTGCCCGACCTCAATAATGCTCGTGGCTGAATGGAAGCAAGTCCCCGCAGCAATGATCCAGCATCTAGTGGAAAAGCCTTCCCAGAAGAGTGGAGGCTTTTATAACAGTAAAGGGGGGACCAACTCCATATTAAATGGCCATGATTTTGGAATGAGATGTTCGATGAGCAGGTATCCAATATACATTTCACCTGTAGTGTATTTTCAAGCATGTTGGTGGGCGCATCATGTTATGGGTATGCTTGTCATTGGCAAGGACTAGGGATTATTTGAGGATACAATAGCAACGGATTAGAGCTAAGCACAGGCAAAATCCTAGAGGAAAACCAGACACTGGGATACAAATTCACCTTTCAGCAGGACCAATAAACAAAAACCACAATGCCAAATATACACTGGAGTTGCTTACCAATACAACATTGAATGTTCCTGAGCGGCCTAGCTACAGTTGACTTAAATCAGTTTATAAAAGCTATGACAAGAATTGAAAATGGCTGGCTAGCAATGATAAACAACCAACTTCACAGAGTTTGAAGAATTTTTTGAGGAATAATGTACAAATATTGGACAATCCAGGTGTCCAAAGCTTTTTGAGACTTACCCAGAAAGACTCACAGCTGTATTCACTGCCAAAGGTGATCCTGTCCTGTATTGACTCAGGGGTGTGAATAATTCTAAAAAACATATTTTCCCTTTTTCATTATGGGGTATTGTGTGTAGATTGATGAGAAAAAAAAATATTTAATCAATTTTGAATTCAGGCTGTAACACATAAGTCAAGTGGCATGAAAGCTTTCTGAAGGCGCTCAGCACTCCAAAACGCGCTCAGCACTCCAAAACGCGCTCAGCACTCCAAAACGCGCTCAGCACTCCAAAACGCGCTCAGCACTCCAAAACGCGCTCAGCACTCCAAAACGCGCTCAGCACTCCAAAACGCGCTCAGCACTCCAAAACGCGCTCAGCACTCCAAAACGCGCTCAGCACTCCAAAACGCGCTCAGCACTCCAGAACGCGCTCAGCACTCCAGAACGCGCTCAGCACTCCAGAACGCGCGCAGCACTCCAGAACGCGCGCAGCACTCCAGAACGCGCGCAGCACTCCAGAACGCGCTCAGCACTCCAGAACGCGCTCAGCACTCCAGAATGCGCTCAGCACTCCAGAATGCGCTCAGCTCTCCAGAATGCGCTCAGCTGTCTTCCCACCAATTCTTGCTGCATTAATTGTTTCATTGTGTGAATGGTTTGACCTTTGATTGTTAATTTGTATCAATTCCCCATTACTTATGTCAACAGTAGTACATTTACCGTTAATCCCCGTTATTTGCTTGGGCCTGTGCACGCCTGAACAAGCATAAAGTAGGCTACCTGGCCTGCTGTACGCAAAGTAGGTAAGCAACAAGGGATGCCTGACATCTGACCAACACTAACAAAAAGCCAAGCTTCTCAGTAATGTTTCTTCACCTACACAGTAAGTGAACAAAGTGTTTTTTTAACATCCATTGCGAATGATAGGCTAATAGCGCCTCACAGTATTTGAAAAATCCTTTTAACGCTCTCCCCCTCGATAATCACCAGACCTCGGTGTGAAAGCAAAATGTCATGCTCTGAGCATCCAATATATCCAGTGGAAATGTCATAAATTGCCTGAACTATTTTCCCTTGAGTAAAAACAGCTGTCTGTCCCGAGCTCACTGGCGGGAAACTGAGGCCCCCGAATAGTTGATTGAGGGCCCAGAATTGTAGCACTTCACTAGTGATAGCTCAAGTTAAGGCAGATAGAAAGGGAGGCAGACAGGCGGAGAAGAGAGATGAATGTGATTGAAATAACCTGAATGTATTTTCTACATTATTTTGTCGGCTTTATGTATTTTTTTATTTCGTTTACAATGGTAGTTATAGGCCTACCGCTGCATTGGCTCATGCACTCATTTATTTAGCTGCCAACGGCTCACTGTGTAGGCCTAACAATGTGTCCATATGGCAGAGGCTGGTGCTCTTGCATTGTTGAATTTGTGATATGTTTCAGGAAATTAGGCTTATGTCGCATAGATTTTTAAAATCCTTCTGGCAGAAATGCATTCTGGAACATGTGCCTTAATAACAAACGTGTATTCCATCCATAAATACTGAAATCCTGCAGCGCCCGTAAGGTCCCCCTGCTCAAGAAAGCACATATACATGCCCGTCTGAAGTTTGCCAATGAACATCTGAATGATTCAGAGGACAACTGGGTGAAAGTGTTGTGGTCAGATGAGACCAAAATGGAGCTCTTTGGCATCAACTCAACTCGCCGTGTTTGGAGGAGGAGGAATGCTGCCTATGACCCCAAGAACACCATCCCCACCTTCAAACATTGAGGTGGAAACATTATGCTTTGGGGGGGGGGGGGGGGGTTCTGCTAAGGGGACAGGACAACTTCACCGCATCAAAGGAACGATGGACGGGGCCATGTACTGTCAAATCTTGGGTGAGAACCTCCTTCCCTCAGCCAGGGCATTGAAAATGGGTCGTGGATGGGTATTCCAGCATGACAATGACTCAAAAAAAGTGGCCCAAGAAGAAGCACATTAAGGTCCTGGAGTGGCCTAGCCAGTCTCCAGACCTTAATCCCATAGACAATCTGTGGAGGGAGCTGAAGGTTCGAGTTGCCAAACGTCAGCCTCGAAACCTTAATGACTTGGAGAAGATCTGCAAAGAGGAGTGGGACAAAATCCCTCCTGAGATGTGTGCAAACCTGGTGGCCAACCACAAGAAACGTCTGACCTCTGTGATTGCCACCAAGTACTAAGTCATGTTTTGCAGAGGGGTCAAATACTAATTTCCCTCATTAAAATGCAAATCAATTTATAACGTTTTTGACATGCGTTTTTCTGGATTTTTTGTTGTTATTCTGTCTCTCACTGTTCAAATAAACCTCCCATTAAAATTATAGACGGATCATTTCTTTGTCAGTGGGTAAAGTACAAATCAGCAGGGGATCAAATACTTTTTTCCCCTCACTGTATAGGTTTCTAATTTAGTCAGAAAGTCATTTTAATTGAAAGCTAAAGCGTACTGTCCCCATCAAATTAGCCATGTGTGTCTGGGGGTGATTACAACCAACTATTGTATTTCATGAACATGTGTACATGTCTAGACAATAGTGACCCATCCACTTAGCTAGATGTGGCTTAGGGGAGGTTATAGCATTTCCTTCACATGACCCATCAATTTAGACAAGTGTCAAGTAAGCTTTATCTAATAATGGTAAAGTATTTATTAAATATTTTTATCTGGACACTTTCTGTTTTTGATATTGCTGCTATGCAAATAACCACTTCATTGTACAGTTTACACCTTCTATATCCTGTGCATGTGACAAATAAACATGGCCTCACACGTGAATCCTTAAAGAGATAGATGCTAGAGGATGTGAACTTTCAAAGCAGAATTGCTTTCCCATTGTTCCTCAACTGCAGTGTATGATACACCATTTCCTAGCTCTGATTCTCTACTTTTATCCATGTAAAAAAAACACAATTTAAGACCAAATCGAGGCGGTCGGTCACATTTGAACTGATTTGTATTGTAGCGAACGGAGGGAGCGGGAAGCGAACTTGGATCTCCGGCGTGAAAAGCAAACACTGAACGCGTCGCGCCAAAAGGGCTAACCCACTAGGTGAGAATTCTTATGTGGCTCATATAGCACAGCCCCCTCCAAACCGGAAGGCAAGTCCCTGTGCTTCGACTTTCTTTCAAGCCCGTCCACACATGCGTTCCGATGGCCTCACAGCGCCATACCAATTCTGACACCAATGTAGCGAACGGGAAGCGATCCCTGGTCTCCGGCATAAAGCACAAACCCCAAGCATCGTGCCAATAGACATGGCAAATATGTATTTGATAGGGCGCCATTTAGGCTATTTGATTGGAAACACAAATGTCAAAAAATGATGTCACATGACATTGTCATAAATTCGGTTTCCCTCGGCTACAGAAAAGGCCACTGAGGCTATATACTCATTCTACCGTACAAGCTAAATCAGGGCTCTCCAACCCTGTTCCTTGAGAGTTACCCTCCTGTAGGTTTCAACACCAACCCCAGTTGTAACTAACCTGATTTAGCTTTATTAGCTAATTATTAGAATCAGATTCACTAGATTGGAGTGAAAACCTACCGAACGGTAGCTCTCCAGGAACAGGTTGGAAATCTCTGGGCTACATGATTTGTTAGATGACTTTGATGGAGCGTTGGTGGAATGCTGCAGCGCTGTGTCTCTCCAACAGCACCAAGGAGAGGCATGCTGGGCATGGACAAGATACAGTCCCTTCAGAAAGTATTCACACCCCATTACCTTTTCCACATTTTGTTATGTTAAAATGGGGGGTTAAAGTGGATTTAATTGTAATTTTTTGTCCACGATCTAGACAAAATATATTATACTACACCTGTTGACTCAAGACATTAGAGCTATTAATTTTTTAGAACATTTGTAAAACATAAGTGGCAAGACATCTCAACTTTTAAATTCAGGCTGTGTTATTTCAAAATGTCTCTCTCTGCATTGTTGGGAAGGGCCTGTCAGTAATCATTTCACTGTTAGTTTACACCTAACAGTGAAATGTGACATACAATTCAATTTGGAGGTTCGTCTTGGGTCAGTTTTGCTTGGAAAATGCAGCCCTCGTCAATCTGCTCTAGGCGGCTGACTAATCCTACCTAATGGGCGGGCCGGCCCTGCGCAGTGCACACCTGTTTTCGCCCCCACCCCCTGCACAACTACACCCCATTTCTCCCCAAAGGAATTTCAGCTATGCGCAGCAACAAAGGGACATCACCCCGGATCTGGCTTTGAGCAGAACCGAAGCCTCCGTAAACCAAGGAAACACAACAAAGACCATCACAAAAGTTGAGACAAACACAGCAAAATGACAGCTTGTAGTTTCTTAATAAAGCATGGTTGCAATCAGATACAGTAAGATGACAGAGTGAGGTAAAACAAAAAGGAGAGAGGGGCATTGGGATTTTGCATCTGACTGAGAAATGAATTTGACAGCAGATATTTAACACTGACAGGATTCTTTGGGCAGGTTGGTTGCACACCACTGAATAAGAACACATTCCTACAGGTCTGTACTAGTGTAACTACAAGGCAGCTAAAAAGGTCAGGTACTGCGTTTCATTGTCACGTTAAACATGTTCTTTCCATATGCACTTCGCAGTGTACAGCAGGTCTACTCTATGCTACTACAACAATGCCCATGTACGATTGATTTACTGCCACTAGAGAACACCTGATTTCAGTCAAAACTGAAGGAGGGTTTCTTCATTCTTCATAACCCAGTATTTCTAAATGTCCAACAGAGTGGCTAGCAGGCAGGCAGCAACATCTCTCCACTGCCACTCTGACAGTTATGAAAGCAGAAAAGCCACTGCTTTGGAGGGCTTTCTGGTTGAAAGCCCTTTCAATAACGTGATATAACTTAAGCTTGGCCGCTTTCAGCTCATTTTCTTTCCATCACCTTCAATGCCGACAAAAAAAACAACATTTTTGAAGTGAAAAGCATCTTACCGTATTATTTGTCTTTTGATGCATGACGTCAAAGTACTTTGGATCAAATGTGGGCAACCAGTAGTGTTTAATCTCCCAATCCAGTCATCGGAAAGACAAAGTAATAAAATGCCCGTTAAATAAAACTGTCTGACCCTTCCGACACCCAACACAGCCGGCGATTCCGGAGCAAAGCCGGATATCCTGGATAACAAGCTGTGAAATTATCATAGAATAGGCTGCTAAAATTACAATAAATACCCATAAAACTGCAGTCATGTGTATTACCTAAGGTATGGTGTGGAAATATAATCCCTCAAATATCCTGCTAGCAGAGTGACTCTAGACACGAGGAATGACTAATTAAATGTATTTGAATACTGCATCTCAATGTACTGACGACTCTCGTCTTGAAGTTGAACCACCAGTTTCTCTTCATTTTGATTGGGTAATCTTGCAAGTACAACAGGAAACGATAGCACCCAGATGGATTCGATCATAAGGTGACGAACACTGAGAACACCGTCAAATAGCAAGCACGTGACTTGCATCCTTGAGGTCAATGAAAATACAGCGGGGACTGGTCGGAAACAGGCGAGAACTGTGCCCAGTTCCATTGAGATACAGGCCGAGTTGAAAACCCTCGAAGCAGCTCCATTTGCACAAAACGGATGAGAAAGAAATAACATCATATCCACATGTTAATTCAAGTGCAGCTGTCTGAGTTGATGAGGAGGAACCACCGCCATTAAACCTGTAAATGCAGACAGACACTCGGTTCAGGTTTGTGCTTCTCTAACTTCCACTTGCATTAGACGTACAAGACGGCCAGAACAAGATTACACAGATCTTAGAAACCTATGCTCTACAGAACCATATCCTTGAGACAGTCAGGGGAAATATTTCCCCTCTAAAATGTGAGTGTATATAGTATGCGATACAGAAACAACACACATACTGTACCACCGAAGTACTTACACCACCGACTTATCTCCACGGAGATGTTTACTAATCTTCCTTTGTGTTTCGGTTACATAGAGACATACCAGCTGTAACCTTGCCACTCTGTATACAGACACAACTTCCGCATGTTGCCCCCTGTAAGAGCTACCCACTTAGCCCTCAAAGCCACCCCGGCCTGGTGTGTGATCCTGCATGTCCTCTGTCTCCCTCTACCCCCGCCCCTGAACACTGGCAGGGGGATAGCCACGTCACTCAAATGCATCACTGAGGTTAACAGCTCGCACAAACCATTTAGAGAGGGCCCTTTCCCTACACAAATGTTAGCAAGGTAATTTACTGCTTGGTGAAACACAGTCAGATTCCATCTGTACATGCAGTCCAAGCTAGCAGCTCTGGGCCCCTGGGGCGCTGCCAGACACTGTAATGGATGTAGATAGCAGCCAGGCAGACAATAAGGGCAGTGATTTACAGAGCTTACACCTGTACTGTGACCTCTTCCTTTATTTATTTATCTACGGCTACGCCAGGCGAGGCGAAACAAAGCAGGGCTCGTCTGCCCCGATACCAGGGACAGCCGGGGTCTTCCAGGGAGCTAGTCACAAGAGCTCTATTTGTGGAGCTGTTGAAATCATCATCAACACAGAGAGAGAGAGAGAGAGAGAGAGACAGAGACACAGAGAGAGAGAGACACACAGAGAAACAGAAAGAGAGACAGAAAGAGAGAGCGCTAAAAGCCAGCGAGTGCTGCAGCCATCCAAAAACAACACTAATAGGTCTACAGTGGGTTTACATTGGCTGGGAGGGCGAGTTTGCTTTATAATAACTGACGATGACTGCTAACTAAGATCTTATGATGAAACTAACCCAAATTATTCCAGCTTCAGTCTGTTTCTAGAGTAAAGTGGAAGTATTTTATGTGTTCGAGCAAAACCAGCATGACCTCGGTGTAGAATAGACCATTGCTGAAAAAATTAATCGTTCCATCGTCAGCTATTATCAAATTAAATAACTCATTAAAAGAAATGGAGCCATTTGTTAGCGCCTGCTCTGTGATGACCATTAACCATGTCCTTGAGCGAGGCCTACTGCATGTCTGATAATACAACATTATTAATCAAGTCCTTGGAGACACACGGTTAACTGACCTGCAGTGTTTCATCTATGCCTAATCACGATGCCACAATAATTTAAAACCAGCCAGTAGTTCATGTGTTTTGATGTAGTATTTCTCAAGATCAATTTGCAACTGAAACTGCGAAAGTGAGCACTAGCATTTTGATACTGCACCCTAAGCCTCTCTTGTAGGTGTGTGTGCCATAAAAATTTACACACACACTCCCTAATTACTCCCTTTCACAGAGTCTCTCAAATCAAAGCCTTCCCGTCTCCTATGAGCTGAAGACTCGGAAGGGACTGCCCTCCTGGAGGTAGCTATTAGATGGGTGGTACTGGAAGAGTCCTCACGCTGACATGAAGAAGAGTAGCTGAAGTGTCAGATGCAGGATGGAGACGTGCTTAGCCAAGTCAACCGCAAGCCCACCCGGCACTGCTGGGCTAAGACGGCTGGCGACAGGGGGTCCCAATGCTCCCGACTTCCGGAGCAAATGTGTTTGTTTTCCAAACACAAAAGAGGAAAAGAGTTGTTTGGCAGCCATGTTCACAGAGTTATCCTATCATCTGGTCAGCACAAACCCAAAATGACAGATGAGGGCTTCTTAAGGCGTATGCTTTTTACCCCTCTCCCTCTCTCTTATTTACGCCTTTCTCACCAAATCCATCGGCGCCTTCTGAGCCTGGGTCAACACTCCAACGTCAACCCAAGCCAGGTTTCTATTAGATTTTTTATAAATAGAAGTGACTCGCAAAGTTTGTCAATTTCTGCCCCAACGGTAATGAAATTCAATCAAACCGACAGCAATACGGTGCATATCGTTTGGATAATAAGAATGGTATCTGAACCTTTTTGATGGGGTTGATGTCAACAAAGACGCAGGTAATGAGGACAGACGGTCACCATAGTCTCCTACAGTGAGTGTTTTACAGTGGGTGTTTGATCAGAAAGAGCCATAGAGTTTAATCAGAAACACAATAACAGTCTGTTTTAACAAGTCTCATGGTTCATGTGGCTTTGTGTGATTACAGCTGATGGTGTTCTGGACGATAATGAGGCTCCCTGCTGTCACCTAGTTTCTTTCTAGACTCACAAGGACTCTTGGGGGCTTTTCCTCAGTATTCCTCAGAGGCATGTGTAGAGGTTAGCAGGCCATGAGTTCCGTTATAATGTTGTGCACTACCACCTACTGAGCCTGTTGAGCCTACTCCCTCAGCCACCCTCTGTGTGTGTGTGTGTGTGTGTGTGTGTGCTTGCTTCCTTTTGCACCATCTGCTCTTAGTACCTTTTCTGTTTAAATACCTGATATTAAGGACAACAAAGTGGAACACGTGGTAATGATTCCATGACAAAGCCCACATTTAAAGCACTGGTTAGTGTGAGCCACTAAAACAATACAGCACTGAAACTAAAACACTGGTGACACACAAGTTGCGGTTAAGCATGGAGAACTTAAAATAAAAACGTAGCGCATTCATGTGGGCGAGTTATTTTTATACGAGGGTATTATAATTTAACATGAGTCTCATAGGAGTTGAGTCATAAACACATTGGCGCTGTATGAGTTGGTGAGTCGGTGCCTCGTAGCTGTTAAAGTGCAATTAGGTAATTAGTGGTCTCTGGTCACTTGTCTCACAACCAGAGAGACTGTGGTGAGACTAATGTGTGAGTGATGGAAAGCGGGCTGTCTCTCCCAGGCCTATACAGTAACAGTATATCAACTCAGGCCATACTGTAGGTCCCGTATAGTTTCACCAAAGTCTGGTTTACTACCTGTCACTATTTCACATGAAGTGAGCAATTCAAACGACGAGACGAGATAACGTGAAACAAAGGCGGAAGGATAGCTGAAGTTGTTTTTGGTCTTGTACAACAGTGAAGGCGGAGCGATGATGAGTGCTTGCAGAGGAAACTAAGCGCAAAACAGAATAATCTAATTTAGTGAGGAATTTCAAGGTAAGACACCCTTGGCCATGTCGGGAAATAACAAGGTAGAGTGTTGTACAAAAGAGTGGTGTGTGATGTCTCCGGTTTTCATGTGGATAAAGAGAGACATACAGTACATCTGGAGAGACAGACCCACTGCCAGACAGACAGGGAAATAGATAGATGGCTAACTCCCCGGTGGCAGGTAAGGACACACAGCTCCCTCTTCAATTCAACAGGCAGCTGTAGAGACAGATTTAGACAAACGTCATGGCAGCAGGACAAATTATCCAGTAGACAAGTGAACTGAACCTGCCTTGAAAATATGTTGTTGTACATACACACACACCACACACATACACACAGATTACACAGATTCACTCAATTAAACTGTCATTGTCACCTCCTCGCAAGCAGTGAATTTCCTGACTATAGTGCATTCAGTCTCCTGACACGAGTGGGGACGTTCTCATTGTGTGTCCTACAATGATATTTGGTGCAGGCTTTTCTGCTCACACAGGAGGAGGAGGAGAAAGGCACAGGGTCTTAGCAGGGATTGCCAGCGCTCGCTCTGTCACGCCTTTGTTAATGGGACATGGAGGATCGCGGCAAAGAATCGCTAAAACCTCTGCGCTCCTCCACTGATTGATTTCTGCTGGGGGGGGGGGGATCAGTGGGGGTTTGGGCCTGTTTTCCCTGCCAAACAAACAGATACATAAACGGATGAGCATTAGTCACATATGCTGTATATTGGGAGGGTGAGGTTGCTGGCTGAAACAAGGCTTTCTTTCTGAATAATTTCATCCCGCTTTAACCCCAGTCCTGTGAGTCGCTCTCTCTCTCTCTGTGTGTGTGTGTGTGTGTGTGTGTGTGTGTGTGTGTGTGTGTGTGTGTGTGTGTGTGTGTGTGTGTGTGTGTGTGATTAACAGGGCTGGCTGAGTCACAGGCTACAGAGTGTGCATTGTATTGGGCTGAGGTGTGGCTGATTCCTCGGTTAGACTGTGTCATCCTGCTTGGGGCCACAGGGATGCTCTGGTGTTTCTCTGCTGAATCGACATCTTGATAGAATGGTCTGACAATGCTTCAAATTCCCCAGTCTGGTGTAATGTATTGGTGCTTGATCCTTAGCAAATGTAAGTAGGGAGACCATGGGCACTTTTATTCACACAAGACTTTTCACAGAAGTGGGTCTTTTTGTTATCCTGGTGTAGACAACAGAGTATGAGTTCAACAACAGACCTGTATGTTAACATAAATCTTTTCAACCAATGTAAGAAAACCACCTTGAGGGAAAACCCAATGGTTTGTTTGACTTTGAGGGTGTTTCCGCCTAAACAAACCCTGTTCTCCCCAGTGAGCTGAGGGGTTGGGGTTGTATGGAGCCTGCTGAGAGACAGGTCACTGCCCCACACCTCTCAAAAGAAACCATAAATAGGTACAGCAGAGAAACTCTCATTCCCCCCTCAAAAAAATCTGGGCCCTGCTGGTCTACTGTACCTGGTTTAGCGCTTATCCAGTGCCTTAGATCCGAGAGAGGTGCCTCCTCAAAACCCCTCACCTGCAAATCCTATTAAGGGCCTCAGTGCTATGTAATAATGTCTTTCACCCAGCATTCTCTCTCAGCAGACCCATAAAGAGAGGCTGGGCCACAGAGACAGTATGAAGGGGGATCTCAGTCTTTGTAACCCAGTCAGAGGGTAGTGCATACAGCCCAGTACATCACTGGGCCCAAGCTTCCTGCCATCCAGGACCAATATACTAGGCGGTGTCAGAAGAAAGCCCAAAAAATGGTCAAAGACTCCAGTCACCCAAGTCACTTTTTTTCTGCTAACGCACGGCAAGCGGTACCGGAGCGCCAAGTCTATGACCAAAAGGCTCCTTAACAGCTCCGACCCCCAAGCCATAAGACTGCTGAACAATTAATCATTTGTTTTGTACACTGCTGCTACTCGCGGTTTATTATCTATGCATAGTACTTCACCCCTACCTACATGTACAAATTACCTTAACTAACCTGTACCACCGCATATTGACTCGGTACCGGTACCCCCTGTATATAGCCTCGTTATTGTTCTTTTATTGTGTTAATCAAATATTTACAAAATAAAAAAGTAACTCTTTCTTGAACTGCACTGTTGGTTCAGGGCTTGTAAGTAAGTGTTTCACAGGAAGGTCTACACGTTGTATTTGTCGCATCAATTTGATAGAAGGCCACCACCCCGTCATTTCTCGACGGACTAATACCTGCCGTACGTGACCGTGCATTGGCCAGATATGCCGTCAACTTGACGTCTGTGACACAGTAATGGTTCAAAGAGCTGACCTCACACTGGAAAACGAGTCAGAAAGGTTTTATCCGGCTGCCAGAAATGTCCGCGCCACGACGCCGTGGAGGCCGCGCTCCAGGCCTGTCAGAACTACACGTAGTGCTGGGGGCTAACGCAGCTGGACAAACTGTCCAAATAAACAATGTCACAACAAAGAAACTCAGACATAGAAAGAGAAATGGACTAAAGGGCCATGGTGAACTCGCTGCCCAATCGTCTGTGGTGATTGGTCTATTAAAAGTCCAATGCAGCCGTTTTTATCTCAATATAAAATCATTTCTGAGTAACAAGTACCTTTTGTTTTCAATTAAAATGGTCAAAAACATACACAAATAGCTTATCCGAAAGGAAGAACTACTCCCTTCAAGGAACAGTGCTAACTGGCTCTAACCAGAATAGAGTGGGAGGCACTGGTGCACAACTGAGCAAGAGACAAGTATATTAGCGTGTCTAGTTTGAGAAACAGACCCCTCACAAGTCCTCCACTAGCAGCGTCATTAAACAGTACCCGCAAAACTCCAGTCTCAACATCAACAGTGAAGAGGCGACTCCGGATGCTGGCCTTCTGGTTAGGGCCAGTTTGCACTGTTCTGTGAAGGGAGTGGTACACAGCGTTGTTCGAGATATTCAGTTTCTTGGCAATTTCTCATATGGAATAGCCTTCATTTCTCAGAACAAGAATAGACTAACGAGTTTCAGAAGAAAGTGCTTTGTTTCCGGCCATTTTGAGCCTGTAATCAAACTCATAAATGCTGATCCTCCAGAAACTCAACTAGTCTAAAGAAGGACAGTTTTATTGCTTATTAACATAATATAACAATGTGTTAACATAATTGCAAAAGGGTTTTCTAATGACCAATTAGCCTTTTAAAATTATAAACTTGGATTAGCTAACAATGTGCTATTGGAACACAGGAGTGAAGGGCCTCTGTACGCCTATGTAGATATTCCATTAAGACGTTTCCAGCTACAATAGTCATTTACAACATTAACAATGTCAACACTGTATTTCCGATCAATGTGATGTTATTTTGACAAAAAATATGCTTTTCTTTCAAAAACAAGGACATTTCTAAGTGACCAAATTTTTGAACGGTAGTGTATAGAAAACACAAGAAAATTCTGTTTTTAAATGCACTGGGCCTTTAAGAGTGTTGTTCGGCCAAAGCCTGCTTACAGTATGATCAAAAATTATATGACAATACACTGAGTGTGCAAGAATGGTCCACCTAAAGGACATCCAGCCTACTTTACACAGCTGTGGAAAGCATTTGAATCAACATGGGCCAGTGTTCCCTGTGGAATTATTTTGACACCTTGTAGAGTCCATGCCCCGGCGAATTGAGGCTGTTCTGAGGGCAAAGGGGGGGTGCAACACAATATTAGGAAGGTGTCCTTAATGTTTTGTACACTCAGTGTATGTTAAAACGGCATTCCAAACATTACAGTTGCATGCTGGGAGAGAGGGGGTGGGGAATGGAAAATCAAACTAAGAACTTCTGAAGCCCAAAAAAGTGTCCCTAAGTGGCCAAGTACAGTGGAGTTATCAGCCAATGGAAAAATGACTTCATTGCTTTTAGCGGCCATGGCTCTCATTCCAAGAAAATGTGTGTACTGTAGCGTCGCTGGTGGATTTTAGAGAGACTCATGCATATTTTCACTTCATAATAACATATAATCACTTGACATCAATAAACTTCAGACACTTTCACACTCCCATTTTAGGAATGTTTTCTGTCTTTTCTCTGCTGAAATCCATAAAACCTCAAATTGTGACATTTGCAAAGGCCATGCCAGGAAAACTAAAACACAGTTTCTCAACAGATAACAATACTTGCTGCTCTCTCCTATATTGAACACTATGTAATGGTATTTACAGTGTGACTGTGTGCGTGGGCAGAAAACCACACTTAACAGTTAAAACAAATAATGAAGTACAGTTTATATGAAAAAGTATGTTTATATGAAAATTATAATCATTGATTACTGGTGTAATACCTGCAGGAGTTTTCAAAACCGAACTAAGGAATTCAAAATGTCATTCTTTTTGCCGGGAGTATATAAAGTAAAATACATTGAGAATCTGTATTAAGGAAATTAAATGGCTGCCTGCATGTCCTTTGACCATTAAGCTCCCCGACTCCCTTGTAGCCCGAGCACCTGCCCCTTTGCCCTCCCACTCGCAAAGTGCCCTTTTCTGTGGTGGTATACAGTGCCTTCAGAAAGAAATCACACCCCTCGACTTTCCACATTTTGTTGTGTTGCAGCCTGAATTTCAAAATGATTTAAATTGAGATGTCATAATAAGAACCTACATAAAAAGAATGTACCCTGTACAGAATCAAAAATATCCTAAACATGCATCCCGTTTGCAATAAGGCACTAAAGTCAAACTGCAAAAAATGTGGCAAAGAAATGTACTTTATGTTCCGAATACAAACATATGTTTCGAGCAATCCAACAGAACATCACTGAGTACCGCTCGTCTTATTTTCAAGCATGTTGGTGGCTGCATCAAGTGTTGGGTATACTTGTCATTGGCAAGGGCTGTTGCGCTGATCGTGTTACCGCCACACTGGCGGTCACGAGTCACGAAGGCAGTCAAATTCCACGTGAACGTTTAGTCACGGTAATTAGGCTTTTCACGTTTAGTCACGGTAATTAGGCTTTTCCAAGCTCGAATGCTGCCGATGGTCATTCGTAGCCTACCAAACGTGCCAACTGCCTGGTACTCAGCACTCTATTGTCCCTCTAATCACTCTGATATCAATGCAAATGTCATCGGAAATCTAATCAAACACTTCATGTTGCGCAACACTTCTATAGGCTATGCAATTGCAAGAGAAAACAGAGTGATGGCCTCTATTAAAAAAGGAGGGTCTCATCAGCTTTCTGTAGGCTAGGCCTACTATATTTATTTCTCAACTTTCCTAATATTAAGCACATTACTTAACTTGACAACAGGAGTACAGCCTACATGGCTGGCATGAAAATAAACCACAGGGAAAAGCTATTTAAGTTCATAGTGCCTTTTTTTAGCGACTTATTCGAATCATAGTTGCACACCTCATGTAGCCTAGCCCATAGGCCTATCTGTTTTGATAAGGTTTGTATCACAACTAAAGTGGCCAAATAACTTCTTAAAAAATGAAGCACATTAATCTGCTTTACAATGGGTGTAGAGTCTAACTGGCATACATAAGCAGTGCGTGAGTTTCAAGTTTGGGGAAGATAATGTTTTCCCGCTAATGGAACAATCACGCTTAATGCCTGCCGCCGTGTGCACATTGCTGCGCTTATGTGAAGAAATAGTCTAATAGATTATAAACATTTTAAGCTAAACGTTCTGATCTGTTGCATCAGCCTCATTGTGTAAAATGCTAGTGATTCTATTAATTTGGGATCTATCGCAACCCACAACTGTCCCAGAATATTTATTTCTTGCACAGAATAGGTCCATTTTTGTACTATGGGGATAGTAAATCGACATAGGCTAGTGCTTTTGCTGGTCGTTAGGCCTACTCATCTTGTTGGCTGACGAAAAGTAAATGTGGACCGTTCTTCCAATATCTTCAATATACACCTCAGAATTAGATAAGGATGCACGCAGTTACATCCCTGAAGTGTCAGTCTTCACTTGTAGCCTGTGGGAATGACCCAATCACGTGATGGAGAGCCATGTGAGTGAGAGGTGCATCAGAGCAGCAGTACGCAGGGAGAAAGGAACAGCCACTGGCCGCAAAAGGCAGGTGCATTACGACCACACAATGGGGATGCAGCCGGGAAATTCAAGGCAAAAAAAAAAAGTGTCTTGAAAGGAATGAGCTTTGTTTTTTTGCGCAGGCTGTGCATACATACTTTGTCAGTCTCTCATTCACAATTTGACAAGAACTTGATAATTCAAGTATAGCTGCATGTGTGCACTCCATTAAATCATTGGGAGAAAATATCCTTTCTATTTTATTCAGCTTTGTTCAATTGTGTTCTTCATACTATAAAATAATATAAAATAATGCCACAGAATTCTAACCAAATCTAACCAAATGTCTGCTAAATGAACTAGTGTCGCCCACAGCCATATGGCATAGTCCGTAATGGGTCAAACGACCTCCACTCATCACTGTAAAACGCTCCCTGAAACACTTCAGCGAGCAGGCCTTTCTAATCGACCTGGCCGGGGTATCCTGGAAGAATATTGATCTCATCCTGTCAGTAGAGGATGCCTGGATATTTTTTTTAAATGCCTTCCTAACCATCTTAAATAAACATGCCCCATTCAAGAAATTTAGAACCAGGAACAGATATAGCCCTTGGTTCTCCCCAGACCTGACTGCCCTTAACCAACACAAAAACATCCCATGGCGTTCTGCATTAGCATCTAACAGCCCCCGTGATATGCAGCTGTTCAGGGAAGCTAGAAACCAATATACACAGGTAGTTAGAAAAGCCAAGGCTAGCTTTTTCAGGCAGAAATTTGCTTCCTGCAACACTAACTCAAAAAAGTTCTGGGACACTAAAGTCCATGGAGAATAAGAACACCTCCTCCCAGCTGCCCACTGCACTGAAGATAGGATACACCGTCACCACTGATAAATCCACCATAATTGAGAATTTCAATAAGCATTTTTCTACGGCTGGCCATGCTTTCCACCTGGCTACTCCTACCCCGGTCAACAGCACTGCACCCCCCACAGCAACTCGCCCAAGCCTTCCCCATTTCTCCTTCTCCCAAATTCGTTCAGCTGATGTTCTGAAAGAGCTGCAAAATCTGGACCCCTACAAATCAGCCGGGATAGACAATCTGGACCCTTTCTTCCTAAAATTATCTGCCAAAATTGTTGCAACTCCTATTACTAGCCTGTTCAAACTCTTTCATGTCGTCTGAGATTCCCAAAGATTGGAAAGCAGCTGCGGTCATCCCCCTCTTCAAAGGGGGTGGACACTCTTGACCCAAACTGCTACAGACCTATATCTATCCTACCATGCCTTTCTAAGGTCTTCGAAAGCCAAGTCAACAAACAGATTACCGACCATTTCGAATCTCACCATACCTTCTCTGCTATGCAATCTGGTTTCAGAGCTGGTCATGGGTGCACCTCAGCCACGCTCAAGGTCCTAAACGATATCTTAACCTCCATCGATAAGAAACATTACTGTGCAGCCGTGTTCATTGATCTGGCCAAGGCTTTCGACTCTGTCAATCACCACATCCTCACCGGCAGACTCGATAGCCTTGGTTTCTCAAATGATTGCCTCGCCTGGTTCACTACTTCTCTGATAGAGTTCAGTGTGTCAAATCAGAGGGTCTGCAGTCCGGACCTCTGGCAGTCTCTATGGGGGTGTCACAGGGTTCAATTCTTGGACCGACTCTCTTCTCTGTATACATCAATGAGGTCGCTCTTGCTGCTGGTGAGTCTCTGATCCACCTCTACGCAGACGACACCATTCTGTATACTTCTGGCCCTTCTTTGGACACTGTGTTAACAACCCTCCAGGCAAGCTTCAATGCCATACAACTCTCCTTCTGTGGCCTCCAATTGCTCATAAACACAAGTAAAACTAAATGCATGCTCTCCAACCGATCGCTACCCGCACCTGTCCAACATCACTACTCTGGACGGCTCTGACTTAGAATACGTGGACAACTACAAATATTTAGGTATCTGGTTAGACTGTAAACTCTCCTTCCAGACCTATATCAAATATCTCCAATCCAAAGTTAAATCTAGAATTGGCTTCCTATTTCGCAACAAAGCATCCTTCACTCATGCTGCCAAACATACCCTTGTAAAACTGACCATCCTACCAATCCTGGACTTTGGCGATGTCATTTACAAAACAGCCTCCAATACCCTACTCAACAAATTGGATGCAGTCTATCACAGTGCAATCCGTTTTGTCACCAAAGCCCCATATACTACCCACCATTGCGACCTGTACGCTCTCGTTGGCTGGTCCTCGCTTCATACTCGTCGCCAAACCCACTGGCTCCATGTCATCTACAAGACCCTGCCAGTTCTCTGCTGCCAATGACTGGAACGAACTACAAAAATCTCTGAAACTGTAAACACTTATCTCCCTCACTAGATTTAAGCACCAACTGTCAGAGCAGCTCACAGATTACTGCACCTGTACATAGCCCACCTATATTTTAGCCCAAACAACTACCTCTTTCCCTATTTAATTAATTTATTTATTTTGCTCCTTTGCACCCCATTAATTTTATTTCTACTTTGCACATTCTTCCATTGCAAATCTACCATTCCAGTGTTTTACTTGCTATATTGTATTTACTTTGCCACCATGGCCTTTTGCCTTTACCTCCCTTATCTCACCTCATTTGCTCACATCGTATATTGACTTGTTTATACTGTATTATTGACTGTATGTTTGTTTTACTCCATGTGTAACTCTGTGTCGTTGTATGTGTCGAACTGCTTTGCTTTATCCTGGCCATCGCAATTGTAAATGAGAACTTGTTCTCAACATGCCTACCTGGTTAAATAAAGGTGAAATAAAAAATAAAATAAATTATTTTCCAGTGTCAGTAAACATCGGCAACAAAGCAGCATAGTTACAGTCGCCAACGCTCAGGATAACATGAAAAATTCTAACCACCTCTGCTAGGGTGAGTAAAATGGTCATAGTGGGGTGTTCTCTCATTATGTGTCTGGAAGCAGCTAGCCAAAGTTAGCCAGTTAGCTTGGGTGCTTGACTGTAGTTGTGAGGTCAGAGCTTTCGGAACAACCCTACTTATTGGCCAGAGCGTCCAGTGTGTGCTCTGAACGCAAAACCACAGAGAGATAGGGCGAGTAATGTTCAGTGAGCTGATCTCTCTCTCTCTCTCTTAGATGTCTGGAAGTAACTGGCAAGTTCGTATAGAGTTCGTATAGAACGGTTGGATCAACCCTTAATAATCCTCTTTGGGCTGCAATCCCGTTACCGGGATGATATGACAACAGCCACTGAAAGTGCAGGGCGCCAAATTCAAAACAACAGAAAGCTGAGCTGACAAGGTACAAATCTGTTGTTCTACCCCTGAACAGGCAGTTAACCCACTGTTCCTAGGCCGTCATTGAAAATAAGAATTTGTTCTTAACTGACTTGCCTAGTTAAATAAAGTAAAAAACAAAAAAAAGTCAATCATGTCTTAAGGAGGCACTGTAACAAGCTTGCTTACAACGTGATGTGTTTTGGTATGTTATGAATTGAGATATGAATTCTGAAAGAGTGTTTCCCAAACAAGCACGTAGAGTGAACCTGTAACAGCGACAGCCAACATTGTTGTTTGGGGCATGTTCGGTATTGCACATGATCCCGTTGGGGGAGCTGTCCAGTTCCCTGTTGCGGAAATGGATGCGTCATGCTTCATAAGCAAACGCGACTAATAGCCCACATTTAATGTGAAACGTAGGCCAGACGAAGGCTCTGTAAAATGGCCTCGGCTACTAAAGATACATCACAAGATAGTTCTAACAATAATCTTAACGCTACGAAGGCTCGGGGAAACAATGCCTAGGTCTTTAAGAAGCACAGGGTCTTATCCACCAGGGATCCCTGGACTTCCATATAGCCCAGCAAGGGGCCTACTCACCCAGACCCAGCATGTTGCCTGTGAAGATCCATGAACAACGTATGAAGAGCACTGGGGAGCACCAGGAAGCCCACTCTTAACCCTGTGCTCTCTCTCAGAGATGGCTTCATTTCTACCGTTCCCCTGGCTATGCTAATAAAACATCCAACAGCAAGGACTAGCTCTCTCTCTCTGGCCCTGCCTAGCTCCGGAAGGCACAGAGACACGCAGCCAGCCAGCTCAGGGATATGAAATGGAAAAGTAAGATCAGCTTTAAAAGATTTGAACTGTGCTAATGACTACACTCCCTGTGGGCAGCGGGCCAGAGATCAGTGGAGCCAATACAAGCAGACCGCCTCACGGTTCCAGGAAATGTTCCTTCCCTTCAGCTGTAGGAACAAAGGGGACTCAAGTGCTTAAATCACATTCCATCTCGGTGTCTGTGAGTCACTTAAAATATGACATGGTGGGACTTGTTGGGACTTGGTGGTTTTAGGAGGTGGGACTTGGTGGTTTTAGGAGGTGGGACTTGGTGGTTTTAGGAAGTGGGACTTGGTGGTTTTAGGAAGTGGGAGTAGTGAAGGCGTGAAACTCAGAACAATTTTAGTCCAAAAGCTGTTTTGCGTGAGGCTCATAATGCTGTCCAATGATGGAATCAGACTCGAGCCACAACAAACTTAACTGTGATCACTGATAATGCATTTGTGCATTCTTTCTTTTCATTCATCTTATTAAACTGGCTCTTGAACAGGTTCTGTAATGACAAATATTAGTATAATGCACAACAGGGACCAGAACAGGTCTGAAAACAGTCCAGGAATGATTTCATTACGGTTTCAAATTAATAATTTTAATTAACTTGCATGCTGGCGGGAAGTGTGGATACTTTTTCAAAAGTGCAAAAAAGAAAATCAGTTCTCTCCTGACTGCAGTGTGGAAAATTTGGAAAACAAAAAGGTATTCTCAGTGCCACATGATATAACTGCAGGGCTGTATCATTTCATGCCACTAATACGAGCAGCGACGTCGTAAGGAGAAGATTAGTGAGAGCGCCTGCTGATTCCACTCAGTAAGAAATGACTCATTTCAGACCAACATGAAGGTTTTTTTCTGTGAAGTATCAACCAGGCCCTTAATAAACAATACAGATAAAAAAACATATTTGTCAAGCCCTCCTTGCTCTGAAATCCAAAAGCGGTCAATGTTCTGCAATCAAGAGGAAGCGAAATGGGAGCAAACGCTCTGAAGCACCATGAATCAGTTGGCTCGCTCTCCTCCATAATCTGGCAAGAGAGAGGGTTCTAGAAGACATTATTCATGGTGAGAAATGCATTCACAACATATACATCAACGTGCACGCAGATTTACAGGAGCAGCGTTTATAGTCGTGTTACTTTCTAACACCAAGACTCGCTGATTGAAGTGGTACAGCAAACATTTGAGGCATTTTTCTTCCAGCGAGTGATTTTGTATTCTTGCAAATCAGCAGCATTAATTCTAATTTACTGAGCATGAAGAAAAACAGCAATACAATATCAAAGCTGTCACAGATATCTTGGAGATATCCTTTCTTTGTCAGTCGAAGAATGGGAGTGGAGAGAAAAAAAATCAATCATAATTGCTTTGTCAATGGAGTTTTGTCACTACAAAGTACGAACACATCTCTGCAGTTTCTAAAATAACTCAGGAAGCACACTTAATGAACACCCTGAACAAGGGCTGCTAATGAGGCCTCTTTTCATGGCTGCTAACTGAATACAAAACCTACCTAAGAGAGGATGCAATGTAGCCCTGATTAGCTGGCAATTTATGCACCGATTTATTGTTGCATGTAGCTAAGGCCTCCTCAAAGACAATCTACAGTGTACTAAGAGAACCCACCATATTCAGTGCCTTCAGATAGTAATCACCCCCTGACTTATTCCACATTTTGTTTTGTTACAATCTGAATTCTAAATGTATTAAATCATTTTTTTTCCTCAGCCATCTTCACACAATACCTCATAATTACAAAGTAAAAACATTTTTTAGAAATGTTTCCAAATGTACTGAAAATGAAATGCAGAAACGTCTCATTTTACATAACGATTCACACACCTTTGTTTGTCCTTCTGGAAGATTCTCCCATCTCCAGAGAGGAACTCTGGAGCTCAGTCAGTGACCATTAGGTTCTTGGTCACCTTCCCGACCAAGGCCCTCCTACCCCGATTGCTCAGTTTGGCCGGGCGGCCAGCTCTAGGGAGAGTCTTGGTGGTTCCAAGCTTCTTCCACGTAAGAATGATGGCCAGTGTGTTCTTGGGGACCTTCAATGCTGCGTAAATGTTTTGGTACCCTTCCCCAGATCTGTGCCTCGACACAATCCTGTCTCGGAGCTCTACAGACAATTCCTTCGAACTCACGGTTTGGTTTTTTCTCAGACAGGCAGTGTCAACTATGGGACCTTATATAGACAGGTGTGTGCCTTTCCAAATCATGTCCAATCAATTGAATGTATCACTGGTAGACTCCAATCAAGTTGTAAAACATCAAGGATGATCAATGGAAACAAGATGCACCTGATCTCAATTTCGAGTCTCATAGCAAAGGATCTGAATATTTATGTAAATAAAGTATCTGTTTATTTGTAAATCATTTGCAAAAATGTCTAAAAACCTGTTTTCGCTTCTTCATTATGGGGTATTGTGTGTGTGTGTGGGGGGGGGGCAGTCAAGGGGTCTGAATACTTTCTGAATGCACTGTACGTCTAGATAGAACACTGTATATACAACGCATACAAATGTTGAGTATATATGCTTTAGGCCTTTTGTCAGGTCGATATTTGACTGGGCGGTGGGAGGGTAGATCTGGGGGTTTTTCTGGTGTGAACTGGGTGAGACGTGCTTTAATTAGTGTTCTGTCTGCAGACTGGAGCTGGGCGGGGCAGGCAGGCACAAAATAACTGTAAAGGTTAATGAGGGGGGACCCGCTATGTCTTGTACTTCAGCAGACTGGCTAAGGACAGGCTTCCCTTTAAATTTAATGATGTGAGACACGAGTTGCTATTCGCTGGTCCTCACCCACCCAGCCCATTACAACAATCACTTGTACTCTATGTAGAGGTAGGTAGCACAGCTCCGACACAGGGATGATGGGGCTGGTACAGACAGGCAGGGGATGCGTGAGGCCAGAGGCTGGTGTTCTCAACACACAGTCTAATTACCCTAATGGAGTGGACGAGAAGTACACCGTCATGGCATCCATAATGACTCACTGAAAGGGAGGGTTATCAAAGATGTATGAGGAAGAGGACCATCATATTTATCCATTGTATCAAAATCACAGTAATGTATGGCTTCTCTTGCTGGAAAATAAGTATCCTTAATTCAACGAATTCCAAAGAAATGTCCAGTTATTGATTCAAAGAAACATTTTATGAACACTAACAAGGGAGGGAGAAAAACAAAGTGGGAGCAGTTTCATGCCCGGCCCAGTATTTCCAGGCACTGGTTTGTGAGTACAGCCAGGTAATGATATAAGGGTATGGAGCAGTAAAACTGCTACAGCATTAAATTCTTTAAAAAACAATCTAATCCCTAAACGCCAGCGGTGTGATCACTGTTAATGGAGTGGAGGAAAGGAGCTGCTGGCACTAAAATAGCAGGCCACTTTTCACCAAAGACGGTCCAAGTGGAAGATCTACTTTGTCAAATCTATTTCTTACTTCATGGCTACACTTTCTATCCAAGGGTCTTTATGAGAAGTACAGTATAAGAGACAGAATGGTAAATAATCCTTACTTTACATTGAATACGTTGAACCACTGAATCGTTCATGTCTATTTTTCCGAAAGAAACAGAAATGGATTTGTAAAAAAAAGCTACAAAAGAGAATCTAATAGCTTTCGACAAAGTCAACAAACCTTAGCCAAACTGACAGAGTATGGGAATCGCTGCAGTTCATCATCTATAAGTGGATGTGAAGGTATTGGGCTGCCAGGCAGTGAGAGGGTTAATATACCAGACTCAGGTTTAATTTACACTGGCCTTCACAGTAAAGCACCATGAAGAGCATCAGACTCAGGTTTAATTTACACTGGCCTTTACGGTAAAGCACCATGAAGAGCATCAGACTCAGGTTTAATTTACACTGGCCTTTACGGTAAAGCACCATGAAGAGCATCAGACTCAGGTTTAATTTACACTGGCCTTTACGGTAAAGCACCATGAAGAGCATCAGACTCAGGTTTAATTTACACTGGCCTTTACGGTAAAGCACCATGAAGAGCATCAGACTCAGGTTTAATTTACACTGGCCTTTACGGTAAAGCACCATGAAGAGCATCAGACTCAGGTTTAATTTACACTGGCCTTTACGGTAAACCACCATGAAGAGCATCAGACTCAGGTTTAATTTACACTGGCCTTTACGGTAAAGCACCATGAAGAGCATCAGACTCAGGTTTAATTTACACTGGCCTTTACGGTAAAGCACCATGAAGAGCATCAGACTCAGGTTTAATTTACACTGGCCTTTACGGTAAAGCACCATGAAGAGCATTAGTAAATGACATGGAGCGTCTGGAAGATTGATTATAGCCAGATAGAGGATTGACATAGGACGGCAGCAGCAGCTAGTATCTCTGGGTATAGATGGGTTGTCACTGAACCCACAATTAAAAATGGGACATTTTGGAGAAAGTATATACCATTAAACATATTGAGTCAAGGTGAAGTATAATCTGCCATTATATCACATGGTGGCAATGCCATTTATCATGCAGTGGCTGGGGTGAATGAGAGGCTCATAAACATCTTAATGGGGACAAAGGAATTAAAGAAGCAAAATGGGTTATTGTTCATGTCGAATTCAGTAAAGCAGTAAGATTTGTCTGAGATATCTTTGTCACAAGTTAATTGCTCTCACATATTACACATAGAGGCATGCATTCTAAGGAGAGAATGGCTGTGATCTTGCTAGCAAAACCTTGCCTGTGCACCATCAAATCTTAGACATCATCACCACCAAGACTATTGTTTGCATATGATACCAATTATACTTCATCCCCCATAAAGCAATCTGCACAGCACAAAGTTAATTCAACTAAATCGGTTGTTTCTAAACCATTACATCAGACGTCTTCACATTGGCAGAGATCCCTATAATTTCACTATCTCTGCACATCAAACAATATAAAAGTAAACAGCTGAGCAGAAGTCTCTATAAAAGCACAGAAACCCTAAAAACTAGCGTCAGCATACCACCAACCTCTTATTTTATTTCCTGGTAGTCAGAGCTGTTGTGTGAGTTTGTCTTCACGTGCAAACAAAGCACACGGTACAAAGCTGGAGTAGGTTTGGTTGACACGGGTGTGGCATCGTGCTTATTGTTCCAGACTTCTGGAAGCGGATTGCACCTATGGGGGAGGACTTCTTCAGGAATGTCTTCTGGGAATTATGGTTTAACTCTGTGCCACTTGGGACCAGGCAGCAACTGCGTAGGAGTGTCATCTCAGTCAACATGTCCCTCCATCTCCAGTCTCTCGTCTGTTGTGGGGATCACAGATGAACTGCTCACTGCCCTCGTTTAAAAAGAAAAAACAGTCTGGGATGTGTTCCGTCTCACCTGCTGCTCACAGTCCCCTCACACTAAATAACTATTATCCTACATATACTGTAGACTGTACACTGAGTGTATAAAACATTAGGAACATGCCAGATTGACCAGGTGAAAGCTATGATCCCTTATTGGATGTCACTTCAAAATCAGTGTAGGGGAGGAGACAGGTTAAAGGAGGATTTTTAAGCCTTGAGCATGTGTGCCATTCAACAGTTTCCCGTGCGTATCACAAATGGATCACCACTCAAAGGACATCCAGTCAACTTGACACAATTGTGGGAAGCATAAGAGTCAACATGGGCCAGCATCCCTATGGAACACTTGACACCTTGTAGAGTCCATGTCCTGACGAATTGAGGCCGTTCTGATGGCAAAAGGAGGTGCAGCTCAATATTAGGAAGGTGTTCATCAGCTATTGGAATACAATCTTGTTTATTTTTGTTCCCAATTATCTAAAGTAGCCTATGTAAAGGGGGAAATATTTGTACTGAAAAGAAATTGACCCGTCTACGATTCAGATAATCCCATTCAAAGGGATGATGATTTAAAATATATAAGAACGCTACATTCTGCATCCAGCCAAATTCCACTTTCCTTGAGAAATGGAAACCATGTTTCCTCACAAGCCATAGAACAACAAAATAGCGCATAGGATTTGATTCTAGTGGTATGTTTTGGAAGGGAAGCTTCACAGACAGCCTTGGACTTGAAGAACGTTTAAGCCAGAGGGGATTCTTGAGAGGAGGGCGCACTGAGCTGAGAGAGTACGTATGGGATTTATAACAGAGACAAGGAGAAGCCCAGAAGACATGTAAGAATGAGGCCTGAGGGGATATGCCTGGGGCTAGTGTCTGCCTTTTACAGGACAACCTCTAACACCTGTCCATCTTCAAAGGAGAGGGTAAGAGAGCTGGTCCATCCTCTGCCTGCATACTGAACTTTTCATCCAGCTCCGAGGCTCACACCTAACTGCAGATATCTTAGAAATGTTCTAAGGTAAGCCATGTCTGAACCATTTCAACAACTTCAAGTGAGACGACTGGGATTTCGGATTTGTGAGTTTCTGAGGACGGAGAGACCGTTTTCGGTGGGTTAAAGATTGTTGTGACGCAGCATCACCACACAGATGAAGACGTGATATATATGGAGACGGTTGCCTAGACCACGCCGGAGGTCTCGGATGAGCCAGAGTCTTGCTCCTGTAATGTCGGAGGTGCTGCCGTAATGATATCAGATAGGGATCTGTGGTTGAACGCACACTGAATGGGCTGTATCCACGGGGGGGGGGGGGGCACCGGCTGTGCTGCTGAGAGGAAGTAAGCTCGGTCTCTTGCTCTCCTGCAGGTTATCGTTTACGCATGGCGGCTCAGCCAGAGGCCCCTTAATTGTTTAAGGTCTACATTAGGGAATCAGCAATTTGCCTGAAATAGACCTACAGGTGGAATATTAATGACGGCCGTGTTGACAACGACGCAGTGGCATGAATCACTGTGGAAACAGAGGCGAATGTAAGAGAGGACTAGAGAGGACTAATTTATGGCATTATGTAGAATACACATTCGTGGATGACGGGATGCACTAAGCCTGGTAAATAAACTTGAAAAATCCAGAGTTGGCTACTTGTTGTTTGCATGGGGGATGGGGGTGGGGGGGTAGATTGCGTAACCACTTAGTGTAGACATTTGCTTCATTCCACAGGTTCCTGCATATGATACATCTTGGAGTGAAACAGGCAGGCCTTGAAGAGGTGCCCAATCTGCCAGGGCACAAAGGCCATCTGTTAGGGCACTAAAGGCCATTAACCAAAACAGCCAATTAAATTGATTTGAAAACAGAATTTCTTGTATTTTTTGGTTAAGAAAAACAAAGTGTAGGACAATGTACATAAGTATTTAGCCAACATCTAAAGTGTAGGTGATAGTCGATGAGTAGTCTACAGTTTTTTTTGCCACACTTAATTCATATTCTGAACAAAAATAAAACGCAACATGCAACAAATCTCAAAGCTTTTACTGAGTTACAATTCATAAGGAAATCAGTCAATTTAAATTAATGTATTGGGCCTTAATCTATGGACTTCACGACAGGGAATACAGATACGCATCTGAGGATCAGAACACCAGTCAGTATCTGGTGTGACCACCATTTGCCTCATCGAGCATACAAATCTCCTTTGCATAGAGTTGATCAGGCTGTTGATTGTGGCCTGTGGAATGTTATCCCACTCCTCTTCAATGGTTGTGTGAAGTTACTGGATTTTAGCGGGAACTGGAACAGGTTGTCGTACACGTTGATTCAGAGCATCCCAGGATCTTGTCATGGTATCGTTGTGCATTCGAATTGCCTTCGATAAAATGTAATTGTGTTCATTGTCTGTAGCTTCTGCCTGCCTGCCCATACCATAACCTCACCATGGGGCACTCAGATCACAACGTTGACATCAGCAAACTGCCCACGAAAATAATCTAAAACAACTTTGGAGGCGGCTTACGGTAGAGAATTTAACAATCAAAATGGTGGACATTATTGCAGTCGTTATCCCAATTGCACGCTACCTCAAAACTTGAGACGTTTGTGGCATTGTGTTGTGTGACAAAACTACATATTTTACAGAGTGGTCTTTTGTCCCCAGCACAATGTGCACTTGTGTAATGATTAGAGGTCGACCGATTAATCGGAATGGCCGATTAATTAGGGCCAATTTCAAGTTTTCATAACAATCGGAAATCGGTGTTTTTGGGCACCAATTTTAAAAAAATACGTTAGAGGTATAAAACAAGGCAAGTCAGTTAAGAACACATTCTTATGTTCAATGACGGCCTAGGAACGGTGGGTTAACTGCCTCGTTCATGGGCAGAACGACAGATTTTCACCTTGTCAGCTCGGGGATTCATTCTTGCAAACTTACAGTTAACTACTCAAACACAATAACATCCTGCCTCTCTCTCGTTGCACTCCACAAGGACTGTTACGCGAATATAATAAGCCAAGGTAAGTTTCTAGCTAGCATTAAACTTACCTTATAAAAAACAATCATAATCACTAGTTAACTACACATGGTTGATGGTATTACTAGATATTATCTAGCATGTCCTGCATGGCATATAATCTGACTGAGCATACAAGTATCTAAGTATCTGACTGAGCGGTGGTAGGCAGAAGCAGGTGGGTAAACATTCATTAAAACAGCACTTTCATGCGTTTTGCCAGCAGCTCTTCTTTGTGCGTCAAGCATTGCACTGTTTATGACTTCAAGATGATCAACTCCCGAGAACAGGCTGGTGTAAACGAAGTGAAATGGCTAGTTGCCCTTGCTCTGCATGGGTAACGCTGCTTCGATGGTGGCTATTGTCATTGTGTTGGTTCGAGCCCAGGGAGGAGTGAGGAGAGGGACGGAAGCTATACTGTTACACTGGCAATACTAAAGTGCCTATAAGAACATCCAATAGTAAAAGGTTAATGAAATACAAATGGTAGAGAGAGAAATAGTCCTATAATTCCTATAATAACTACAACCTAAAACGTCTTACCTGGGAATATTGAAGACGCGTGTTAAAAGGAACCACCAGCTTTCATATGTTCTCATGTTCTGAGCAAGGAACTGAAACGTTAGCTTTCTTACATAGCACATATTGCACTTTTACTTTCTTCTCCAACACTTTGTTTTTGCATTATCTAAACCAAATTGAACATGTTTCATTATTTACTTGAGGCTAAATTGATTTTATTGATGTATTAAGTTAAAATAAGTGTTCATTCAGTATTGTTGTAATTGTCATTATTACAACAACAAAAAATACAAAAATTGTCTGATTAACCGGTATAGGCTTTTTTGGTCCTCCAATAAATCGGTATCGGCGTTGAAAAATCATAAAATCGGTCGACCTCTAGTAATGATCATGCTGTTTAAATCAGCGTCTTGATATACCACACCTGTCAGATGGATGGATAATCTTAGCAAACGAGAAATGCTCTCTAACAGGGATGTAAACCAATTTGTGCACCAATTTTTTTTGAAATACGCTTTTTGTCCGTCAGCGCAACACTTCACATGTTGCATATATATTTTTGTTCAGTGTATATACAGTGCATTCAAAAAGTATTTCTACATTTCGGTACGTTACAGCCTTATTCTAAAATGTATTACATTATTCCCCCCCCCCCTCAATCTACACACAATACACCATAAAGACAAAGCGAAAACAAGTTTAGACATTTTTGCGATTGTATTATAAAAAAAACAGAAATAACTAATTTACATAAGTATTCAGACCCTTTGCTATGAGACTTGAAATTGAGCTCAGGTACATCCTGTTTCCATTGATCATCCGTGAGATGTTTCTACAAGTTGATTGGAGTCCACCTGTGGTAGATTAAATTGATTGGACATAATTTGAATGATCGACTATGAAAAGCCTACTGACATTTACACCTGAGGTGTTGACCTGTTGCACCCTCGACAACCACTGTGAATATTATTATTTGACCATGCTGGTCATCTATGAACGTTTGAACATCTTGGCCATGTTCTGTTATAATCTCCACCCGGCACAGCCAGAAGAGGACTGGCCACCCCTCATAGCCTGATTCCTCTCTAGGTTTCTTCCTAGGTTCTGGCCTTTCTAGGGAGTTTTTCCTAGCCACCCTGATTCTACACCTGCATTGCTTGCTGTTTGGGGTTTTAGGCTGGGTTGCTGTAAAGCACTTTGTGACATCAGCTGATGTAAGAAGGGCTTTATACATACATTTGAAATTGATTGATTTGGAAAGGCACACAACTGTCTATATAAAGGTCCCACAGTTGACAGAGCATGTCAGAGCAAAAACTGGGGCGTGAGGTTGAAGGATTTGTCAGTAGAGCTCAGAGACAGGATTGTGTTGGGGCACAGATCTGGGGAAAGGTACCAAAGAATTAAACAGCATTGAAGTTCCCCAGGAACACAGTGGCCTCCATCATTCTTAAAATAGAAGAAGTTTGGAACCAAAATTCTTTATAGAGCTGCCCACCAGGCCAAACAGAGCAATCAGTGAGAAGGACCTTGGTCAGGGAGGTGACCAAGTATCTGATGGTCAGCTCCAGAGGACAAACATCTCTGCAGCACTCCACCAAATCAGGCCTTTTTGGTAGAGTGGCCAGACAGAAGCCACTCCTCAGTAAAAGGCACATGAAAGCCCGCTTGGAGTTTGCCAAAAGTCACCTAAATGACTCTCAGACCATGAGAAACAAGATTCTCTGGTCTGATGAAACCAATATTGAACTCTTTGACCTGAAAGCCAAGCATCATGTTTGGAGGGTACCTTGCACCATCCCTATGGTGAAGCATGGTGGTGTCAGCACCATGCTGTGGGGATGTTTTTTTAGAGACAGGGACTGAGAGACAAGTCAGGATAGAGGGAAAGATGAACAGATCAAATTGCAGAGAGATCCTTGATGAAAACCTGCTCCAGAGCACTCAGTACCTCAGACTGGGGCGAAGGTTCACCTTCCAACAGGACAAAGACCCTAAGCACACAGTCAAGACAATGCAGGAGTGGCTTCGAGACAAGTCTCTGAATGTTCTTGAGTGGCCCAGACAGAGCCCGGACTTGAACCTGATCGAACATCTCTGTAGATAACTAAAAATAGCAGTGCAGCGATGCACCCCATCCAACCTGACAGAGCTTGAGAGGATCTGCAGAAAATAATGGGGAAAACTCACCAAATACAGGTGTGACAAGCTTGTAGCGTCATACCCAAGAAGACTAGAGGTTGTAATCACTGAGTAAAGGGTCTGAATATTTATGTAATATTTCAGGTTTTTATATATTTGTAAAAATGTCTAAAAACCTATTTTCACTTTGTCATATGGGGTATTGTGTGTAGATGAGGGAAGAAAACGATTTGATCCATTTTAGAATAAGGCTGTAACGTAACAAAATGTGGGAAAAGTCAAGGGGTCTGAATACTTTCCGAATGCACTGTATAGGCTAAACACCAGTCATGTTTAGACCAATATAATATAGGATCATTATTAATGAAGGCTTGATTCTGTCGACATACTTGAGGGACTGTTTGTTCAGATAGGAGAGATGTGCCTGTTGAGCACCGCAACTCCCACCTTGAGTGGAAGTGTTCTACATTTCAAAACTATTTAACCATAAACGTAATTGTTTAAAACCTGGACGCTTTTTTGTCATTTTATGGAGGCATGTTTTACAGTGTTTCGACCACAGATATATTAAGGGGATTATTTTAAAACACTTTCTCATATATGTGATTGAAACCAGTATTTCTCCTATGTTTGACTTTCTTTCATTGTCCAGCAGCCAAAGACACAATCGTAGTTATATTAACAACCCATGCTAGTTGATGCGTCTTTAGATATTCCCTCTTTCTACATTGAAGGATAATTTAATCCCTGTCACATGAAAACGCTCGCATTTGCGGTGAACTGTTCCCGCTAATTGCATTTTGGAACAATCACACTTATAGCCTACTCCTGTGTGTGCATTTCTGTGCTTATAATGTGAAGAAATAGCCTTATAGTTTAATATTTAAAGCTTAAAAAAGGTTCTGATCTGTTGCATCAGGCTCATTTTCATTTTTTTTTTTAAATATATACATTTTATGTACAGTGGTTGTATAAATTTGGAATCTATCAAGTCCCAGAACTGGCCCAGCGTATGTTTGGAATCATTTTTTTGGTTTGCTTTTGTACTATGGGGGATAGTAGATTGACATTAGCTTGTGGTTTTGCCGTTCGTTACTTATCTTGTTGGCTGTGTTCTTCTAACGTCTTCAATTCATCCCAGATGTGTCTGTCTTCACTTGTAGCCTACTTTGGAGCTGATATGCATCTGAGAAGGACCAGAACACGTGACTAGCATAGATATCTTATAGAGCCACGTGAGAGAGATGCTTGGGAGGATGGCAATTGGCAGCTGGGAGAAGTTAATTATAATTATTATATTTAACCCAAGGGCACAACGGACACTTTGGCCGCAAGACATGGATTTTTGTAGGCAGCATTACGGCCACACAAGGGGGCATTGCCGGCCGATGGTGCCCGGGAAATTCGAGGCCTGGTAACAGGTGTCCAATTGGCTTCAGGTCTTTAACTCAACAAAAACATAATTAAAAACATTTTATGATGCCACCGCTACATCGTGCCCTCAAGATGCCTTGAGGGCACGGTGTAGCTTGGCCTTAAAAGGACTGGACTCTGGTCGGCTGAACATGCATCTCTCACCCACAATGAAAGGGGTCTTTACAAGGCACTGGTGTTTTACACTCTATTTCACATGCCACTTAGCATCCGGCCCGCACTGGAGGACATACTGCCTTTCTTAGTGAGCACAGTGGTACACAGCAGCCCAGCACTCCTCTGACCATAGGCAAATGCATGCACTGCAATGTACTCACTGCTGTCGACTGGCATAGGATAAGTACTGTAAGCTTCGTAGTGGCTAACGAGTACAGTTCTTTGTTCCCAATCTGTTTTTTTACAATGTTTTAATGTAAGCATTGCATACCTCTTCTAAATGTTGATTTTCAGTTTCGATGCCATACATCTATGACAACTTACAGCATTTTAAAACACTACTGTATTCTGAAAATTCTCTAAGGTCACCCAGTCAGATAAAGCCCGGCTGCTGCCCCCAAACGTCAGGTCCTATGAGCATCATATTTCATGGTATTACGCAGCCCTAAAAGAGACTTGCGGCTGTCCTGCGTATTTTATAAGCCCATAAAAATGATAAAGCCTCTCGTGGAACCCCGAGCGAGGAAAAAGCCACACTCAATACATTAGTGGCACCAGCTGTTGAGGGGAAGAGAGACACTGTGACACGACGCTGTGTGTCTCTGTACCTCGACCCCCCCCATTCTCATCAGATGGACTGGCTATCTGTAACACATTTGGGTGCAACTCCACGACATCAACAGCGACTCCGCTCTCTGCTCCAACGGTAGAGCCCAGTGACGACCCACCTCACAAGATACAGGTTTGGTTTGATGACATTTAGAATGAGAACAAACCTAATAACCGGTTGCCGAGCATAGTAGTACATGTTTCAGTGGACTGAGGTTCTCCATTCAAATACATTGGGATGAGGGGTGGTTCACTGGGATAAGGAGTTACATAGGAACAAATTATATAATCTATGAAGACAAACACGTAGAAAACATTAAAGCACTTTATGATGCCATTTTAGTTGTAGTGGACATAACATTATATGGTCCACCGTAATTGTTCTCTGTAAATCACAGTAGGGGATGTCAGGAGGCAAAGTGCCTCAGCGGCTTACTTTTTCAATGACATAAAAAAGGGTCAACAGTGATCTTTCACCTCTGTTGTTAAATCCTATTCTCTGATGGAAATTTTCAGACCATAAACTCAAAGAAAGGGTTGATTACAGCAGCATGATACAATGAATGCAGTGTCTTTATATATGAACTGTGTTTGTGGTAGTGCAAGACCACCTTCTAGTCTTGATTGCCCCTGTAGGTTCTAATCTAAACGATTACATCACATAATCACAGATTCAAAATGTTTCCTTTTTTTGTACCACAGGTGGACAAACCGGCCAAGTACTGCTTAGCTTTGCCTAATGATGAATTCTCTGCAGTATAGCAGTCGGAAGAGTTAAGAGGGTGGCAGAGGAAGAAAAATAGTCAAATGTCAAAGTCTGCCATTTGTCAGGGATGAAAAACAGCTCACCCTGGATTTCCCCTGATGCCAGCCTCTGGGCGTCTCCGATGATACAAGGTACCAGTCCTTATCAGGGCAGCAGCTAGCAGCCAGCTGGGGAGATTGAGAGAGAGCAGGGGAGAAAGCTGCCTCCACTTAGCACAGGACGTCTAATCCATCACAACCCTGCCTGTAGTCTGCCCTTGGACTTCTCTCAACTGGTTCATTAGAGAAGCGAGTGCCATTATCACCGGGGTTCAGCGGGATTCCCATCACCTACTGATAGAGGCGTCACCAAAACTGAAGTTATCTGAGGCAAAGTGTGAATTATGGAGGGCAGACACTTAAGAATTACCGATAGTGTAGCTTGGCCAGCCCTGGGCTGTCAGGGAGCAGTGAGTCTTCATGTAATATTGAACAAGATCCACACTGCTTTGCTCACAAAAATGGGCCCAGTTCTCTATTTAAGTCCCTTCTTTTGATTCGTTTATTGGGCAGGGGCGGTTTTGAAAATAGAACAATGTTCAGCTTAACATCCCAATAATGCTTATGTTGCCTTGCTGCCATTGCAATTTGTGGCAGTGAAATCCCATGCCTTTAAAACAGACAACGAAACTCAGGTCCCGTCCAAGCCATGTTTACATCTGAGTGCAGTTGAAATCCTCTAATGGCAGCATATTGTCAATGACTGTGGTTATGGGACTGTCCCTTTGTTGCCAGGTGAGCACTGTCCCACTGTCAGGCTCCCATGGAGAGAGTGTGTGTGTTCTGCCCAGCATTCCCCTCACCCACCAAGTCTCAGGCCTGGCATCACAATGTGCGTTGGCACACACACACACACACACACGCACACGACTCAAGCACACACACAAGCAACCCTGCACACACACACACACGTCTTCCATCTCAGTGTCCAGACATTCTGAGCACTGCCATGGTGACGCTCCAAAATCACACACAGATGACCAACAAGATATCGTCAAATACAATCAATAGTACCCTCACAATCAATGGTACCCTCACAATCAACAGTGTGGAGTGGTGCTCTTTGTCTTCTAGCGCAAAGGCAGAGCTCTGGGGTTTGTACAAGAGCAGATACTGAACCGAAAGTCTGAATTTGGAGGATTGTTTCGTAACTCTTCCCATTGGCGATGTCGACCCATGTCCATGCCAGGAACTAGTGGGAAATTATGGAGAGAGAAAACCCAAGCTTGGGTGAACTGGCAAGCAGAAATGCTTTCTCAAAGCAAGACAATACCAACCACAATACACAACAAACAGGCTAATATGGGTAAACAAATTACGGGAACCATCATGCGGTTTTTGTCCTGTTGTGGTACTAATGTGGGGTCATTAATTCATGAGGTTAGATTAGAATACCAGGTTAGATCCGACTCAGACAGGCATTACCACCCTTATAAGGACATTCTGTCATTACTGAAATGATTCAGTTTGTGCATGTAAGGAGCAAGGACACGCACACACAAAACAGTGGGTGAGGTTGGGTGAGTGCAGAGAGCAGCAGGCGGTGTGTGCGCGAGGGGCGAGCACTAGCGAGCCTCTATAATCCTGAACACCTTTGCTGCCAGGAGGGCTGGCTCTAAACAAGGACAGGCAGCTCCCTCACCCCTCAAACTGTTCTCCTCCAATCCTTTCCCTCCAAACAGAGCACTACTGTCAAAACATAGGCCCAGGCCTGCACCCTCTACAGAGACAGATCGAGCCGACACGCAGCTCAGTTTGATGGTTGGAGTGTGACACAACATATCAGTGCATGCCCAACCTGTACAGTGCAGCTAATTAATGCTCTGGATGGGTCTGCTGAACACTTGTTAAATCAGCTGGCTCCCATGGCAGAGTAATGGACGGATGGCGTGTTTGTGAAGTGGTCTTACACCACCGCCGCTACATTAATAAGCAGAGATCACAGCTCGCCGGTCTTCACACTTCCTCCTCCTCCTCCTCCTGTCGCTGCTCGCCACGGTTCAAGATGGCAGCTATGCCCGTCAGTCAAGAGAACAGCTCACAGATGGCAGGGTAACCTGGGAAGAGAGAGGGGGGGGGGGGTCTATTTTCTCAACGCTTCCCTCCCCCTGGTGAATTGATTGGGGGATGTAGAAGAAGTGGAGGACGAGGGGTAAGTTAGGCGCTTGCGAAGAGTCGCCCCAATTAAACGTTAATGGAGTGGCAGGTACTTAAAAGCTTAAAATGCCACTGACCGCACAGAGCGAGCACTTACTCTGAGGTGGATGAGCCCCCTGCTTGAATCCTACTCGGGCTAAATGCTATTTACTACTACACAACAAAAAGACTAATAATACACTCACACAACAGTCAACAACTGCAAAGGAGGCAAGCAATTGCACAGATAAAGTCTCTAATCCTAAGAGTTTTGCTCCTCAGTTGATACGCAGGTGATTTTTCAAAGAAAGATTCTGAAAGCTACATCTTTGAGCTACAAAGCTGTTGCTGGCAACTACGTTTCAGATAAACCTTTACATTGGCAAGCCTGATGACGCCAACTCCAAATAGGTGTTTATTCCCACAAACCAAGGCGTCTCAGCTATTGGAAGTGTCTCAATGTTCCATCATGGTAACAGTCATATCTGCAAGGCCATCTCCGAGAAGAGGATTGTGGGTATGTACGACTAATTGCCAGCACTAAATATGTCTGCAGATGCTTCATGCCATCCTTCCCTCAGCCTGTTAAACCAGCTTTAAGATAAAACCTGGTGGGGGAAGATAGAGATACTGTGGTTCATAAAGAAAGAGGAGACCTCCACATAACGTCACTCAACGTTCAGTGAAATCTCCACACTTCTTATTTCCTGAACTCCAAAAAGGAAATTAAAACTTGTAAGAAACATAAACTACCTATTATACTACATAAAAATAAAACACGGTGTGAAGCTAGTGGTTAGGTAAAGGAGATACATGGCTGATGTAAGGGCAAAATGTATGCATCAGCTGATCCAGAATGACTCTCGTACTTTATTGACAAAGGAATGATGCAAAAACGTGTTATAACGGCTGCATTTCTGGTGAATAGCACAGATGCACGTGAAAACATTAAATGACTCCGGGAAACGATGCGCAAAAAACAATAGATTTTTTTTTTTCAAAATGGGTGAATCTTTCCTCTAACCGATGAGCAACATGGGGAATTAACCTACATACATCACAGATCATTTCAAAACAGATGAAGTCTGATGGGTCTGGAATATTGTGGTAGTCTAAGCATAATACAGAAATAAGGAAGTAGCGGAAGCGGTCTCTCCATTAACCGGAGATTCTAAAGGTTAGTCTAAGGTCAGTTTGTTGGGACATTTCGGCTTTCCCTGAACTCTTGCCTGTCAGGACCAATAGTGAACCAAAGATTTGGAGTCCTTGGATATAACAGGCTGATTTTGCCTTATATGGACTTCTGGATGGAGATGCTATCGAGACAGAAACTTACTGTTTGAAATGCAAGTTCTAGTCCATTTACATTCTAGCAAAGTCTAGCTAGGTGTAGAAAATGCACTCCATGCACAAAACATTTCAAACCTTTTGGCTATAGAATCATGACATATTGACAACCCAAAGACCTTGACGAAGACTGTGAAACTTGCTGCCTCAAAGAAAAATGTAGAGAAACAACTTTGCAAGAGGAAAATCTGCTCCAAGCCCCAAAGTTTCTCCTCTCCTAGTCTCTCTGCTAGGAGTGTCCAACGATCAGTGTGTCCACACCAAGCCATACAGTAGACTGCTGAGGGGACAGGCTTCCCATGTCCTGATATGTGTTGCTATCAGAGCCTCATGAATACTGAACACCGGCCATGTATCGCCACGTTCACATAATGACTTTCCCATTGATATCTGCTAACTAACAGTCCCACGCATTGATTTCCTGTTACACTCTTCAGCCTAGAGAAATCTACATCAGGCAATTACCCCCTCATTTAGATTGTTTAGAGGAGAGGAGGTATTTAGTGCAACAAATGGGACCAGTGGCTGTAGTGAATGCAAAGATTTATTCAGCAAGCAGCTCAATTAGCAAAACATAAAACAATGTGGGTTTTTGCAAGATAGTAAATCATACTCACTGCTATACTGGAATAGACAGTTTGTTGTGTTTGCATCCAATACATTTCAGCATAAATCTAGTGACCGTGTTGGTTTGAAAATATTTTCTTTATATGCTAAGTTATGGCTACTACTCAGATGTTCATCTTGGGCCTGTCTCCTTCGTGAGATCTGAGCCCATGTAATCTTCTCTAGTACTGGAATACACCTCAGATCTTACTTATAAGATCTCACTTTTATAAGTTGAGAGGCAATCTCTTTTCACAGATCACAGTCCACCAGGCCTCCCGTCTGCCTCTTCTCCTTGGCAACACTCATCACGCTGACACAAATATAATACATCTGTAAAAGTAGCACACAGATAATGTGAAGTCATCCACCGTGATCAACATGTCATGACTCTCTCCGTCTTTGACAGAAGCATTATCCAAGGTGATGCCTGGGGTTGTGAAAGAGAGGCTGAGAGTGAGTTGGTCTCTCCGGTAGGAGCACAGACAAGACAAAGGACGAGACGTCCAGTCAGTAGGCGAGACCGTTTCATCACAGAATCAACAAGGGGAGAAGTTGGTGGGAGGAGCAGGAGAGTAATGGAGAGGTCAGAGGTTACCTGGCTGCAGATGAATGGCTCTTTAGTCTCTAATGACTTCCACCTTGAACTGTGACAAACCAGCCTCTTTCTCCCGCAAAGGGTTTCAATTTTTTTTTTTTAATGGATCACAACAACCCTGCAAGTGCTCTTTCCTGTCTATAACAAAGGAGAAAAATGCTAACGCCTTGAACAGACCTTTTTCTAAATCACTCATATTCAATATTTCATGTCCTTCCGGTGAGAACAGGCATTCAGTACAAATTTAAAAAATGTTATAATGGAGTAAACATTCAAGGGAAGGTAAACATTTGTGTTTCACAGGAAAATCTATACATTTCTCCAAAAAGTTATGACAATATAATAACTTGTATTGTAAAAAATATCAGACATATCCTGACTATAGAAGAACAAGCAAATAACAGCTCTCTAAACACATTCCAGTATCTCTCCCTCTGTTATTACAAATGAGTGAACCCAGCAGCAGAAATGCATTGATAGACCTTTACTAAACTGCATGACAGAGAGCATATGGGGGGGGGGGGATAAACATATCAATACATTTACCAAGCCTCCATTAAGGAGAGAGTACTTTTCCAGCTTGGCATTTTCAGGGGTTTGATTCATTTCAGCCGCGAAGAGCAACCATTTCCATTAGGTATGCGGCCCTCCATCTGTACAGCCCGGGAACGATCAATACCCCCCCCCCCCCCCACACACACACACACAATCAATACCTGGCATGCTCACCATGACAACTATTTATTGTTTCAAATATGCTAAAAACCACTGCACTTCATCAAACAGGCCTGGATAGGACTGCCTATAACGCATCTCACATATTGTGCTCTTACAGGAAAGGGTAACGTTCATCTTGAAAATGTTCGAAAAAGGCTTATCCTGCAAAGAGGGTGAGATCCGATAAATATTATTCCCATTTCAAACGAGTGCCTTCTCCCGTGTCAAAGATTTAACATCCAATTACTCATGTCATCACCCCGGCCATTCCGCCACTATATTGCTTTAACAGGCATGATAATGGTTCTAGATTGAGAACTCTTCTTCCTGGCTATAGATTTACAGTGGAACCATCAGTCCATTGGGTCCATACATTTGCCATGTCATTGAAAATGAATACGCAAAAAAAAACAAGCAGATCCAGCTTTTAAAAACATCAACCAAATTTGTGTTCCCGGAAATAGGTGGTGATGGTATGAGACGAGATATGGTTGTCAACAGGTAAATTGAGCCACACGAAGCACAAACTAAAAGGTCAAGGACAATCACAGACCACAGACAGAGGCAACAGGGTATAGTATTTCATATCATTATTATGAAAAACAGTCGCACTGGGATTTGAATATTCAATACAGCCATCTGCTGAATTGAGTAATCTGTGCTGCGGTCATTAACCAACTAAGGCAATGCAGGACACAGGATTTAGTGAGAATCTGACATTGCATTAACTACAAGAACGTAGGCAATACCAGGAGGAGAAAAAAAAAATCTTCCTCCACTGAATGCTCATGAATCTGCAGGCCTGGCAATCTGTAAGACGCTCGTTTCTTCTGTCCATTCTGAGGTTCTGTCAGTGTGCTGCCTGCACAGGATTGATGTTCTCTCAGAGCATGTCTTAGAAGGCTGATTTCAGTTCACACAACTGTCTTGGGATGAGAAGAAAGGAGTCAAACTGTAAAAGAAAAAACGAGAAACGAAATGAATCTCAGAAAGAGCGAGGCCCATCTGGCCTGCTGTACTAGGGGCTACGCGCTCCTGGACGGAGGAAATCTGCCACTTCACAAACGGTCCTACTCTCCACCTCACACTTTGATACGGCACAGCTTCAGTTTTCGCATTACAGCAAAGGGGCTGCTGTCAAGAGTGGAGCGAAACAGCAGGGTTGCACTGCCAGAGGTACAGAGGGAGAATCAAGAAGAGAACCTCCTGCTTGTCAGATTGTCTCATTACACAGCTGCCTTCACCTCCATAGGCCTGACAGTTCAAAAAGCAACAAATGGAGTCAGATAAAAGTACCCCTGGATCCAAACCCTCTCTCTCTCTCGTGCTCCATCCCTCTCTCGCTCTCTCTCTCATTTTCACACAATTAGTTATTTATCAGTCTCTCTTCACCCTTGAACAGCTGCTGTGCTGTAGAAGTAGTGCAAGCTACAACGAACACAAGTACATGTTATGAAAAGTGAGCCAGCCGGCTGTAAAGCTGAAGGATAAGCTAACAGGGGTCGGGTACAGGTGCTTTGTGGGTAATTGTGTCTGACGTGCTGTGGTGAGACAGCAGAGGGATGTAGGCTGAGTATTCCATGATCTCTCAGCTAGACTGTATTGTGCTTAGATTTCACTCAAACTGTCAGACAGCTACACGTACAGTAATCCTCAAGAGCCCAATTCATTGTCTACCATGTAAGCTTCAAACAAGCCACAAAGTGTAAGATGACAAAGTTCAGCACTGTTACATTGAATTTTCATCCCTTCCCTCTGAAATGTTGACACCCCCGTAATGTTAAACAAACCCTGTATCCAGTGTTTTCCTAAGAGGTGGATGGCAAAGAGTTTGAAGAGTAAAGTATTGTGGACCTCTAACACACTGGGCATGGGAGCTGGAGTCGTCCTCTGCTATGACCGAACGCACGTTAACATTCCTTCATTAACTTCTGCCGAGGTAGTGGCACGGCACTAACAGTGACAGCGGTAAAGGCTGGCTCACTAAGAAAGGTCCACTGAACACACCTAGCATAGATAAGTGACAGTGGATCAGAGCTTCGCTCTCTCACACTCACACACACCCCTCTCTTCCTCCGTCTTTATCCCTCCCGCTGAGGCTGCAATTAATCATTAGAATTTTGAATTGCCATTAAATTGGCCATGGTGCTAAATAAACTTGTGGTAGGTGAAATTACTCAGCGCCTTAAGGAGACAGAACAAAGCTATATTCTCACGTTATAGTGTAATTTCATTACCAAGTGCGATCAAAGGATGACAAAATGTTTTGCCTAATGTTTGGATTTATGTCACCCAATATAATTAGGGTTCATTTGCTCGTCACATATTTCAGAGACGAGGCACCTACCTACAGCACAGCTAGAGACACTGCTTCAAACTGTGATGGCGCGTCATGCATGTTTTAAAGACAAGCTCACCATGCAATTTAGGCCATCCACACAGCCGTATGAATGTTTTACCATCGTCAATCCCCTGAGCACCTCTGGAAAACGTAGCATCTCAAGAATTTATCCTGGAGCACAAGGTTTAAATAACTAAATACCCAACCTCTTTTAAATGTGCATTTGTTATGCACTCCCTCTGATATCATCTCCAATAATCCCTTTCACAGCTGATTTGACTCTGGAGAGATACACCAGAGTTCACAGGTGCATTCACTCACTGACTTCTGTGTTAATCTGATCTCCACCTCTTTGTGATTATTTTATTGTGAACAACAAACACGGGCCGTGTCATCGGAGAGCAATAGGGGGGGAAAACAACTAATTAGCTCTCAAGTTTTTTTTTCCCTGAGTAATACATTCCCACCTTGTTAAAATGACTTGTTGACCCATCTGCTTGCTATATCTGGTGTAATCAGCTCGGGGTGTTGGCAGAGAGAGGGAGAGTAGGAATATAGGGGGAGGGGGGAGAAGGGAGAAGGGAAAAAGAGCCTAAGATACTGTAGATGAGAAAGAGACGCGAGATCGGGGGAATAGAGTGTCAGAGAGAGGGAGAGAGGGAGAGAGAAGCAAGAAAGACACAATGAGAGGAGAGGGGCCCTGAGTGAGCAGTGTGTAGTGTGGTGGCAGCTGGGTAGCCTGTCATCAGCAGACAGCAGATCCACAGAGCAGATGGAGGAAGAGCTCTCTCTCATTATGAGCCTCCCCCATCCAAAACTATGGCTGTTACGGTGACCGTATTACCACCACACCGGCGGTCACGAGTTATGACGGAAGTCAAATTCCACGTGATCGTTTAGTCACGGTAATTAGGCTTCTCCAAGCTCTGATGCTGCTGATGGTCATTAGCAGCCTACCAAACCTTCTAACTGCCTGGTACTCAGCACTCCATTGTCCCTCTAATCGATGCAAATGTAATCTAAAATGTATTCACTTGGGATCTATCGCATCACACAACTGTACCAGACTATGTTTGGAATAGTTATTTCTGGCACAGAATAGGTCAACTTTTGTACTATGGGAGAATAGTAGATTGACATAGGCTAGTGCTTTTGCTGTTCGTTAGGCTTACTCATCTTGTTGGATGACGAAAAGTAAATGTGGACAGTTTTCGAATATCTTCAACATGCGCCTCGGAATTCGATAAGGAAATGTGCAGTTGCGTTCCCGATGTGTCCGTCTTCACTTGTAGCCTGTGAGAAAGACCCGATCACGTGGCGGGCATTGTCTAATAATAATTGAGCTATCTGAGAGAGCCAAGTAAGTGAGAGGTGCTTCGCATCCGGCAGAAGGGAATTATAATTATACTTATTTCAAATCATTAAATCGCATCATGCAGCCTTAGAATGTATTAAAAATCTAATGTAACCCAATGTTTGTATTACAACTAAAGTTACATAAATAACTCAAAGTACATAGGAGTACCTATTTCTTTGTTAACCACTCAACACAGAACAGCCACATGTGCACACTCTCTCAAACCTTTGAGAAAACATATTTTCTATTTTATTTAGCTAGGTTCAATTGTATAATTTATACTATAAAATATTATAAAACAATGCCATGGAATTCTATGCAAATATTTTCTGCTAAATGAACTAGTGTAGCCCACAGCCATATGGCATAGCCAGATCAGGACCTAACATAAGGACAACTCAGAGTATGCTATTCTGTTCCTCTGAAAGAGACTACATTTTCTTCATATCATGTTTCTTTAGACCTGTCTAAAATAAATAATGGATTTATTGTGATAGTGTGGGCTATATTACATGGATTTATTAGACTTTTTAAAGCATACATGTTCCAAAAGGTCTGCATCAGTGGCTTGTGGGCTGTGTGTGGAAGACAGGAGATGCTAAATGCTAATTGTTCATTAACGGTCAATTACCGTGAGACCGCCATTTATTTGCTTGACAATCACCGGCTCACGACCGCCACAGCCCTATTTACAACCACTCACCAACCACACACCAGCGCCTCCCGGCAAGCCAAGGCACGCTAACTGTTTAGACACCATACATCAATCTATCCTGGGGGTATGACGTTTATACAGCTGCAGGTCAAAGGTGACAGGGAACCACTATGCTGCCGGTCCCTGACTGGGTTCCATAAATATCCCATGACGGCCATATCTAGTCTTAAAAACACAACCAAAGCTCAGGCTGTACTATCGCTTTATTCATTGCTTCGACATCATTCCTGAAGATTAAACCCTGCCAGTGAGCCACGGCTTGCTTCCTCGACAACGTGCAGAATATCATCAACATTTCTGAGTTTATTAATGCAATCCATTATTATCAACTCTTGGGACTTTTAGCGGGACACACACACACACACACACACACACACAAAGGGATCATGTTAATGTCTCTCTGTGTGTCGAGCAGCAACAAATACTGAGCAATAACTCCCCAGGATTAGGAGCACCATGGAACCAAGGCTGCTGGTTGAATGGCTCCTTGTGATTCAAGATGCATAGCCACCTGGCAACTCAGTTGGAAAAGCGCACTTGGACCGTCTCTAGTTGAAAATGAAACGTCAGTCACATGTATCATAGCATCATCGGCTGCTCACTCAATTTACACCGGACTGGTGTCAATCAATTTGCAAATAATATCGTCGCAGCAGATATAGCGCGGTATAAGAAGGTGCAAATGGAACATCATACCACACCTATAATGGGCCAGAGGTCAGAGGATACTTACATTATTTATAGTTCTAATCTTCATATGGACCAGCTACGACTGTACATTACAGAGGGACGATCCATTTCCACACAACATATCTAGAGTAAGAACGAGCACAAGTATTTACAGCCATATATGAGTACATGCCCAACATGAAAGGCCACTAGACATTGTTATGGTAATGCATTGTTATGGTATATGCTAGCAACGCCCACATACACTGATATACTCCTACCACAAATAACAAAGGTCCATGTGCCTCTCACAAACAACATGCAGGACATAAAATCATTCACTGCCTCTTACAGTCAGTCCATGTGTCTCAAACAGTAGAACGCCAGCCCAGATACAGTACATAGTACTAAACAAACGTCAGTCAGTGCACCGTTAAAGCAACGTGGTCTCAAACACGGTTAGACCTGGCTCTCCATCCAGGTGAACTGCCCCCCCCCCGCCAACCAACCAACCATAACCTGTTCAGAACTTCTCTCTCTCTATAAGTTTGAGAATGAGCGCTGAGCGTCTCTACCCCTCGCCATCAGCTGGGCAAATGAACTGGACATGAAAGAATCTGTAAATAAATGACCCGAGTGGCTGCAGACGCTTTGTTGATGCTGTTCAATTACAGCAGAATCAATGGCCTTGCCACGCCGCCCTGACAGGCCGCCGCGCCACCAATTGGGGAGCGGAACGAGAGGAGGTCAAGACTATTCATCACTGGGCTGCCTGGGAGGCAGTGGGAGCCCAGCCTGGTCGGGTTGCGCTGGAACAAGGATTCACCAGCCATTTGAGAGACATTTAAGACGCTCCTAATGGCATGCAAGATTACCTTACCTGGCTGAGCTGCAGGTCGGTGGCATGCTGTAGAACAACAGCAGAGGTAAATAAATCCATTCAAGGTTATGGCCTTCTGCGTCGCCAACACGCTCAACAGCTCGACGACGCCGCTAACGAGGAGGAAAAGTGGAGGAAACACTTTAATGTGGCTGTTTTGGTTCTTTTCCATTGGCTAGTCTGACACTGGTCACACGCTTGTTCTGTGGGAGGGGAGAGCTGTTACACCCTGTCAGCAGGAAACTGCTCAGGGATCTTACCATGAGGTCACTGGTGACTTTTAAAAAAACAGCTACAGATGCCTGTGATGGGAGACAACCGAGGATGGATCAACAACATATTGTAGTGACTACACAATAATGACCTGAATGACCAATCCAAAACATGCATCTTGAAAGCAACAAGGCACCTCTGACATATAGAACAATAAAATCACTATTTGGTTTTGTTCTGGTGCCCCCTAGGTCTGGTGTCTCACATACATTTAGATGTATGGAACAACAAAACATGGCAAAACGAATACAAGTTCTGGCTTAAATGCTAAGCCTTATGTTTGGGGCGAATCCAACAACCAAGAAGCAAATTTAACCAAGAAGACTCACAGCTGTAATCGATACCAAAAGGTGTTTCTTACAGGGAACGGAATACTTACGCGACAACTATATTTCAGTTATTTAATTTTTATCAAATCTGTAAAACACTCTATTCACTTTGACAGAGTATTCTGTTCACAAAACATGAAATCAATTTCATTCGCACTTTGTAACACAATAAAATGTGACAAAATCCAAGGGGTCTGAATACTTTTGCAAGGCACTGCATTTCCCCCATTCCACACGTGTGCATGTCTCTAGGTGTGGTACATGTGTGACAGTGAGAGGGGAGTGGAGAAGGGGGAGAATGAGACATTTAAAATGCATCTCCAGCTGCACAGGAGAAAATGGAACTAGCTATCATTTGTAGCAGAATCTCAAGGACATTTCAGTCATTAGTTCTGCATAAAGATCACAAAATGCCACCGTGAGGAATCTTAACCCTTCCCTAGATCTGCTTGTCTCAGCACACTGCTGTAGTGCAATCCAATCCCATCCCACAACGCTAGCTTGTTAAACAGAAATCCTAATCCAGCCAAACTGCTGACAGTTCATCCCTCTTCATTTGGTTTTTTTGGGGCCTTTTTATTTTCCCATTTTCCATATCTGCTGCAGCGTTTTATTACATGAGCTGACGAGCGCCAACTAATAGAATAACAAACCAATAAAAACCCACTAATAGAATAACAAACCAATAAAAACCCAGAAAACGGAGTCACCCGTCAACAAAGATGCAAGAAAAAAAACAGATGAAAAAGCCACGTGGAAGTTTAATCCGTTTCTACAGAGTAAGGGGCTGGTTTACCAGGCAGAGTTTAATCCGTTTCTACAGAGTAAGGGGCTGGTTTACCAGGCCTAGTTTAATCCGTTTCTACAGAGTAAGGGGCTGGTTTACCAGGCCGAGTTTAATACGTTTCTACAGAGTAAGGGGCTGGTTTACCAGGCCGAGTTTAATCCGTTTCTACAGAGTAAGGGGCTGGTTTACCAGGCCGAGTTTAATCCGTTTCTACAGAGTAAGGGGCTGGTTTACCAGGCCTAGTTTAATCCGTTTCTACAGAGTAAGGGGCTGGTTTACCAGGCCTAGTTTAATCCGTTTCTACAGAGTAAGGGGCTGGTTTACCAGGCCGAGTTTAATCCGTTTCTACAGAGTAAGGGGCTGGTTTACCAGGCCTAGTTTAACCCGTTTCTACAGAGTAAGGGGCTGGTTTACCAGGCCGAGTTTAATCCGTTTCTACAGAGTAAGGGGCTGGTTTACCAGGCCGAGTTTAATCCGTTTCTACAGAGTAAGGGGCTGGTTTACCAGGCCGAGTTTAATCCGTTTCTACAGAGTAAGGGGCTGGTTTACCAGGCCGAGTTTAATCCGTTTCTACAGAGTAAGGGGCTGGTTTACCAGGCCTAGTTTAATCCGTTTCTACAGAGTAAGGGGCTGGTTTACCAGGCCTAGTTTAATCCGTTCCTATAGAGTAAGGGGCTGGTTTACCAGGCCTAGTTTAATCCGTTCCTATAGAGTAAGGGGCTGGTTTACCAGGCCTAGTTTAACCCGTTTCTATAGAGTAAGGGGCTGGTTTACCAGGCCTAGTTTAATCAGATTGAGTCTACTCCCTGATTGAATGGTATTTCTTGTAACACTATACTCTTTTGGCCTACCTGTGCTGTTCCAACATAATTACTTAAAAACAAACATTGTATTAGCATGTTCCAGTTTATGCCACCGTGTACATTACTGCCACTGCAGCACACTAAATAATGCCCGCATCATAACTTGACAGTAAAAAACATATGACCTGTTGACATACACAGAGTATACAAAACATTAAGGACACCTGCTCTTTCCATAAGACTGACCAGGTGAATTCAGGTGAAAGCTATGATTCATTATTGATGTCACTTGTTAAATCCACTTCAATCAGTGTAGATAAAGGGGGATGAGGCAGGTTTAAGGAATGATTTTTATGTCTTGAGGCAATTGAGGCATGGATTGAGTATGTGTGCCATTCAGAGGGTGAATGGGCAAGACAAAATATTTAAGTGCCTTTGAACAGGTAGGTGCCAGGCGCACTGGTTTGTGTCAAGAACTGCAACACTGCCTGGTTTTTCACACTCAACAGTTCCCCGTGTGTATCAAGAATGGTCCACCACCCAAATAACATCCAGCCAACTTGACAACTTTGAGAAGCATTGGAGTCAACATGGGCCAGCATCCCTGTGGAACAATTTCAAAACCTTGTAGAGTCCATGCTCTGATGAATTGAGGCTGTTCGGAGGGCAATAATGGAGCAGAACTCAATATTAGGAAGGTGTTCTTAATGTTTTGTACATTCAGTGTATGGTATGTTCAAATCCATAGGCAAAAAATGCAGGAGCTCTCAAGCAACACACTCCCTAACATGCTAACAAATGTGGAACGGCACACTTACACAGTCCTGATGAGCATGGATGATGACAAGCTCATCCACAGTTACTCTATCGGTCTCCATCTCTGTTGAGACGCTTCTGAGTACATCGTTTTTGGCAAAAGTACATTAGCAGTGTACTGACAGTGTGTGTGTGTGTGTGTGATACGAGTGTGTGTCAGCGCGGTGCTCGGGAGGAGGAAACACTATCCAGTCTCTCTCATCTTCAGGTTTGAATTGGAATGTGTGATACGGCAGCGGTGAGCGGCCCAGGCAGCCGGGGACAGACGTGTGGGTGAGCTCCTCTCTGATACATACCTGGAAGCTCACCACCCTGGCAATTAGAAGAGGGAGAATCAGTCCATTGAGAAGGAGGACCAGGTGGAGGAGGGAGGAGGAGCAGGACGAGGGAGGAGGAGGAGGAGGAAGAGGGCAGATGAGAGAGGAGGTGGTGGAGAAGGAGGATCAGGAGGAGTGAGGCAGAGGAGGATGGAGGAGCAGGATGAGGGAGGAGGAGGATGGCAGAGAAGGAGGGAGGAGCTGGAGACACAGGGCCTGAAGAATGTGAAGCCGCAGACTTACTCATTGTTGCATCCTCAAACCTGGGTGTCTGCTCTGGGCCTACATTTCCACAACGCACACTTGCCCTGATAAAAGACACTATAGCAATGAGGCTACAGCCATATGAAAGCTACAGTGGGTCAGAAGTTTACATACACTCAATTCATATTTGGTAGCATTGCCTATAAATTGCTTAACTTGGGTCAAACGTTTCAGGTAGCCTTCCACAAGCTTGGTGAATGTTGGCCCATTCCTCCTGACAGAGCTGGTGTAAATGAGTCAGGTTTGTAGGCCTCCTTGCTCACACAAGCTTTTTCAGTTCTGCCCACAAACTTTCTACAGGATTGAGGTCAGGGCTTCGTGATGGCCACTCCAATACTATGACTTTGTTGTCCTCAAGCCATTTTGCCACGACTTTGGAAGTTTGTTATGTCGATATAGGACTCGCTTTACTGTGGATATGGATACTTTTGTACCTGTTTCCTCCAGCATCTTTACAGGGTCCTTTGCTGTTGTTCTGGGATTGATTTGCACTTTTCGCACCAATGTATGTTCATCTCTAGGAGACAGAACGCATCTCCTTCCTGAGCGGCATGACGGCTGCGTGGTCCCATGGTGTTTATACTTGAGTACTATTGTTTGTACAGATGAACGTGGTACCTTCAGGTGTTTGGAAATTGCTCCCAAGGATGAACCAGACGAGTGGAGGTCTACAATTATTTTTCTCTGGTCTTGGCTGATTTCTTTTGATTTTCCCATGATGTCAAGCAAAGTTTGAAGGCCTTGAAATACATCCACAGGTACACCTCCAATTGACTCAAATGATGTCAATTAGCCTATCAGAAACTTCTAAAGCCATGACATTTTCTGCAAATTTCCAAGCTGTTTAAAGGCATGGTCAACTTAATGCATGTAAACTTCTGACCCACTGGAATTGTGATAGTGAATTATAAGTGAAATAATCTGTCTGTAAACAATTGTTGGGAAAATTACTTGTGTCATGCACAAAGTAGATATCCTAACTGACTTGCCAAAACTATAGTTTGTTAACAAGAAATTTGTGGAGTTGTTGAAAAATTAGTTTTCATGACTCCAACCTAAGTGTATGTAAACTTCTGACTTCAACGGTACCTGAATGCTTACTGAATGGCTGTCAACGTGCCACAAAGGTTTATTCAAAATGGCTGCTATAGAAGGAAGCAGTGCAGTGGTGGAAGGACAGATCCATTACCTTCATTAATATCGCTCTTAAGCGCCTCCTAATGACCCGTATATCCCATCTACGTTTCTGATAGACGGCTTAAAGGCCTTTAAGCCATGATGTATTTTTCAATCTCTTTCCTCACACATCTACATAAACTAACGTTACAAGCCATTTTCACCCCTCCTCGCCTACGGCGAGACCTTGGGGTTTTACAATCTCCAAGTAAAAAGAAAGAAATAGGGCCTTTAAATCTCTTCATCCGTCCCCTTTTATCAGACAGCCCGAGCAGCCGGGCCACAGGCAGAGGGGATTTGCTTAAGTTGTGATTGAGGCTGCCAAGGGGCTATCCCTGTGATGCGTGAAATGTGACGAGCTGTGATGAACACAAGTCAGAGCTGTCAGGGTCCATCTGCCTCCCCGAGACAGACGAGGACTCCAGCGTTTAGTGGAGCAACACAGGCCAGCACGGAGGAAGGCAATAAGAATGGAGATTGGACTTTCAGATTAAACGCTCCTCTCTCCTCATTCTCTCTCTCGGTGAGGTGCGGAACAGTGGAGAATTTAGTTACAGCGTTACGTTTTTCAGTTTACAAAAGAAAAGCGTGTCAAAAGGTGGTGCTTTTTTTTTGTTGTTGCACTAAGTGAAATGTGTTTGGTTTTCTAGACTAGCATGGACTTTCAGGGAAATGCACATCTGTTCTTTTGAGGGAAAATTGGATCTTCGGAGAGGCGAGATGCGATAATGGGCGATAAACAACAACAAAGGAGCTGTCATCCTAACTGACATGTTCACAAAGGACAGAACCAGTCACAGTGGAGCAGCTGACTGACAAGCAGCTGGCATATGTACATTTCAGTGAAGAGATGCAGGTATGACAGGGATTGGATGCTGCAGCGTATATGAACGGATTGTAGATGGGGGCATTCCCTGCATCTCTCCGCGCCTCCCTGTCATCTTTGGCTAATAAAATATTTGTCTCACCCCGCTTTCCCCACAGGGAACCTGGGTTGGTAAAAAAGCTTCTGTGCACACTATTTGGCAGCTCCAGAGTGGGAATATTATTATGAAGATAAATATTGAATGAATTCATAAATAAATCAGGGAACGCCACACTGGTAGAAAGGAGAAGAAGAAAAAACACCTCTTAATTACTTCCCCAGCTAATGAAAGGGAGCTGCTCTGATACGTGCTTCTTACTTTGGTGTACAAATCAGCTATACCATAGAGAGGCATCTCGTTAAGAGTAAACTGTGGTTTACAACTCCTTTGTAGTTCATTCTCGCATTTAATGAGGTTACACTAGTTTTACTGGGCCTCAAGAGAAACAATCCAACTGACCAATCAAGCGCCATATCTTCCCAATGGGCCCAAATAACATAGGGTAACATGGGGATTTTCTGGAGAGGGAGAGGAGAGAGAGAGAGATGGACAGAACATGAGAAATTAGGGCGCATATCTCCATTTCTTGTAACGTTTTCTATAAAGAAAATATATATCAAATCAGATTTTATTTGTCACATGCGCCGAACAGAACAGGTGTAGATGTTAGTAAAATTCTTACTTACGAGCCCCTAACCAACAGTGCAGCTTCAAAAAAATACAGCTAAGAATAAGAGAAAAGTAACAAGTAATTAAAGAGCAGCAGTAAAACGTAATATATACAGGGGGGGGGGGTGCTGGTACAGAGTCAATGTGCGGGGGCACCGGTTAGCTGAGGTAGTATGTACATATAGGTAGAGTTCATTGAAGTGACTATGCATACATGACAACAGAGAGTGGCAGTGGTGTGGAGGGGGGGGGGGGGCAATGGACAATACACCTCATAGTCAGGAATAATCTAATGAATTTAGGGCTTGTAGAATTATACCTAGGCTAAATATTAGCCTTCCACAAACATAAGACTCACTAACAATTAAATGATTTCATCAAAATAGTTTTTTTACAATTATCACTGGCTGTGATGTCTATGAAAATGCAATTTTTGGTACAAATTTAACCAGAAGCATGCACATCCACAACCAACTTCTGGTAGCAGGCATTATAGAAAATTAACACGGTTGACATAAACAATCTCTCAAGCACAAGTCCACGTGCTAGTGAATAGCCAGCTAATATTTAAAAGGTCTGGCCAACATGGATCTATTTTTAACTGAGACAGAACAGTTGAACTGTTATGAACACGCCCTCCTGTCCGTCTCCAACTGTTTCAACAACATGGCTTGTTCACTTTGTTAGACGTTGAAATCAAGTGGCCTACAACTGGATAAGAAGATGCTTTTTTTATCTCAGAATGAGAACAAGTTGCCAATTCCTTATATAAAATTAGCCTTTTTATGCTCATTGCAAATGAATAAAAACACAGACTAGACAGCTAACAATGCCGGAAAGTATTCAGACCCCTTGACTTTTCCCACATTTTGTTACCTTATAGCCTTATTCTAAAAGTGATTAAATACATGTATTTCCTTAGCAATTTACACACAATACCCCATAATGACAAAGTGAAAACAGGTTTGTAGAAATGTTGCACATTTATTAAAAATAAACAACAGAAATACCATATTTATATAAGTATTCAGCCCCATGGGTATGAAACTCAAAATTGAGCTCAGGTTGCATCCGGTTTCCATTGATCATCCTTGAGGTGTTTCTACAACTTGATTGGAGTCCACCTGTGGCAAATTCAATTGGTTTAGAAGAAAAAGAAACGCACACCTATTTAGGCGAGGTGCTGGCTAGCGGAGTAGAAAACTTTAAAATGAGAGCCGCACACTCTAGGAGCTCAGATGCAAAAATGTAATTATCAACGTTTCCCTTGATGAAGACAGCTTGGCTGTCGAAACGTTGGTAATTACATTTTTGCATCTGAGCTCCTAGAGTGTGTGGCTCTCTTTTATTTTCAAATTCAATTGGTTTGACATGATTTGGAATGGCACACATCTGTCTATATAAGGTCCCACAGTTGACAGTGCATGTCAGAGCAAAAAAAAAGCCATGAAGTTGGAGGTATTGTCTGTAGAGCTGGTTGTCTATAGATGGTCACTCTTACAAAGCTCTAGAATTGCTCTTTGGAGATGGGACAACCATCTCTGCAGCACTCCACCAATCAGGTCTTTATGGTAGTGGCCAGACAGAAACCACACCTCAGTAAAAGGCACATGACAGCCCGCTTGGAGTTTGTCAAAAGGCACCTAAAGACTCTCAGACCATGAGAAACAAGATTCTCTGGTCTGATGAAACCAAGAGAGCCTGAATGCCATGCGTCACATCTGGAGGAAATGTGACACCATCCCTATGGTGAAGCATGGTGGTAGCAGCCAGGATCGAGGCAAAGGTGAACTGAGCAAAGTACATAGAGATCATTGATGAAAAGCTGCTCCAGAGCCGTCAGAACCTCAGACTAGGGTGAAGGTTCACCTTCCAACAGGACAACGACCCGAAGCACACAGTCAAGACAACGCCGGAGTGGCTTTGGGACAAGTTTCTGAATGTCCTTGAGTGGCCCAGCCAGAGCCCGGACTTGAACCCAATCGAACATCTCTGGAGAGACATGAAAATATCTGTGCAGCAACGCTCCCATCCAACCTGACAGAGCTTGAGAAGATCTGCAGAGAATAAAATGGGAGAAACTCCCCAAATACAGGTGTGCCAAGCTTGTAGCATCATACCCAAGAATAATAGAGGTTGTAATCTCTGCCAAAGGTGCTTCAAGTTCTGAGTAAAGGGTCTGAATACTTATGTGAATGTGATATTTTGTTTTATATACATTAGCAACATTTTCTAAAAACCTGTTTTTGCTTTGTCATTATGGGATGTTGGGTGTAGATTGATGAAAATCAAAGATGTAATACATTTCTGAAAAAGCATGTAACGTATCAAACTGTGGAGAAAGTCAAGGGGTCTGAATACTTTCATAAGGCATTGCAACAGTCTGTGGTTAAAATGCTGCTACCGCAATGCCACGCACAACAGACAATTTTCCACAATCATGTTAATTGATACTCCCATTTCATTAGGGTCTGCTCTGTTCAAACTTTGGGAAGTTGACACAAAAAAGGGTATCGTTAGAAAGATTACAGTCAAATAATGTTTCAATTTGTTTCAGTGTCCATATGACCGATTCTGTTGGACCAAACATCAAATGCAAATATTGAGTTGAAACTGCTTCTTGTCAGAGAGAAAGTGATCTTTCGTCTAAAATGGCGCTGGAAGAAGTGGCAGCAGTTTTACGGACGCCCAACCAATTGTGCTATTATGGGTTTTTTTCGCGTTATTTGTAACTTATTTTGTACATAATGTTTCTGCAACTGTATCTTATGGCAAAAGAGAGCTTCTGGATATCAAGACAGCGAACACTCACCTCGGATTAGACTAAGATTTTTTTCTACAAAAGGAGGATGCACAAGACATTCTCCAAACACCCAGCAGGGCCGACATCCCCGTTATTTGCAAGAGGAAGCGACGCAGGTAAAAAGGACAAAGAGTCACATGCCTGGTCAGGACCCGGAGAAGGCGCTTGGGAAAGCTGCCATTACCATCAATACTACTTGTCACGGTGGATTAACTACATTCTTCAGGGGCGACAGATTTTTACCTTGTCAGCTAGGGGGATTCAATCTTGCAAACTTACAGTTAAGTAGTCCAATGCTCTAACCACCTGATTACATTGCACTTGCCTGTTACGTGAATGCAGTAGAAGCCAAGGTAAGTTGCTAGCATTAAACTTAACTAATCAATCAATCATAATCGCTAGTTAACTACACATGGTTGATAATATTACTAGTTTATCTAGTGTGTCCTGCGTTGCATATAATCGATGCTGTGCGTATCGTTGCTCCAATGTGTACCTAACCATAAACATCAATGCCTTTCTTAAAATCAATACACAGAAGTATATATTTTTAAACCTGCATTTAAGCTAAAAGAAATCCAGGATAGCAGGCAATATTAACCAGGCAATATTAACCATTGCACGCAGAGTCAGTGTATATGCAACAGTTTGGGCACCCTAATTTGCCAGAATTTAACATAATTATGACATAACATTGAAGGATGTGCAATGTAACAGCAATATTTAGACTTACGGATGGCACCCGTTAGATAAAATACGGAACGGTTCCGTATTTCACTGAAAGAATAAACGTCTTGTTTTCGAGATGATAGTTTCCGGATTCGACCATATTAATGACCTAAGGCTCGCATTTCTGTGTGTTATTATGTTATAACTAAGTCTATGATTTGATAGAGCAGTGTGACTGAGCGGTGGTATGCAGAAGCAAGCTGGTAAGCATTTATTCAAACAGCACTTTCGTGTGTTTTGCCAGCAGCTCTTCGCAAGCACAGCGCTGTTTATGATTGCAAGCCTATCAACTCCCGAGATTAGGCTGTTGTAACCGATGTGAAATGGCTAGCTGGTTAGCGGGGTGCGCGCTAGTAGCGTTTCAAACGTTACTCGCTCTGAGACTTGGAGTAGTTATTCCCCTTGCTCTGCATGGGTAACGCTGCTTCGAGGGTGGCTGTTGTCGTTGTGTTCCTGGTTTGAGCCCAGGTAGGAGCGAGGAGAGGGACGGAGGCTATACTGTTACACTGGCAATACTGAAGTGCCTATAAGAACATCAAATAGTCAAAGGTTAATGAAATACAAATGGTAATGAGAGAAATAGTCCTATAATAACTACAACCTAAAACTTCTAACCTGGGAATAGTGAAGACTCATGTTAAAAGGAACCACCAGCTTTCATATGTTGTCATGTTATGAGCAAGGAACTTAAACGTTAGCTTTCTTACATGGCACATATTGCACTTTTACTTTCTTCTCCAACACTTTATTTTTGCATTATTTAAACCACATTGAACATGTTTCATTATTTATTTGATGCTAAATTGATTTGATTGATGTATTATATTAAGTTAAAATAAGTATTCATTCAGTATTGTTGTAATTGTCATTATTACAAATAAATCAATAAATAAGTAGGCCGATTAATCGGTATCGGCTTTTTTTGGTCCTCCAATAAATCGGTATCAGTATCGGAGTTGAAAAATCATAAAATCGGTCGACCTCTAGTACATACCCCAACCAGAAGCTATGGATTACAGGCAACATTCGCATTGAGCTAAAGGGTAGAGCTGCCGCTTTCAAGGTTTGGGACTCTAACCAGGAATCTTACAAGAAATCCTGCTATGTCCTGTGACTACAAAGCCGTGAGCTGCCCAGTGACATGAGCCTACCAGACGAGCTAAATCACTTCTATGCTCGCGTCGAGGAAAGTAACACTGAGGCATGCATGAGAGCATCAGCTGTTCCGGACGACTGTGTGGTCACGCTCTCCGTAACCAACATGAATAAGACCTTTAAACAGGTCAACATACACAAGGCTGCGGGGCCAGACGGATTACCAGGACGTGTGCACCAGGCATGTGCTGACCAACTGGCAGGGGTCTTCACTGACATCTTCAACATGTCCCTGATTGAGTCTGTAAAACCAACATGTTTCAAGCAGCCCACCATAGTCCCTGTGCCCAAGAACACAAAGGCAACCTGCCTAAATGACTACAGACCAATAGCACTCATGTCCGTAGCCATGAAATGAAAGGTTGGTCATGGCTCACAACATGATTATCCCAGAAACCCTAGACCCACTACAATTTGGATACCGCCCAAACAGATCCACAGCTGATGCCATCTCTATTGCACTCCACACTGCCCTTTCCCACCTGGACAAAAGGAACACCTACGTGAGAATGCTATTCATTGACTACAGCTCAGTGTTCAACACCATAGTGCCCTCTAAGCTCATCACTAAGCTTAGGATCCTGGGACTAAACACCTCCCTCTGCAACTGGATCCTGGACATCCTGATGGGCCGCCCCCCAGGTGGTGAGGGTAGGTAGCAACACATCTGCCACGCTGATCCTCAACACTGGAGCTCCCCAGGGGTGCGTGCCTAGTCCCCTCCTGTACTCCCTGTTCACCCATGACTGCATGGCCAGGCACATCTCCAGCACTATCCTTAAGTTTACTGATGACACAACAGTGGTAGGCCTGATCACAGACAACGACAAGACAGCCTATAGGGAGGAGGTCAGAGACCTGGCCGGGTGGTGCCAGAATAACAACCTATCCCTCAACCTAACCAAGACTAAGGAGATGAATTTAGACTACAGGAAAAGGAGGACCGAGCACGCCCCCATTCTCATCAACGGGGCTGTAGTGGAGCAGGTTGAGATCTTCAAGTTCCTTGGTGTCCACATCAACAACAAACTGGAATGGTCCAAACACACCAAGACAGTCGTGAAGAGGGCACGACAAAGCCTATTCCCCCTTTGGAAACTAAAAAGATTTGGCATGCGTCCTGAGATCCTCAAAAGGTTCTACAGCTGCAACATCGAGAGCATCCTGACTGGTTGAATCACTGCCTGGTACGGCAATTGCTCCGCCTCTGACCGCAAGGCACTACAGAGGGTAGTGCGTACGGCCCAGTACATCACTGGGGCTAAGCTGCCTGCCATCCAGGACCTCTACACTAGGCAGTGTCAGAGGAAGGCCCTACAAATTGTCAAAGACCCCAGCCACCCCAGTCATAGACTGTTTTCTCTACTACCGCATGGCAAGCTGTAACGGAGTGCCAAGTCTAGGACAAAAAGGCTTCTCAACCGTTTTTACCCCCAAGCCATAAGACTCCTGAACAGGTAATCAAATGGCTACCCGGACTATTTGCATTGTATGCCTCCCCCAACCGCTCTTTTTACGCTGCTGCTGTTTATCATATATGCATAGTCCCTTTAATCATACATTCATGTACATACTACCTCAATTGGGCCAACCAACCAGTGCTCCCGAACATTAGCTAACCGGGCTATCTGCATTGTGTCCCACCCGCCAACCCATCTTTTACACTACTGCTACTCTCTATTTATCATATATGCATAGTCACTTCAACCATATCTACATACTACATCAATCAGCCTGACTAACCGGTGTCTGTATGTAGCCTCGCTACTTTTATAGCCTCGCTGCTGTATATAGCCTGTCTTTCTACTGTCGTTTTATTTCTTTACTTACCTATTGTTCACCTAATACCTTTTTTGCACTATTGGTTAGAGCTTGTAAGTAAGCATTTCACTGTAAGGTCCACACCTGTTGTATTCGGGCACACGTGACAAACTTTGATTTGATTTGAGTGGCTGGGGGAGGTTCTTGGTGTCTGTGTGCAAAGTTAGACAGTGCACACCGCACAGAAGGGAGCGAAGGAGAGACAAAATGACAAGCATCAGAAAAACTGAAACAAATGCACACCTTGATTCTTGCCATACAGGCATTTGGAACATTGTGCTAAAACATACATTTGAATTTGTAAAACAGATTCTATAGAAATCGCCCAGTCCTAAGGGAGATTGACAGAACATGAGAGACAGAACATGAGAGAGATAGAGAGATAACAGGACAGAGTTAAAGAAAGAGGGCTATGTAGGAAGCAGCATGAAACGGCTGCACAGTGACAGATGCTGGATGACATGCCAGAGGGATACGGAACAACAGCTGTGTACATAAAACACAACGGTATAAAACGCCATTACAAGCGATTAGATTAGAGAGGAACCGGCAATGCCATATGCTGGGCCGTATAGAGCCATATTCAGTTTGACAAAGCCTGGGTAAAAATTCAGCAACACAAGTCGTTGAGCAGTTCCTTCCAATCGGCAAGAGACCACAGTCAGGAAGAGAGAACTCAAGACAAGATAATGATTGTCTTCATAACACAACCTATGTAGTTCAAACAAAACCTTCCCGGAATGCACTGGGGGTCATAGAGGTCAACTTTAAACCTGGTCACCTCTTCACTTGTCAGTCTCCCTTTGTTGGCTAGTTTGAAGAGCGGCCCCTCAAACAGACTCCCAGAACCACACAGTGTTTCCCTCTGTGTAGACGCCAGGTCTGAGGCCTCTGACTGAGGCATCCAACTCCAGCAAACACAATCTGGGCTTCTCTCTACAGTACAGCCATGGCAGGAGCGTCACACCAGCAGCAGCCTTTAGGTATGGAATTCACTTGTTAAGAATGTATGGCTGACTGAGTCTGGATATCCAGATCACTGTGCCTTACTCTCGAGAGAAATTAGGAAAATCCAAAGAGAAACAGATGACTTTTCAAGCGCTGTGCCAGTTGGCAACAAGAACCAGGCTTAAGTTCGGCCTTAAAATTCTTTCTCCTGAGAGAGCTGTAAGAGGTGATTCGTTTGGGGATGAAAGTAGTAAAAACCCATGAACAAACCTGTCCATTGTCCAAGGGTGTGTGTTCAGCCTACAGAAAAAGGTAAATCCTCTATCTGCAAGTGGAGAAAGTTTTAGGCCTGAGTAATATGTGTTAGAACCAGCGGTGTAAAAACCGTGGATTAATGATGCTATGTATTGGCCAATGAGGGGTTTTGAAGCCACCTGCCACCATATTGGTGGTACTCAGAAGAAGCAGTGCTCCATAGGAATGAATGGAATTCTACAGTATTTCAATTAAGGGTGCGTTTGTAAATTCACTATGGCTTTCTACTCTGATTTCAGAACTCTTGTCTAAGTGTGCCAGAACACAGAAAAACTGATGAATTTACAAAACGCTCAACACCAGTTGAATATGACCGGTGTCTGTAAACGTTCCCAAAAAAAAAAAAACATTTTTAAATTGTTGCCAGCAGCACAGTGACAGTCACCAACACTCTAGATAACATGAAAACAACCTAACCAGCTCGGCTAGGGCTAGTAAAATGGGCAGAGTGAGATGTTCCTTCATTTGTGTCTGGAAACACCTAGCAAGCTAGCCAATGGTAACCAGTTAGCTTGGGTGCTTGACTGCTGTTGGGAGGTCAGAATGATCGTAATCAACCCTACTTTTCACCCAGAGCCTCCAGAGTGTGCTCTGAACGCTCCAAGAGCAAAACGCTCTTAATTTACATACACTCAGATCGCACTCTGGCACCCCAGACCCTAAATGTTTCATGACAAAACTACATGTATTTAAGTACTTATTTGTTTTAGTGAGGACAGTAACATTAGTACTCTGACAAAAACATTATTTCAAGGAATATGTTTTCATATTTCTATAGACTCCAAAATATTTTTACAATGGCAGAGCACCAAAATGGCTGCTCAGTGGCTTCAAAACAGCACCCCCTGTCAGTCATCTAGGGTTAAAACACATTGTTTAGAATTGAGAAGTAGTACATAAGTAAATATGTTCTAGCGCCAGGACGACGCCACGATACTAGCGAATATCGCATTAAGGACAATAAACTATGTGGATTTAACTTCTCTCGGAAAATATGCCTAATGTTGGAGACGAACATCATTGTGTTGTTATCCAGAGTCACATTGATTTATTTTCAAAGCTATAGCAGACAATATTTAGCATACAACAGGTTTTTAAAAAGGACCAAAGAGTTTGGTCTGCCTCATGTTTTCATTTTTGCCATGGAAAAAATAATTGCGATACTGGTATCATCACAGCCCTGTTTGGACTGAACAGTAATCTCCCTGTGATCAGCTCCCTGTCACTCCATCTGTCTACTTTCTCCACCATCTTCCCATCCTTCGGCAGCGTCACTCACAGCTCCTATACATCCTCTACAGCTTGTCACCCCACCCCCGTATTTTACGTACAGTAAGCACCTCTGGGTACTGTACAAGATATACAGGCTTTACCTTCAGTCAGAGCTTTCTGTCTTTGATGTGGCTAAATAGGGAGATATGTCTCTGTAAGAGAGGCAATTGAGTCTTTGCGGGATGTTAAAAGAGATAAAAAAGCTCCAATGGCAGCCACTGCCTTTGTTCTGTGATCATGGAGACTCAGTGAGCCTCACAGAGCAGCTGTGTCTTGTAAATCACTGATTACCAGGATGACTTGTAACGTTTAAAGACATCTGCTTATGCTAACAATGTAATCCCCCCCTCTCTTATAAGTCCAACCCTTCCGCAGATGATGTGGACAAGATGCGGTGTCATCGCATTCTTCAAAGCACTGAGATCCATACACTTGTGAGGCTCTTGTGTAGAATGTTATGCTTATACTGAACTGTACTTTACTGTAGATACAAACGGTCACACCAGTTGATTCTCTCCCTCTGTCTCTCATTTATACAACCTTTTCAGGCAATAGGCTTTGCAATAATATTACGCAAACTCCCCAATATAAGTATAGCCACGTGCGTTAATATTTGCCAATATTTGTACTGCAGCGCCAGCTGTACCACCAGAGACTCTGGGTTCGCGCCCAGGCTCTGTCGTAGCCGGCCCGACCGGGAGGGCCGTGGAACGACGCACAATTGGCCTAGCGTCGTCCGGGTTAGGGAGGGTTTGGCCGGTAGGGAAATCCTTGTCTCATTGCGCACCAGCGACTTCTGTGGCGGGCGCTAACCAAGGTTGCCAGGTGCACAGTGTTTCCTCCAACACATTGTTGCGGCTGGCTTCTGGGTTGGATGCGTGCTGCGTTAAGAAGCAGTGTGGCTTGGTTGGGTTGTGTATCGGAGGACGCATGACTTTCAACCTTCATCTCTCCCGAGCCCATACGGGAGTTGCAGCGATGAGACAAAATAGTCGCTACTAAACAATTGGATACCATGAAATTGGGGAGAAAAATGGGTACAATTTTAAAAATATATATTTAAAAAATAATAAAAAATAAAAATATTTGCCAACATTAATACCATCCACACTTAAAGGGATACATAAACATCTCTATTGTATAAATTACATGCAGTGGTTGACTGCAAACAAGTGCCAGAGAAACTCATTCATATTTTACCCGTTTTTTTTAAATTGTTTTTTTACAACTCCTTCAGGCCTGGTCCTCAGCGTCACACATCATGTGTGTAGAATCTACAAGGTAAACTCTCAATACACAATGCAGACCATGACGCCTCAGCATCAACAATCAACAGAGAGAATGAATGAATCATACCTATATTCCTATTCGCCACAGGCTTCTCCCATATCTGATACTTGCTACCTGCCATCATGTCTGTGACCTGCTGTGAGGCTGGCAGAGACTGCTGGCTGGATCATTATCTCAGGCTACTGAACAAGCTCTTCATCTCAAATAATCTCACACATGCAGCATACATTATTGCACTTCGGAATGTCCTGGAGACATGTGTCACAATTGATGGATTTAACATCAGAGTAACCTCTGGCTACTTCAACTCATTAGAAGCCCGGTGCCGTTGCCGGCACCAGAATCAAATCAAACTGCCTCTAAAACCGCCTCAGCACAGTGCCAACGGAGAGAAGAAAATCTCACAGTGCATTTCATATTCCTGTTGTATCCACTGTGTGACTAATTTACTGTTTCTCTTTGTCTAGCATTGATCCGACAGGTTGGGATGCACATAGCCTTGTAGACATTGGCACGTTCCTGAGCTCAGACAGACAGAACTGACCTGGTAACCAACAATCCCTTTTTAACTGGCACGGCTGAACGTTGCCCCCTTGCTCTCCAGAGCCTCATCTGCCATCCGAGAGACATGGAGAGGAGAGACCACAACACTGTAGTAAAGCCTGTCTGTTAATGTACAGGAAGAGAAGGATACACATTACAAAACAGGTATACGTAACCTCCACTTATAATGGATAAGGACATTTCAATGACACGCATACACTCACTCTCATACACACAGACACACCGTGTGCTAAGCAATTCACAAATCAATATCTGTCATGTCATTGTATACTCGTTGCAGTGTGAAGTAAAGCTTGTAGATGAGACTACAGGAATGTACTGAGTGCCGATCTGCCTGCACTCCAACCCTCTTATCTTGTGGCATCCGAGCTCACAGCTATATTTACCTCCCAATCTTAACTACAATTGTGATCAATTTCGGTGCACTTTCAGTTCTTGAATTCAGAGTGGACAATTGATTGAAACATGGTCTAATACGGAGACTGTCAGCCTCAAATTGCAGAGAACAGACTAGAGGTTGAATTATATACCAGCAGCCTGGCACTGTGCTACTGGCTCCAATTTGTGCATCATCTCAGTCTGAACTTCTGTGCGGCGGCTCTGTCAGAGTACATCACGGTGTTCTCCCACGGAAGGCAGGTATACCGGTGTGTTTTTGAAATGAACGCTGTAAAAAAGGGGTAAGAGAGCCCAAAAAAACTGAACACAATGTATTTTGGCATGATCTCCTGAGATGTCTCCCAATTCCAAGGTGAACAACTTGATCAGTATGTTTTTAACATTTCAGGTGTATATCTGCACAGAAATGCACATTTTTTTCATAAATTATGAGGTAGTCTAGATAGAATAAAAATTATTCTAATCAACCCAAAGAATGTACAATGAGTATATAAAAACCCTTAAGAATACCTGCTTTTTCCATATTGTCTTTCAGAGGGTGAATGGACAAGAGAAAATATTTAAGTGCCTTTGAACAGGGTATGGTAGTAGGTGCCAGGCACACCGGTTTGTGTCAAGAACTAAAAACACTGCTCAACAGTTTCCTGTGTGTATCAAGAATGGTCCACCACCCAAAGGCCATACAGCCAACTTGACAACTATGGGAAGCAATATATATCCCATTTAGCAGACGCTTTTGTCCAAAGCGACTTACAAGTCGGCTGGGGCCACTACTTTTACATATGGTTGGCCCCAGCGGGAATCGAACCCACGACGCTTGGCGTTGCAAGCGCCATGCTCTACCGACTGAGCCACACAGGACTCACACAGCAATGGAGTCAACATGGGCCAGCATCTCTGTGGAACGCTTTCGACCCCATGTAGAGTTCATGCCCCGACAAATTGAGGCTGGAAGAGGGCCATTGACATTCAAAGAATACCTTAGTCATTAGGAGGAAGAAGTACAGTACTTAGCATTTCCATAATCAAACCCTCAGGCTATCCCCTGGCACCTTCACTCCTCTGGAAGTTTCTTTCTAGCCCACCTAGAAAAAAAGGTTGGCCATCTCTCCTCGCCTCGGGCACTTTAGGCTCCGAGCTCCAGTGAACTGACAGGTGTCATGTGGAGATGGCAAAGAGCCTTAGCATCACACCCCCATCCGCTGGTCAGACCACAACCTACAGATGACCTCAAACCAAATCACGCTGTGGGCTGCCACAGTAATTCACACATGCAGAGGTATGTGTGAGGGTTCAATGAAACAAGAGGGTTTTCAAATGACTGAATTTTGACAGGAATCAATCTTTTTTTCAGGTTCAACATGGTGTCAGCGGCTCTGAGGAGACGCTCCCGTCTCCATCACAGTGATTGGTCGACCCAGGGAAAGGTGTGAAAACCTTCCACCTGAGAGAACATGCTTAACGGTACAGGAAGCTCTCCTGTGATGTAGCATAATTACTAAGGGTCTATGACAAATTTTTGGCTCGAGAGGCCACATCGGGATTTTGAAATTCAACGGAGGGACGCATTTCTTTGAGGGACCAATTGTTTGTTAAAATCAATTTGCAGGGGCCCCACGAGTGGCGCATCGGTCTCACGCACTGCATTGCAGTGCATGAGGCGTCACTACAGACCCAGGTTCAATCCCAGGCTGTGTCACAGCTGGCTGTGTGTGAGACTGGGAGACCCATGAGGCGGCGCACAATTGGCCCAGCATCATCCGGGTTAGGAGAGGGTTAGGCAGGCCGAGATTTCCTTGTCCAATCGCGCTCTAGCGACTGTGGCGGGTCGGGCGCATGCACGCTGACACGGTCGCCAGGTGTATTGTGTTTCCTCCGACACATTGGTGTGGCTGGCTTCTGGGTTAAGCGGGCATTGTGTCAAGAAGCAGTGCGGCTTGGCTGGGTCGTTTTTCGGGGGACGCACAGCTCTCGACCTTCGCCTCTCCGGGAGTTGCAACAATGGGACAAGACTAACTACCAAATTGGACACCACGAAATTGGGGAGAATATATATATATATTTTTTAAAGAGGTAAGACATTAAAAATATATAAAGTAATTTATGCCTCGCGGGTTGGATTGAATTCCACAGTAACGTAATTGCACCGAGATTTTTCACTTGAAATGTACAGTATGTCAAACAAGTTAAACAAACCATAAAACTCAATGCACAAGGACTACTTAACCATTTACAGACATTTTCACAAAAACACATTTACTGGAAGAACATAATTTAGGTCAAATCTCCCTCAGTTTTTTTGGGTGTCCACATTTCCAGAAAACTCTTAAATAAATATCTGCTCCGAATTAAAGATTCAATGATGACTGCTGAAAGAAATGGGGTGTCAGCTATGACAGACTTTTTTTTCCTTTTCAATTTTGGTTAATGAACTACAGTAAGTGAAATGGATTTACACCTGGTAATTTCAATAATGGAATTTCATCACTGGTCTCGGATCTGAACTAAATGCATAATTACGGATATCAATGTCACTTCATAGTGATGTATCCTAAAAAAGTACACAAAAAGTTAGAAATACAGTCGAAGTCAGAAGTTTACATATACTTAAGTTGGCGTCATTAAAACTTGTTTTTCAACAAATTTATTGTTAACAAACTATATCGCTTTGGCAAGTCGGTTAGGACAGCTACTTTGTGCATGACAAGTAATTTTTCCAACAATTGCTTACAGACAGACTATTTCACTGTATCACAATTCCAGTGGGTCAGAAGTTTACATACATTAAGTTGACCCTGCCTTTAAACAGCTTGGAAAATTGCAGAAAATGATGTCATGGATTTAGAAGCTTCTGATCGACTCAAATAGGCTAATTGACATAATTTGAGTCAATCAACGCCTACTTTCAAACTTAGTGCCTCTTTGCTTGAAATGATGGGAAAATCAAAATGAATCAGCCAAGACCTCAGAAAAAAAATTGTAGACGTCCACAAGTCTGATTCAACCTTGGGACCAATTTCCAAACGCCTGAAGGTACCACGTTCATCTGTACAAACAATAGTACGCTAGTAGAAACACCATGGGGCCACGAAGCCGTCATAATGCTCAGGAAGGCATCACGTTCTGTCTCCTAGAGATGAACGTACTTTGGTGCCAAAAGTTTAAATCAATCCCAGAACATAAAAGGACCTTGAGAAGTTGCTGAAGGAAACAGGTACCAAAGTGTCTACATACACAGTAAAACAGGTCCTATATCAACATAACCTGAACGGCCGCTCAGCAAGGAAGAAGCCACTGCTCCAAAACTGCCAGACTACGGTTTGCAACTGCACATGGGGACAAATATCGTACTTTTTGGAGAAATATCCTCTGGTCTGATGAAACAAAAATATAACTGTTTGGCCATAATGACCATTGTTATGTTTGGAGGAAAAGGGGGAGGCTTGCAAGCCCAAGGTCACCATCCCAACCATGAAGCACGGGGGTGGCAGCATCATGTTGTGGAGGTGCTTTGCTGATGGAGGGACTGGTGCACTTCACAAAATAGATGGCATCATGAGGGAGGAAAATTGTGGATATATTGAAGCAACATCTCAAGACATCAGTTTCTTCAACTTACAGAAGGCAAATATATTTAATTTTTGGAGAAATATAAATGTTGATATTAGTTGGCAGGTGTCTTTACTTCAACATTGTGTTTTGAAGCATTTCTAATATGTTTCCGGTAGATGTTATCAAAGACCCCTTTTCCATCGGTTTGACCAGAAATCAAAGCCTTTGCTGATTCCAAATCTTTACATTGAAAATGGTAGAAAAATATACATATGCCTTAATTTCTCATAAATATAGACTCTTCACTTTCATTCACATGGGTCCTTTCACATGGAAAATAAAAATTATAAATAATAACTGATTGCATTTATATTGCGCTTTTCTGCCTACAGTAAGTCCTCAAAGTGCTTTACATATTAAGGGGGTAAACTCCCAAATTCCACCCTCTATGTGTAGCACCCACTTGGGTGATACGCGGCAACCATTTTGCGTCACCTCTTCACACACGAGACTGAGGCAAGTCAAAGTTGGGAGATAGAAGAGGAAGACAAAAGGAGATAAAAGCGTAGAGCATTGCTCCTTTTGTGGTTGGAGGTGGGATGAGGTAGGATGAGTTCCTGTGAAGGATGTCTGTCACCTCGCTGCCCCCTGTGAGCCACTTTAATAAAGCCTGATCCCGCAGAGGGGAGGCAGGTCAAATCTGTGGGTTGAACAACGGCATTTTCACATCCCATCACAAGGATGAAAGCACCCTTTGCAACAACTCCACGATACCATTGTTAACTTGTGCACACAGTAGGCTACACTGGTGACATGAACATTGTCTGTTAACTTCTGCCCCTCATGTGGTCTCGTATGACACATGCTTGTCCATCGGGGGGGAATATTAACCCAAAATGGCATAGCAGTCAGACGTCCTTTGTCCTCGTCTTGTCGTGTCCCATATATATATATATATATATATATATATATATATATATATATATATATATATATATATATATATATATATATATATTATACATATTTTCTTCGCATATCTTTTTATATATATATTTTTCTAAAAATCTCAACTTCAAAACACTCTCCTGCAACCCGCCTCACCAATTTAAAAAAAATAATATTATTCACCTCAAATCTGAAGTCCACAATAGAAGCTAGCCAGTTTACTGGCTAATGATAGTATTCTGCTAACCACGGTTGGTGGTCCTTTAGCTCGAAAAGCTATCGCCAGTTTTGTACAACCCGACTCAGACCAGAGCATACCGGACCTATTTTCTCTCCATATCCCCATATTTCTACAGCAAGCACTGGACATTTACACCTGGATCTTGCAGCTAGCTAGCTAATATCTGAGTGACTATTGCTTACGTCGGTCCCGGAGAAAATATAAATTATTCCGGAGCTAGCCAGCTGAAGAGTTCCATCAGCCACTCCTGGGCTACAATCACCTATCTGGACCCGGACTACCGACGTTATCTGCCCGAGGGAGTTATCCAACTGGCCCCTCCGTCGCGACATTATCTGGATGCTCATCGGCCGCCTGGTAATCGTTAGCTGTCACATCAGCAGCTATCTGAATGGGTCTATCAGACAATTTTCTTGGGTCACTATAGCTATATCTATTTTGCCAATTGGATTGGTCCCCTCTACCACACGGAACCCCACTAATCTACCGAGGGAAATGCACGAGGTGGCTAAAAACAGACCTCCATGGCTTAGGACAACCACCAAAAACTCTGAAATCTCCATCCCTAACGCCAACATTTTTAGACAATATAGAACGGTCAAAGGGGGCGGTGTTGCAATCTACTGCAGAGATAGCCTGCAGAGTCCTGTCCTACTATCCAGGTCTGTAACCAAACAATTTGAACTTCTACTTTTAAAAATCAAATCAAAGTCTCTCACCGTTGCCGCCTGCTATAGACCACCCTCTGCCCCAGCTGTGCTCTGGACACCATATGTGAACTGATTGCACCCCATCTATCTTCAGAGCTCGTGCTGCTAGGTGACCAAAACTGGAAAATGCTTAACACCCCAGCCATCCTACAATCAAAGCTTGTTGCCCTCAGTCTCACACAAATGATCAATGAACCTACCAGGTACCACCCCAAAGCTGTAAACACGGGCACCCTTATAGATATCATCCTAACCAACATGCCCTCTAAATACACCTCTGTTGTATTCAACCAAGATCTCAGCGATCACTGCCTCATTGCCTGCATCCATAAATGGGTCAGAGGTCAAGCGACCTCCACTCATCACTGTCAAATGCTCCCTGAAACATTTCACCGAGCAGGCCTTTCTAATCGACCTGGCCCGGGTATCCTGGAAGGATATTGCCCTCATCCCGTCAGTAGAGGATGCCTGGTTATTTGTTTTAAATGCCTTCCTCACCATCTTAAATAAGCATGCCCCATTCAAGAAATTTAGAACCAGGAACAGATATAGCCCTTGGTTCTTTCCAGACCTGACAGCCCTTAACCAACACAAAAACATCCTATGGCGTTCTGCACTAGAATCGAATCAACTTTTCAGGGAAGCTAGAAACCAATATGCAGAGGCAGTTAGAAAAGCCAAGGCTAGCTTTTTCAAGCAGAAATTTGCTTCCTGCAACTCAACCTCAAAAAAGTTCTGGGACACTAAAGTCCATGGAGAATAAGAACACCTCCTCCCAGCTGTCCGCTGCACTGAGGATAGGAAACTCTGTCACCACCGATAAATCCACTATAATTGAGAATTTCAATAAGCATTTTTACACAGCTGTCCATGCTTTCAACCTGGCTACCCCTACCCCGGTCAACTGCACTGTACCCCCCACAGCAACTCGCCCAAGCCTTCCCCATTTCTCCTTCTCCCAAATCCAGTCAGCTGATGTTCTGAAAGAGCTGCAAAATCTGGACCCCTATAAATCAGCAGGGCAAGACAATCTGGAACCTTTCTAAAATTATCTCCCGAAATTGTTGCAACCCCTATTACTAACTCTTTTGTGTCGTCTGAGATTCCCAAAGATTGGAAAGCAGCTGCAGTCATCCCACTCTTCAAAGGGGGGGGGGGGATTCTTGACCCAAACTGCTACAGCCCTATATCTATCCTACCCTGCCTTTCTAAGGTCTTCGAAAGCCAAGTTAAACAGATTACCGACCATTTCAAATCCCACCGCACCTTCTCCGCTATGCAATCTGGTTTCAGAGCTGGTCATGGCTGCACCTCAGCCACGCTCAAGGTCCTAAACGAGATCTTAACCGCCATCGATAAGAAACAATACTGTGCAGCCGAATTCATTGACCTGGCCAAGGCTTTCGACTCTGTCAATCACCACATCCTCATCGGCAGACTCGATAGCCTTGGTTTCTCAAATGATTGCCTCGCCTGGTTCACCAACTACTTCTCTGATAGAGTTCAGTGTGTCAAATCGGAGGGCCTGTTGTGCGGGCCTCTGGCACTCTCTATGGGGGTGCCACAGGGTTCAACTCTTGGGCCGACTCTCTTCTCTGTATCCATCAATGACGTTGCTCTTGCGATCCACCTCTACGCAGACGACACCATTCTGTATACTTCTGGCACTTCTTTGGACATTGTGTTAACAACCCTCTAGGCGAGCTTCAATGCCATACAACTCTCCTTCCGTGGCCTCCAATTGCTCTTAAATATAAGTAAACCTAATGCATGCTCTTGAACCGATCCCTGCCTGCACCTGCCCGCACGTCCAGCATCACTACTCTGGACGGTTCTGACTTATAATATGTAGACAACTACAAATACCTAGGTGTCTGGTTAGACTGTAAACTCTTCTTCCAGACTCACATCAAACATCTCCAATCCAAAGTTAAATCTAGAATTGGCTTCCTATTTCGCAACAAAGCATCCTTCACTCATGCTGCCAAACATACCCTCGTAAAACTGACCATCCTACCGATCCTCGATTTCGGCGATGTCATTTACAAAATAGCCTCCAATACCCTACTCAATAAATTGGATGCAGTCTATCACAGTGCCATCCATTTTGTCACCAATGCCCCATACACTACCCACAACTGCGACCTGTACGCTCTCGTTGGCTGGCCCTCGCTTCATACTCGTCACCAAACCCATTGGCTCCAGGTCATCTAAAAGACCCTGCTAAGTAAAGTCCCCCCTTATCTCAGCTCGCTGGTCACCATAGCAGCACCCACCTGTAGCACGTGCTCCAGCAGGTATATCTCTCTGGTCACCCCCAAATCCAATTCTTCCTTTGGCCGCCTCTCCTTCCAGGTCTCTGATGCCAATGACTGGAACGAACTACAACAATCTCTGAAACTGGAAACGCTTATCTCCCTCACTAGATTTAAGCACCAGCTTTCAGAGCAGCTCGCAGATTACTGCACCTGTACATAGCCCATCTATAATTTAGCCCAAACAACTACAGCTTCCCCTACTGTATTTATTTATTTTGCCCTTTGCACCCCATTATTGTTATTTCTACTTGGCACATTCTTCCACTGCAAATCTACCATTCCAGTGTTTTACTTGCTATATTGTATTTACTTCGCCACCATGGCCTTTGCTTGTGCCTTTACCTCCCTTATCTCACCTCATTTGTTCACATCGTATATACTTATTTTTCTACTGTATGTTTGTTTTACTCCATGTGTAACCCTGTGTTGTTGTATGTGTCGAACTGCTTTGCTTTATCTTGGCCAGGTCGCAATTGTAAATGAGAACTTGTTCTCTCAACTTGCCTACCTGGTTAAATAAAGGTGAAATAAAACATTTTAAAAAGATTGGATTCCTTGAGCTGCTATGTATGGGAATATGTAGTTGTGATTGTGTAGCAGTTCATTGGGAGGCAGGAGGCAACACATATCCCTGGGATCTAGAGACCAGAGTTCTCTGCTCTGCTGTTGAATGTGCCAGTACACGATAAGCACTATTTGTCACTGGTGAAAATGGGATGAGAGGTAATTTACACTGATGATGACACACAGAGTGTTTACACAAACCTGTTCTCTGCTGTGCAGGGTTGTCCTGTCTGTGCATACTTTATGACAGAACAGAGTATCAGAAACAGCCAGATGGGGAAGAAAAATAATATAGAACCTTGTATGTGTAGAATTATAGAGATTGAAGCAATTTCAGTACTTACATCCTATAATATAGCCTTGGAGATTTGAGAAAATAAGAGGTCTCCTCATAATCTGACCAACGAGGGTATTCAGGGAACGTTTCCACTGGACATGAGATAATTCTGCTCTCAAATCATCCATACTGAGAGAGGACAATAGGGATTAGGCAACATGGAGTTAAAAACATGACACAGTAAATGGATTATAGTAGGCCGAGGGTAGTTGAGAATTACTTTAGTTAAGGGTCAACGTGCAATAAATCCATTCCGACTAAGTTATGGTCTTAGTATGGCTCATCACCTTATATTGAAAACATAAACCGAGCGCTCTATGACACGACAGCATTAGTGGAACAATGAACATTTCTGAATCCATGCCAAAACAGCAGCTTGATGTTTTATAGCTCCACTTTATGACCAACTCGTTTCCATGGAGCAAAACCTACATTGCCACAAGGTTTTCAGAACATAACAAAATTAGAAGCTGCAGATTTAAGTCAACCATTGATTATTTTGTTTATTCAGCATCTTTCCTGGATACATGTTTGTCATCAATAATTCCATTGCTGTTTAGACCATGTGCCTTCGGACGGGATTCAGACCCTTTGATTTTTTTGCACATTTTGTTACATTACAGCCTTGTTCTAAAATGTTGCTTTTTTTTGCTAAAAATTGCTTTTTATCCTCAATCTATGCAAAATACCCCATAATGACAAAGTAAAGTCAGGTTTAGAATTTTTTTAAACTGAAATATCACATTTACACAAGTTCTCAGACCTTTTAAAATCAGTACTTTGTTAAAACACTTTTGGCAGCAATAACAGTATCAAGTCTTCTTGGGTATGACGCTACAAGCTTGGCACACCTGTATTTGGGGGGTTTCTCCCATTCTCTGCAGATCGTCTCAAGCTCGGTCAGGTGGATGGGGAGCGTTGCTGCACAGCTATTTTCAGGTCTCTCCAGAGATGTTCAAATCGGGTTCAAGTCTGGGCTCTGGCTGGGCCACTCAAGGACACTGACACACCTGCGTTATCTTGGCTATGTGCTTACGGTCCTTGTCCTATTGGAAGGTGATTCTTTGTCACATTCTGAGGTCCTTTTCAGGTTTTCGTCAAGGTTCTCTCTGTTCTTTGCTCCGTTCATCTTTTTCTCGATCCTGACTAGTCTCCCAGTCCCTGCCGCTGAAAAACATCCCCACAGCATGATGCTACCACCACCATACTTCACAAAAGTGATGTCAGGTTTCCTCCAGACGTGACGCTTGGCATTCAGGCCAAAGAGTTACATCTTAGTATCATCAGACCAGAGAATCTTGTTTCTCATGGTCGGAGTGTCTTTAGGTGCCTTTTGGCAAAATCCAAGCGGGCTGTCATGTGCCTTTTACTGAGGAGTGGCTTCCGTCTGGCCACTCTACTCAAAGGCCTGAATGGTGGAGTGCTGCAGAGATAGGTGAACCTTCCAGAAGGACAACCATCTCCACAGAGGAACTCTGGAGCTCTGTCAGAGTGGCCATCGGGTTCTCGGCCACCTCCCTGACCAAGGCCCTTACCCCCCGATTGCTCAGTTTGGCCGGGTGGCCAGCTCTAGGAAGAGTCTTGGCGGTTCCAAACTTCTTCAATTGAAGAATGGAGGTCACCGAGTTCTTCGGGACCTTCAATGCTGCAGACCTTTTGGGAACTCTTCCTCAACACAATCCTGTCTTGTAGACAGATGGACTCCAATCAAGTTGTACAAACATCAAGGATGATCAATGTAAACAGGATGCACCTGAACTGAATTTCAAGTCCCATAGCAAAGGGTCTGAATACTTATGTTAATCAGGTATTTCAGTTCATTTTTATAATACATTCTAAATTTTCAAAAAACCTGTTTCCACTTTGTCAATATGGGGTATTGTGTGTACAGTAGATTGATGAAGAATATATTTTTTAACAATTTTAGAAGGCTGTAAGGTAACAAAATGTAGAAAAAGTCAAGGGCCTAAATACTTTCCTTTTTTTAAGTAATTCATATTTAGCAGTAAAAACAGTTCATTTGAATGTGCTGCAAATGTTTCACTCCACTGCCTTCATCTTCAGGGGAAAATAAGGCAAGGGCTGTTTGGTTTCTCTTGTATGAAATGTTAGATAGGTTCGATAAATTTGAATTGACAGGAGGAATAAAGCCAGAGTTTATTCCTTGAGGTGTCACTCTTCATAAAGCAGCTGTAAAGATGATTGACCCAGCAGCCTTGGTAATAGATGGAGAGGCTGGCATGTTTACTCAGTGCTCAAACCATGGCTGGTTATAGATAGAGATTCACCTTGCCAGCACCTAAAGGCCTCTCAGGACCGACTGACTGACTGCTGGTCTCCTGTCCTCCTCACACATCTCATCCATTGGTTTACTGTGTTGTACCTGGTCCAGCAAGGACCCCTGAGAACAAAGCCTTTTTAATGCCTCTGGAGAGATGTTGACACACAAAGGGAATACTACTTCCACAGGTTTGCTAAGTACAACAATTCCAGTATGACACGCTCAAGGGTTGTTTTAATGAGCCAGGTGATTCTGTATAGCTCTCACCTAGTCCATACTGAGAGCTGTTGAGGAGCTAGAAGTAGCCCCCACCCCCAGCATACAGAGCAGAGCTGCACACTGCCTCCAGTATGGGTGAGTCTGATTCACACACACAAATAAAATCAAATGCATTTGTCACATCCGTCATAAAACAACAGGTGTAGACTAACAGTGAACTGCTTACTTACGGGCCCTCCCCGCCAATGTAGAGAAATAAAATAAAGAAATAGAAAAGTAATAACACACAATGAGAAATGAAAACTTGGCACTATACACTGGATAACAGTACGGAATAGGAGGTCGACCGATTATGATTTTTCAACGCCGATACCGATACCAATTATTGGAGGACAAAAAAAGCCGATACCGATAACAATTATTGGAGGACAAAAAAAGCTGATACCGATTAAATAGGACAATTTAAAAAAATGTATTTGTAATAATGACAATTACAACAATACTGAATGAACACTTATTTTAACTTAATATAATACATCAAAATCAATTCAGCCTCAAATAAATAATGAAACATGTTCAATTTGGTTTAAATAATGCAAAAACAAAGTGTTGGAGAAGAAAGTAAAAGTGCAATATGTGCCATGTAAGAAAGCTAACGTTTAAGTTCCTTGCTCAGAACATGAGAACATATGAAAGCTGGTGGTTCCTTTTAACATGAGTCTTCAATATTCCCAGGTAAGAAGTTTTAGGTTGTAGTTATTATAGGACAATTTCTCTCTATACCATTCGTATTTCATATACCTTTGACTATTGGATGTTCTTATAGGCAATTTAGTATTGCCAGTTTAACAGTATAGCTTCCGTACCTCTCCTCGCTCCTACCTGGGCTCGAACCAAAAACACAACAGCCACCCTCGAAGCAACTACTCCAAGTCTCAGAGCGAGTGACGTTTGAAATGCTATTAGCGCGCACCCCGGTAACTAGCTAGCCATTTCACATCACAACGTTACACCAGCCTAATCTCGGGAGTTGATAGGCTTGAAGTCATAAAACAGCAGAGCTGCTGGCAAAACGCACATAAGTGCTGTTTGAATGAATGCTTATGAGCCTGCTGCTGCCTGCCATCGCTCAGTCAGACTGCTCTATCAAATCATAGACTTAAACATAACATAATAACACACAGAAATGTGAGCCTTAGGTCATAAATATGGTTCCGTATTTTATCTAACGGGTGGCATCCATCAGTCTAAATATTCCTGTTACATTGCACAACCTTCAATGTTATGTCATAATTACGTAAAATTCTGGCAAATTAGTTCGCGCATTGGCGCATTGACAGTCCTTTTTCGCGACTGCGCACTGCATCAATTATATGCAACGCAGGACACGCTAGATAAACTAGTAATATCAACCATGTGTAGTTAACTAGCGAATATGATTGATTAAGTTTAATGCTAGCTAGCAACTTACCTTGACTTCTACTGCAGTCGCATAGCAGGCGGGCTCCTCATGAGGCAGGTGGTTAGAGCATTGGACTAGTTAACCGTAAGGTTGCAAGATTGAAACTCTGAGCTGACAAGTTAAAAATCTGTCGTTCTGCCCCTGAACAAGGCAGTTAACCCACCGTTACTAGGACATAATTGAAAATAAGAATGTGTTAACGGACTTGTCTCGTTAAATAAAGATTAAATAAAGGTAATAAAAAAATGTATTTTTTTTTTTTTTTTTTTTACAAATTGGAGTCCAAAATTACCTATTTTCAAGTTCATAACATCGGCCCCAATTAAATCGGCCATTCTGATTAATCGGTCGACCTCTAGTATGGAGTCAATGTGTGTATGAGGTAATTGAGATAGATATGTATATAAACTCAACAAAAATATAAATGTCCATTTTTCAGGACACGGTCTTTCAAAGAATTTGTAAAAACCCAAATTACTTCACAGATCCTCATTGTAAAGGGTTTAAACACTGTTTCCCATGCTTGTTCAATTAACCATAAACAATGAATGAACATGCACATGTGGAACGGTTGTTAAGACACTAACAGCTTAGAGGGTAGGCAATTAAGGTCACAGCAATGAAAACTTAGGACACTAAAGAGGCCTTTCTGCTGACTCTGAACAACAACAAACGAAAGATGCCCAGGGTCCCTGATCATCTGCGTGAACGTGCCTTAGGCATGCTGTGCATGAGGACTGCAGATGTGGCCAGGGAAATAAATTGCAATGTCCGTACTGTGAGATGCCTAAGACGGCGCGACAGGGAGACGGGATGGACAGCTGATCCTCCTCACAGTGGCAGACCACGTGTAACAACACCTGCACAGGATCGGTACATCTGAACATCACACCTGCAGGACAGGAACAGGATGGCAACAACAACTGCATGAGTTATACCAGGAACACACAATCCCTCCATCAGTGCTCAGACTGTCAGCAATAGGCTGAGAGAGGCTGGACTGAAGGCTTGTAGGCCTGTTGTAAGGCAGGTCCTCACCAGATATCACCGGCAAAAACGTTGCCTATGGGCACAAACCCACCATCACTGGACCAGAGAGGACTGGCAAAAAGTGCTCTTCACTGACGAGTCGCGGTTTTGTCTCAACAGGGGAGATGGTCGGATTTGCGTTTATCGTCGAAGGAATGAGCATTACACCGAGGCCTGTACTCCGGAGCAGGATCGATGTAGAGGTGGAGGGTCTGTCATGTTCTAGGGCGGTGTGTCACAGCATCATTGGACTGAGCTTGTTGTCATTGCAGGCAATCTCAATGCTATGCATTACAGGGAAGACATCCTCCTCCCTCATGTGGCACCCTTCCTGCATGCTCATCCTGAAATAACCCTCCAGCATGACAATGCCTCCAGCCATACTGCTCGTTCTATGCGCAATTTACTGCAAGACAGGAATGTCAGTGTTCTGCCATGGCCAGCGAAGAGCTCGGATCTCAATCCCATTGAGCGAGTTTGGGACCTGATGGATCGGAGGGTGAGGGCTAGGGCCATTCCCCCCAGAAATGTCCGGGAACTTGCAGGTGCCTTGGTGGAAGAGCGGGGTAACATCTCACAGCAAGAACTGGCAAATCTGGTGCAGTCCATGAGTAGGAGATGCACTGCAGTACTTAATGCAGCTGGTGGCCACACCAGACACTCTTGATTTTTACCCCCCTTTGTTCTGGGACACATTATTCCATTTCTGTTAGTCACGTCTGTGGAACTTGTTCAGTTTAAGTCTCAGTTGTTGAATCTTATGTTCATACAAATATTGCACATGTTAAGTTTGCTGAAAACGCAGTTGACAGTGAGGACGTTTCTTATTTTTCTGAGTTTAAGAATAATGTGACTACAGGTTAAATCATTTTAAAATGTAGCATCAGTCAAAAAGTCAGGGCCAAAAGCATCAATGCAGATAGTGAAATAATTAACCAAATAGCTACTTGGATTAACTATTTAGCAGTATTATTGATAAAATAAAACAATTTTGCGCTCATTTTTGCACGCAGAAATATGTAGGTTATTGTGTATGTTTAGGAAGTATTGAAAATACATGCCAACCTCTATCCTGGATGGCAGGGATCTCAGCACCAGTGATGCACTAGGCCGTACACACTACCTTCTGTAGCGCCTTGAGGTCGGATGCCAAGTTGCCGCCATGCCAAGCAGTGATGCAGCCATTCAAGATGCTCTCAAATGGTGCAGTTGTAGAACTTTTAGAGGATCTGAGGGCCCATGCAAAATCTGTTCAGCCTCCTCTTCATGACTGTTGGTGTGTGTGGACCATGATAAATCCTTAGTGATGCGGACACTGAGAAACCTCAAGCTCTTGACCCACTCCACTACAGTCAATGTGATGTGTTGATGGGGACGTGTTCGGGCCTTCGTTTCCTGTAGTTCACGATCAGCGCCTTTGTCTTGCTGACGATGAGGGAGAGATTTTTGTCCTGGCACCACACTGCCAGGTCTCTGATATCCCTATAGGCCGTCTCATCGTCATAGGTGATCAGGCCTACCACCGTCGTGTTGTCAGCAAACTTAATGGTGTTGGAGTTGCAGGCACGCAGTTGTGGGTGAACACGGAGTACAGGAGGGGACTAAGCACACAGCTCTGAGAGGCCCCAATAAGTGTGTTATTGCCTACCCTCACCACCTGAGGGCGGCCCGTCAGGAATTCCAGGAACCAGTTGCAAAGGGAGGTGTACAGTGTCATGGTCCTTAGCTTAGTGATGAGCTTGGAGGGGACTATGGTATAGAACGCTGAGCTGTAAGCAATGAACAGCATTCTCACATAGGTGTTCTCTTGTCCAGGTGGGAGAGGGCAGTGTAGAGTGCAAGAGAGATTGCATCATCTGTAAATCTGTTGTGGTGGTATGTGAATTGGAGTGGGTGTCTGGGATGATGGTCATGGGCCATAACCAAGCTTTTAAAGCATTTCATGAGGCTATGGTGTGATTGTCATTTTAGACAGGTTACCTTGGCGTTCTTGGGCACAGGGACTATGATGGTCTACTTGAAACATGTAGGTATTACAGACAGGGTTAGGGAGAGGTTGAAAATGTCAGTGAAGCCACTTGCCAGCTGGTAGGTGCATGCTCGGAGTACGTGTCCTGGTAAACCATCTGGCCCTTCGGACTTGTGAATGTTAACCTAAAAAGGTGTTACTCACATTGGCTACAGAGAGCATGATCATACATTTGCCCGGAACAGCAGGCACTCATGTATAGTTCAGTGTTGCTTGCCTCGAAGCAAGCAAAGGCGACATTTAGATTGTCTGGTAGGCTCACGTCACTAGGCAGCTCGCGGCTGGGTTTCTCTTAATAATCCATGATAGTTATCAAGCCCTGCCACATCCAACGATCGTCAGAGCCTACGTAGTAGGATTCGATCTTAGTCCTGTATTGACGCTTTGATAATGACTCGAAGGTCGTAGCAGGATTTCTTATTAGCGTACAGATTAGTGTCCCGCTTCTTGAAAGCGGCAACTCTAGCCTTTTAGTGGTGTGCGGGTCAGCCTGCACCCAGTCGCAATTGCTAATAGCCCATCTGGACGACTATATGTGATAATATACTATAAGTGTAAATCTGAGGCACCCGACCCTAACCCGCTAATATAGAGAATGCGCTCTAGGCTACAGTCAGACAGCAGAACGATTTTGTTGTCTCTACCTTCTTGCTGTTGTCTGTGCCCAATAATGTTTGTATATCATGTTTTGTGCTGCTACCATGCTGTTGTTGTTGTCTTAGGTCTCTATTTGTGTTGTTTTGTCTCTTGTTATAATGTGTGTTTTGTACTATATTTTTTATTTTATTTATTTTTAACTCCAGCCCCCATCCCCGCAGAAGGCCTTTTGGTAGGCCACAATTGTAAATAATAATTTGTTCTTAACCATCTTGTTAAATAAAAGGTTAAATAAAAAAAGATGAGCAGAACCTTGAGACTTTCTTAATATCAGAGCTCACGCACCAGTTGACGTTAACAAAGAGAAACACACATGCATGTGCACACACACACTTCATGGTAAGCTCTACACCCGTTGTATTCGGCAAATTACATTTTACTTGACACATTTGTTTTACGATCCTTGTAGAGACAATTGATTTATATTCAAAATCATACTTTCCCTAACCCCTATGCCTAATATAGCCTTTTTTTTCTTGTGGGAACCGGCGAAATGTCCCCACTTGTCCGAATTGTTGTTGTTTTACTCTCCTTGTGAGGAATTCTGATCCCCACAAGGACAGTAAAACCAACAAACAAACAAAAAAACTCACATATTTGCAGGTCAAAACCTCTTGATCCTTTAATGTAATCAGCTCACCTTAACTGCAGTGAGTGGCATATGATGCTTTGCCTCTTTAGACCCACTTTATTTTGACATGAAAGCATACATACAAGCATGCACTAATTTGTTGGAGCCAATCTGTATGCCTTGATGTAGTTTAGGATCAAAGTACCCCGCTTGTTTGCTTTTCTCAACATTTAGAAAATGGCTCTAAAATTACACTCAATAGTGCTTTTTATCAACTTAAAGGGTTGGCAAATGTTAATTGGATAGTGCTTCAGCATGCCAAAAGTAAGAATTGGAATTACAGTATGTTATCATTTTGCATTGAATTGCATAAAGCATATGGTATTGACAGTTCTCTAATTATACAAACTTGCCTAAGTAAATCACCAATCACAACATAGAAAGTATATATATTTTTAAAGCCTGGCACTTGGCTGTCCAGATGGGTAAGAGCGAGAAAAAACAAGAACCTGTGATTGAATCATGTCCCATTCCTCTATTACTTATTTGGAGTCAAGGTAAAGTGAGGTTAGGGCTGGGCGATGCAGTATCGAATTAATTTGATTAATTCTAATTCATGTTTTAGAACGACGTTCCAAATGCCTTTGTTGCAAGAATCAAGACCCCTCACAACAAAGATCACTTCCTCTGAGTACAAGCAGTTTTCAACTCACTATTTTCATTTGAGGTTTTGTCCAGATTCAGTCATATGGACGCCAAAACATTTTACTGTTGTGGATAACTTTTTAACGACACCTTTTTTTGTCTCTAACGATACCCTTTTTTTGGCCACAGACTTATGTGCTATCTGTCTAGTAGTTTGCATTTTATACATTTTCAAGAGCATAAAAAGACGCATTTATATAAGTAATTGGCAACTCGTTCTCATTCTGAAAGGCTGGGTTGTTCAAACAGTTGGAGACAGAGGGTGTATTCCTAACAGTTCAATTTGTTAGCACGCAAACAGAGCCAAGTTGACTTAACTTTATATACACTGAACAAAAATATAAAAATGCAACATGTAAAGTATTGGTCCCATCTTTCATGAGGGGAAATAAAAAAAGATCCCCAAAATGTTCAATAAGCACAAAAAGCTTTTTTTCTCTAAAATGTTGTGTGCAAATGTGTTTACATCCCTGATAAAATTTGCATTTCTTATTTGCCAACATAATCCATACACCTAACAGTTGTGGCGTCACAAGAATCGGATTAAACAGCATGCTCAATACATAGGTGCTCCTTGTGCTGAGGACAATAAAAGGCCACTCTAAAACATGCAAGTTTGTTATACAATACAATGAAAACAGATGTCTCAAGTTGAGAGAGCGTGCAATTGGCATGCTGACTGCAGGAATGTCCACCATTGCTTTTCCCAGAGAAGTTAATGTTATTTTCTCTCTGCCTCCAACATTGTTTTAGAGAATTTGGCAGTACTTCCAACCGGCCAGCCCAGGACCTCCACATCCAGCTGCTTCACTTGTGGGATCGTCAGACCACCACCTGGACAGCTGATGAAATTCTGCACAAAATGTCAGAAACCGTTTCATGGAAGCTCATCTGCGTGCTTGTCGTCCTCACTAGGGTATTGACCTGACTGCAGTTTGGCGTCGTAACCGACATCAGTAAGCAAATGCTCACCTTGGCCACTGGCACGCTGGAATTCTGTGCTCTTCATGGATGAATCCCGGTTTCAACTGTACTGAGCAGATGGCAGACAACATGTATGGAGTCGTGGGGGCGAGCAGTTTGCTGATGTCAATGTTGTGAACAGAGTGCCCCATGGTGGCGGTAGGGTTATGGTATGGGCAGGCGTAAGTTACGGACAACAAACACATTAACACTTTCAAATCCAGTTAAAATTGCTACACTATACTTTTTTGAGATTATGGAGTTAGGCGAGATGGCAACACATCCACTTGACAGAAAACGCAATTACTAATTTTACAGCACAACGCAATCCAGGTCTTTTCATACTCTCCTTGGTTTTAAATGATCAAGTATTGATCTTGCCGCCAATATTCTAACTAAAAAAGGTAGGTGATTGTTAATCACTCAATAATAATCTTGCTACCTTCAAGGTGTTGAGTCAGTACAATAGTCTCATTAAGTACATAGGACTTGCATGAAGCACTGAAAGAAGTGTTTCCAAAATGTCTCAAATCATATTTGTACCCCAGTCAGTGTGGACGTCTTCTAAGCAAATAAGCCTTTGCAGCTTGTAGTTTGTCTTAAAAGACCCTGTAATGAACCCACATACTGATAAAAGGGGCAATTCCACAATAATGTAATTATGCTTTTACTCCGTTTTTTTCACTTTAAAATGTATGCCAAACAAAAACCACTCATTTCAATGTTTAACAAACCATACAACTATGCACAAGGACTACTTGTAACAATTTCCACTGAACATTTTACAAAAGCAAATTTAGTGGAAGAACTGTCCAGATGCAGACCTTGATAACAGAACTACAGTAAAATATCCCTCAAGTTATGCGACCACGTTTTCCATAAAACTCTTAAAAAGGACATTTCAGAATGTTCTACCTCATAATCTCCAGCACCACCCCAACATGTGAAAATGGCACATTTATATGTCCTGTAGTAAAAAAGATTAAGAATCATAAGTGTTTCCAATGACATCAACCAATTAGTAAGCAGCACTTTTCTCTATCTTTTTTTACTACAAAACATATAAACAAACTATTTTCACATATGTTGATGTTGGGGTGGTGCTGGAGTTGATTCATATGAAGTTGAAAAATTGAGAAGTTTCCCTTTAAAGATGTGTTCCGAATTAGGATTCAAAGATCTCTGTAGAAAGAACAGGGTGTCAGCTATGACATGACACCTTGAGTTTGAAAAATAAAAATCTATTTTGGTTATTGAACTACAGTAAGAAATTACGGTAATGAAATGACATCATGGGTCCCTGATCTGTTCTACACAAAAATGCATAATTATGGACATGTCATTCTCCTCATGTTTCATGAGTTGACATCACAGCGCAGCACAGTACAGCAGAACAGAGTAGAGTTCAGTAAAGTAAATTCAAGTATAGTTCAGTACAGTACCACACACTGTACTCTACTCACTGTGCTTTACTGTACTGTCTTACTGTATTGTAGACTGTACTGTGCTACTCAGTCCTGCACTCACTGACTTATGCCACATGTTGTGTTATAGCGTGAACACAAAATGTTTTTTTTTCTTTTTAAATGTATATTTAATAAAATCTCACCCATCTACACAATACCCCATAATGAAATGAAAACATGCCTTCTTTTTTTTTTTGCACATTTTTTGAATTTTTTTTTTTTTAAGGATTCACACCCCTGAGTTAATACGTTAGAATCACATTTGGCAGCGATTACTGTGAGTCTTTCTGGGTAAGTCTAAGAGCTTTGCACACCTGGATAGTACAATATTTGCCCATTATTAATTTCAACATTCTTCAATCTCAAATTGATTGTTGATCATTGCTAGACAACAATATACTTTCCAGCCGATTTAAGTGAAAACTGTAACTTGGCCACTCAGGAACATTCACTGTCTATTTGATAAACAACTCCAGTGTAGATTTGTTCCTTGTGTTTTAGGTTATTGTCCTGCTGAAAGGTCCCAGTGTCTGTTGGAAAGCCAACTGAACCAGGTTTTCTAGAATTTTGACTGTGCTTAGCTCTATTCTGTTTTGTTTTTTTGTCCGAATAAACTCCCCAGTCCTTAACGATTACAAGCATACCCACAACATGAAAGCATACCCATAGCTTGAAAATATGGAGAGTGGTACTCAGTAATGTGTTGTATTACATTTGCCCCAAACATAACACTTTGTATTCAGGACAAAAACTGAGAATTGCTTTGCAACATGTTTTACAGTATTACTTTAGTGCCTTGATGCAAACATGTTTTGGAATATTTTTTATTCTGTATAGGTTTCCTTCTTTTCACTCTTTCAATTAGGCTAGTATTGTGGAGTAACTACAATGTTGATGATCCATCCTCAGGTTTCTCCCATCACAGGCATTAAACACAAATGCTCATTAAACTGTTTTAAATGTCACCATTGGCCTTATGGTGAAATTCCTGAGCAGTTTCCTTCCTCTCTGGCAGCTGAGTTAGGAAAGATGCCTGTATCTTTTGTAGTAACTGGGTGTATTGATACCCCATCCAAAGTGTCATTAATAACTTCACCATGTTTAAAGGCATATTCAATGTCTGCACCAATAGGCACCCTTCTTTGAGAAGCATTGGAAAACCTCCCTGGTCTTTGTGGTTGAATCGGTGTTTGAAATTCAATGCTTGCTGCCGAGGGACCTTACAGATAATTGACATTATGGGGTATTGTGTGCAGGCCAGTGACACACATTCTCAATGTAATCCATTTCAAATTGCGGCTGTAACAACAAATGTGGAAAAAGTCAAAATGTTGATGAGTCTATTTCTGCAGAATAGAAGATTCTCAGCTTTTCTTTCAGCTGTCAACTTACATCTCAAAAATCTGCATCTTTAGCTAAAAATAATAAGATTTACTGTGTCAGATATATGCACAAAATAAAAATATAGAGCACTGAATGTGCAGTCTGCAGTTGTCCATTGAATGTAAGCCAACTTTAGTGCAGGCATCGACTCCAGTTCGAAAAAAGAAATCTCGTTATGAAAGGGAATTGAGCATCCCTGCTTGGTCTTTTAGTTGCCTTTCTCAGGATAAACCAGACAGAAAGTTAATCATTGCACATCTAGTACACCTCTGCAATCTGGTTAGAACTGGACCTCAGACAAAACTAGGCCACAGGAAATATCATTGTTCTGCTATATGAAACTAAGATGTTAGTTCAACAGCATGAAATAGTTGGAAATAGGGACATGACAAATACAAAAAAAATTAAATGGCTTAATGTTTAAACTGCTTTTCGTTTTTAACAGGAAACCGATGGAAAAAAAATTAAGACAAATTCATATAATTCACGTGAATTCACAATGCTAAATATGGTCCTACTGTGGCCTATTGCATAGAACTTCATTGCCCGCTACCGGTCCCATCTTCCCGGACAATGGCGCTCACATTACTGCTGTCCCCCACCCACTCTGCTAGGTGCCACTCCATGTTTTCAGAGGTCAGTACATGGAACTTTATGTCCCACTTCTCATCAATATGATGGCTCGCTGCAGTGACGTATGACAGCATGTTCATAGATGTCCAACAACCTGATGTTAACGCCGTGTATGTTTTTTTTTAAGAGATCGCGCTTTGTACTTGCAAAGAAATCATTGTACAATTTCGTCACCCGGGCCATCACAGTTCTGACATGACACGTTGCAGTCTGGTTCTAGACATGCCATCAGGGCATTGAAGACGACATGCTCAACCTTTGACTACGGTTCTGGAATGAGCGATACGATTTTTCTAACTCTGTCCCTTATCGCACTTCTTTTGTGAAAGAGCCGCCTGTCTGTTGTTGCTCCCAAAAACAGTTTGGGTCTCACGGTGCGTCCGTTTCTGATGGTTAAGCATTGCACAAGTACTACCATTACTGTACCTCAATTTCACCTCGCAAAGTTTGCATTTCACCACCTTCTCATTTAACTTCTCAAAGTTTTGGAATACAGGACTTCGCTGCTGTCGCACCATACTCTGCCCTTTTTCCACCGACGATGACGTGTAGAGCGCTTTATGTCCGTGGCAAATAAATTGAAAGATACATATCTTTTAATTTTTTAAGATTTTTTTTATTTTTCATTGATTTTCATTTATGGCTTTTTTTCTTAACGTTCCCAATTTTGTTTATATGTTTTTAGTCTTTCCAAGGCCTCTTTACAATCCATTCAAACAGGTTTGTCATGTAACATGTATTTACAGTAATAGCAGGAACTAGTCTAGACCTTTTCACTGCTCGCAAGGCTGGGGAACAACATGTTAAATTGTAGTCTATAATTAAAACACTGTCGGAGGACCGTTACTTTCATGGCTGGTGATGGATCTGCAGAAAGCACCCAACAGTGAGAAACTAATTTAGAGCCTATCTATACATCTTATCAGCAGGGTCTCTCTAGCCTAAGGCTGAAAAGAACAAGGACCAGACAAATAAATCTGACTGGCTTCTGAGACACACAAGCTTTGATGACTTCTTCCACACCATTTTGATAATGAAATAAGTGTCATGATGTAAATCTTCCATGTTAAATAGGAACGTTGTGTTCTCATGGCTAAACTGTGATTGAGACACGTGGGCCTGTCGTGTGGGGTTCTTGGGGATGTTATCTCAGTATAGTGGAATCATCTGACTTCAATCCATGGCTGCCCAGAACGGGGTGGGATCTTCCTCGATCCCTCAGCCTTGGTTTAATTCAATTGAAAGCCAATTATTGACTCTTCTGACTGAGGCTTTGAAATCCCCTTCAATTTGATTCACACTGAGTATTTTCAAGTGGGTACCTTGTTTTGCCCACATTGTATCTGTATTGATATACAAAATATTGTGGAATGTTTTGTAACTGTCAGAGTGTTATTTGACATCTTTGGTTATCAATCTTTTGGATTTCTACTGTAGGCCACATCTGTTTCTCTTCAAACAGTGCTATTCAAGCTCTCTTTGTGAGCTTGAAGATATTTTTAAGATGGAGGAAATCTGATGTTTAATATTACCGATTTCCAGATGAGCTCAGCTGTCAAAATCAAACAAAGGTTTGTGATGTGATTTGGCACAGAGTCTGAACTGTAATAAACCCCCTTTAAAAGATCTAACAGGAAGTGTTCCACACTTTAACTATCTGACCATTCAAAAAACACCTGTGGGACATTCATTCATACTAACAAACCAATGAGGGCGAGCCAGGCAGTGAAACAACAGTGAGGGCTGGAAAGTAAGTTAAAAACGTACGTAAGACTGAGCATTACCAGTGATGACATTGTCTTCACTGCACAAACATGCCCGTCCTGCAACAATGGCAAGCGGGAGGAAACCCAGCCGTACAAAACAAAATCAGAAGAGCCTGATACAATTGGAGTCAGTGCTTCCCATGTCATTCCAGGTTAAATGAGGCAAGTTTAAACAGTCACATGGTTCCGGATGAGAATACGTACATTTCGTTTTGAGGATTTTATTAGCTTCTTGACAGCACCCCTGGTGATTTGAATGAAACCGTCCATACATATTTGCCCACTGAAAGAGAGCTCAGAAATGTACTTTTTGGACCTGAATGCCAAAACATTCCAGAGATAAAGGTGCTTAAAATTCAGCCATTTTGAAAACCGCTCCATGCCTTTAGATATGCATGTTGTTTTCATCACTGGAAAAGATAAACGGTTGAGCTTGATATCATTTAAAAGCTTACAGTGTTGTCAAACTATTGTATTATTTCTTTAAAATAATGTTTGGAATAAAAACTGTCATATTTAAACTTTTAATGTCAATCATCTTAAAACACATATCCTTGTTTTTATTCCCTATTTGCATATGTTGTAGTTTAGACCGTATTTCACATAATTTAAGGTTGTGTTGTGTCCGCCGTCGGTTAAGTCAACATGCTCTTGAATACAGGGTGGGTGTCATGTTTTGGCTGATAAATGTTCTAAAAATGGGAATAAAATTGAAATTTCAACTTTCAAATAGTACCACAAAGATGGTTGGATGTCCACACATTAGATCATGTTGACTTGAATAGGAATATCTGTTGTTTTAAATGATACTGTCAATCCTCCATAGGAAACCTATTGAAATATAAATAGAATATGCATTACCATTCAAGTTGACATTTGAGGCTCGTCTTTGTGGTGGCAATTAGAAGTTTCAATACAACACCAATTTCTAATGGTGTACCAGCTAAATTGCAGGGCTCTAAATGGATAGGTCCATTCCATAAATTATTTCCATGATTGAAATGACACCCACCCTATATTCAAGAGCATGTTGTGTCTAAACTGATGGCGGGCACAACACAAAAACCTCAGATGATGTGAAATACGGTCTAAGCTACAACATATGAGAGTATGATAAAAAATGTTACATGTTTTTAGATACATGCCGATAAAAAAATATATATATATAGTTTGACAACATTGTATGTAAGCTTTTAAATGATGAACTCAACCGTTGATCTTTTCCAGTGATAAAGACATGGATGTCTTGTGGTATGCAAAACGTCACCTTTATCTCCTAAACGTTTTGGCATTCAGATCCAAAACGTCACTTTCTGACCACTTCTTCCATTGGAAAACATGTATGAAAAGCATGCCATCAAATAGTGATTGAATACTTTGATGACAGCTTGGCATCTCTCAACCACTCTCTTTTCCTTCACTCTGAGGTCCAACTCATTCCAAACCATCTCAACTGGGTTGAGGTCATCTGATGCAGCACTCCATCACTCTTTTTCTTGGTCAAATAGCCCTTACACAGCCTGGAGGTGTGTTGGGTCATTGTCCTGTTGAAAAACAAATGATAGTCCCACTAAGCAGATGGGATGGCGTATCGCTGAAGAATGCTGTGGTAGCCATGCAGGTTAAGTGTGTCTTGAACTAAAAAAAAAAATTAATAAATAAAAAATAAAAAATAAAAAATCACTGACAGTGTCACCAGCAAAGCACCCCCACACCATCACACCACCTCCATGCTTCACGGTGGGAACTACACATGTGGAGATCATCCGTTCACCTACTCTGCATCACAAAGACACAGCAGATAGAACCAAAAATAGCAAATTTGGACTCATCAGACCAAAGGACAGATTTCCACCGGTCTACTGTCCATTGCTCATGTTTCTTGGCCCAAGCAAGTCTTCTTATTGGTGTCCTTTAGTAGTGGTTTCTTTGCAGCAATTTGACCATGAAAGCCTGATTCACGCAGTCTCCTCTGAACAGTTGATGTTAAGATGTGTTTGTTACTTGAACTCTGTGACGCATTTATTTGGGCTACAATTTCTGAGGCTGGTAACTAATGAACCTATCCTCTGCAGCAGAGGTAAGCCTGGGTCTTCCTTTCATGTGGCGGTCCACATGTGAGCCAGTTTCATCATAGCGCTTGATGGTTTTTGCATGTGCACTTGAAGAAACTTTAAAAGTTATTGAAATGTTCCAGATTGACTGACCTTAATGTCTTAAAGTAATGATGGGCCTTTGTTTCTCTTTGCTTATTTGTGATGTTCTTGCCATAATATGGACTTGGTCTTTTACCAAATAGGGCTATCTTGTCACAACACAACTGATTGGCTCAAACGCATTAAGGAAAGAAATGCCACAAATGAACAAGGCACACCTGTTAATTCAAATGCATTCCAGATGACTACCTCATGAAGCTGCTTGAGAGAATGCCAAGAGTGTGCAAAGCTGTCAAGGCAAAGGGTGGCTACTTTGAAGAATGTCAAATATAAAACCTATTTTGATTTGTTTAACACCTTTTTGGTTGCTACATGATTCCATATGCGTTATTTCATAGTTTGATGTCTTCGCTACTATTCTACAATCTAGAAAATAGTAAAAAATTAAGAAAAACCCTTGAACAAGTAGGTGTGTCTAAACCTTTGACTGGTACTGTACCTCTGTCATCCTGAACTCCTCTACCCGGCCCATAACGTTTTGCTCAACTGCTTACAAACTCCTTCCATTTGTCAGCTGTTGATGCTGAGTTGTTATGCAGCAAAGTTTTATTTGTACACAGATCTCTCAAGTGTGTTGCACTGTGCAACAGGCTGCAGAGCAAAATAATATAGTTTGACTCTATAGCAGACTAGCAGTATTCTCAGGGTTATTCTAAAGTTTTTTTTAAACAGGCAGAGCATCACACCCAACCTGTAACAAACAAACCTGATTAAAAATATTGGTAGATAGATCATGTCAACTGTAGCAAGATATGAAAGTAAAACTGGATGCAAACATTGAGAGGAAAAACAACATTCAGGATAATCCAACTAACATGCATGAGCAACTATAGTTTGATAATATCCACAGTGCTAGGAATGTGTCATCCAGAAATAGGGATTAACCTCTTGATATGTTGTGTCAGACTGTCGGTCTACATCCTGTGCTGTAGAGTGAGAAACATGCCATTGTGAAATACTTGACTCACTTTCAGTGGTTAGCCCCAACAGACCCTGAACCAGCGAAAGGACATACAAGAGGGGAACTTACTTTGAGTATTCTTCATTGTCCCGGTCACATCTTGCATCCTTATGCTTTTCCCAGTCCTTCCCATGCTTGCAGGTGGTCAATAGAATGATATCTTCCCCATTGTGAATATGATATAAAGCATTTCTGGTTTCTGAACCGATACCAGTCAGATACCTCTTCCCTTTGAAAACCAGTAAATATTTCCTTGATGGAGGGACATTTTTGAGTGTCAAATATCCCTTGTCCCCTCCTTTTTGGGAATGGTCTTTTGAAAACAAAGGAATGGACACATCAAAGTGTGGCCTAAAATGATCCATATCAATGCTGGCTTTGGCCAAAATGGCCTGGCCAATATCAAAGCCCAGTTCCTCTGTGTAATATGGCCAGGTGCCAGAGTAGAGGTTGAAAATGAGGTGATTCCTCCCGTCATTCCACGTTGGAAGGCTCTGTACTTTAGCCTTGACATTGTGAATGTACTGGCTGGACAGCTGGTCCCGGTCCAGAGTGTCAATGCCCAGCACATACAGACAGGCCTCGTTGACGTCTGTGGTGTGGAAGCGGGAATCCTCGACAGCTGTCAGGATCTTCTGGTAGCTCTCAGACACCGTCTCTCCCTTCAGCAGGGGGTAGACGTACACCTTGAACCCCCTCTGGCAGCGGCTGAAGTCGAAGCATGTGTCCATGCGGCACCTCCTGCTCTTGTAGATGTTGTTGCGGATCTCCCGCCTCTCCCTGGGAGAGGTGTGCTGGTGGTGGAGCAAAGGGCTGTCCTCCTCCTGCTCTCCGTCCTCCAGGTAGGTGTTGAGCGGGTGGGTCCACTCAGGCCAACGCTGTCTGAGCAGGCTGAAGCCGGGGCTCTGGGCGACTCTGAAGAGGTGCTGGTGGTGGTTTTGATGATGGAACTCCCCAATCTGAAGTCCCCACAGGTAGGCAACCAGAAGAAGACAGGCCCCTAGAGACACGACCAGGTACCTCTTCTTGGCCTGCATGTGGACAGTAGGGCTGAAGGAGATGGGAACCGAGGCAGGAGAAGGAGCAGGGAGGACGTGGGGGTCCACACTCAACCCACGGGGCTCACTCTTATCCACAGGTAAGCATGCTACTGGTCTGAGTCACTGTGTGCACAAAATAGAACAGAAAGCGTGAAAATCACATTATAGCTGGATTCCATTTCACATAATCAGAGATGAGCATTATGATGGATTGCAGAGAAAAGAGTTGCATTTGGTATCACTGACAGTGTTTGCTTCGTGTTTTACAGCACATTTGAGACAAATCAATATTCATATTGTCTGATTAGAATCAATGGCTCCACACTAGCTACAGATTGGTCATATCACATTATCTGGTGCAACAAAGATTTTTGGTATCCATTATTGGCCATTATTAAAGGTTTGCCTATACAAAATCTCACCACATATTTTTCAACTACCCTAGTATTTGAGATAATATATTTGTTCTCGATTCAGCCAAAAATGTCAGTGTCCAATTGCAGATGGTGCGTTTAAATTTAGAAAATGCTGTTCAAATAAATAAAATGTTTTGCCTCATGAAGTAGTCCGACAATGTGTACGCCACCATATTGTCTATTTCAAATCTTCTCTCATTGACTGAGACAGGTGACCATCATCGAGACATGCAGCCCTTTGGGGTGGACCCACCTGTCTCAATCAATGATATTTGAAATAGACAAGATGGTGGTGTACACATTGTCGGATTACTTCATGGAGCAAAAAATAAAAATAAATGGAGCATTTTCTAAATTCAAAACGTACAGGACATTTTAGAAGATACATGTTTGCCCGACTCAAGAACAAATATAGTATTGCCAATAACAGGTCAGATGAACAATGGGAATGTTTTGTATAGGCAAACCTGTAACACCCAGTTATGGATACCAAAAATGTTTCCTTAAAACACATTACCAGATGTAACAATCTGTAGCTAGTGCTACACCAAAGCAATATTGTTCAGACACTTCCACCCATGCGCAATTAGCCTGCAGGGACGAGGCTAACGCCAAAGCAATTCCGCAAAAGTCTAATAATGAATTATTTCAGGTCACTCATCATCAATTTCATTCAACTTCGAAGCAAAACCAAATGTTTGGTGAATTAAGTAATGTATCAGGGAAAACATGTGCCCTACCTTTTGTAACAAACACCTGCGATACTGTTGATTTTCGAAGCTTCCAGCGTTGATTGATGCCCTCTCACCCGGATGAACACGATGTAAACACAGCATCTTAAATGATCCGAATAGCTTTGGGGCCACTTAACTAACAAAAATCATTATTCGTGTGGATAAAAGCCAAAGAAGTTGGAGAGCCATTGGAAGCCATCCGATGCAGGGTCACTTTTTTTCCTTCCCTAGAAAGTAGAATGTGGTACTTTTACAACATATCCCAGAGAAATCTTGCAAAATATTGTCCTTTCATTCTCAGGGGCCTCTGAGTCGCAGTTCTCGACAAACATGTCACCACTTACGATAAAGGTCACCTTCCCATACGGGAGACTCATTCCATGCTCATTCCATTTACCGCTAAAATGTATTGTTTTTATCATAAGCAATTGATCGAGTATATTTCCATAAGCAACCCCCCCCGCCCCCCCCATTTGATTTACTTAGAAACCTATATTTTCTATATTCATGCAATTTTATAGTGGTGTTTACAACGGTTTGCTGTCATCTTTGTGTGCGTCGGACTCCGGTATAAAAGTTTCCGAGCAAAACACTAGTTTCCAAAGTGCGCTCTTAACGCGTGAATCCGAACCAGTGAATCTAGACCTGTCTCTCCATACTTCTCCGGCCCGCGTAGACTGGCTATGTCAATTCCAATCGCTACGATTGTGGATCATACAATGCATTGGCACATTCTTCGTCTGATGACAGTCCATGATTATGTCTATCCAACTGAGTCAGATCCACAAAGCGCACATGCACACCGTGCACGAATTTCTACTGAGATTATTTCAGGGGTTATTTTCTCTATAAATGCACGCAAAAAAATAATGAGTGACAGTTCAATAAATCCACATGATCGTCATTTTAGGGATCCCATGTATACTACATCCACTTGCTCCCGATTATATAGTAGATAAATGATACACAGTCCGTAAAGTTAACGGTGTGTGTGTCACCTGAACGACACGCGCCTGAACAGTCGGCAGTCCAGCACAGAATCTTGCAACGTTCACGCCTCAAATCTACTCCAAAGTAATGTAGTGCATCAAGCTGCAATCTCTCCGTCTTTCATTCACCGGGCTGTGAACCACTACGAATACAACCACAGTTCGCAGATAGGGGCTCATTCTACATATTCCACGGGTCCTGTGGAGTTTACGAATCCTTCTGCATCCCCCTCCACTCTCATTCAGAGCTGAGGACCATGCGATGAACCTCCCACAACGAGAGGCTGCGCCTCCGACCGCGGTTATTGGTAGAGGATGCGCGGTGAGCAATGGAAATGGATGGTGGAAGCGTCGATCATTTCAAGAGGCGTTGGCAGCAACTATAGCTATTCGATAAGAAAGCATGCTACCAGAAGTTGATGGTGTATGGTAGTCTACTCATGACGTGCCCAGAGCCCTTTTTTGTATCAGTCGCCCATATGAACTATTTAGGGGTGTGCTCGAAATATTGCAGATGCACACCTGCACATGCGTTTTTCTATCTCAACCTTAACGAAATGTTCTATGATGTCTTCCTGTATCTATAGCCTATTTGAGTGAATCCGGAATGCACAGATTGGGAACTAGATGTTGAGTAGGTGATTCAATGGCTGATTCATAATGATGATAATGCATAGAAATAAGTGTGATAATAATGTAATAACTCTGTAATATGGTCCGGTATGTCATCGTTGTAGTGCGCTATGACTTCAGCAACACTCCTTGCTAGATGTACTTGTAAATGTGTCACAAGCTTGACAGCTTGCAGTCTGTGCTCCAAGCTTTCAAGGAGGTTATAAAGCATTTCCCAATCTTTTAAGCCGGGAGACATTCAGCAGGATTCATTGCAAGTCTATTAAATAAACCATAAGGAGATCTGGGAATGCCACATTTATAACATAGTGAAAGTTTAATGTTTTTATTTAGCATATTAGTGACACTTAAAGGATGACTAAAGAGATGCTGACCTTTGCTTGATGCCATGTTATGCTCGCTGGATATTGTTCTATAATTTTTATTGGTAAATGTACTTTAACAGTTCACCTTGTTACAGATGGCTTCATTAGATACACAACTTGTTTATACAGGAAGTTGCAAATGTTGATTCAAATAAAGATTGTTAGACTAATTGATTGATCATGATGCATTGTACTTTTGAAGAAACTATTCAAAATTGTCATTCTGAATTATAATTCTGAAATATAATTCTAACAGTTAATTTAAACTCTATCAATTAATGATAGAGGTGCTAAGAGTACGGTTCACGTATCAGCTCAAATGCAATAAATGATGCCATCTTGTGGCCTGAGATGTAGCAAAAAAAATCTGTGCATAATTCAAAAAGCTTTGGATCACTGTCCTAGTGAGTATAACTGTTGGTATGCTAGATCAACAGGTGGTAAATTTAAATATGGTCTGTTTGTATTTATGCTTAAAGGTAATGTATGGCAGAATCAAATGTACATGCATTGAAACCTGTACAAGCAGACTTGAACATAAAATAACCACATCTCATAATTTGCAAGTCAGGGTGTCACTTGAAAGTTCTATTTAGTGCCTGAATGATACGTTTTAAATATTCTGTGTGCTCAAGTGAAAATCACATTTTGCTTTTGCATTCTGCCTTCCGTATGGGTTCATTGGGCTTATCAAGCCATGACCACAGGCACAGGGGCAGGCCATGCACCACTTCTATGATGCTATGAGGGAGCATTTTGTCAACACTTAGTAGCTGAATCATCTCAGTTCTGCTCTACTGAGAGGAATACTCACGACTGCCTTTGGGTCTAAACAACAACCACTGTTGTGAATGTTCCCCTGTAGTGTTGCATTGGAAGGCTGTTTCTGCTCACACTGTTTCCTCAACTTGTCCATTATGTGTTGCCAGCATGATTTCCTCATTGGTCAAAGGTCTCAGCTGTGGCTGCTAGCTGACCCTTAACTACCCCATCTCCCTCCAATGGGATGATAGCATCAGCCGTGCCTCAGAGATCTCAGGAACTGGTGGTAAGTGACCATCAGCTGACCTGAAGTTATATATTGTGTCAGGTAAACTATAGTACAGAGGTTGGCCCCTAGGGTTATACAGTATATGCTCTTCGCCTGCGGTGCATGTTATACGCCCTGATTGCAGAGCAGTGGCCCAGGTACAGTAGGGATCAGCCCACATGGGTGCTCACCATCCTCAGGGCAACAGAGAGCTCAGTGAAGCATCTCAGCTCTATCAGTAACAGCTACAGGTCAGCGGAACCACAAGTGGGTTTCAAGACAAATCAGGTGCTATCAAATAACAAATACCCACAATATTTGTGCACAATTACAGTGCTTACTGTTTGTCCAAGTGAGTTGATTCCATTGCTCTAGATCACAACTGTGAATGAAAATAATCATATCCAACAAGACAGAATTTTCTGGGTTAAGAGCAAATAACTATTCACGTCAAGCATAATGTCTCCATAAGTCTTTTAATTCAGAGGAATAAATACTGTGTACATCAAGAATGAAAACACAGCAACAGGGTATTGGAGTGACAAATTAAATTCTGTCCCAGCGCCATATACAGTAGTCTATGAAGTATAAGGCGGTGTGAAAGCCTGCCAGCCATCAGGTGCTGTTTAGGAGCTGATTGAAAAATATTCTGTGTATTTTTATGGAGGGTGGTTTATTACACAGGCCAGACATCATTGTCATATTGGTGTCCGTGTTGGTCCTGCATGTTTAGACAAGCTCTGTGTGTCATTCTGTAGAGCAGTGTCCTTTTCACCAACATGTTATAAGTTCAGCTCAGTGCTACTCATTATTTCTGCTTTAGAATAATCTGTAAACAATTTCTTTCATTTGAGATTTTACTGCAGGAACGCACTACTTACCTGACTGAAAATCCTATAGTTATTATTGTGTAATTCTTATGCAACTGTCTAGGATATTAAAACACACCATTATCAATTCACATATTTGGCTCATTCTACAATATATGCATCTGTTTCCACAGCCACTGTATTCTTTTCGGCAAATATAGTCCTCTATCATCTGGTGAGGAAATCATGTGATGAAGCCTGTGCCAGCTTCCTCCTGGTGCTTCCCACCAACCCCTGGTGACAGTTGACGGTTTCAGGTTTTAATACCGGAGCGCAGTTCATAAGAAAATCATTATTCTACCCCACTGTGCCTGTGTCTTCCAGCCATACTGATAAGGATGTCCTAAGGGGTGACCATTAAAACATACCTAATGAGAATGTATCTGCAAGGCAGGATTTGGATCCACTTTGGGAGTTTTTATTTTATTTTGTATCACCAAGCACAGTGTGCATTCAGTACTGCTGCCGGATGAGCGAGCCTTGTGAAGCTTCCTCTCACCTTTGACAAAGTTCCCACATTCATCCCTCCTTCACTCTATACGAATAGGGCTTTTGAACGTGTCCCCCATGAACGGTAATGCTGGGAAGGTCCTGTTTAATCAGGTTGTGGGAGGCTGTAAGCGAGGCAGATTGTCAGTGAGATTCCCATAGGTGCAGGGACACTGAGCCACTGCTCTAGCCTTTGGTCTACCTGTGGTTGATTCTGGATTGCTAACTATATACACCGTGGGACAGTGAGAACAATCTTCCCTGCAAACTGTCCTGCTGGCCTAAAACCTGACCTTGTTGCGCTGATACAATCCGGTGAAATTGTGTTTACCTTCAAGATAAGCAAGACTGAGTCTTGTAAGATAATTGAAAGGGATTTACACACAAAGTTTTAGATATTCTAAGTTTAGGTCTATATATTTGAATGGATATGGAATGTGCATGCATGGCACATGGTATTGAAGTCTAGAAAAAAATATAGTGCAGCATGATCTCACAAACCCACTGCTAGAGTCTTGGTTTTTTTGCAGTCTTGAAAAAAATGTCAAGCGAACAATAATGGACAAATTGAGAATGATGTTGTCTCGTCTCGCACAGTATTACAGTACAATACCCATATTTAATGGAGGGGCAAAATACTGGACTGTTTTGGAAACTGTAAAGCAAGACAAAGTACTGATGTTTTAAACTGAATTACATATGGATTGAGTGGCCTTCTATCAATGTGGTTGTTCTGTTGAGATTCCTCTGGCAGTCTCCTGGGTTAACAGATTATTAAAAACAAAGTAGCGATTTAGGTCCTGTGTGTCTGCCACAGTCTTGACAAAATAAATATCCCTCAATATTGATCCACCTTCCCAACGCCTTCCCCATTAGCTGTATAAAGAATTTCTGAAACACAAAGTTATCACACATACGATTTGAGAGAGAGCAGACAGAATGTTGATGAGATGTTCCAAGAAAACATGTCTTTGATTCATCAAGGCCTCCTGGAGTCAGGTGAGGATGAACCACTTCAAACTCCATACAAAGATTGACTTCATCCATACAACACTGGTTGACTCACTAATGCACTATGTTCATTTCATCTCTTGCCGGCTACTTGTTACATCTGCTCCTGCCACGCCCTCTACTGCTCATCTTGTGTCTCCTTGACCTGCCGCCACTCCCCCAGTGCTCTCTCCCTCTCCCGCTCTCTGTGTGTGATTGTGTGGGCGTAGACAGGTGTGCTGGAGTCCGAGCAGCTCCCCACCAGCTGCAACCTGTTCCATAATCAAGACCTCTACAAATACTCAGTCCTGCCACTTCCACACTGCCAGATTGTAATCTCTGCTCAGTCCACATTTCTAGCCATTTGTTACTATCTAGAGCCTGTTGTGCCTGTTTTCCTTGCCTGACACAGTTTTCCTCTCCGCTACAGTTCTGCCCGCTCTGACTCTGGTCCCTGTCTCCAGTCCCACGTCTCCTCATCCTGCTACTCTGCCCTGGATTCCCCACTCTACTGCTCCCTTGGATTCCCCTCCGGACGTGCTTACCCTGTCCCAACCCCTCTCGCTCCAGCCTCAGCACCTGGTTTCCTGCAACCCACCCGAGCTTCCCCTAGCCTGCACTCTATCTTCCCCGTGTTTTAATAACCACCTTGGTTACTTCATCCCAGTCTCCTCGTCGGAGTCTGCTCTTGGGTTTCCTTGTACCACTCCACGTAACACTACTTTTTGTTAAAAATCACATTCGACCAGATGAGTTCATGACACCAACATGATTGGACTTTTTCATTTGATAATGGTGCCTTAGGATGTAAGGTATCCCATTTTAAATGTATCTGGCATGTCATTTACACTGACTGTGAGACGTATCTGACCGGTCAAAAGTAGTATTGCTACTGCCCCTATTTTCCTCTGCATTAAGAGGTGTGATATTGTCCTCTGAAAGGGATCAACTCATACACCTGTCATGTTATTTGGTGAATTGTAAAAAATATCCACATAGTTTTGGGATTCTTGATATACTGATATAAATAGTTTTCACTCTCAGAAAAGGATTTGACTTGCAATAATTCTATTTGAAATAATGATGTAAAATCCAAAGACGTTAACTGAATCAAAAATCGAATAATGTTTTAGTAGCGCATATGTCTATCAGATGTTCCAACCTGTTGAATTTAGGTTGAACATTTTCTCAGTTATGTTTATTAGTTTCAGTGGCACATCCAGCCAGTGCCACACATCATAAAATGAGAAAATATCCAACAGCCATCTGTGGCCACTTCCGTAGTTTATTTTGTTTGGATACTTGATTAATGGTTTTTGAGCTTAAACATCAGTGAAATAATGTGCTGATTTGTTTGACGGCCATCTGCTTGTACTCAAAGTTGTGATATTCCCCATAATTAAGCTCAACAACATCTAGACTAAACAGCTAAACCCACTTGATCCAGAGAGTCTTACAACAAACAGTAGGGTGGAACAGGTAGCAGAACATCCTATCAGGCAAAGGATGAATTCATACTCTGACATACCACTTGCTGAAGTGAGGACACACAGCAATAGTCTGTCCTAACTGTGGCTGGAGTGCAGATTACCTGAACAGAGTGGTTTGAAGACATACAGTACATGCAGAAATGACAAGCTGGTTGTAATGCCACACTGTCATTTCTGTAGCGCTCTACTTTAATTGACCTTCATAGTTCAAACCCCAGATGGTATCTGAAAGATGGAATCCATTAGTACACCCTGCCGGCTAATTTAGCACTTTAAAGACTGATGTTTGATAGCACTAAAAACAACACATCTCTGTCGTAACCACATGGATACCATCAAGAATGGAAGAACAAGCAAAGCAAGTAAACTATATTATGCTGAAAGTAAGGTGAAAGTGACAGAAAATGTCATGTGTTGCATTTGTCACTGAAAACCTTGCAAAATTGGATTCGAGGGAGTTGGGTTATATGACTGATTTATATTATTTGCACTGAATAAAACCACAAGCATAAACAATACATCCTCTATTATTTTCCAATGATAAACTATTCTGGGGCTAACAATGCTTATCTCTTCTCAGGATAGCTTTACTGCTTTATGAGGACTTGGAGAGTGTATGGATGCACTGAAGCTGTGAGGTTACTGCATTACATGGAGGATCAGGGTACTTCTCGCCTCTGTTGCGCAAAGGGGCCTGCTGCATTTCAGCCATGGTGTAAATTGATTTCTCGTGTTGCCACCACTGGTGCTATTGGGGGAGAAGAAGCGCCATGTCGAGGAACTCACAACATATTTGGGTCAATCAATAAAAAGAGCAGAAACAGCTCTGAATACAGTCCCTCGAGTGGTGTCCTTTAGCTCTCCCAAGAAAATGTCAGAATACACCAGTCGAGGAAGTATCAGCTGGTGCAGTGAAATATCAACCATCAATGCCTGATGACTCCGAAAGGTCGCTAGTTTGAATCCCTGAGCCGACAAGGTGAAGAATCCCTGATTGCTCCAGGGTCTGTCATGTCTTATTATGTCTGTTCCTGTCCTTTCTCTTCACTCTGTCTCTCTCTGCTGGTCTTATTAGGTTACCTTCTCTGTCTCTCCTTCTTCAGCTGTTCTACATCTCCCCTAACTAGCTCATTCATCCTTTCCCACCTGTTCTCTCTTTCTCCTCTGATTAGGTCTCTATTTCTCTCTCTGTTCCTGCTACTTTCAGTGTCAGATTCTTGTTTGTGTTTTTCATGCCAGAAGCAAGCTATCGTCTCGTTTGCTTCCACCTTGTCCTATCCTGTCGGAGTCGGCCTGGCAGGTGCATCCTGCACTATACAACGTCGGAAGAGGATTTATGCCATTCCTGTTTTTTCATTAAAGAACTCTGTTTTCTGTTAAAACCGCTTTTGGGTCTTCACTCAAGTACATAACAGAAGAATCTGACCAAGAATGGACCCAGCGGCTCCGGACCCTTTTCACTCCGCCGTCGAGATCCAGGGAGCGATGCTAGGCAGACACGAGGAGGAATTGTCTGCTGCTCGACATGCCGTTGAGACCCTGGCCGTCCAAGTCGCCGACCTCACAAGACAGGTTCACCAACTCCACCTCGATCCACCGCCCACTTCCAGGGTTTCCGAGTCTCCGGAGCCCAGGATCAACAACCCGCCGTGTTACTCTGGGGAGCCCACTGAGTGCCGCTCATTCCTCACTCAGTGTGATGTGGTGTTCTCTCTCCAGCCCAACACTTACTCCAGGAGCGCAGCCCGCATCGCCTACGTCATTTCTCTCCTTACCGGACGGGCGCGTGAGTGGGGCACGGCAATCTGGGAGGCGAGGGCTGAGTGTATTAACCAGTATCAGGACTTTAAGGAGGAGATGATACGGGTTTTTGACCGTTCTGTTTTTGGGGAGGAGGCTTCCAGGGCCCTGTCTTCCCTATGTCAGGGGAATCGATCCATAACGGATTATTCTATTGAGTTTCGCACTCTCGCTGCCTCTAGTGACTGGAACGAGCCGGCTTTGCTCGCTCGTTTTCTGGAGGGTCTCCTCGTCGAGGTTAAGGATGAGATCCTCTCCCGGGAGGTTCCTTCCAGTCTGGACTCCTTAATAGCTCTCGCTATTCGCATAGAGCGACGGTTTGATCTTCGTCGCCGAGCTCGTGGAAAGGAGTTCGCGTTCTCCGTTGCTCCCCTCTCCACATCACTACCTTTCCGGTCCATCTCCGCTGGCCCGGTTCATCTGCTTCCTGCAGTGCCTTGATAGACTCTGGGGCGGAGGGCTGTTTTATGGACGAGACCTGGGCTCGGGAACATGACATTCCTCTCAGACAGTTAGGGGAGCCCACGGCCTTGTTCGCTTTAGATGGTAGTTCTCTCCCCAAGATTCAGCGTGAGACGCTGCCTTTAACCCTCACTGTCTCTGGTAATCATAGCGAAACCATTTCTTTTTTAATTTTTCGTTCACCTTTTACACCTGTTGTTTTGGGTCATCCCTGGCTAGTGCGCCATAACCCTTCTATTAATTGGTCTAGTAATACTATCCTATCCTGGAATGTTTCTTGTCATGTGACCTGTTTAATGTCTGCTATCCCTCCTGTTTCCTCTGTCTCTTCTTCACAGGAGGAGCCTGGCGATTTGACAGGGGTGCCGGAGGAGTATCACGATCTGCGCACGGTGTTCAGTCGTTCCAAGGCCACTTCTCTCCCTCCACACCGGTCGTATGACTGTAGTATTGATCTCCTTCCGGGAACTACTCCCCCGGGGTAGATTATACTCTCTGTCGGCTCCCGAACGTAAGGCTCTCGAGGATTATTTGTCTGTTTCGCTCGACGCCGGTACCATAGTCTCCTCCTCCTCTCCCGCCGGAGCGGGGGTTTTTTTTGTTCAGAAGAAGGACGGGTCCCTGCGCCCATGCGTGGATTATCGAGGGCTGAATGACATAACAGTTAAGAATCGTTATCCGCTTCCTCTTATGTCTTCAGCCTTCGAGATCCTGCAGGGAGCCAGGTTTTTCACCAAATTGGACCTTCGTAACGCCTACCATCTCGTGCGCATCAGGGAGGGGGACGAGTGGAAGACGGCGTTTAACACTCCGTTAGGGCACTTTGAATACCGGGTTCTTCCTTTCGGCCTCGTTAACGCTCCAGCTGTCTTTCAGGCACTAGTTAACGACGTCCTGAGAGACATGCTGAACATTTTTGTTTTCGTTTACATGGACGATATCCTGATTTTTTCACCGTCTCTCCCGATTCATGTTCAGCACGTGCGACGTGTCCTCCAGCGCCTTTTGGAGAACTGTCTTTATGTGAAGGCTGAGAAGTGCACTTTTCATGCCGCCTCTGTCCCTTTTCTCGGTTCCGTTATTTCCGCTGAGGGCATTAAGATGGATCCCGCTAAGGTCCAGGCTGTCATTGATTGGCCCGTTCCTAAGTCACGCGTCGAGCTGCAGCGCTTTCTGGGCTTCGCTAATTTCTATCGTCGTTTCATCCGTAATTTCGGTCAGGTGGCAGCTCCCCTCACAGCCCTTACTTCTGTTAAGACGTGCTTTAAGTGGTCCGTTTCCGCCCAGGGAGCTTTTGATCTTCTTAAGAATCGTTTTACATCCGCACCTATTCTTGTTACACCTGACATCTCTAGACAGTTTGTTGTTGAGGTTGACGCGTCAGAGGTGGGCGTGGGAGCCATTCTTTCTCAGCGCTCTCTCTGACGGCAAGGTCCATCCTTGCGCGTTTTTCTCTCATCGCTTATCGCCGTCAGAACGTAACTATGATGTTGGTAATCGCGAACTGCTCGCCATCCGCTTAGCCCTAGGCGAATGGCGACAGTGGTTGGAGGGGGCGACCGTTCCTTTTGTCGTTTGGACTGACCATAGGAACCTTGAGTACATCCGTTCAGCCAAACGACTTAATGCGCGTCAGGCTCGTTGGGCTCTGTTTTTCGCTCGTTTCGAGTTTGTTATTTCTTATCGTCCGGGCTCAAAAAACACCAAACCTGATGCTTTATCTCATCTCTTCAGTTCTTCTGAGGTCTCCACCGACCCCGAGGGGATTCTCCTGAGGGGCGTGTTGTCGGGTTGACTGTCTGGGGAATTGAGAGGCAGGTAAAGCAAGCACTCGCTCACACTCCGTCGCCGCGAGCTTGTCCTAGGAACCTTCTGTTCGTTCCCGTTCCTACTCGTCCGGCCGTTCTTCAGTGGGCCCACTCTGCCAAGTTAGCCGGCCACCCCGGCGTTCGGGGTACGCTCGCTTCCATTCGCCAGCGTTTCTGGTGGCCCACTCGGGAACGTGACGCACGTCGATTTGTCGCTGCTTGTTCGGTCTGCGCGCAGACTAAATCTGGGAACTCTCCTCCTGCCGGCCGTCTCAGACCGCTTCCCATTCCCTCTCGACCGTGGTCTCACATCGCTTTAGATTTTATCACCGGACTGCCTTCATCAGCGGGGAAGACAGTTATTCTTACGGTTGTCGATAGATTCTCTAAGGCGGCTCATTTCATTCCTCTCGCTAAGCTCCCTTCTGCTAAGGAGACGGCTCAGATCATTATCGAGAATGTTTTCCGAATTCATGGCCTTCCGTCAGACGTCGTTTCAGACAGAGGCCCGCAGTTCACGTCTCAATTTTGGAGGGAGTTTTGCCGTTTGATTGGGGCTTCCGTCAGTCTCTCGTCCGGCTTTCATCCCCAGTCTAACGGTCAAGCCGAACGGGCCAATCAGACTGTTGGTCGCATTTTACGCAGTCTTTCTTTTCGTAACCCTGCGTCTTGGTCAGAACAGCTCCCCTGGGCAGAGTACGCCCACAACTCGCTTCCTTCGTCTGCTACCGGTCTATCTCCTTTTCAGAGTAGCCTCGGGTACCAGCCTCCGCTGTTCTCATCTCAGCTCGCCGAGTCCTGCGTCCCCTCCGCTCAGGCTTTTGTCCAGCGTTGCGAGCGCACCTGGAAGGGGGTCAGGTCGGCACTTTGCCGTAATAGGGCGCAGACTGTGAGGGCCGCTAATAAGCATAGAACCAAGAGTCCTAGATATTGTTGCGGTCAGAGAGTATGGCTCTCCACTCAGAACCTTCCCCTTAAGACAGCTTCTCGCAAGTTGGCCCCGCGGTTCATTGGTCCGTTCCGTATTTCTCAGGTCATTAATCCTGTCGCAGTGCGACTTCTTCTCCCGCGCTATCTTCGTCGCGTTCACCCGGTCTTCCATGTCTCCTGTGTTAAGCCCGTTCTTCGCGCCCCCCATTAAAGAACTCTGTTTTCTGTTAAAACCGCTTTTGGGTCTTCACTCAAGTACATAACAGGGTCGCTGTTGTAATGGCTGACCCTGGCCGTGACCCAACTCTCCGAGGGTGTCTCGTGGAGTTGGGAAATGCAAAAAACACATGCATATAATACACACTTGTACAAATATGACATAAGCACCCAGCAAATTATTATTATTCAAGGTCCAGTTACAGTTAAACGAGACATGATTTTGGCAATAACCTAAGATTTGAAAATGGATGTGATTTTAATCGATATGAAATGGACAACCACCAAATCAATCAATAAAAATGTCTGTATAAACGATATAGCGAGTGTAAACGTCACGATGCTCTTGCACTTTTCATAAGTCTATGAATTTATTCTGAGTAGTGGCAGCACTTCAGTAATTGTACTGAACACCTACTGAAGATGTTATCTTACTTTTTAAAAACCAGTGTGGTGTGTTACTGAGTTCATCTTTGCACAGACATGCATTCTGTCAAAATGAAAAAGTGGCTCTGGAAAAACAAAGCGCCTTCAGACACATTTAATTGTCACTAATTTTTTTTGTTTTATGTGGTGCAGATAAATTATACGCTGCAGGTGTTCGGATAACGGAACCATAGTTATTTCTACTAACTGCCCGAGCATGATTATCTTTTACCGTTTATTTGGAGAGTGAATCATCTACGGAAAAGTAATAGGCAATTATAGTTGTAGTAATCTCCCCAATATAATATAGAGACATAGGCCAGTCTAAAGAGTAATTCTAAATTTAAATTAACAATTCATATGACATGAATGGTGCAGATCTGGGTTTTAAAGAGCTGGTCTGGTCATCCTGGTTGTTCAGATGAAGATGCTACTGTAGGTTTGATTATCTTTAGGGAACTACCATGTTAGAACATATTCTGTATGTGAATACAAATGTCATCTCAAGGAGACATTTTCCAAATCAGACTTTGTTTTTTTCCACGTGCCAAATACAACAAGTGTAGACTTTACCTTGAAATGCTTACTTAAAAGCCCTTTTAACCAACAGTGCAGTTCAAGAAGAAGAAAATATTTACCAAGTAGGCTAAAATAAAAAGTAATAATAAAAAGTAACACAATAAGACTAACAATAACGAGACTATATACAGGGGGCACCGGTACCGAGTCAGTGTGCAGGGGTACAGGCTAGTTGAGGTAATCTGTACATGTAGGTGGGGGCGAAGTGACTATGCATAGGTAACAAACAGCGAGTTGCAGCAGTGTATAAGAGGGGGGGGGGGGGGGTGTCAATGTAAATTGTCCGGTGGCGATTTTTATGAATTGTTCAGCAGTCTAATGGCTTGGTGGTAGAAGCTGTTGAGGAGCCTTTTGGTCCTAGACTTGGCGCTCAGGTACCGCTTGCCGTGCAGTAGCAGAGAAAACAGTCTATTTCTTGGGTGACTGGAGTCTCTGACAATTTTATGGGCTTTCCTCTGACACCACCTATTATATAGGCCCTGGATGGCAGGAAGGATTGGCCCCAGTGATGTACTGGGCCATTCGTATTACCCTCTGTAGCGCCTTACGGTCAGATGCCGAGCAGTTGCATACCAGACGGTGATGCAACCGGTCAGGATGCTATCGATGGTGCAGCTGTAGAACCTTTTAAGGATCTGGGGACCATGACAAATCTTTTCAGTCTCCTGAGGGGGAAAGGTTTTGTCAAGCCCTCTTCACAACTGTCTTGGTGTGTTTGGACCATGATAGTTCGTTGGTGATGTGGATACCAAGGAACTTGAAACTCTAGACCAGCTTCACTACAGCCCCGTCAATGTTAATGGGGGCCTGCTCGGCCCGCCTTTTCCTGTAGTCCACGATCAGCCCCTTTGTCTTGATCACATTGAGGGAGAGATTATTGTCCTGGCACCACACTGCCAGTTCTCTGACCCCTACCTATAGGCCATCTCATCTTTGTCGGTGATCAGGCCTATCACTGTTGTGTTGTCAGCAAACTTAATGATGGTGTTGGAGTCATGTTTGGCCATGCAGTCGTGGGTGAACAGGGAATACAGGAGGGGACTATGTACACACCCCTGAGGGGTCCCAGTGTTAAGAGTCAGCGTTGCAGATGTGTTGTTGCCTACTCTTACCACCTGGGGGCGGCCCATCAGAATGTCCAGGATCCAGTTGCAGAGGGAGGTGTTTAGTCCCAGAGTCCTTAGCTTAGTGATGAGCTTCGTGGGCACCATGGTGTTGAACACTGAGCTGTAGTCGATGAACAGCATTCTCACATATAGGTGTTCCTTTTGTCTAGGTGAGAAAGGCCGGTGTGGAGTGCGATTGAAATTGCATCATCTGTGGATCTGTTGGGGCGGTATGCGAATTGGAGTGGGTCTAGGGTGTCCGGGACGATGCTGTTGATGTGAGCCATGACCAGCCTTTCAAAGCACTTCATGGCTACCGACGTGAGTGCCACGGGACGGTAATCATTTAGGCAGGTTACCTTCGCTTCCTTGGGCACAGGGACTATGGTGTTGTGCTTGAAACATGTAGGTATTACAGACTCAATCAGGGAGATATTGAAAAAGTCAAGACACTTGACAGTTGGTCCGCGCATAATTTGAGTACACGTCCTGGTAATCGGTCTGGCCCAGCGGCTTTGTGAATGATGACCTGTTTAAAGGTTTTGTTCAAATCGGCTACCGAGAGCATTATCACACAGTCAGCCAGAACAGCTGGTGCTCTCATGCATGCTTCAGTGTTGCTTGCCTCGAAGCGAGCATAAAAGGCATTTAGCTCGTCTGGTAGGCTCGCGTCAATGGGAAACTCGCGTCTGGGTTTCCCTTTGTAGTCCGCATTAGTTTTCAAGCGCTGCCACATCCAACGAGCGTCAGAAACGGTGTAGTAGGATTCAATCTTAATCCTGTATTTACGGTTTGCTTGTTTCATGGCTCGACTGAGGTCATAGCGGGATTTCTTATAAGCATCCAAATTTGTCTCCCGCTCCTTGAAAGCGGCAGCTCTAGCCTTTCGCTCGATGCGGATGTTACCTGTAATCCATGGCTTCTAGTTGGGATATGTACGTACAGTCACTGTGGGGACAACGTCATCGATGCACTTATTGATGAAGTCGAAGACTGAGGTGGGTTATTCCTCAATGCCATTGGATGAATCCCGGTACATATTCCAGTCTGTGCTAGCAAAAGTCCTGTAGTGTATCATCCACGTCATCTGTCCACTTCCATATTGAGCGAGTCACTGGTACCTCCTACTTTAGTTTTTGCTTGTAAGCAGGAATCAGGAGGATAGAATTGTGGTCAGATTTACCAAATGGAAGGCGGGGGAAAGCTTTGTATGCATCTCTGTGTGTGGAGTAAAGGTGGTCTAGGATTTTTTTTTCCCTGTTTGCATATGTGACATACTGGTAAAAATTTGGTAAAACTGATTTAATTTTGCCTGCATTAAAGACCCGCCTCTGGGTGAACATTTTCTTCTTTGCTTATGGCCTTATAGAGTTGGTTGAGAGCGGTCTTAGTGCCAGCTTCGCTTTGTGGTGGTAAATAGACGGTTACAAATAATACAGATGAGAACTCTCTTGGTAGATAGTGTGGTCAACACCTTATCTTATCATAAGGTACTCTACCTCAGGCGAGCAGTACCTCGAGACTTCTTTAATATTAGACATTGCACACCAGCTGTTATTGACAAAAAAGACTCACACCCCCACCCCTCGTCTTACCAGAGGTAGTGTCTCTGTTCTGCCGGTGCATGGAAAATCCCATCAGCTCTATAATGTCCGTTTCTTCGTTAAGCCACGTCTCGTTACAGTTTTTAATGTCCCATTGGTATGATAATCTTAGGTCATAGTAGGTCATCAATTTTATTTTCTAACAATTGAACATTAGCAAGGAGAATGGAAGGCATTGGGAGTTTACTCGCTCGCCTCCAGCTTCTCAGAAGGATCCCCGATCTTCGTTCCCTTTTCCGGCATATTTTCTTCATGCAAAAGGCATGGATCTGGGCCTGTTCCAGTGAAATCAGGATATCCTTCTCATCGGACACGTTAAAGTTTCTTCCAGTCTGTGGTGAGTAATCACTTTTCTGATGCCCAGAAGTTATTTTCGGCCATAAGAGACGGTAGCAGCAACATTATGTGCACAATAAGTGGAATAATAAGTTACACAAAACGCACAAAAAAAATAATTCCATGTGTGGAAGGAAGATATACTGTAGACATTTAGTTTCAATGCTGGTTGTCAATTTGAATTATGAAAACCATGCAGCCTACATGCAGCTCTTTGCACACTACAAGTATGTATGGTTGGCCAGGAGCATAGGAAGATGAAATCTGAAGCCAGACCATCTGGCCCCTCCAGACAAGGCCACAGCATGCATCTCTCTCCATCCCAGTGAAAAGCACCGGGGCCAGCAAAGAAGCCAGCGGAACCCCTGGCCAACACCCGTGATCTAGACACCCCTCTCTCACACTCACTGGGAGAGCCTGTACATGGACACAGCTCTGTGGGGCCCACTCCCAGACCAGCTACAAACACCTGGTTCAACTGCATGTACTCTCAGCAGGGAGCCTCAGACAGGATTTCCTGAAATTGAGATGTAATGGAGGCTTGTGACCACTCGGAAAAACATATTTAGACATTTTCTTTATACATATTGTAGGACTGTATTTATTACGGATGAACCAATAGCCGTTTCTCCACTGCAAACATCTAACAGCGCTCTGACAAAATAGTGGAAGGGACTACAAACTCAGGTCAGGACAAACTTGAACTTAACATAAATATAATTGTTATATTTACTCTATGAGGCTAATAGTGGCTGCATATACCAAACATTGCCATTTGGATGCTCTTGAATGAATACATTTTGAGAGGAAAATAAGGGTGAAGCAGTGAACTAAAGATAGAGCTAACTATTCATTCTTCATGTTTTAAAAGCCAGGGAAAATCTTACATTCTGAGAATGGATCATTTTTTTCATAACAAAGGCATTTTGTTTTACAGTGAGAGTTGCTGATGCTAGCATAGCCCCATTTTATCATAACTGGAGGATGGAAAGTGCTTTGTGTTGGGGTGGACTCCCAATGTTTTGCGCTGTGACACATTATATTTTTTTTTAGCAGAGGACTGTCGGGACATCAACAGGGTAGTTAGAGTCAGGCTGTTTTTACCTGTGGAGATGTCTTCTTACAATTGAATCCTGACTTGAATGCGCTGCACTATAGTAAATGTTGGTGGAAACCCAGTTTCAAATGGGTTCAATTACTTCTCTGTGTGTGGTCACTGCTGGATATGGACACTTATCAGTGGAAATGCTCTCATACTCTTGCCTGGCTACCCAGACTCCTTGCTCCGGCCTAACTCTACACCATGCCCACGGACGTTAGTTTCTTCTCCGCAATGAGTCTGGATCTAAATTACTGCCTGATGATTTCTAGAACGCAGACACATTCTAACAGTTTTGATTAGTCCCAGAAACTGATGGGTAGGGCCAGAGCCAGAACACGTGGGTAAAGCGGTGTTTTGAAAATGTGTCACTGGCTTAGATACTCTGAATGGTACAACTTTGTTTTGTACAACAGCCCTTGTTTTGACGTCCCCAAACGACTTCAACGATGGCAGTCTCAGACTGACGTAGGTAGCGAACATAGAGCAGCGTAACAATTCAGTTTTACTCATGAAAAGCCCTGAAAATAAAGACTTAAGAATTCAGACTTCAATTGGTTTTATTCACAGCATGAATCCAAGTAAAACATTTGGACACTTGACCTAAAACAGATGACCACCACATCTTGTGTTTTCCTAATTTAATTTTAACTAGACACTCCGTCAAAGGGATTACGTAATTAACAGAAATGAGAGATCCTGATCTCACATATCCCCTCAGAGCTCCAGTAGGATGATCACAGGAATTTCCAACAGGATATGTAAGATTATACTGGTATTATTACAGTCCGTTCACTAGGGTGATGTGAGCAGGAGAATATAATCCATGTTTTGTATTCAATAAAGTACAACTCTCTCTCTCTCTCACTCTCTCACTCACTCACTCACTCACTCACTCACTCACTCACTCACTCACTCACTCACTCACTCGTTCACTTACTCGCTCACTCACTCACTCACTCACTCACTCGCTCACTCGCTCACTCACTCACTCGCTCACTCGCTCTCTCACTCACTCACTCGCTCTCTCTCGCTTTCTCTAGTGTGCAATCCCTCTTCACCAGTCGTGAATATTTATCTTCATTCTGACAGCTCAGCTTGAATTAAACTCACCCATTCTCATTAGCATGCCCACTCTTGACAGGGACATTAAGTGCTATATCCCATGTATGACAGGTCTTGAAGCTTGATTTGTATGCCCTGTGAAGGCAGTATCTCTTTCACATCAGACAAGAGATGATTCCAAAGTTTAATTTTCAATAACAAGAAGTACTGGGAGAAGATCATGTCTCAGACTGACAGAATCTGTCAATGCTGTCTAGAAGCTGATGGGAATGAAATTTTATTTCTCCCAAACACAAGAACACTCAAAAACTCAAGACAGAAACTGGATGCAAACATATAATTTGAGAACTATGACTACTCAGACTATTTTTGTATCATCATTCAACAAGATATAGCATTTTCTAAACATCTCCATAAAGATATTTGCCACTAAGGACCAGACCTGATATACTAACTGTAAAATAATTAGAAAATGAAGCACCCATATCAGAGCACCAATTACCTCCAACACTTTACGTATCTCCCTGCCACCATACATTTTTCAAACCCTCCTTTCCCCCTTGAACTTCATGTGCAAAATGTATTGCATATTATGTGCTTCACTGACCAACCGCTGTAAAATGTTTATGCAATGCCATATGAATGGCATATTCATACATTTAAAATTAGTTTGGAAACAAGAATAATTGAGGAGATCCATATTAGGCATTCAAGTTGGCAAAAATATTATAGCCAAACATGCATATGATGGGAAAGATTGATGATAACCCTTGATAGAGGAATATCTATACATCCTATAAAAATAAGCCCCAAAAAGACTATGTCCATGTTGCTCAGCTTTGTAACAGGTTGTATAGCCATTATTTTATTAAATAGACTTTTATAAGATTTTGACAAATATATACAGCATCTTTACCAGAGGCATTCCTTTTTTCTTTACATAGACAGGACATGCCAAGCCAATGAAAATTGAAGATTTCTCTATCAGAACTTTTGCAAGGCTTTGCAACTATAAATTACAACAACCAAATGAGCCAAGGCAGCTCTGTCTTGAAACCCTTTCTCCAACAAGCCACCTGTAGATGCTCTCACACAATCAGTTTGAATACACCAACGATAAATTATCTGCCAAAGGTCCATTGATGTCAGACAAATAAATTGCCCTTGCCTGTGTTTTGAGAGAACTAGTTTTCCTCACCCCGGTAATAAACTACATGGTAGTTTGGCCTTGCTAGAAGCCTGCCCATCAGACCCAGAGCTGTGTACCTCATTTGTCTTGACAAATGGACATATTCAATAACAGGCTGTGCTCTTTAATCTGGAGTTAGTGTGCAGACTGCTTCTAGGTGTACTCTATGCTAATAAAAGTACCAATGTCTTGTTTGATTGCTTCCTTCAATCATAAATTATTTTCCCCTCTCCTTTCCTCTCACCTGGAGAGAAGGTTTGACTGAATGCATGGATGACTTGCAAATTACGCCACGTTAATCACAGAGAACCCATCGAACCACTGTCTTATGAGGATATGGAGGCCATCCCGAACGTCTCCTGGAGGAACTTGATTTGCTCCCCACAGAAATTCAATCGCCAAGCGGCCTTGCAGCAGGAATCCAATAAGAATTTCAAGAATCCTAATAAACATCAGAACAAGGAACAAGTTAACGTAGCTTTTTCTGCCCTACTGCCAAATACTTTCCAAAGATTTTATGGGTTTTACTTTAAAAACAGTTTAATAATCATTCATGTCAGTCAAAATTAAGTATGGCACCTTTAAACCTAGAGTCCTTAATTGAATCAATAGCAATGAGGTGACCCCCCCAGTTTTGTTAAAAAGCTGAGGAATGGGCCTAGAGAAATGTAACCACTCAAATTCACAGAAAAAGCTATGAATGCAAGGACTGGCCATTCATGATATCAAAATTGTAGTTTTAACCATATTTTGAGACTATACAGCGTTTGTTTATATTTACATTCCCACTGGGCACAGACGTAATTTCAATGTTTAGTTTTTATTTACATTTGTTTAGTTGTGGATTCACTAACGTGAATTCAACACTACAACATGAAATCAACCAAAAATGTCCCCCTGCCATTGGATTTAGATTAGATGTTGAGTGAAAAAAAGAAATCCCCTTACGTTGATGACTTTTTGCAAATCCAATCATTTTTCCACTTTGATTCACTTTTTTAGTTTTTGTTGAAATGACGTACAAACATTGAAGTTAAACCAGCTTTTGGGGGGGGGGGGGGTTCTGATGGGGTACGAGTTGAACTAAGCTCTTGAGGCATTGTATATTGTCAGGACCCGGTTTCAAACCTGGGTCTCCGGAGTGAGAAACAATCACTTAACCAACTGAGCCACGAATAGACAGCAGAACCCAGAAGATGAGGCAGACACAGCAGTACTTAAGACGGTGTATTTAATAAAGAAAAAATCCTAAAATACAAAAAATGGCAAATCCAAAAGGTGGTAGGTAAAACACAAAAAGACCTCAAAAGAAACTCACCAAAAATAAACAAAAACAAAAAACAGAATACCACAAGAACGTCACCCGGAATCGACAAGAGCACACAGAACACTAGGGCAGGGTGCTAACATACAAACACAGAGCACAGAACTGAGGGAAACAAAGGGTTTAAATACAATCAGGGGAAACGAGACACAGGTGCAAATAATAATCGGGATCAAGGGAAAAACATAGGGACAAAAAGCACAATGGGGGCATCTACTGACCAAAACCCGGAACAACCCTGGCCAAATCCTGACAGTATATTCTTCAAGAGTCAATGGGTATACAGTATATAATTAATGGATGTAACGGATTTAAGAACTAAGGATTCAAGATTTCCATTCTTCAAGCTTTATCTCAACCTAGCTTAAATCTAACAATTAAAGTTCTGGGACACTGTAAAGTCCACGGAGAATAAGAACACCTCCTCCCAGCTGCCCACTGCACTGAGGATAGGAAACTCTGTCACCACCGATAAATCCACTATAATTGAGAATTTCAATAAGCATTTTTCTACCCCAACCCCGGTCAACAGTACTGCACCCCCCACAACAACTCGCCCAAGGCTTCCCCATTTCTCCTTCTCCCAAATCCAGTCAGCTGGTGTTCTGAAAGAGCTGAAAAATCTGGACCCCTACAAATCAGCCGGGCTAGACAATCTGGACCCTTTTTTTCTAAAATGATCTGCCGAAATTGTTGCAACCCTTATTACTAGCCTGTTCAACCTCTCTTTCGTGTCGTCTGAGATTCCCAAAGATTGGAAAGCAGCTGCGGTCATCCCCCTCTTCAAAGGGGGAGACACTCTTGACCCAAACTGCTACAGCCCTATATCTATCCTACCCTGCCTATCTAAGGTCTTCGAAAGCCAAGTCAACAAACAGATTACCAACCATTTTGAATCCCACTGCACATTCTCCGCTATGCAATCTGGTTTCAGAGCTGGTCATGGGTGCACCTCAGCCACGCTCAAGGTCCTTAACAACATCTTAACCGCTATCGATAAGAAACAATACTGTGCAGCCTTATTCATTGACCTGGCCAAGACTTTCGACTCTGTCAATCACCACATCCTCATCGGCATATTCGATAGCCTTGGTTTCTCAAATGATTGCCTCGCCTGGTTCATCAACTACTTCTCTGATAGAGTTCAGTGTGTCAAATCGGAGGGCCTGTTGTCCGGGCCTTTGGCAATCTCTATGGGGGTGCCACAGGGTTCAATTCTTGGGCCAACTCTCTTCTCTGTATACATCAATGATGTCACTCTTGCTGCTGGTGAGTCTCTGATCCACCTCTACGCAGACGACACCATTCTGTACTGTTCTGGCCCTTCTCTGGACACTGTGTTAACAACCCTCCAGACGATCTTCAATGCCATAAAACTAAATGCATGCTCTTCAATCGATCGTTGCCTGCACCTGTCCGATCGTCCAGCAACTCTGGACGGTTCTGACTTAGAATATGTGGACAACTACAAATACCTTGGTGTCTGGTTAGACTGTAAACTCTTCTTCCAGACTCACATCAAACATCTCCAATCCAAAGTTAAATCTAGAATTGGCTTCCTATTTCGCAACAAAGCATCCTTCACTCATGCTGCCAAACATACCCTCGTAAAACTGACCATCCTACCGATCCTCGACTTTGGCGATGTCATTTACAAAATAGCCTCCAATACCCTACTCAATAAATTGGATGCAGTCTATCACAGTGCCATCCGTTTTGTCACCAAAGCCCCATATACTACCCACCACTGCGACCTGTACGCTCTCGTTGGCTGGCCCTCGCTTCATACTCGTCACCAAACCCACTGGCTCCAGGTCATCTACAAGACCCTGCTAGGTAATGTCCCCCCTTATCTCAGCTCGCTGGTCACCATAGCAGCACCCACCTGTAGCATGCGCTCCAGCAGGTATATCTCTCTGGTCGCCCCCAAATCCAATTCTTCCTTTGGCCGCCTCTCCTCCCAGTTCTCTGCTGCCAATGACTGGAACGAACTACAACAATCTCTGAAACTGGAAACGCTTATCTCCCTCACTAGCTTTAAGCACTAGCTGTCAGAGCAGCTCACAGATTACTGCACATGTACATAGCCCATCTATAATTTAGCCCAAACAACTACCTCTCCCCCTACTGTATTTATTTATTCTTCTCCTTTGCAACCCATTATTTCTATCTCTACTTTGCACATTCTTCCACTGCAAATCTACCATTCCAGTGTTTTACTTGCTATATTGTATATACTTCGCCACCATGGCCTTTTTTTGCCTTTACCTCCCTTATCTCACCTCATTTGCTCACATCGTATATAGACTTATTTTTCTACTGTATTATTGACTGTATGTTTGTTTTACTCCATGTGTAACTCTGTGTTGTTGTATGTGTCGAACTGCTTTGCTTTATCTTGGCCAGGTCGCAATTGTAAATGAGAACTTGTTCTCAACTTGCCTACCTGGTTAAATAAAGGTGAAAAAAATAAAAATACAATTTATGTTCCAATTCAGATATTTTCAAACTATTTGTCATGTTAGCAATAGCAAGGGAGGTCATTTCCATATCTTTCATTTTTATAGGATATTTAGGGCCAAATGAATAAAATGCAAGATGTAAATTGTCTGTAGGCATACGGATGCACCAACCTCCTAGCTTTATTTTTCCGATGCAGTAGATCATACATACATATACTTTTATATGCGTTTCTCATGTGGAGGACAGCAAATGTATAGAAGCATGTAGGGGATATGAGAGGATATTTGTTACGTTTCACAAATAAATTAATTTACAGTCTAATTCAACAAGTTTACCAGCCCCCAGGCCTCAGTGAACACAGCTTGATTTCATAAGCAGGTACACTCAAGAGAAAATCGAATAAATATGATTTCCTATCTTGTTGCTTCAGAGTGACAGTTTGGGTGCAGTAAAACGTGTTATGGTGGTTCATTCTGTTATAATGTCACTGTCTGCCTGCACTCTAAACCTACATGTTAATGTAGCTTCTCTCTCTGTATGACACACACACCACACACGCACGCACACACACACACACACACACACACACACACACACACACACACACACACACACACACACACACACACACACACACACACACACACACACACACACACACACACACACACACACACACACACACCACACACACACACACACACACACACACACACACACACACACACACACACACACACACACACTTTCCTCCTAGGAACATTTGAAAATAATTTCACTTGGGTTCTATGGTTTGTCTTGTGGGTGTATGGAGCAACTAACACATTGGTCACCAACGTCAGAGTTATTTCTTTGGCATAAAACACATCAGCAGAGAACAGGTTAAATCTGCTCACTCCACTTTAGGGGGCCAAAATAAAGCAGCTTCCTGGCATGGCCTCTTCAACCTCAATATCACTTCCAGGACTGTTTCCACGGTTTATTCTCTCTAATCCAAAGATGGATGCATCGCATGCCCTGCCACTAACTCATTTCTCTGTCAGAATGTATTGATCCTTTTTCTTGCAGTTTCAGCTATGAATAAATTACAAGACCGTGACAAACAGTCTGCAGTGGCATCAGATGGATGTACTGCTGGCTGGCTGACTTGGGGGTGATAGGGACGGGATGCACTGCCATTTCTACAATGCGAACACAGCAAACAGGGAGCGAAGACAAATATACAGGGTTGTGATGAAAAACAACGACATTTAGCCCCTTACTGGCAGCAAATGATTTAATTGCTGAGGGAAATGTCACTCCTTTGTCCGGCCCGGCAACAGTATTTTTTCCTCCCACTTTCACAGACAAGAGAACTAATTGGTTCATTATTCTGAAAAGAGCCCTGTCATCCTTTTCCCAATCTAAAGTCTCCCCAACCCCTGGCTGCCTGTCTGTGTGACCGATAGGCATCAGTAGTGTCATTAGAGTAAAAGCAATGTCTGTCAGGCTGAGATTTAAGGCCCATCTCCTCTGAACCTCCCCAGGTATCCCATTAGAAACACATCTCTATGGCGATGTGCTGACCCAATGCAGTCATGATCAACATGCACAAAGATCTGTAATGGCATTCCTCTGATGTTCTGTCTGTCTCAGTGTAGCTGAGGATAATCTGTGAGTCATCTGCTCTGCTGTGCAGCCCTGCTACATCGCCTGAATTAAGATTGTAACCTGAGCAATAAGATCATGGCATGAAGTTGAGACAGGAAATAAATATCTTTGTAGCTGCATAATGAAGAATGAGTAACGTATAACCTTTAATTGACTCCTGGTTCAAGTAATTTTGTAAACATCTTGTTAATGTTCAACTAAAATGAGAATCAGAAGGTCATGTTAAAAGTTCAACAAATCCTTAATAATTAAGTAGATGCTACAAAGCTTCCCTGTTTTATTTGCTGCCTGCATTAAATATTGATCCAGTGGTGCAGACAATGAACTGTTTATGCATTATCTCTTAGTAGAGGGAAGTACAGGTTTTAGTCAGGCCTTTGCATGGTGTACTCTCTTTATGGCAACAGGTTGTCAATTAGATATGGAATATAAGACAGACCAGAGACTCCACATCAACAAAGCTCTGATGGCATTCTTTAACTGACATTTGAGTCCAAAATAAACCAGACCAATACTGTAGGTTGCAGAAATCCCCCTGCCCCCGGGTTTATTTGACTATTTTCTACATTCTACTAGAATAATCGTGAAGACATCAAAACTGTGAAAAAACACATATGGAATCATGTAGTAACCAAAAAAGTGTTAAACAAATAAAAATGACAGCTCTGCACACTCTTGGCATTCTCTCAACCAGCTTCACCTGGAATGATTTTCCAACAGTCTTGAAGGAGTTCCCACATATGCTGAGCACTTGTTGGCTGCTTTCCCTTCACTCGGTGGTCCAACTCCTCCCAAAACATCTCAATTGGATTGAGGTTAGGTGATTGTGGAGGCCAGGTCATCTGATGCAGCACTCCATCACTCTCCTTGGTCAAATAGCCCTTACACAGCCTGGAGGTGTGTTTCAGGTCATTGTCCTGTTGAAAAACAAATGATAGACCCACTAAGCGCAAACCAGATGGGATTGTCGATCACTACAGAATGCTGTGGTAGTCATGCTGGTTAAGTGTGCCTTTAATTGTAAATAAATCCCTGACAGTGTCACCAGCAAAGCACCCCCACCCCATCACACCTCCTCCTCCATGCTTCACGGTGGGACCACACATGCAGAGATCATCTGTTGACCTACTCTGCGTCTCACAAAGACACGCCAGTTGGAACCAAAAATCTCAGATTTGGACTCATCAGACCAAAGGACAGATTTCCACCGGACTAATGTCCATTGCTCGTGTTTTCTTGGCCAAAGCAAGTGTTGCCATAGAGTTACATTAGAAGTGCCCATCCAAGAAGGCTCAAGGCACAGACATTTCAGCAGAGGGTGGATGACGTGGCAGGTGGCATCGTGGTAGGCACACCTTGTTCCATGAATTAATCACAAAAATAGAGGATTAGCTGATAACTACGAAACAAACATTCTGGATAATATAGAGATTCTGGAAGTATTTATTGATCAGTATTTTCATATGCTTGAAAAAGAAACAAATACATTGAAGCGAACGAGAATATCTTTCCTCGAGTTCCCTAAAAGACACTACAGAGAGGGTACAGTATGACAATAAAACAATGAAAGCTGAATTACTTGAAGTGCAGAAGTATGATAAATAATACTGTTACAATGGGAATAAAGGAGGATGAAAACTATCAGTCAACGGAAGAAAAAGTCAAGGTGTTCATGAACCTTAATCTCAAGATGACGGACGAACAGGTGGAAACAATTGATTTTCAAAGAGCTCAACGTTTTGGTGGCAGAGCAGAGGGAAGGCCCCGACCGATCGTAGCTATGCTAACCCACTACAAAATGAAAATTGCCAGGGTAGGGAATTGAAGAACACCCCATTCTCTTTTTTTCTCTGTTAATGAACCATTTCCTCATGAAATAGTGGAGAGATGTGCCCTGTACACCACTTTCAAAAGGCTCCGAGCCGAGAAGCAGAATGTTTGTCTCGTGGTTGATAAATGATATGTAAATAATCAAATGTTCAAGGACTGGAAGATTACAACGTGGCTGTGAGTGATCTCTACCTCCTGTTGAAGTAGTCCCCGATACATGTTTGCACCGCATTATGCAATACAAATATGGATTCATTCATTTTTTTACAAAAAAAAAATGTTTTTGTATGAACTACCTTTTGTTTTGTTTTGTTTTGTTTTATATTCATGCATTATGGAACCGTGGACTTAACATAAGGTTGGATTTGTGGTAATGCAGAATGGGTATGATGAATTTATCCTTTTTCTATTCAGGCAATATGGAACTTTGGACTATATGGACTTAATATCAGGTTTTGATTTAGAGGAAGGTGAGGATGGGTATGGCTGACTTTTTTTTTCTTCGTGATATTTAATATGTATTTCATTTGAAGATTGTACATAAGAAATACCAAGGTACTTCTTTTAGTTTAATATAATATGTCCTCATTGAAGAGGTTGGGTATATTATGACTTTAAATCTGTTATATAGAGCGGCCCTTGTTCGCCGATGTGAATCGGAATGATTAGCTTTTAAGCTAAAACCTAATAAATATGTATAGATGTATTATAGGGCTAGGATAAAGGATTATATAATTATAAACCTGCCTAGGTTCTCTATTGGAATAGGCCTATACGATCCTAAAATATTTGCTATTACCGTTTTACATTTAAAAAATAAATCTCAATATAAAAAATGTAAAGGATGATTATTCTTCCGATAAATGGGTGGATTAGGTTTTGTCAGCAGGGTTGTTGTCTCTAGTGTGTGTGGGCTGGTTAACACTGGGATAAAGTGATCAAAGTTAACGGTAGAACTAGTACAATAATTGGCTTATGGAAGCACTTCTCTAAGCGAGAGAAAGGTATAGTATATATTTCAATATAAGCTATTTATGCTACCTTTTATATTCCTGATCCTAATGATATAGGTCTAGGTGTTAAACAGCCAAGGTAATAGAGCAACGACCCTGGAATAAAAAAACTATGTGTAGGGTGGAGGGAGCGCTGGTTTTACAGGTTTACTTGCTCTGGATTGTCAGTACTGCATGTGTTCTTGGCTGTCGTGCCATGGCTGTGTCAGAATCGATTGTGAGTTGAACTTGAATATTCCTTCCCATAAGGAAGTGACCTGGGTTAGCTTGCGGTCGGCTCTGGCACAGCCATGGCACGATACAACAAGATAATGATAAAATGTGATGCCTAAGACGTTTTTTTAAACTTGCGGTCGTTAGAATCTATGTTCCTTTTTCCTTCTTCCTTTTTGGTCGGAATACAACAGGATATAATGAGGACTACATGAAATATGTCTTGCATATAATTGGCCTAAAAAAAAGGGGACTGGTCTTGCGATATATTATGTTGTTTTCTCTTTTTTTCATTTTTAAAAACTTTTTTTTTTTTACGAACAATTGAATCCAATGAACTGAGCATGCTGGGCTGACATGCTTATAGCCTTGCTAGGACTTTCACATTTGAGCATGCATGTTTAAGATTGTGCTGTTATTATTTATATTAATATTATATATTATTGTTACTATATATTTTTTTTGACTGTTTTCCATGTTATTTGGTTAGTTCCCATAAGCACCCTCATAGATAATTATGTTATTAAATTATATTTCCCTCTGGCCAATGCCATTTGGCGACCAAGGGTTTGCCTTGGGACGCAAAGGTGCGTCATGAGGCAGGGAGAGGGTCTGATGGTCTTAGTGACAACAGACCTAGACATGGGGGGAGGTTTTAGTGGGTGGAACATTAGGACAATTGGAGGTTTACAAAAATCATGGATACATTAGAACTTATGGATATATGGAGGTTGAAAAACCCTGACCTAGTGAGATATTCTTGGAGGAGGCTTAATCAAGCTAGCCATCTTGATTACTTCCTAGTCTCGATCTTGCTGTCATCAAAAGTTTAAAAAGTATTAATAGGAGAACAAATGCAATCGGGCCACCATCTAATTGGCCTCTATATAACTCTTACAGAATTTCCATGTGGATGGGGATTTTGGAAATGTAATCAAATCTTTTTGGCTGACAAGTTTTTCTTAACTAAGACAAAATAATTAATAATTTACTTTTTTTGTATGACATAGGTACAGCAGACACTTTCAAATGTACTTTTAGAGGCAATTCAATACAATACTAATCATTAAAACAAAAGTAGTTTAGGTCAAAAGAGATTAGACTAATAAAGAAAATAGAGGAAGTAACAGCGCAGGTAGATGGTAATGGAAACTGTACTATAGAGGCACAAAATAGCTTAGAGGAAAACAAAAAGAAATGGAGGTACTTATTCAAGGACGATCAAGTGTAATGTATTACAGAAATAAAGTGAATTGGATGGAAAAATGTTCTTGATTCTTCCACACAGAAATTCTACCAAAAATAATTTACAGAAACTCGTTACAAATGATGGAATTATCCATGATTCACCAAATTATATTTTGAAAGAGGAAGCAAAATATTTTAATCATATGTTTTCTTTTCAGTCTCCTCCATGTCCACTGAATGATGTTAACTGTAAAGATTTATTTCCTAATAATAATAATAATAATGTCAAATGAACACATTTACAGAAAGACCGGTGTGAAGGCCAACTCACAGAAGGGGACATTGACGGTAAACCAGTATACCAGTAGAGGTTAATCAAACCTTTTTTAATATACTCAAATATCCATTATTAGCATGTTTTAATTACTCTTATACAAATGGTAGACTTTCAGGTACTCAACAAGAAGGTCTGATTTCATTACTACTAAAGCAGGACCCAGGTGGTAAGTATAAAGATCCAGTCCGTTTAAAGAACTGGAGGCCTTTAACACTTCAATGCTGCGATGCGAAACTCCTGGCGAAATGCATCGCATATAGAATAAAAAAGGTTATACCAGACATTGTTCATCCTGATCAGACAGGTTTTTTACATTTTTGCATGGATGATATATTGGGGTTAATATATGAGAATTACTTGAAACTATAGAACATTATGAAACATTGAAAATACCAGGTCTGGTCTTTATAGCTGATTTTGAAAAGGCGTTTGATAAAGTATGATTAGAATTTATATATACAGTGCCTTGCGAAAGTATTCGGCCCCCAGAATTCATTTAACGTCTGTACTGTTGGGTGATCTGGAAAGCCATAGTCAGTCAATAAATAGTATAATAATACTTGTACGAAAGGTTTTCATCTTTAGACAACAATCTGTGGATAATATACGATTACAAAGATCCAAAAAAGTAGTAAAACTTCACAACATAATTGAGAAATATAAGGCACATGGAAACCAAACGAGGGCGGTCTATGGTGATAGGTGGGTTGGGCTGAGGGGGCGGTCTATGGTGATAGGTGGGATGGGCTGAGAGTGGCTGAGGGTTGGGATTAAAGAGTTTATGTTTGGTAATGTATTGTTGTTATATATAAAAGTACCATGTATGTCAAATATATATGTAAAATGTATAGGTAAAACGTATGTATATGTAGCAAAAAAGCTGTAAAAAAACAACAATGTTTGTCCTCTGTAGAGGACAGCTTTTCTTGCTACATATACATACATTTTACCTATACATTTTACATATACATTTCAAATATACATTTGACGTACATGGTACTTTTATATATAACAACAATGCATTACCAAACAAACTCTTTAATGGAGGTGTAAAAAAAGAAGAAAAAAAACTTATATTTTATTATTTGTGTCCTTTAGTAGTGGTTTCTTTGCAGCAATTTGACCATGAAGGCCTTATTCATGCAGTCTCCTCTGAACAGTTGATGTCGAGATGTGTCTGTTACTTGAACTCTGTGAAGCATTTATTTGGGCTGCAATTACTGAGGTGTAGTTAACTCTAATGAACTTATCCTCTGCAGCTGAGGTAATTCTGGGTCTTCCTTTCCTGTGGCAGTCCTCATGAGAGCCAGTTTCATCATAGCGATTGAAGGTTTTTGCGACTGCACTTGAAGAAACGTTCAAAGTTCTTGAAATGTTCCGTAATTGACTGACCTTCATATCTTAAAGTAATGATGGACGGTCATTTCTCTTTGCTTATTTGTGCTGTTCTTGCCATAATATGGATTTGGTCTTTTACCAAAAAGGTCTATCTTCTGCATACCACTCCTACCTTGTCACAACATAACTGATTGGCTCAAATGCATTAAGAAGGAAAGAAGTTCCACAAATTACTTTTAACAAGGCACACCTGTTAATTGAAATGTATTCCAGGTGACTACCTCAAGAAGCTGGTTGAGAGAATGCCAAGAGTGTGCCAAGCTGTCATTAAGGCTACTTTGAAGAATCTCAAATATAAAATATTTTTTGATCTGTTTAACACTTTTTTGGTTACTACATGATTCCATATGTGTTATTTCATAGTTGAAATGTCTTCACTATTATTCTACAATGTAGAAAATAGTAAAAATAAAGAAAAACCCTGGAATGAGTAGGTGTGTCCAAACTTTTGACTGGTACTGTAAGTGAATGTGTCCCAATATTTTAGGTCCCCTAAAATGGGTGGACTACGTGCAAAAAGTGCTGTAATTTCTAAACGGTTAATCTGATATGGATGAAAATACCCTCAAATTAAAGTCTGCACTTTAACCTCATTGTATCATTTCAAATCCAAAGTGCTGGAGTATGGACCCAAAACAACACTTTTTTTTTCAACCCCTCATTTGTTGCATGCCAAACAATACACAGCCCAGTTTCATGTTTTTTTGTTTCATCTCTTTGGGTCGACGGCACGATTTGCTAACCTTTGGAATATTCGGGCAGCCCTCCTTCTGTCAGCTATGATTTAGTATCTCTCCCTGAGGTATATTTACATTTAATGTGAGTCAGCGCATTCCTGATGCACCACTGCCCTGAATGGAAGAAATCAAATGCCATGCATCTCTGAGGGATATTAATCAGCCCGTCTAATTTGGTGTACCCCTCCCGCTGGGACCCTAGAGCCACAGGCTCAGCACTTGCTAATGTCCATGGAAGGTGAGGAAATGTAAACAGTCCTTTTATGGGGCACATCAGATTCAGCACGTCAGGGCTGGGCTGCACTTTTCAGGGGCTGGATTACTGAACAAAGAAAAACAAATCTGAACTTCCCGTAGAGGTGTTACTTTCACTGAACAACATGTTGTTGCCAACATTCGGCTGTCCTCCATTTTTTTTGGTCTGCCCTTCAGAATAACGAGGAGATTGCAAGTTTGGGTTGTCTGACAAGTTTGTGGGGGAGTGGAAAGATGTATTGTGAGTCATGTAATAAAGACAAATGGACAGTGTCTAGGGCAACAGTATGCCTCTCAAGATTTAGGCCACTGGCTGATTCTACATATTGATTTTTAGATAATTATCAGTGGAGACAATTATTTCAAACAAACAAGGATCAGACTTGGTCTTCATTAGAAAATAAGGTGTCAAGTCAGATTCCTCCACTAAATGGAGCTCTCAAATGCCATACCTTGTTTAGTTCCTGAGTTCTAGGCTGGATATAGCAAATGGATGACTTCCTGTTTTTGAAAATACTACACAATAATACAGGTTTAGTGGTTTAGAGTTGGATTGCAATGTAAAATACGCAAAGGTATGAGCTTCAGATTTGACAGTCCTACAGTTTTTCATGTGCATATACTGTCTAGTGAAATGTGGAGAACCTTAGGGATGCACCAAAATACTTCAAGCTGGTGCAAAAAAAACGTTATCATTATACTATGGGCAGAACATTTAAGTCTGGGGAGGGATTGCTCTGAGCAAGACGGATTTGAAAGAAACAGACTTAGTATTTGCAAATGTAGCAATTTTATTTGCTCAACTTGAAAACATCCTTAATATGCCAAACCAGTATCTCTATGCACTTTAAACTAGCACATATAATACACACATGATAACACAATGGACTGTTACAGTAATATGAATATGATTCGGCACCAAATAAAAGATGAAATCTCTGCCTATACATACGTCTCTGTCTGGACGGATTCTATGTATAGTTGTGTTTCATTCCAAGATGTGTCAGTGACTGTATGTGATCGACAGAAAAACACAGCCGACATCTTACAAGCAAGCGTGAGGTTCGGAGCAACAAAAGACAAATAAAGATGACGACACCGATGTCAGTCAGAAGACACAACATCTTTGCTCCAGCATCGAACTTATAAGCAAATACATTAGACATTTTGTCTCTGCCGGAAACCTCCCATTAAATGATCCCCCATTACCTTCCCTGTGAAAGACCTAATAGCTTGGAGCAGCATTTGGGATGTTATCTAAATGATGGCCATGTGTCCCTACATTTAACTCGAGACTAATTGACTTACTTTCCCTTCAAATTCACACTGGATCTCCTGAGAGTAATATAACAGGCCATTAGCTAGCCAAATCACTGCTGGGTATGGGATTGCAACATTTAGTCCAGATGAAGGATGCATTGTATCCCCTGTTCAATGGGGAATTATATTCTCCCTCTGCAATAACTGCCACATAGTGTATTAGGTATTGTAAAAAAAAATAAGACTGCAAGAGCAGCACAGAGCGAGAGGCAAGGACTTGATTCACAGAAGTGTCCGTGAAAATACCACTGTGCCAAAACCAATCTGGCCTTTTTTCCTCAGGTCAATGATTCCTGAAAGCAAATGCTTTTGTCTTGTCTAGACCTCCACATCGTAGATGGGGAACATAAGAATATCAGAGACATCTTCTCCTAGTCATGAAGAGAAACACTCAAAAGAGAAAGCGCTAAAGAAACCTTTGGTTAAAAATACATTTTAAATGCAAGCATACCCCACTGTGAACAAAAACCCTGGTGAACGTATTTTATCTGTAGTATTGAACTTGAACTTGTTTTATGTATCCACGCCAAATAGCGTAACTTGTTCTGTCTTTTCTTTTCAGTTCTGTTGAATAATCCATCAGAGGCTTTCTCTTCTCTTTCGATGTCAATCTATTCTTGGCAGGGGATGTGTATCTCTAAGCTAACCCTCTTGATGAAATACATGTCTGTCAATCATGTTGGCTGATGATGGAACCTTGTATGACTCTCTCACAGTATTTGCACTGTCTGAGTTTATATGAGCCAACTGATATAGGCTACAAGTGATTTTTTTCTGCAATCTAAGAGGACACAGTATATGTCTGTCCCTTTATGATACAGTTTTAGACAATACAGTAGTTACCTCTTCATCAAAGAAGATGCCGTTGATATAGGCTACAACTGTATTCCTGATACAGTTTAAAGGGATAGTTTGTCATTCTGGCAATCAAACCCTTTTTTTCTACTTACTCAGAGCCAGATGAAATCCTTCTAGCTGCACCAGTAGAGAACCAGTCATTGCTCTAATGCTAGTTAGCAATGTATCCAGAAACGACCTTCAACTTCCTTCAAACTGCACTCAGACGTAAAAATGGTAGAGTGGAGTAAGTAGAGCCATTTTTACCTTCAGCATCACTCCATCAACAGAAATATAGTATTCTTTCTAACAAAGACACTGTATCTATATATATATATATATATATATATATATATATATATATATATATATATATATATATATATATATATATATTCAGGATGTGGTGTATCCCTGGAAATAATCAGAATTCATTTAAACATTACAGTTTTGAAAACATAGCTTGTCCAAAAAAAGTGGTCTCTTGGCACAGCTTACTCGTTATATGTTAAGTTGAGCCACGGGATAGGTTAAGTTAAGCCCCTTAAAAACGTCTGTACTGAATGAAATATTACCACTACCTTTTTAAAACCATGTCTATCTTTATTTCCCCAAACACAATTTAACACAATCACAATCATTTTTTTGTCTTTTAATAATTTTAAGGATCATTTAACACAGGCTTAACAAATACCAAACCCTTTGTACTTAAAAAAAAGCACTTTTAATATAGGCTAGGCCCTGTTGGTACCTCATATCTCAGCGATAACGCCTTCTATTATGCCTGGGAAGAAAACACTTCCATTTTCTAAACTTGCCATTGGCACAAACATTGCCACAACGTACCCCAAGGAAAACATTTAGACTATAATCCCACACAGCTACAAGGATGCACTTTCATGCTGGGTTTAGGACCTCATATTGAAGCTTATAGAGACCCCAACTGATGCATAGAATAAAAATTATCTACTTTAGTTTAGATACAAGCATCATGAAACATCTAACACAATAAATTCATTTGACTTGTTGAAAATCAATTTTTTGGACCTAACTTGCTTACCATTTTTTCCATGTGATTTCTTCCTTCAGACTCCATGAAATGATGACCTCTTCCTACATTTTGGTCAAATTATTACTTTTGTGAATGGTTTTCTAGAAACAAGGATTGCTCAACTAACCCTTTTGACTCAACTTACCCCACTCTCCCTTATCCATGAGTTAATTTGACTCTGGGTAAGATTACAAAATTGCTTAACTGCCTAAATGTCTAACTATCTCTTTAAGAGGAGACTGTAGAATCCCTCAGCAGAGAAGATGTTGATGTTCTCCAGTTTCTCCTGGACCCTGAGGCGAAGAATGTCCCGTAGGATGCTCCCCCTTCACCCCCATCCTCTCCAACTGGTGCTCACCCATCATCAGCAGTGTTCGGGCCTGGGGAGGGGCAGAGCAAGGAGGCAAGAGAGGTGGTGAGGGGAGGCCACTAGAGTTGGGGGCAAAATTATGCCTGTCAATTCAGGCTGGGTACATGGATTTTAAATTGAAAATTGTCTGAATTGCATGATCAACTTTATTTGTGTCAAACATGAGCTCTGTGTTCGGTATGATTAACAGCAATTGGGAAGATCATTGGAGGCAGTTAATGTTCCATGTCATTTTGTGGTGAACTGTCTGCAGGCATCCGATGCACACAGTACAGGGCTGGAGTAGGCCAGGGATAAAATATCACGTTTATTCACAATTTTTAAAAAGATTTTTTAAGATCATAGCAGTGTATTAATAATGACTGTTATACATGACCATAGCTTGTTTTGTTCTAAGACGAGATTTGGTAAGAAGAGGAGCTACTGAAGATAGCTACCGGATATGTCATGCTTCACGATGGCCAGTTGGAGGACACTCTTTTGGTAGGGGTGCTTCTCCTTGACCCAGTCAAACACGTCCACCATGGTCCAGAGGGAGACCCTTTTAGGGAGGCTCATTGTGGATTTCTAGCATGGGCTGCAATGTATATGCCAGGGGAGGAATAAACAGCACAACAAACTAGTGTAAATTGGAGATTAGCATCACACAATGGATCCTTGGATTACATTCCTCAAAAAGTGGCAACCCACTTTCAGTACATCACTGCATTCTATACCAGAAAGTAGGCTGGTCCTCTTTGAAGTCATGTACAGTAGGTCGATTCTTTACTGTCTTTTTATGTATAAATCTCTATAACAAAATCCTTCGTCTTTAGACTTACAAATGACCATGCCCGGTGTTAGGGATGGCTAACTCTGGAGACTCCTTTGGTCTCCACAGAGTTATGTAAACCTGCTTTTAGATTGTTCCATACATGGGTTGCAAACAATCTACAGAGTTCCCTACAACTAGATGTACTGGTGCCTCTCAGACAGTTCAACATGTTGATTGGGGACATCTTTGCTGAGGAATGGGATTGTTCCTCTTGAGTGTGTTTAGAAATTGTGTATATATGTATTATGTTGGATTAGTGAAATGTGTATATGCAGGGCTCCCTTGTATAAGAAACCTTGGTCTCAATGGAACTCCCTGCTAAAACAAATTAATACTGCATTCACAAATATTATGACAGTGAGATTGTTGCTTTTGTAAATCAACTTCATTATAGTACTATTTCCTCAGTCATATCACCTAGGGTTCAACCGGTAACTTTTCTAGAGCTAAAACTGCATCAATGTTTATTTGGCCTTTACATGCTGTGGGGAATAGTATTGTTTTTGTGATGTTGGATATATAGGAATGTCATTTTCTGATTTAACAAAGAGACTGATCTATGATGGAATGAGCTCCCATATGAGTAATTACTGGACAGCCAGACCAGACAGTGAGAACCTCTGTCCTTGTACAGATGTAATTTGACCGCTCTGTTGCAGGATGTAAAAGGTGTAGTGTATTGAAGGTCTTCTGAAGTTTGTCATTTCCATTTCACACTCGATTTTCCTTTATGAAAAATGCATCAACCCCTACAAAAGTGTCCATCAATTATAATCCACATAATTCATATTTCCTGTTATTGCAGGATTATTTTCCTGATGTAGCAAACTGGCTCAAATTAAGATCCACATCTGTATAGTACATATCACCAGGAGTTTTTCCTGCCCACATAAAGAAAGCTCTAAACACTCTGAAATGTTGCAGTAAGATCTTCTCCCTGGCGCTAGGGGCAGTGGGATTAGATCTGTATACAAACCTCACGACAAACTGTATGAAACAATCTGAGCAGAGAAGCACATTTCTTCATCAGTCTTGCTGCTTTCCAGAAGGATTACATCACCATCTTCCTGATCTGACCGGAATGAAATCACATAATCTGACCCAGTGCATTTCTGACTGGTGTGAAATTTGTTGTTTTGTGTGATTCAAAGTCTAGAGTATTTAATTTCTTACAATACACCCGGGTTAATCACATGATACTGGAGAGATAGGATCTAAGTCGTGAAAAAGACATCCTGTGCATATTGACCATTACTCCCAACCCCAAATCTCCCCTTGGGCAGTTCCCTTCTGTTTGTTTTCACAAACTCTTGGAGAGTAGACCACGGACCAGACGGAGTATGAGGTTTGGAGTCAATTTTGCTTAAGACTGACCTAATCAAATACTATATATCAGTTTTAGAGTAAAGCTCTGCGGGCCTGGAATGTTATAGGAGAAAGGTTCAATAAACGTTATATGGGTTGGTGGAATAAAGATACAGAGAGAAGGTAAGAGGAGAAGGAGGGAAAATGAGAGAGGGAGATGATAGTACATTTCTATGTGAGGAGGTGCATACAGTAGGTTCCCCTTGCTCAGCTAATTAATCAAACTTGCCAAGTAATTGAACATACCTTAAACAGATGTTTAATGTTTTGAAGGACCTGGGTATACAAGAAGTGTATATATATTACGGACAGTCTTTTGCCAACAGAACTCCCAGTGGGTTTTTACTGAACAACATTAGGCCCAATGTGAGAAATACACCACCTAGTGGTGATGTGCAATATCACAGAACATTCACCTCCCAAATTCTACTACTGACGGGCATTCAATAACGTTATATTGTACGTTCAAGCGCAACACAGGTATACATTTAATTAACCTTTCACTGCAGTGGGCTAAATCAGGGTCCCACAGAGTTTTCCTTGGTAGTCTTAAACAAATCTGCTTTGGAACAAAATAATACACCTCACACACATGGTTATGGGCTTAGAAAAAAGAAGACACCTGTACCATGTCAGATATAGGGGGGGGGGGGGGGTCAATTCAAAACGGTTCACCCGATATGGATGAAAATACCCTCAAATTAAAGCTGCACTTTAACCTCGTAGTCATTGTATAATTTCAAAAATCATGTGCTGGAGTACAGAGCCAAAACAACAACAAAAAATGTCCCTGTCCCAATACTTTTGGAGCTCGGTGTAGACATGGTTTTAAAAAAGGTAACCTTAGTGGTAATATTTCATTTAATACAGGCAAATGCAGGCAAATGCTTAACTTTGTGGTCAAAACTGTAATGTTTATATGAATTCTGAATATTTTCAGGGATACACAACACCCTGAAATATATGTAGACATCATTTTTTGGAAGAATACTATATTTCCCTTGATGGAGTGGTGCTGGATGTAAAAAGGGCTCAATTTAACTAAATTACCCCACTCCCTCTAAAGTAATGGTCGCCTACAGTATGCCATTCACCGGAAATGTATTGAACTGCACTACGATAAAGGTCGAAAAGTGGTGAAACCAAATCGGTAGTCTTTGTTTACAAGTGCCACTAGTATACAATCTACTGTAAACCCTACCACGTCGTATTTGTAAAGTAAACCTGGCTCTGGTAAGGCAGACTTGAGTAGGCTAGTCCTTGTCGATGTCCTGCTTTCACTATCACTATTCACTATCTACTAGGCTATAAATTCATAACAGTTTAAGTAAAAGTTGTTGTAGTGTTTAATCAAGTACAGTTCATCATTTTATCGGCAATCAGATCTTACCTGCCCAACCCTATCTGTGTCTGTCACGCCCGCGTCCTGCGCACCTGGTTGGAGGAAGAACCGCTACTCGAGGGCGGCCTCGTGTGGAAGGAACTCTAACTAAAATGTGATCTTGGACCACAGCCATATTCATCCAAATAAAAATCGCATTTCACGCAGAGGCAATAAAAAGCTATTTTATGACGAACATGCTTTAATTTAGGCTATTTATATACTGGGCCCACAGAGTCATGTTTACATAGTTTATTTTCCTCTGACGATATTGAACTATCTATAATGTTTTGTATCTTATGAGGAATTAGGATGGTAGTCTTTGTAGGATCTGTAGAGATACATTGCGCCTTTTCTGTGCCATGCTTAAATGCCCAGAGGAGGGCGCATTTGTTCAGAAATGTGTAAAAAAGTTTTACCGCGGTACAAAATTTATACTGGACCCTGCCCCGGGCGCATGAATTGAGAAACTAGATACTATATAGAATGAGATACGAACACATCTAATCAGAGTTGTCCAGGAAGCGGTATTCGTCACATCGTAGTCTCCATGCCTCCACTACCGTTTTTAAACAGGGATTAATTCACCCAAGCATCACAGACTGGCAGTTGCACGGATCTCCACCCTGCGTTTATCTGCTGAGAGAGACTTCATTGAATTGTCTTATGTTGAGAGGAAACATTTATTGAGATTTCAGTTCATTTGCAAAACATGCACCCTTTTTAGATAACATTTTGAGATGTGCATCTGTAATACTTTGTAGTCAGAACGTCGACAAGGTGAGTGACAAACTTTTGGAAATGTTGCATCAATTTCTGTCGTGTAATTGTGACACCTGTTCTATGAGTTATTTGAAAACATCAACAGAGTGATCCTGAAATGCATTTATACCCGCGGATCTTCTTACATTCATGTATGTCCATAGATACATTATTTTCAGTATTTTTGCATCATGACTTTGAAATTGCAAAAAAAATAAACGAGACCATTCACCTGTAGCCTCTTCATAATGACATCTGAATTACATTATTGTATGGACACGTTATTTTACACCTGTGCTCTAGTATCCAAAAAAATAACGGGTCTGTGTTTCTCGTTGACTTCATGCCAAGAAAATACACATCCAAAACCACTGAACGTTTTTTGTTCTATATTTCTCCACTCATGGGTGAAATGTCCGCGTGTTTAATTAACTGGGAAATGGGTTAATTCCCCACGGACGGATGGACACGGGATGTCTCTATAAAGGTTTCCGCTGATGTGAGACCTCTGAGACCACATGTACTGCTGACCCAGTGCACTCTGCAGAGAGACGCCACTCAGCTGTGAGGTGCACCCGAGGACATTGGACATTTTAATTGTTTTCTCTCCTTTAGATTCCATCACTATCCAAGTATGCTGGTTTTCAGTGCATCTAGTCTATTCAGACCTACCTGGCTGGCAGAGAGAAGGCAAATATTACAATGGTATAGTCATAGCCCACAGTGTGGCTTTTTGTCACAGTGATGGATGGAGAGCTCTTTCTTCTCCCTTTGCATATAGGGACTTTATTTTTCATGATACATAATGACCTCGTGGAGATTGGACATGCTCAAGGGGTTGTTCCTGTATTTGAGAAGACATCACAAGGCGCACTCATTGCCAAGTATAAAGCAATACCATGGAGGATTTGTACTGTAGCTTTCGACCGCAAAGGAAAAATACCATGGTGGGAACCTATCAGTGCAGGATGGAAGGGGTGTACATTCTCATAGTCCTGCATGGGGTGACCATGATCAGGGATGGTGTTAGCATACTGTACAGGTTTCCTAGCAGCCTGGTTCGTTAATGGCTGTCTGCCCCCTATCCAAAAATGTCAACTGACACTCCCTCTGCGTAATGAAAAAGGCCAGATTGAACTCTTTTTAATGACTTTGTTCAACAGTCCCACATCCGTCTCTGTATTCACTATCTATTCTCTATTACGGAGGTATTAATGACCTTCTCCCCACCCACTAAAGTCCAAATGGCACTGTTTTCTCAGCAATAGCATACTGTACATGTGCATGCACCTTTCTCCTAAATCTAGTGGATTATTATCATATTTTATGAGGTACTAGTTTATTTCCTGCTGCTACTTGTTCATAGGGGGAGGAGTCCATAGGTCTGCCTCTGCTGTGGCCCAGGAATGTGGGGGTGCTTCTCTCTCTCACAGCTGTTCAGATGGGAATGTTCGCTCTCTTTCTCTTTCTCTCTCTCTCTCTCTCTTTCTCTCTCTCTCGCTCTCTCTTTCTCTCTCTCTCGCTCTCTCTTTCTCTCTCTCTCGCTCTCGCTCTCGCTCTCGCTCTCGCTCTCTCTCTCGCTCTCTCTCGCTCTCTCTCTGACTACAGTCTGATTTATGGCACTAGATGGCAGCACAGGAGGCTTTGAACCCTCTACATTCTTGTCATTGATTATTATAATTCAACCCATGCCCCTTGCTTTATGTTTTAGATTCTCTGCTGTTTGCTTTAGAGACAAAAGTTATGACCTTGGTGTTGTATTCCATGCTAAAAAGATAAGGTAATAGATTGGTAAGGATACTTGTTATAATATGTAGTAGTCTTGAGAGAAAGGTACAGTGCTCGACCGACGGCCCTACATCCACACTTCAATTTCAAGTTAATAACCAACGCTTTGACACTGACAGCCTGCCACATTAGTGAGACTTGAGATTGTTAGCCATGGCGTATAAGAGACAGATCACTCAGATCAATGTTGGAAACAAGAGTGGGGAGATATAGAGCTTGATAGAATGCAATAAGTCAGCTTTGTCCTGCCAGAGGTTTTACTGGAACATTTCATATATTCATGCAATCTGGAGTGCATTCATTGCAAGTATTTTTTCTCTCCCCTAAAGCAAAGACAGTGACTTCATCCAAGTAGTTCATAATCAGAACAACAGGCAAAAGGGGGGAGGGGCATGGCAGTGGCACACTAAATCTAAAATAGGCCAGTAGAATAGAGCGGTGGTCTGGTCTCTTTAGTGTTCCTGAGCTGCTATGGACTGCCAGACCATTACAGCCTGATTGTAATTGCTGTTATTACACTGGAAGGTAGTGTGGTTAGTCTGGTGTCTGCTATTGTATGCCAAAGACAAGCATTTCTGAAGGAGATACATCATCTTGTCCAGAGGGGTTAGAATCAGCATGTCAAGATGATGAAGATCACGTGCTTTACATTACATTTCGGCTGTAATTCTCTGTTCCATGAATGACTATGGAAGTAGGTGCATACAGAGAGCTTTTTATTGTTCTCTTGCATATTGCTTTGATTGCATGGAAATCATCTGTTTTGTCCACCTTACAGTTCCTGAATGGAGAATAAGGCCATGTACCTGAGTACATACGAAGAGAGGGAGAACGGATCCTTCTGTGAGGAGGGCTACGATGGCAGGAACCTATCAAAGCTCAACCTGTGTGAAGACGGTAAAGAAGCAGTTTCCCTTATGTCCTGTATAAATCCTTGCCCCTTGACCTTTCACACATGGGCCCACAGGCCCATGTATAATCACAGCATATTAGAATCTCTTTGAATTCTGCCATTGACGGAAGAATTCATTTAGTGCCTCCATATGTGAGGTGCTCATATTTCAGCTCATGAAGGGATGCGAGCAGAGTTCCTTTGACCCGACTTAGTCATGACCTTTTTAGAGGATATGCTTGTAGCTGCAAAGATAAACATGGGAAATCTGACTCTTGTACCCCAACCCTCCTGGGGACTGAAGAGTTCTCTCACCCAGCGAGCGGTGAAAAAACACCAAGTGCTGTTAGTATGTTGTGTGTGTTAATGTGTGAGGGTTTCGGGCTTGGACAGGTGTAGCGGAGAAAATCTACTTTAGTGTTCTCAAGTTATGACCTCCGGCATGGCACGCTGGTGGGAAGGGCTTAACGAGCCTTACCAGTGAAATGGTTATAATTCTGTTGGCCTCTTCTTGCCCAAGTCAACTAGTTTGTCCCTAAACTTGCCAAGCATACTCACTGTAAACACTGAAGGACATTGTTGCCATCACACCCCCTTTCAAAAAAGTTAGGCTGTACATGCAGCCACATACTGCCAATTTAACTTGTGGTCTTTGGTGTTGTGTCTGAACGTATTACAATTTCTGTCTTAATTTGGCAGGATTTTTTTTTAAATCGAAGCTGTTCTGCTCCACTTCCTCTATAAATATTCAGTCGCGCTGCCTGATGTCAGCTTGTGTTTAGACTTTATTGACCCCTATGAATATCTAAGATAAGTAGATATTGTAATGTACACTATATATGGTAAATACTCAGGGTGTATGGTAGGATATATGATACACATGATGCCATGAAGTAAACACTTTAAAACACCAGTGTTTTTCTGTGAAACATTTTTATATACATGTTTCTCTTCCACAGAAAAACTAGTGTGATTTAGTTAGCAGGCAAATTTGACTGAAAAATATCAAACGAGTCACCCTTTACATGACCAGCATGTATACTTTCCAAAATGGAAATGTATTTTATGTTTTCACTCTAACATTCAAAAAGGCACATTTCAACAAACAAATGCTTAGTATTTGTATCATTGAGGTCCACGTTTGCACGGCTCAAATATGCAAAGGCCTCAACATTTCTATACGTTCCATATATTTCACTCGCTTAAACAGACGTGTTTTCTTTTTCAATTTCGCCTTAAGAAAAGGTACTTTATCATGGAGCTCAGCCTTAGTGGGATGTGATGTGAAGTGGCTCTTCTGCGAGGTTATTGTTCACACAGAATCCCAGCAGCCACAGCATGTGTGCAGCACAGATCCACTGCCTGTCTCCACTGACATGACATCACCAGTCTTAGTACAATTGAAACCGGGCTGCAGAGCAGGCACAAGGCTGTTTATGGAAAATAGGCTGAAGGCCTTGTCTTCTAAAGCAGGCTCCACAGTGACTTCAGAGCTACATGTTCCACAGAGAGGAAGAGAAAGACCATAGGCACATAGAAGAACCATGTTTCAGGCTGTTTCTAAAAACAAGTCATTTTTGGTCTTGTGGCTGGGATAAGTTGCCAGGAGAACATAAAATCAAAGTGTGTAATACTTTCCTCTCAGTCTCTCTCAGGGCTTATGTCGCCTTGAAATAAGACAATGTGCTTCATGACCTAATAGCATAATACACTCTGGAATTGATACCAAATTCCTATTAGACTGAAATCTTCTTAGCATGACTAATGATGTCTTCTGTCACAATTTTTGGGGGGCCTATTTGACCAGCACTGAATGTTCCCTTGCTTGCTCAGTAATCCTTGCTTGCTCACACACATGTCGCACACACTTCCAACTGGAATGTCACGACGACAGTTTTATCAAAATGAATTCCCCTGAAACCGTTTGACCTGGACAGTGCAATAAGTGTTTAATGAATGTATATATTGCTCTGTATCTGGGTGGCAGCCCTGTGATGTATGGTGGTGCAACAGCGGCCAATAGGCCAAATGCCAGACTTGCAGACTTTGTTTTGACTCTCATGCTCACTACAATATCAGCCCAGTGTGGAATCAAGGCCTCCAAGTCGCTACGTCAGTACTAATAGAGCAATAACACAATCATTTGGGGGGGATTTCTTTGCGCTCATAAAGTTGCCCTATAGTACAAGAGATGCTCATATTGTATCTGACCGCAACAAGTCATTCAGTCTACGGTCAGGCATGCATTTTCATGTAGGACATTTTTATTACCTCATGACATGTTATCCTAATTTCATCCGACTTCTTTTATCCTCTACCCCTCACTTCAGACCTCACCGAAGAGCCTTCATGTCCGTCTTTGTCGTCCATTTCTAAAGAGATGTTGTCTTTTTCAGCCGGCTCTGCCAAGAGGAGAAGAAAGTCAGACAATTGCTGCAGCCACCTGAACTCCCTGTCTGCCATCAAGTATGCCATCGTGTCTCTATACATCCTGGTACTCCTGTGTATCCTTGGCCTCTGTTTAGCAGGTAAGTCAAATCACTTGAGTTACAAACGGGCTCTTTGTGAGTTGAAATTAACAACCACAGCGACCCTATCTGGGTAGTTAAAATAAGATAAAAGACTATATTGGACACTGTCAATGTTATTCTAGTTCCCAAGAGGTGAATGGTGGATGTTACAATAATATCCTTGACATTTTTCCTTGTGGGATCAAATGTGATCGACATCAATGATGTACACTGTCTGAAATGGTATTCTGGTTGACTCGTGTTCAGATGTGTTCAGTTCTCAAGTTCTTCAAGTGAAATTCCAAGACGTTAGTACATCTGACTTCACTTGAGAACTCTGGTCTTCAGCCGTTTGCCACCAATGACATCAGATTAAGATTAAGAATTAATTGGTAAATGTATGGGTACTGGGACATTAAAACAGTTAGTCTGCCTGAGGTAATACATAAGGATTATGCTTTGCAATTGTACTCCACTTTACATTTAAGTAACTGTCTCATTCAGTATATGGAGTAATGTAATTTGACACAGGCCTTTCCAACTCCTTCCATCAAAGACCATATTAACTGAAGTTCTATAGGTTGAAACAGGCAACATTTCCATTTCCTGAATAATTCAGGCTGTTTGGAAGGCAAATGAGGGTCTGTCCCAGGACTAGATGGGTGTACCTAATAAACTGTCCACTGGGTGTATATTTATTGATTATGCAAATCCTATAAATGAAAAGGGCCAATTTTGGTGCAATTAATTATCTTAATTTGTCAGATGAAATTAAATGTCAACAAAATAATGTTGCAGGAATGCTAATCTTATCTTTTTCTAACAACGGCAACAATTTCAGAACAATCTGAGATGGTGGGTGTCATGGCTTGATGAGATGGTTCCGGAACGACTCTCCTGTCAAGCCGTGTCCAGAGCCTCTCCCCTCCTCCAGGCCTGAGTCTGTGTGTGTCTGTGGAAGGATGTCTATAACGTGACTTGTCAGGGTTAGAACCAATACCTTGGTGACCTGCAACGTTGATATGTCAGACGTGGGCAACACCACGGTGCTTTATTTAGTCAAGAGCAGCAGGACTAACATAATGGGGCTTGAACAGGGGAGTGATGTGAAGTCACTGTCTTGACAGGTCTTTCAAGACTAATGACCACTCTGGTGGGATGAATGCAAAACTGTGGAAAGTTTGAAGTTGGATTTATGTTAATGTGTTTTGTTGTCGTTTACACCGATTTTGAATTATACCATTGTTGCCTAGATTGATTAACACTAGCTGTGACCCCACTCCCCGAGGGTGTCTCAGGAAGAGTGGGATCTGCAAAAAACACATTTCCAATTCCAACATGCGAATGAATTACACGCCTGTACATGTGTGAAATAGGACAAACATAAGCAGCAGTTTTGTTTTAGCTTTTTGATTGATTTGGAAAAATCCAAAGCATCTGAAAAGAATGAGACTCTTGGTAGCCATGGCTGACAAATGAATAATGTTTCACTGGTAGATAGTAGGTCTGTAGCCCAGTGAAACCCTGCAGTGTTTCCCTGTAAATCACACCTCTGCATTATTCGTAAAGGGGGACAGTTCCCGGACACAGACTTAAGCGATTGGGTTGGTGAACAGCGGGAATCTGAACGGATAAACTCATCTCTATGTAATTTGACACAGGCCTTTCCAACTCCTTCCATCAGGACCATAATAACTGCAGTTCTATAGGTTGATACAGGCAAAGGCATTATTGAGACCGACATGCAATACCAGTGACATCATTTGAAAAGGAGCCTGAAAACTGTATGAGACAAACACTGTCATGGAGGTATTTAGTCATTTGTGGTTTAAATTTAAGCTAACTTAAAAACTAATCAAACAGAGCTTTCAGATAGTCCCTATAGGATGACATGTGGATCATTAGATGCTGAATGAGATTAACATAACATGAGGACCGCTGTGGAGAGGGAAATTACATAGTGATCCTGCCAAGTTTCCAGTGTGAACACGAACCAACACCCAGTGCACTTTTTAATCCACATTTGCTTTCATTCATATATATACTTTGCGTTCATATGTGAATATTTATGACTTCTCCCTATATGACCTGGGCTTCAATCTCCGAGCCAGCACAAATATGCAGACCTGACATCTGAACCTTTAATCTATGCTTTTAGATAGATACTGTAAGAGAGAGGGGTCATATCACTCGATATTTCAGATGTACTCGTTGACCCATGCTGAGCGATTACATCTCTGTAAGGTCGGAGAAGGCACGGCAGGAATACTGAACCCCGTGGACTGTATCAGAGGATGCTCACACGCTTTCCGTAAACAATCTCTGTTGCTTTGCCTCTGGCCACTGCACACTGACTCAGAATGGCTGTTGCAGCTGTTAAACAGTTGAACAGCTTACATACAGTACAATCAAAGAAATCTGCTACTTAGTAGGATTAGCATAACTACACATTACTCGGGCCATCACAGTAACTATCACCCTCCTCCTCGGGAATTGAGATGGAATGGAAGTGCCAAGGACAGTAAGGAGGGACATATGGAGAGAATAGAGAATTGGGAAACTGTATAACAGTCTAAAATCTCAGGGTTCAGCTTGGCAGAGCAGTGAAGTAAAACTGAAGCACTTGTTCTATGGCTACTTGACCTTAGCACATGATGTTGAGAGTATATGAGAAGTGAGTGACCCAGCTAGTATTTAGGTTCCAGTGGGGACCTCCCTGATTAAGTCTGGCTCTCTCAGCTGCCTGAAAGTGTTCCAGTGAGTTTAACAACCTTTAGGATCCTTACTGTCTCTCATAGTTTTGATCCTCCATGTTTATGCGTAAAAGTAATGCACTTGTTCGACCAGTGTTTTTAGATGGGAAGGAACCGGTGCAGTCAAGAGGGAAAAGGCTGCAAAAAATAAATGAAATGCCAACCCAAAAACTGTATGCAGGATAGATGTGAAGGAGGATGTCACCGAGAGTTCATGCTTTTCTACTGTCAACAACTGAGCGTGAAGAGAGTCAGCTTCCTATTCCAGGTACATAACTAATGTGTCATGTTAGAGTTGTTCTATTTCAATAGCTAAACAAATTGCAGCTGCTTTAAAAAATGTTTTTAACTTGGCTACATTAGTCTGTATAAATGGCCCCTATGAATCATAATCAAGTGCCTAGTTAAGCTTCAGGCATTGGGAGCTATTACCCCCTTACAGTGGGTTCATGTTTCAAAGCGTGAAAACACCAGGATTTGCTGGTAACAACTGCTCTCCAAACCTTTTCCTGCATAGTCCTGTTCCAAATGCCTAAAAGTCATCTGGACAGTCTTTCTACATATGAAATAAACCACATGGACCTGTTCAGATCATCTATTGTTTTGAAGGCCGACGAGTTGCCTATTCCTTGATACGGTCATAACCCACTGCGCACAGGTATCAGTTCAATGTGTACTTTTGATTTACATTTGGTTGAGTTTTCAACCTAATGTGAATTCAAGGTGAAATCAATCAAAAATGTCACCATGTTATTGGATTTAGGTTAAAAGACGAAATGCACCTAAGTTGATGACTTTTTGCAAATCCAAGCAGTTCTCCACATTGATTCAATGTCATCGCATCGATTGGTGGTTAAAGTCCTCTTCCTGTTTTGTTTACCCAGTTTCTTTCTGACAAGACATATGTTATGTTCTCGAATTTGGCCAAACTACGTCGTTATTTTACCTCCTGTTTTGGGCTCGGTGTGTCGATGTATGTATGTTTCTTACACGCTTAATTCAATTAAACAGTCACTTTTTTTTTAAACTTACCTCATTTAGCCAGCAGATTCCTGGTTTGAGAGAAACAGATTTGTTTGAAGCTGTAGGACAACGTTTTCCATAGGCCTGTCTGGCATACGTTTGAAATATAAGAGATTTAAAAGAGCGTTGTTGGGCGTGTTTCAATGTTGTGCAAGCCCAGTTCCATGAGCTAAACCTCATCCATCTGTGTAAATAGTTAAACAGAGGAGCACTGCTGAGAGAGAACATTCAACAGGAAAACCTTTCTGCTCTGTCATGAGTCATGACGGCCTCACCGTCACTTCTCCCCAGATGGTTATTAGTTGGAACGATGGCGACTTGATTTAGTTCTACAGGCTCAGCACCAGGTTAACATGCTCTGAGGCTACTTTATAAGGAACGCAGTCAGACCTGAGATGATATGAGATGATATGTTTTTTTTTTAGGTCTAAGCAGTTTCGAGAGATCAAGATCAATGCACCACTCGCTGTCCATGTTTTTATAGTCTTGGTAAAAACATATTGGTCCGTTCACTGATACCAGTGTCTAGTTATTTGCTTTTCTCAATCAGAGTTTTGCTATATTTAGGAGTCCCTATCCTTGGACCTTCCTCCCTGCTAGGCTGTCTGGATAGAGACTTACATCCTTATGTTGAGAGGAAATGACCTTTTATAGATACAGGCATCTACAGTATTTTACCGTAGACATACTGTAGACTTAGGCTATTGCTAATCATTGGCGTCCACAAACAATGTTTAGAAATGCCCTCCAACCCCTGTGTACTAATACATGTTATATGGCATGATTCTCTACTACAGGAACTGTTTCCTGTATGCCTCTGTTTCCCCTATACATTTGAGTAATGTTCTCCATTTGAATGTACTGTATGGAACCAGTCAAATTTGTGCACATTTTAACTTATGGCTTTTATCCCGAATTGGATCGTTGGAAAAGTTGAGGGCTGCTGATTTTCCTGACAAATTGCTGGTTAGCATAAATGACCATAATACTGTAGGTTTCTGCAATGAAAAATCAGACCTCCGATTTTGTTTTCCACTTAACTTGTTTTTTTTTTAATGACATGGCATTCCTTAGATGTTCTGCTTTTTGGGCTGGACCTCGACTCTGCATGGATGGTCAATTTAGCCGCTCCTCATAGCTCAAAGAGAACCTCAGTAGTACTACCACACCCAACTCTATGGTGCAAAATCTTTCTAGGGTTTAATATTTAATTGGTTTTATATGTGATTTTGAAGTCATATGATTGTAAAAGACCTGTGTGCTATTGAACATCTCCTGCCTTGCCGAAGTCAATTTGGACCAATGAAACCATCGTCCTTGTCTTCGGTATGATGTTTGCAGGATATGATCTGGACAGGGCGCTGGGGCTTTCTTGGCCCAGTTTGTGTAAAGCAGTAAAGCTTAGTCCCAAACCTCTCTGCTTACTCTCAACCACACTGCTGGCCAACATAACCACAAACTGACAGATTAAAGGAAGGTCTGTGGTCTGATGCCAACCTTGTGACGTTTTCATTATCTGTGACCAACTAGAAAGGCACTACTCAGCCAAATTATTAGAAGTGTAGGACTTGGGCGAGGCAGGAGACATTCAAATCCAGTCAGAGTTTTTGGGAAAATAATGAGAAGTTGAGCTTAACATAACCACAGACAAGTTTTTTATGGTGTCTGAAGTTATTTATGACCGTATTTACACATTTCATATAACATGATACAAGATTTTAAAAAGCATGAATCTATAACTCGTCATGCCCACTTCATCCTTAGAGTAACTTTCTCCTCATAGCTGAAAGAGAACATCAATAGAACTGCCACACCCAACTCTGAAAAACTATTGGGTTTTCGTGCACATTTGCAAGTTATTTCTTATTTTTATGCGTTTACGTTTGATATTAGTGAGAAGTGAACTTTTACATGGGCTTCATAAGCATTCCTGAAGAAGACAAAGGTTTTCCGCAAACACGTGTAGCGTGGCAACAGAGTTAAAGCCCTGGCTGGAACCCTCTAGTTTCCAAGTGCCCCTTTTTGCCCTAGTTTCTGTCCATTCTTCTTTGGAAAAGCCTCTCTAATGAACTTCTGAGCTGACGTTCAGGCTCCTTTGTGCCGAACTCATTACAGACAAGGATGAACCCTTGGGTTCCCGTTGGATAAGTCCTGCTCCCTATAGGCTTACTAGGAAGTCATGAATGCTAAAAAGATGCCCATTCAGACAGAGAGCTAAACAGCATGTCAATTAACATTGTAGCCATAATTGGTCTGGCACTTTGCTGGACTGTGCACTTTGCAGTTCCTCACTGTTATAATGAGTTGTCCCCATGTGCTGAGTTCATTCCACGCAGAGAGCTTTGTCGGCTGTTCTATCAAAAATAGTCAGGGGTTAGTGACGAAAGGGCCGATAAACTCTGACACAATATCTGGACTGGATGTGAATAATATCCTTTCATTAAAAAGTTCTGTTGGGAATTGTTGATTTGAATCTTAGTTTTTCGTTGGCTGTCGGTGGTCCCTCCTAACCGACCGGGACAAAACCCCTTCATGTCAAGAGGTTAATAGGATATAAACTATTCCACTTTCAAGGACCTCAAGTAGTTCACAACAGACAAGTTTTAGAAAAATGAACACCGGAAAACCAAAGCTCTGCCCGTCCAATAAACCAGCAGTGTCATTGATACAACTTTTCACAAATGACGACAGTGATTCTAGAAGTCTGCAGGAGAGGTCTATAAATGTATATCACACTCGAATGTCGCAGCAGGCTACAAAATGAAACCTCCAAATGTTTCTGTTTTACAAAGGGGTAATTAAGCACAAGAGATTCCGAGGTCTCGTGCTGGGCTGTGTTTGTGTCTTGGCCGTCGTAGGGTTTCCAGCCTCAGTGATTATACTGCTGGGAAAACACACAATGCGTGATGGCTGCCATCAGGGGCTTGCATAGTTGTTACTTTCAAACAGTGTATGGGGAGTTGATGAGATGGCAAAGACAAATTAAACAAACGGTTGGAGAGCAAAAACCGAAGGGATTGTTTGTCTCATGTCCAAACCCCAGGTTATAGATAGTAAAGTTACATGAGCCTGGTATCGCTTTGTGTTGACTCGACAGTAAACCTCTGAGATCAACATCATGGCCTTCTTTTGTGGCTGTAAAAGTTGTTTTGCGGCATTCTTATAAAAATAGTGTTTAGTCTAGGGAAACGAACGTTCGAAGAGGGAAATTTCATCTGTCTCATTACTTGGTTTACCAGTGGTTCAAAATTGTTTGCCTCAATGCTTCTTCAAGGTACAGCACCTTATAAAACTGTAGTGTTGACAAACCTGCAGGCAATGACGTAGATAATGCCCTCCCTCCCTGAATGTCAGAAGTAGTAATGAATAGATGTAGAGATAAGCTCAGATGAATTGAGAGAGAATACTCTCATATAAGTTTCCTTAGGCACAAGACATTTTCAATTTCCATAGTGAAAGCCCTCGGGAGAGAGCGAGAACAGGTGCTTTCTACCTCAGGGGCTTCAGGGAAATGCTCCCCCTGTGGTCCTAGAATACATCACTTCAACCAGCCAACCCCCCTTTCAGCAGGACTTGGCTTTGATCCCTCTCACACCAGAGAAAGTGAAGCAGAATCAAACAAAAGCCTGGGTTCTATATTCCAGCAGCGAGGTTTCAGATAGCTGGTTGACATTCCATTCCACACATCCCGAGCTAGCTACAGCCTGCTTGTCAGATCTGACCTTCTCATTGTCCAGCAGACAGTCCCTTCATGGCCACCCCTGGATCACATGGTCCAGATAGAGTTGGTTAACTCCCTGTCTGGGACACTGACTGATTTATGTAATCCACAGCAGTTTAGCGCACATACTGTCCAAACGACCCTACACTCCTCAATTACGCATTCAATCCCATAGGCTTCTGGGTAAGAAAGGTTGTTCTGGGAACAGGACTAAGTCGAGCCTTTGTCTTGTCCAGACAATATGAATAATGGATTTTCACTGATGTGAAACAAAACAGATTTAACCTCCCATAATTGTATTATTCCACCTGGAAAATGTCAAGGTCTCTCTATAGTTCTCAAACAGCTCTAGTTGCTCGGACAGTTCAGTAGTCTGCCCAGATGAGATTTATCCCTTCATAGCAGATGTCCACTGGAGTACCTGACTCTCTGTTTGGGGTATTACATTCAGAGGTTGCCATCACAACATGGAACTACTTGCTGTGTATCCACCACAAACAGAACTCACACCGTGGGGATAGATGGCATACTGGAAGCACAGGCTGCTGTTTTTGATCTGCTCACTCATCCTCCCCCACAAACAGCTCAAATGTACATCAATTTGACTGGTGGACATAACGAATAGCTAGTAGACAGTATCAGAGTCAACATTCAAGTGACACACTGGCTTTTAGCATAGTTGGTAAAGGCCAATGTAAACCAAGCATGGGCCATGTTTTTAGACTCTGAAGACCACTTGGGCACACAAAGGAACTTTTATCATTAATTAAAGCTCCAGGGTGGGGAAGGGTTTAATGGCATCGAACACTGCGATTAGAGAATGTTTATTATTAGATATTAAAGTTGGACGACAGAAGGATTTTTGTCCTGGGAGAGGTTGCTAATTTCAACAGGAATGCTTAGTCAAAGGTCAATATGATAACGGTTGACCCAAAAAGGATTTCTCCAGTTGTAATAACAGAACTGAGAGTCAGGAAGCAAGTGCAGGTGAAACATTTAATAAAACAACAAAACCAGTAACGAGCCAATTACATAAGGCTACACGCCGGTACACAGGATACCAACTGGTGAGAAAACATAAGGGAGTGACATAAAGGAGATGAAATGAAGGTAATGAAGTTCAGGTGTGAATCATGATGATTAACAGGTGCGCGTAATAATGAATGCCAGGTGTGTGTAATGATGAATCCCAGGACGGGTGGTTAGTATTCTGGCGACGTCGTACGCCGGAGGGAAGGAGCAGGAGAAGATGTGACACCAGTGGAATATTAATCTTGACTCAGGCGTCCAATATCGCTGTTTGTTGGGGCAAGACAGTCCAAAATAAATTACGCCTGTATACATTTCCGTGGCCACCTCAGCAAATTCAGCAGGCCCTTTTAATAACCTCATTGAAAACCCTGAGAGGCCTAAACGGCCAGCTTAGCATCTATGGCTACAGGGTCAGGTCCGTACTTGCACTGTGCAGTATACAGTCAATCCGATGAGACTCTTTTTCCTGACCTCCCCACCACTTTTACTGCAGCCTGAGTACAAGTTAATGCCCTGTTTAATGTGCGTGTGACTCCGAGAGCAGAACACATACTAAAATGTGTTCCAGATGACAGTCATGTCACAGCCTGCACACTCTGATGTGCTAAAAAAAAGAGTGACTTGGCACCCTGTGACAGCGCTCTGTGCTGCTCTCTGCTCTCAGCGCCGAGAGGAGCACTCAGCAACACTGACGAGGCCCTGAAACGCATTCCCAGAACGAAATGACGCCACTGACTCACTGCTCTCAAAATTGGCTCTCGGGGGAGTGCGGCTCTAATAGTCCTCTCTGTGCATCTTCTTGACAGTGGCACTGTGAAGTGGACGCAGATGGAGCCAGCCCAGCGAGCCACCCTGTAAATGTCATGTCTGTTTGATTGTCAGCCTGGTTGTATCTGTATGTTTTCTCTCAAAGCCCTTTAACAATCTGAGATTTGAGAGTGGGCTGCTTCTTGGCCAGTCTGTGACACTGTGGATGAAAGAGCCGAGCTGGTCTGAGCAGGATCTAGGATGGACGTCTCTGTCCTCCACTCCCAGAGACAATGGTCCTATTGTGGGGTGGGTGTGCTGGCTGAGCCCTAGGGCTGGGTGTGCCACCATGGATCCAGCATGGGAGTGCAGGCCTGGGTGATAACGTAGTGGTACAGGTTTCTCCTGGGCTCTGGCCTGGTGTCTACTCAAACATTCTGTGACACTGTGTCCTCCTCAGAAAACAAGAGTGCTGTTGTAGGCCTATTGTGTCCCTGCCAAGACATGGCCAGACCAGAGCTCCAGAGCATTGCTGGGTGGACAAGGTTGATGATTCTCCCCAGAGAGCCCTTTCGTGATGTCTAAAACACCCAGACCTGTGCATGAGATTGTAACTAATCTGCATCGTTGTCTGTCACTGGGAGAGAATACTTTCTCATATGCAATGAGCGACGACGGAGAAAGAATTTGTAATGATTTCATCAGGTGCAAGATCATCTGTAAATCAGCTTATTGGTAGCTAGACACTGTCAGAAGTATACTCATATTCCAGTTCTTTCAGTAAATGACTCATATAGGATAAATTATGTTGAACATATCTGAATGTGATATATAATTTGTTTTGTTAATGACAGAGCCTATGCAGAACCCAGAACCAGTCAGAGACATAACAGATAAATGTGAGGACAGGGAGCCATAACTGTCAGGGCTGATAGATGGACCTTTAAACTTCCCCAGATTCAGGTTAACCTGCTCTGTCCAGATGCACTGTTTGTCTGTCTGGAGCATGAACACTGTCAGCACCTGCCCTGTCCTGCCCTGCACAGTGTCTTTCTCTATCAGGGTGATTCACTTAAATGCATGCCTCTAAGCCCTAACCCTTCTTCTGAAGGGCCCTTGACCTTGGGTCAGAGGAGGAGAATGGTAACAAGTAAGACCGAGAAACAGCTGTTGGGGTTGCTTTGATGTGGGTAATTTAATGTTTATTAATAAAGAATCTTCATATGGATGTACAGTGGAACATAGACTCACCGGACAGCTTATTAGGTACACCGTCCGTTTATGAAAATGGTTAACTCTTACAGTGACAGTGAGTCACGTTGCCATGACTTGCTATATAAAGCAGGCAGACAGGCATCAAGGCATTCAGTTACTGTTCGATTGAATGTTAGACTGGGCAAAATGAGTGACCTAAGCAACTTTGAGTGTGGTATGATTGTGGTGCCAGGCACGCCGGATCCAGGTACTCAAAAACACCTACCCTCCTGGGCTTTTCACGCACGACAGTGTCTAGGGCTTTTCGAGAATGGTGCAACAAACCCCAAAAAATCCAGTCAGTGGCAGTCCTGTGGGCGACGAAAACAGCTTGTTGATGAGAGAGGTCGTAGGAGAAGGGCAAGAATCGTGCAAGCTAACAAGCGGGCCACAAACAGACAAACAATGACGTAGTACAACTGTGATGGGCAGAACGACATCTCGAAACGCACACCTCGTTGATCCTTGTCGCGGTTGGGCTACTGGGTTTCACTTCTATCAGCTAAAAACAAGAAGGCGCCGCTCCAGTGGGCACAGTCGTCATGTGATCACCAACACGGGTGTAGAAGGAGTGGAAAAACATTGCCTGGTCCGTCAAATCCCAGTTCCTGTTGTGTCATGCTGATGGCAGAGTCAGATTCTGGTGTAAGCAGCATGAGTCCATTTACCCACCCTTCCTGGTGTCAACGGTACAGGCTGATGCCATCTCGTCTGCATGGACCAACATCGCTGTGGAACGTTTCAAACTTGTAGAATCCATGTGTTTGCCTTATATTCACATTGAACTGTAGGCGGTATATTTTGAAGTATTAGACTCATGCTGTAATATGATGGCGATATTTTACCTGGTCGTAGGTTAAGGTTCCCTTTAACTTATTCAATTCTATATTCTGTGATGGATACCTTCATATATTTGCGCCCTTCCTCGAGGCACGTTCAGATAGAGATGAGAAAAACCTCCTTGACTGCATTACTACTTGTACACTGAGTATACCAAACATTAGGAACACCTTTTGCTCTCAAAACAGCTTCAGTTTGTCGGGGCATGGACTTAACAAGGTGTCGAAAGCATTCCACCGGGATGCTGTCCCATGTTGACTCTAATGCTTCCCACAGTTGTGTCAAGTTGGCTGGATGTCCTTTGGGTGGTGGCCAATTCTTGATACACACGGGAAACTGTTGAGTGTGAAAATCCCAGCAATGTTGCAGTTCTTGGCACAAACCAGTACACCTACTACCATACCCCATTCAAAGGCACTTAAATCCTTCGTCTTGCCCATTCACCCTCTGATGGCGCACACAGACAATCCATGTCTCAATCGTCTCAAGACTTAAAAATCCTCTTTTAACCTGTCTCCACCCATTCATCTAAACTGTTTGAAGTGGATTTAACAAGTCACATCAATAAGGGATCATAGCTTTCATCTGGATTGACCTGATCAGTCTATGTCATGGAAAGAGCAGGTGTTCTTAATGTTTTGTACACTCTGTGTATTTTGTAATGGTTGTCATGCATGTCTGTATGTGGTACACACTGGGAAATATCCCACTATGAATGAATATCACACGTCCTCAGGGTATTTCTTATAAAAGGCTGATTGACAGAGACAGTAGAGGAATGCATTGCAAATGATAATATTGACAGTTTAATGGTTCGATGAGATTTACTTCATCCACGAGAAGATTCCAGCTGCAGGAATGTAAGCAGTTGTCCTGTGACATAGAACTCAACATCACACTACCAGTCGGTACACCACCCTGCACCTTAGACACTGCTGCCCAACAGTATGCACATAGTCATTGAACACTGGTCACTATAATAATGTTTACATACCGTTTACCAGCTTCATATGTATATACTGTTTTCTAGTCAAGGCTCATCCTATATAACTACTGCTGAACACACCTTTTCTATTCATATACTGTCCATAATGTCTATACACAACATCATATACTGTATATATATATATATATATATATATATATATATATATATATATATATATATATACAGTGCCTTGCGAAAGTATTCGGCCCCCTTGAACTTTGCGACCTTTTGCCACATTTCAGGCTTCAAACATAAAGATATAAAACTGTATTTTTTGTGAAGAATCAACAACAAGTGGGACACAATCATGAAGTGGAACGACATTTATTGGATATTTCAAACTTTTTTAACAAATCAAAAACTGAAAAATTGGGCGTGCAAAATTATTCAGCCCCCTTAAGTTAATACTTTGTATCGCCACCTTTTGCTGCGATTACAGCTGTAAGTCGCTTGGGGTATGTCTCTATCAGTTTTGCACATCGAGAGACTGACATTTTTTCCCATTCCTCCTTGCAAAACAGCTCGAGCTCAGTGAGGTTGGATGGAGAGCATTTGTGCATTTGTGTTACTGCACTGTTGGACCTAGGAACATAAGCATTTCGCTACACCCGCAGTAACATCTGCTAAATATGTGTACGCGACAAATAAAATGTGATTTGATTTGATAACACAATGGAGCAATGTATCACTCATCCTTGTGAACACAATTTTTGTAGGATATAGCTTAACTTGTCTAACTTGAACGTCTAACTTGAACTTTAGATAAGTGTGTTATGATCTTGATGTATTATTGATAGAGTGCGGTCTAACATTCTGTAAATTGGATGTTTGACATATTTAAACTCTTAAAATACTCTTAAAATACCGAATATCAGTGAAATGTTTTGTTTAACTTTTGATTTTCACCAGAACACCCAAGGCCAAAAAGAGAGACATGAGCCACATCAGACAGTACTGTTAGAATATTGTGCCATAACATGTTTAGAGTTTCAGGCACTGTTGTAATCTATCCCCTCAACAAATGCCCATTCAGGGAGAGATTCAGTGATCCTCTGAGAGCTAGATGGAGAGACTAGTGGGCCAAGCCGCTCAGTTTGAGGCTGCTCTCTCTCTGTTCGAGAACAAATGAGTCACAGCGGGCTGTGGCGATCGCCTTCCTCACACTTGGTATGTGTAGTCCATTAGGCCGGTTCCAGACCAGCTCTGGGTGTGGGGCCCTAAACCTCATCAGCCCCAACCTCAGCCCCCTTTGGTCATTTGAGCCTCTGAGTGCACACAGGCGTTATGAGCCTGGCAAACTGTCAAACTGCCACTACTCCTTTTCGAAAACCTGTATATTGTTTGGACTTTTCTCAGAGACAGCAATGAGGACCATGCTTAAAGCAGGTTGTCCATGGATAGTTAGCAATGCAAGTACCCCCTTCCCCCTCTACCAACCCTCCTCGGGAGTTGAAGACCTAGTCGCCCCAGACTCATGGTTCTCCAGGGACTAGTCAACTTTATCTGTCTAATCATAGTGGTTATGTTATTGTTAGTTCCAGGTCATTTGGTGATAGAATCCATAACGAGCTATGGTGGGTATGTTTTGGTTTTATATTTACAGTACATTCACTGGTAGAGGAGGTGTGTAGCTGAAAAAAACATATGGTTGTTTATTGAGTTATTGATGTTATTCTTTTACAAGAGGATGTCAGTTCTTATTGACAATAACACACTTCCACAAGGTCAAAAGTCCCCTGCATACTGAACTCCTGGGACAGGTACAGAACATGTATGAGGCTAGGATTTTTTTTGAAGAGGCTTGTTAAGAGGCTAAACAGTGGATAATCAGGAACCTGGGTGTGGGGATGTGAAATCCTAAAACAGGAAAAGGAGATGCGCATGGCCTGTATGTTTCAGACTCCTGTTTTTTTTAAACTAGTTTGAGAGTAAACAGCTGACCAGCACCTGGTCCTAGAGATGCTCTTGCACAGTAAGATCCTGTAAAACCCCATGATGCACCAGAACAGTAAGGACTCTGGGAATAACAGGTCTGCCACCACACTCTCACAGTGGATGTTTTACACATTGGCTCTCCATATCTTTTACAGATTCCGCAGTCCTCATGGTAGGTAGTCTAGTGGTGGATTGGGGTTGTTGACCTCACCTGCTGGCTGTTTCCATGAGCAATCCAGTTTACTGGTCGCCACACCCTTGTTTGCAATTTTGTTTGGCTCTGGTGCGCAGGTAAATTTTGCATGGGCGATGTTGAAATGTATACATTAGATTTTCTCCCAGTGCATTGCTTGAAACTTAATTGGGCTCCCAGATTCTTGGAAACTGAAATACATGAGTAGGAGCAATAGAAAAATAGGAGTCTTTTTGCATTTTGCAGCATTTCAAGGAATGTGTCTGTTTTCTTGCAACTGGCCTTCGGTAGAGCAGGTCACGCCAAGAGCCTCAATGTGTTACCAGAGACTTCGGTGACACCCAGGATGAGTGATTGAATGCTAAATGAGTGCAGACCTTCACCAACTCTATATTCACCCGAGTCTAGTTCAGGAATCCACATCTCTCTCCTCTTAATTTATCCTGCTGGGAAACAAATCCATCTGTTTCGGTTTTGTGGTTTTTGCCACGTTAGAACCGAAGTCAGTGAATTCCCGATGAATAACAATTAGGCTTATCTTCGTGTGGATATAACATGTACGATAGACCGTAATTTTGGAAATGTGCACAACATAAAATGACAAGGAATATAAAGTCCCTTTTGTGCAGCCATGTAGGCAACATGTCCCTCATATTGAAATAATTCATTTAGTTCTGGCCCACAACACACACATAGGCAACAATGTTATAATAGCTGTGGACATGGATGAGAGGGGTTCTGAGCATCTGTGCTGGGAATTAGCCATTTCCATACATTTCTCCAACATTCTCCTTTTCTCTCATTGAGCAACATTACATTACATTGAAAGTATAACAGAGGATGTTGTTATTGCAGAGCTGAGAGGATTTGGTTTCATACTGTATCTATCTGGCTGATTGCACTGTTACCAAGAAACTTCCCTCCAATAGAACCTAAACTTTAAAGGCCCAATGCAGCTGTTTTTATATCAATGTCAAATCATTTGTGTAACAATTAAGATCCTTACTGTAATAGTTTTCCATTAAAATGGTAAAAAAAAAGAAACACAATGGCTTTTGTGGGAGGGGGAGGGCGCCTGAAAACTGAAAACTAGCTGTAATTGGCAGATAGGTTTGGAACTCTCTTTGTTATTGGTCTATTAACTTATTTAGGCAAGCCGAAACTCCACCCATTCAAACCCTGCTGATTAGAAGATCATGTAGATTGTATTTTCAACCAGCAAATGTCAGGGAATAACATTGATCCAATTTTTTCACACTTTAATCTAGTAAGCATTCTTCATCTTTAGTGTTTTCTATGTAGGCGTTGTGAAATCCCCTCTTTCTCCTCTCTCCATGTGTCCTCCTCAGTGTCCAGGTCTCAGATGTCCTCAGAGAAGCAGGAGGCACTGATGGAGAACATGACCCGAATGGGGGACCGCTCCCGGGAGCTCCAGCAGTCCCTGGGCGACATCTCCTCTCAGGCAAACCTCCTGGAGAAAATCTGGAAGCTGGAAAACCTGTTCCAGAACCACAGCGAGTCCTTACAGCAGCTGGGCCGGGCATTTCACGGCCTGGAGAGGGACATCAGGGATCTGCAGGGCCATTCCCAGTCGACAGACAGTGCAGTGGAGCAGCTGGGGGGCCGTGTCTCTACCCTGAACCAATCGTCCCAGAGGAACGTGAGTGGGCTGAGCAACCTGCTGGCCCAGGCCTCTGTCTCGCTGCACGACCACGACCTACTGCTGAAGAGCGCAGCGGATCAGGTGGACCAGCTCAAGGAGAGGCTTGAGGAGGTGGGCTGGACGGTGGACGCGGTCAACCACACATTCACGAGTGACATCAGCATCCATCACCTGAAGATCCAGGACCTGCAGGTGCAGATCAGCAATGTGAGCCAGGACACATGGTACATGAGGGAGACACAGGTGCAAATGGAGGAGACACTGAAGAACGAGGTGGAGATCCTCAGCACTGTCACAGAGGACCTGAGGCTCAAGGACTGGGAGCACTCCAATATCCTCAAGAACATCACCTTCCTAGAAGGTAATAACGGCCCCAACACTAATCACTGGCTAGAAGTTCATGTCATGATTATCCCCCTAGAGTCGATTGACACCCCAGGTCATCAATCAAAGTTACATAACACAAAAATCCCCAGCAAAATCTGTGAGTTTAAGCTAGAGATACAGTATGTGTTATTGTATATCTCGCACTTCCACAATGAAAGGGTGGCCGAGCTAGAGCAGTGTTAGACCATGACACATCCCGAAAATCAGTCTTCTCACATAAAAGTCTGTAGCATCCGAACGGTTTGACCTACAAAACTGTTATGACCACTCTATGGAAAGGGGAAGATGTCAAAAACACGATGGTGTTCTCTGCTTTGCTCTACGACCCCCACAGTACCATTTTTTTTAAACGAATGGAAGTATGATGGTAGTTTTGTACCTATCCCAAAAAAATGGGTTAAATCTGTATCTCCTAGATTTAGGAGACACTTCCAAATCTTGTTTTTATGATACATTTTTTGACTGTCCTTTTTGCCGTTTATGAATTTGCTATTCAATGGCCAAATTCAATATTTTATCAAAAGAAAACAACAAAAAAATGTAAAATGTATACCTAAAGGAGTCCTAAAATTCAGAATCAAATAGCTAAATGATCCATAGTATGACCATTTTAAAACAATTCCTTATGTCATCTTAGCCCCTCCACCTCCATGTTGATAGGAGTTGAGTGATGTTAATCTTTGCACAATAAGACTTTAAACCAGTGTCTGATGTATACTGTTTGTAGGTGGGACAGTGGTTTATTTAGGCTGGAAACAATTGTGGGTTACATTTAGAAGCCTCCAAAACCGAGGAACTCAGCCCTGTCATTAGTTCCCCCTCACATCACATTTGTTTGTCATTAAGTGTGGGTTTAGCCAGGAAAGCTGCACCTCGCCATGGTACTTGGTGTTGCTGGCCTGATGCCTCCTCTCCTTCCCTCCATCCCAATGCCTTTTGCTTATGTTTCATGCCTACCTTCCAATTTGGCAGCGGTGGACAAATGAGAAGGGAAAAAAACATATTACAAAAACACACATTTTTGCAAAGTTGAGATGTGGATTAAGAAACTGCTATGTGTTGGTCTGAGGAGAGCGCTAGCATGGAAACATTTATAATCATCACACAGCCACTTGATTAACAGTAATGGCCTCAGGAGTGACCTGTTTGCTGTTTTAGTGAAGTGTCTTCAGGCTGGGAGGAGCAGTGTGTCTATTGGCTTAATTCTCATGGAAATGTGATTTTCATTATATAACATTGATCTTGCGCTGTTTTCAGTGTTCACAAATGGTGAAACAAAATAAGGAAAATGGACATCCTGGTGTAAAACAATATCAGTCACCTAAAATAGCCTACATTTTTTTTAAAGCAGTCTGTTTTCAAATAATCTATCTATCAGCTTGATATTAAACGTGTCAAAACTGATTGCATTGCAGCCTTTTTCCCTTGACATGCAATTAGCCCATTACTAACATATGGATTCTGCTCAGCCAAATCAGATTTTCTGATCCATTGTATGTTAAACATTCTCAATTGAATTAATAGAAGACTCTAAATAAGAAGTGATGAGTGGTACCGTTGATCCTACTAAAACAAACCAGTCACCGCTCAATTCAATTCAGTGTTTTCTCCTTCAGGCCCTCCAGGATGATATGACTTCCAAGCCAACCTGACTTCTCACTAGTCACTATTTCACTCCAATAGATTCATATTTTCCTAGTAAAGTTTCAGGCCAGGCCAGGGGATGTTGAGTGGCTCAAAGCATGGCCAGGACAGTATCTTAGGATATACAGATCTTAGTTTGTTCAACCTGTTGCAGGAGAAATTTCTTGCAAAGCAGGAAATGTAAAACTTGTAGTGTATTTGAGGTTTAAAAAGTCTTCTGACATTTTTTTATTTTCACTTTGAAACGTCAGACTTGAATTTCCCTTGTGGAAAATATGTCAACCCCTACAAAAATGTCAATTCATTATAATCCACATAATAATTCACATTTCCTGTTGCTGCAGGATTATCTTCCTGCTGTAGCAAACTGTCTCAAATTAAGATCCTTACATCTGTAAGGATCAGATCACACCATTATGTGAAAAGCTACTTTGGAACATGTCAGTTGGACAAAACAAGACAAATGTCTAACTATTCCATTGTGGTTCCATTGTGGTGTACCTTGTGTAACATGTGCTTTCCATCAAGGCCAAGCTAATTCTACAAACAAGTCTGAAGTCAGTCCACTGGTTCCAAGTACAACAAACCATTGAACGATGTCCCTTAACCATGTTTCAGATTTTGCCTTAAGCTCCTCTGCTTTAGTCAGAGGGTGTGGTGAAACAACAATGACAGGAAATCAGTGTGACTTATGGGATTAAACAACTTCAATAATCATATTGTCTTTATATTACAGTATATTAATCAGTTTATATTATCTTGGGATCAACTTAATGCTTTAATTACGTTGTTTTCAACAGGGCCTCCAGGACCAAAGGGTGAGAAGGGCGATGTTGGGCCACTTGGGTCCCCTGGTGTGGCAGGCCTCACAGGGATGACCGGTTCGTACACTGTACAGTCATTTGTCCTATTCTAGCTTTCAACATACATTACTTTCTTCAACCATTATTTAAAACATTTTTTTCTAAACTTATCTTACTGTAATTGGCCCAGGTCCCAATTGTGATTTATGTAAACCCTCAAGGACCCTCAAAGACTTATTTCCAAGAAGAATGCTGAAAGCAAGCCTCCCTTTAGGAACATGGGACATTTGTTATAGCCACCCAAAGCACTCCTCCTACCACATTCAAAATCTCAGTTGTTCCACTCATTCCTACTCATTAAAGAGTTGGGTACTCCAGTACATTACCTTGTGAGTAATGCAGTGACAATATCTTCAATACCTAGTGAACGGGACCACTGGTGGTTCCAAACCCATAAATCCACTGTTTGCTAACAACCTAATAACAGCCCCTCAAACTGGGCTCAAAGCATCCTGGGAAAGGGAGTAAGGGCATTCCATTAGAGAGTCTTTCATGACATAATGAAATGATGAATAAAGAAAGAGAACATTGGAAAATGTTATTATGGCACGCAATCGTACTCAAATATCCCGATAAGATAGGTTGTTTTCATTCTTTGAAATGCATGCCAGATATCCTGTTTGAAAAGACTTGTGAAAATAAATGTATCTACGTCTTCCCGCAGGTTTTACAGGAGAAAAAGGCACCCAGGGTCCAAGGGGACTAAAAGGCCCGAACGGCCGACAGGGCGAGAAGGGGGATATGGGACCCAAAGGGCCCAAAGGTATGTCTGATATTATTACTGTCTGACAGCTGTAGAATCATTAGTTAAACTATCATCTGTACCTTCCTGTCTCTTTGAACCTCAAAGGGGTGCTCTCACCGATTGTGCCACCGTGCTCTCTCTATGGCTCAGGCTCCAGAGAAGGTAATCCAAGGCAGATGGATGGAGGATCAGGGTCAATTCCGTCTGATTTGTTGTGTCTCATTGATAACTATATCTGCAGGCCCTCTGCCTTCCCATCCTAACCCATAGCAGACCGACCGTATCAGCTATGAAGATAGAAGTACACTTCATGACCAAACGTATGTGGACACGTGCTTATCGAACATATAATTTCAAAATCTTATTAAACTAGGCAAGTCAGTTAAGAACAAATTCTTATTTTCAATGACAGCCTAGGAACAGTGGGTTAACTGCCTGTTCAGGGGCAGAATGACAGATTTGTACCTTGTCTGCTCGGGGATTTGAACTTGCAACCTTTTGGTTGCTAGTCCAACACTCTAACCACTAGGCTACCCTGCCACCCCATTATGGAGATGCCTACACCTTTGCTGGAACATTGCGACGGGGACTTGCTTCCATTCAGCCAAGTCAGTTAGATTTTTACACGCTACGCACTTCAGCACTCGGCGGTCCCATTCTGTGAGCTTGCATGGCCTATCACTTCCTGGCTGAGCCATTGTTGCTCCTAGACATTTCCACTTCACAATAACAGCACTTACAGTTGACCGGGGAAGCTCTAGAAAGGCAGCAATTTTACAAACTGACTTGTTGGAAAGGTGGCATCCTATGACGGTGCCACGTTGAAAGTCACTGAGCTCTTCAGGGGTCAATTAGAAATGTCCTCACATTTTTTTGTCCATTAAAATAACATCAAATTGATCAGAAATACAGCGTAGGCATGGTTAATGAGACATAACAATAATAATGTCTACACTGTATTTCTGATCAATTTGATGTTATTTTAATGGACAATTTTTTGTTTGTTTTTCTTTCAAAAACAAGGACATTTCTAAATGACCCCAAACTTTTGAACCGTAGTGTATATAGTGTGTGTCTTGCTCTTACCATACTAATAGAGGAAAGCCATGTCCAGGCTTTAATTGGTCCAACCTTAGCCCTGAGAACTGGCTGTAGACTCCTATGGTGCCTCGACACCATTGGAGTCTATAGCCATGTCTCAAAGCCTTCTAGAAGGCCGTTTCCTCGTTCGTCACCTTGTGTGTTGGAAAGCAGCACTTGTTATGAAAGATATGTGTGAGAGATACTCCTCTCACACACATGATTCGAGACACAGCGCCTTATCGTATTGGTCATAGATTTGACTCTCCACAATAGGCCTATTCTATTTCTCCATGCTAAACAAACAGCTGTTCTGGATCAGTTTAGTTTGGCTGAACTGTCCGGTGCTGAAGGCTCAAACCCCTGTGAGCCAACGACATTAAGATGGGATGTGGATGCCCTGTGCTGTCTATCTGCCCAGGCTTCCCAGGCCCAGCTCTATTAGACTGACTCACTGAGACTACAACACACAATTAACAGGGTTAGAGAAATATCAGTGATGCTTGCAAAAGGGTCCTTGTGGAAAAGGCAGAGGTGTTTTGGGGCTTGTTAAAGCAGGCATATGAATAGCCAGGCAGTTTCATTAAGTCTGTTTTTCTGTGAATAGTGATGTTTGCAGTAGGTGTTTGAACCAGAGTGGTCAATTTCTCAACCTACAATGAGGATGTGGTCAGCACAGAGCACTACCCGACACTTGGTGGTTCGGTCTGGGCGCCACTGCAATTGGTCCCTTTCCTGTGATTTTGAATATAAAAATTCACGAAGTAAACGTGGGATGATGGTCACTTTATAATCATTGTGTAATGTTACTTTATTACAGTAACAGCTCATAACCACACCTTGGGGTTTTAGACTTGTAATTACAGAGAAATGTTCCCACAGAACTGAGCGGTAGGACTTCATCAAAGGCATATCTTTAGTTTGTTATTTTTATGAATATTCTACTAAATAGTACAATAATGTTCCTATTTGCCAGATTTCGTGGTGTCCTCTAATATCATGGACATACTTCTGGTATTACACATTAAAATACAACAAATCTGAAGATTTTATTGAGGGGAATTAAAGATTGAAATGGAATGATTACTTCATTTTCTACAGTCTCACTCAAGTCCAGACAGTAAATCTAGAATTTCAGATTAAACTGCAAGGCTCCAGAATGTCCCTGTGTCCACACTCCGATCCTCATCAGATCAACATCAGATGCCCTCATTCAGGACACAAATGTCTTCAAGGAGGATCACATTTATACGACTGTTAACTGGCCTCAAGTAGTGAGGCTTTTCTATGTCTGTAAAGCATATAACATCATCGGACAAGCCAGAAAGATGCCATAACGATTCTCTCCGCTTACTCTGAAAGAGGAGATGCAGGACAACTGTGCTTTCAGCCTCTCAATCCCAGTCATTTTGTTAATTAAATCCTTTAATCGTTAAATTGATGTTGTCTTTTGCCCTGACCCCTTTTTGTCTTTCAAAATTTGGCATACAATCCACAGACAGCTGAGTTGCCTCAGATGTTGAGAGCGGAGCAACAAACAAAACACTGGCCCACAATAATGGACTTCAGATCACAGAGAATCAAGGACAAATGGGTTCATGTTGACTTTTGGGGAAGCATACACCCTGACCATATTTGCTATTTGTGCTGTTTCTAGTCCGCTGCATTGGCTAGGAAAACCAAAAGCCGAAGGGGGTTGTAGTTCACAAGGGGGTTGTCCTATAATTTGTATGTCTAATGACAAGGTGATTACATTTAGTTCGTGAGGCTTCAATTCAGGTTATCAAGATAATAAGGTATCCAAAGGGAAATTGAGCTGAGGGATAATGTTTAATTTCAGACCTGAGGTTGGTATATCTGGCGTTCTTCTCAGGGTGAGGGGGGCTATTTTAGAGCTACTTTATGTTCCCCCAACCAAGAGCAAAAAGACCCTCTCATGTCTCCCAAGTATTCCAGTAAGGCAATTTGGAAACCTCAAACCAATCCCTGCCCACCCAGAGTCAACCATGACAGACGGAGAGGGCACCGCTCAGAGAAGTAGCATGCTGGAAGGTTCTCTAGGGACATACACGTAATACTGTTCTTCTTCAAGTGAATCACTTGTGTTCAGTTTAATTTTGTACTTGCATGATGTTATATACACTGCTCCAAAAAATAAAGGGAACACTTAAACAACAACACAACACAATCACACTTCTGGCGGCAGGGTAGCCTAGTGGTTAAAGTGTTGGACTAGTAACCTAAAGGTTGCAAGTTCAAATCCCCGGGCTGACAAGGTACAAATCTGTCGTTCTGCCCCTGAACAGGCAGTTAACCCACTGTTCCAAGGCTGTCATTGAAAATAAGAATTTGTTCTTAACTGACTTGCCTAGTAAAATAAAGGTAAAATAAAAAACACTTCTGTGAAATCAGTCTGTCCACTTAGGAAGCAACACTGATTGACAATAAATTTCTCAAATGAAATAGACAACAGGTGGCAAATAGCAAGACACCCCCAATAAAGGAGTGGTTCTGCAGGTGGTGACCACAGACCACTTCTCAGTTCCCATGCTTCCTGGCTGATGTTTTGTGCTTTAACTCTAGTGGTAGCATGAGACGGAGTCTACAACCCACGCAAGTGGCTCAGGTAGTGCAGCTCATCCATGATGGAACATCAATGCGAGCTGTGGCAAGAAGGTTTGCTGTGTCTGTCAGCGTAGTGTCCAGAGCATGGAGGCGCTACCAGGAGACAGGCCAGTACATCAGGAGACGTGGAGGAGGCCGTAGGAGGGCAACAACCCAGCAGCGGGACCGCTACCTCCGCCTTTGTGCAAGGAGGAGCAGGAGGAGCACTGCCAGAGCCCTGCAAAATGACCTCCAGCAGACCACAAATGTGCATGTGTCTGCTCAAACGGTCAGAACAGACTCCATGAGGGTGGTATGAGGGCCCGACGTCCACAGGTGGGGGTTGTGCTTACAGCCCAACACCGTGCAGGACGTTTGGCATTTGCCAGAGAACACCAAGATTGGCAAATTCGCCACTGGTGCCCTGTGCTCTTCACAGATGAAAGCAGGTTCACACTGAGCACATGTGACAGACGTGACAGAGTCTGGAGACGCAGTGGAGAACGTTCTGCTGCCTGCAACATCCTCCAGCATGACCGGTTTAGCGGTAGATCAGTCATGGTGGGGGGTGGTATTTCTTTGGGGGGCCGCACAGCCCTCCATGTGCTCGCCAGAGGTAGCCTGACTGCCATTAGGTACCGAGATGAGATCCTCAGACTCCTTGTGAGACCATATGCTCGTGTGGTTGGCCCTGGGTTCCTCCTAATGCAAGACAATGCTAGACCTCATGTGGCTGGAGTGTGTCAGCAGTTCCTGCAAGAGGAAGGCATTGATGCTATGGACTGGCCCGCCCGTTCCCCAGACCTGAATCCAATTGAGCACATCTGGGACATCATGTCTCGCTCCATCCACCAACGCCACGTTGCACCACAGACTGTCCAGGAGTTGGACAGTCTGGAGCATGCCCAGGCGTTGTAGGAAGGTCATACAGGCACGTGGAGGCCACACACACTACTGAGCCTCATTTAGACTTGTTTTAAGGACATTACATCAAAGTTGGATCAGCCTGTAGTGTGGTTTTCCACTTTAATTTTGAGTGTGACTCCAAATCCAGACCTCCATGGGTTGATCAATTTGATTTCCATTGATCATTTTTGTGTGATTTTGTTGTCAGCACATTCAACTATGTAAAGAAAAAAGTATTTTATACGAATATTTATAAGAATATTTCATTCATTCAGATCTAGGATGTGTTATTTTAGTGTTCCCTTTATTTTTTTGAGCAGTATATTAATCTGTGTTACTTCTTATTCTGCCACTGAGCGTAACACAATATTTTGTTGTCTGTCTTTCGTTTCCAAGGTGACAAAGGAGACAGAGGACTGAAGGGCGAGAAGGGAGACCGAGGTGACCGTGGTGAAAAAACAGGTGAGACCAGTGAGCAGTGAAGAGTTATGGGATTGCTGATCCCTCCTCATCCTCCAAATGATCTTGGTCGATGATGGTGTCCATTGTTATCTGCGTACATATCGCTGACACTGCTGCATCGTAAAATGAGTTATTGGAATAGGTTGTAATAAAACCCAGGTAGGCTATAGAATTGAACCCTAACTGACCTACCAATCAACTTTCACTACCTCTGAACTCCTTCGTGGGGTGAAGGAGTGCAGAGGGTCTTTTGTGGCCTTTTCCCTCTCTGTTTTGCTTTGGAATGCTGTTTACTCCATCACAACACATTCCAAAACTCAGCACCAGAGCTGAAGTCACATGCTGGTCTCAGTCTAGTGAGTTCATTACTCATTTACATCAGTAGCTGGAGGCTCTCACCTGGCAGACCCCACTTGTAAACAGGGATGCCAGTGGATCAAACAGAAAAATAAACTATTTTTATGGACCGAGCCACAACAAGCATAAATCTCTGCTCTACTTGTACATGGAACGGTCACCTCATATGTTGAAGCAGTTATTAGCGTGACGTTTTACAGGTTTCTTCCTGTATCCAAACCACTCAATATGGCTTACCTCACCAAATAATATGTATCAAAACATTTATTCACCAAGTTTGAAGCATGGGCAAACTGGTTAGTAGGCCTGGTTGTACTGAGTGGGCCTGTCGTATCGTTGTACAGTATACGCCCTCACACCCCCACTGACAGGTAATTTCAATAAAACCACAATGTGTTTTCAAGCAGGGAAAGAAAACAAACCCGCAAAACCTCAATTTCTTCCCTCACACAGGAAATATTATTCTTTCTCTATGACATCATTAAACCCATTTTGGTGTGATGAGAGCTGGAACGGTGTTCTTCTTAAACTGACAGCTACAAACATCTGAAATACATTTCTCTTCATTCGCTACAACCAGGAAAATATCAGAACTCCACATTCAAAGCCATGTGATTTAAGAGGTTTTCTTCTGGTACTTGGTCTGGATTTGTTTCCATAATTGTCAAGCTCTCATGCTAGTGGTTGATGGAAAGCAGTGGTGTCACACAAAGTATAGGTCCTCGTAGTGAGAGGAAGGTCTGTCACAGCTCAGACACCGTGGGGCTCTCCCCCAGTCCCCTTGTTCATTTATCTTCTTTACCCCGCTATACTTTTAGAATGTCACAACTGACAACCATGCTTCTCCTAGAAGGCTGAGAGCTGGCGCTTACCTCAGGCTGAGGGTTAGGGCTGAGAGCTGGGGCTGAGAGTTGGGGGTGCAGTTGAACCTAAAGCCCCATATACCGTAACTAGCGTGACAAGCTGTAAAATGTCAGGTGCTTTAAAGCTTACTTGGTAATTGTTGCCATAGCGTTGCCTTTCACCCTAACATCCACTCACCTCTCAGGATGGGGGTACCGAACTTTGATACGATATCCCAAGAGTCCAACAGAAACTGGAGTAAGCTTGGATTGGAAAGATTATTTTTACAGGACAGGCACAAGCTCCATTCTCCACATTTGAAGTGTCAACCCAGTGCTGAGTTAGAGACTTTACTCATATACACATGCGTGAGCGGTCACATTTACACATGAACAACCTGAAGTTGTGAACATAACACACACTCACGCGTGCACTCAGAACTGCACACACACACGCCCCAAAATGCACAACATTGTCTTAGTCCATTAGTCCAGAAATGTTGTTGCAAAGGGCCGAACATTGGTTCCCTGCCAGATGTTGAAAGCTGTTGCACTAAGATTCAGATTCACTCCCTTCCTCTTCCCTAAGAGTAGAGAGGAAGGTATAACGTTTGGTTGACTGACAGTTTTATAGGTCAGTGTAGCCATTTTTGTTTTTTTAATCAGTTATTGTTTATGGCCTTATTATGTGTTCACATATGCCAAAATCAAGTCAGATATCATTTTTCCCCCATTGTATTTGTAATGAGTATGATGGGAGACAGAGTGCTTGTTTCAAGCACAGGGCGCAGCAGGTGTTTATTTAGTAAAGGACCACAGGAGGAGGCAGGTAGCTGGGTCCAGGGAAAGGCAGAATGTCATACACAGGGAATCCAAAAAGGTAACACTACAGGCAAGGAAAATGGCTAATGACGTAGTCCGGGAGATCAGGCAAGAGGTTGATGACAGGAAATCTGATAGGCAAAAGTACAGGCAGGAAATAGAAAAAATAACAATGTTCGTGAATGGATAAAATGGACAAAAACTATGATACACAGGAGGACTAATATGGCCCTAAACAGCGCTCTGTCTAGACCGTGGACAAAAACCAACAATACCTCACAATGATGGGATGCAATGGACTGAACTAAATAGTGTGTGTAAATGGCATACAGGTGTGTGAACAGGTGATCAGAATTCAGGTGATTGGGAGCTGGAGAGTGAGCTGCGTTCAGGGGATCTACATGTTTGAGAGTATGAGTTGGAAGCAGACGTTACAGTATTTTAATAATGAAAAGACCTAGTTAAAATTGTAGCTGTAAGTATAACAAAGTGGGCCAGTGCTCCAATCGCCAAATGCACAGTTGGAAACGTGCCTGCTTTCACAAGCACTGTTTTTAGTGTTTTCTCCCATAAGACTAAACAGCTCTTTTTCTAGAACAAATACTTCAGTTGTGAAACTACAGAGAGATGTCATGAGCGTATTTTAGTTGGCAGTGTTTATTATGATTTTTGTGGAAAAGCAGAAGGGAGAGTGATGTCTTTGAATCCAAAAAATAGTAATTATACAGATGGTTAACAAAACACGAACACAACCGTATTCATACCTTGGTTTTTATGGTAAATGTGAATTAAAAAACTTTTGATTATGGTTTTCATACGCATACCTTGTCCATAATGTAGAGGCCTATGTGATTTTCATTGAAGAGGTAAGGGAGGAGGATGTGATTTGCATAACATACCAATACTAATGGACATACAGTACCAGTCAAAGGTTTGGACACACCTACTCATTCAAGGGTTTTACTTTACAAAACCATGAAATAACACATGGAATCATGTAGTAACCAAAAAAGTGTTAAACAAATCCAAATATATTTTATATTTAAGATTCTTCAAAGTAGCTACCTTTTGCATTTGTCACACCCTGATTTGTTTCACCTGTCTTTGTGCTTGTCTCCACTGCCCTCCATGTGTCGCCCATCTTCTCCATTATCCCCAGTGTATCTGTACCTGGGTTCTCTGTTTGTCTGTTGACAGTTAGTTTTGTTTGTCAAGCCTATCAGCGTTTTTCCCCTTGCTCCTGTCTTTTTCTTGTTTTCCCGGTATTGACCATTCTGCCTGTACCTTGTCATACCACCCTGGATTATTGACCTCTGCCTGTCCTTGACATGTCGTTTTTCCTGCCCCCTGTTCTAGTAATAAACAGTTGTTACTTCGACACTGTCTGCATCGGGTTCTTCTCCTGAAACACTTTGTCTGCATCAGGTTCTTCTCCTGCATGATTTATACACTTGTTAAAAGCTATGACAATGTTTATTTTGGGGTAGGGGACATATACAGAAGATAGTTTATGGCAAGAACTGCTCAAATAAGAGAAACGATTCCATCATTACTTTAAGACATGAAGGTCAGCGGAACATTAGTGTTAATGAATAAGTATATGAGGAAATGAGATCAAGTTGTGGAAATCTGTCCTTTGGTCTGATGAGTCTGGACAAGGCGGATAGGTGAATGGATAATAAAAGCCGTTTATTCAATGCGTAATGATTTATTTAGAATCAAGGCACACTTAACCAGCATGGCTACCACAGCATTCTGCAGTGATACGTCATCAAATCTGCTTTGTGCTTAGTGGGACTATCATTTGTTTTTCAACAGGATAATGACCCAACACATCTCCAGGCTGTGTAAGGGCTATTTGACCAAGAAGGAGAGTGATGGAGTGCTGCATCAGAAGATCTGGCCTCCCAATCTCAACCCTGGGATAGTTGGACTGCAGATGCTCAGCATATGTGGGAACTACTTCAAGACTGGAAAAGCATTCCAGGTGAAGCTGGTTGAGAGAATACCAAGAGTGTGCAGGCTGTCATCAAGGCAAACATTCTACTTTGAAGAATCTAAAATCTAAAATATATTTTGATTTGTTTAACACTTTTTTGGTTACTACATGATTCCATAGGTCATAGTTTGATTCTTCACTATTATAATAGAAAATAGTGAATGAGTAGGTTGTCTTTTGACTGGTGGTCCTTTGTGTTCTTGTCTTTATACCTGCAGACAAAGAAAGTGAGCAGTCCCATCTTCACCCAAAACAGCTAGCCTTCAACATATTCTAATGGCCTACATATTATTCTGTTGATTGATATCCATTGAATTGTGTCCTTTTTCTTTTGCACAATATGAAAAGGTAGATGGTATCATCATCTTACCTTAAAGCCGGGCTGTCCTTTCAAATTCAGTGTTTGTTAGGTTCCTGCAAGGACCCCACCAGTGAACCCCATCATATGAACCTTTCGGGGGCATTTTCAGTGCCAGGGAACCCTAGGGTTATAGAAGAACCCTTGTTCATTTTTTGAATGTGGTGGACAGTCAGCCTCCCACTGAGTTGGCTGGTGGAAAGAGACACTTGCACGCACACGCACACACACACACACACACACACACACATAACGACAATTTAAACAAGGCAGAACACAGTCTAGTCAACACATACAATTGACTTGAGATGGAGGAGCTAGCACAGTTACGATATCACATAGACTGTCCCTGTGATGGCCATCTCTATATGGGTTACCGTGAGCAGGGGCACCCAGTCCAGGGTAGAACAGGATTGTGTTTGCAACCACAACCAAAGAAGACAAACACATTTAGTCAATGAAAGCCAGAGAGATGTAGCGTGTTTGTATTCTACAGATATCACAGGGAGATACATTATAGAGTAAATGTTGTACAAGTTGACAAACTCAACATGGGAGGTTATGCAGTAGGCTACAGCAGTATTTAGTTTATCTTGACAATTGTAATCATTTCACTTGATGATATGGCTGATAGCATCTCTATTTCTTGTGACAGCATTCTCAGACCTAATTCCACTGACGGATAGGGAGGCTTTCCTTCTACTGCAGCACATAGTCATAAATGCTCTTAACAGTGTAAATCCTCTAAAGTGCACTCAATTCTATTTCTCATTTCCCACTTCCCTAAAGGAAGTATTTCCACTTAGTGTGCTTGACTGTTAAGTTTTAGTGATTACAGCTAACTACAGTTATATAACATGCTATTCTATAAAATAATTTATTCGTAATTAATATTACCTGATTGAGCTAATCATGTAAATGTAATTAACTACACATAGAGCTGTTATCTTCCGAATAAACATAGTAATATTTTACAATATTAATCGTCATCTTAATTCAGTCTCATCTGGAATGTGGTGATCTAGTTTGGAGTGGACTATATCATTTAGCTGTGTGGAGACAACGATTTTGTTATGGTCATAAGTATTTGTAATTACATTTAATTATTCAGATTTCAAACATCTCGATAGCAGAATGTTTTCATTTCCTGCTTTTTCATGTCCCCTCAACATGTGGACGTGAATCAGCTGTACACTGTGGTATTAGACATCAGTGCAAAAGTGACAAAGCCATCCACAGTTTTTTTTTTTAACTAGATGTGAGGTCAGAGATCAATCCTTTTTGGGTGGAGGTTACTAATTAGCAGAGGAGTGGTGACCAATTCCTTTGATAGCTTGCACATTGTTAGAAAAATTTAAAGGAAAAATGTTCCTATTTTTTTCAAAGTTTGGAATTCATTGGAAGCTGATGCAAAGACAAGTTTAATCTAATAGATGTTGAATACTGTATCAGTAATGTGGAAGTTGAACGTGAATGAATATGCAAAAGCAAACTATGAATCAATGGATTTCCTCCGGGTAGGCTATCTGGGTATTAAACTTTAATTAACCTGAGGTTAATGTTAGAAGCTTTGTCTCATTTGATTGGAAGAACATTAAGTTATGTTCAACAATTTAACTTATTAAATTGAATGAAACGATAATCCATACAATCTCCATTGATTGGATATCATGAATGAGTAGATCAAATGTTGGGAACATTCAACACAAGACCGAATTGTAGCCTTTCTGTTCTACTGGATTACTGAATGGTTTTGCAAAAACCAATTTTACTGATTGATCGATTTAATGTCAAACCTGTATCTTAAATTCTGAGAAGTTGCTTCATCTAGGTTAGTTTGGAAAAAGATGTCTTATTTAGAAAACTCATCAATTTGGATATTATTTAAAATGTCTATTTCAGAATTTAAATTGCCAGACGTATTAAATTGATAAATGTCTGGAAATGTTCCACGAATATTGTGTAGCGGTCAGTGCAGATACATTTCCAGATAGTATATGTTTTATTTGTAATTCAAACATACTATTAGCTGGAACAAGCAGAAATGATCTGTGTAGTAATATCATTTGCATTGCTAGTTATAGCCTAATGTTAGCTAGCTAACATTGCACCTGTTGGTTAGCTGTTTAGCTACCTGCAGATTTATACTACAGCTATGACAATGAAAATGCTGGTTTATTGTGTAGCTAGTGTTAATGAATAAGTATATGGGAAATTCAAGTTGAAACAAGGCGGATAAGGTATAATAATAGACCGTTTATTCAATGCGTAATGATGCACCTTGCACACGGCTCCTTCATCCAGCTCTTATGGTATTTTGAAACATGATATGCAGTCCCTTAAATACATTGAAATGACATAGGTAGAGAGTAATTTCTGGTAAACCTCCAGCCTGGTGTCTATTAAATGACAGAGTTCTTTGTCTTTGAAGTCCATCCCGATGGGGGTCGTCGGGTGTTTGTATTTTATTTATGTTCAATGTGTATTCTCAGTCATTGTCAGTGTATCTACAGAAGAACAGGGGGAGGGTAATGACACAGTGTGCAAGCCACAAATGATTGCAGACAACAGTCAGTGAATGCGTTATTACATGTCTAACTAGGTGAGCCAGCTGATTACATAATCCATCAAGTTACAAGATTACAATATATTTCATGAACATGTGTACATGTCTTGTTTCTGTCCCCAAGCGTTAAATAGGCTCATTAGCTAAAACGTTAACGATTTCTGAAAATCGCAAATAAAATGAAAATAATGCGCCTACTCTCAAGCTTAGCCTTTTCTTTGTCATCCAGATTTTCAAAATATGCTTTTGAACCATAGCAATTCACTAATTTGTGTACAGCTTAGCATTTTGAGTAGCATTTAGCAGCGCAACATTTTCACAAAACCAGATATCCAAATAAATAAAATAATTTACCTTTGAAGACTGGATGTTTTCAATGAGGAACTCTCAGTTACATACCAAAGTGCAGTTTTTCCTGAAAGTGTTTTGTTAGGAGAAATCGCCCGTTTTGTACATCACATTTGGCTACCGAAACGAACCGAAAATTCAGTCACCTACAACGTCAAACTTTTTCCGAATTAACTCCATAATAACAAACATGGCAAACGTTGTTTGGAATCAATCCTCAAGGTGTTTTTTCACATATCTCTTCATTGATATATCGTTCGTAGCCTGCATTCTTCTCTGAATTCTGTGGAAAAATAAGCTGACTTTTGCGCACCAATTTCGGCGCAGGACACCGGCGGACACCTGGTAAATGTGATCTCTTATGGTCAATCTTCCAAGGATATGCCTACATCACAATGCTGCAGACACCTTGGGGAAACGACAGAAAGGGCTGACTCACTCCTCTCGATTCACAGCCATAACAATGGAAAATGAGTCTCAAAATCCTTGGATCGTTTCATCTTATAAACGCTTTTCTAGGGCACACAGAAAATAATTTCATCAAGCTACCAATTATATGCATAGTCGAGCATCAAAATATTTTGCACAATCCTATAGCGCCCCAGAGTTTCAACAGGCTAGACAATAGTGACCCATCCACTTAACTAGATGTGTTTGGGGAGTGGTTATAGCATTTCCTTCACGTGTCAGGAAATCAAATGGAACTATCCGGAGCCGGACTTCCGTTCCGCAAGGTGGAGGAATTTCAACGTAGCACAAGAAAACAAAATGGCTACTTTCCCTTGTTAGCTTTAGGAATACCTAGGATAGGATAAGTAATCCTTCTCACCCCCCCCCCCCCTTAAATGATTTAGATGCACTATTGTAAAGTGGCTGTTCCACTGGATGTCAGAAGGTGAATTCACCAATTTGTAAGTCGCTCTGGATAAGAGCGTCTGCTATATGACTTAAATGTAAATGTAAATGTAAACCCTTCCTTGTGCCTGAAAATGCAGCACATAGGATTACCTTGGCAAGGGAAAGGTTTTGCTTATAACGTATTATGTTCAAACCCCTTTCGGCGTTTTTTGACGATGTTTTAACCGGAACACGCGACAAACAACGAAATGCACCTTGGTCTACTCGTGAGAGGGACAGAGATATATATATCGTTGGTCAAGCTTATATCTCCTGAATTTCAATCGGCTGGCTCTTTGTCCTCGCTCAAGAAATGAATAATGACCGAGCCTACCCACGTCTGAAACGCTCCAGGCAGAAATAGCCCTGCGTTTGGCCAAACGCTCTATTTCTCAGATTTCTATAATTAGCTTTCTCGGCCCTCATACAGGAATGTGTTCGCTTAAGTTACCCGCTGACTACGTCAGCGAACAACACGGGGGCAGGGAATCTTCAGCACACACACACAATAATGTTTGTCTTTAACACTCCAAAAATGTGTACAATAAGCTTGGTATATTATGTAATCTGCTTTTCAATTTCATACAGGCTGAATCAAAATGAAAGCGTCTTTCTATTTTAGATTCCTATCAGCGGCCTCCAATAATGTTGACTTAACCCAGACGTGTGGCCTAGTTCCATAAATGTTCAAATCCTTTCCAGATCATCGAACAATGGTAAATTCTTAGAACAAGTTGAATCAGCAATACAAAATTGGGTTTAATTATTTATTTACTAAATACCTAACTAATCACACAGAATTACACATACACATATTTAAATCATAACTTACGTCATAAAGGTAAACGTCCTTCGCGGTCGGAACAGATATGATGGCTGGTTACACAAAAGAAAAGGAGTGAAAGAGCGGGAAGACTGAGGAACAAAGGGCGAAGCTGTGCTATCGTAAATACAGTATCTTATGCATTCTAAATTACCGCCCATTTGGAAAAGGAAAATGCAATAAATATTTACTCTGAGCTGCGCTTTGGTAGGTTGGTGGTAGATGGAAGGCCTTGTTGCCCAACCGAGTCTTTTGTCCTTTGAAGAATGTCTCTGCTGGTAAATTGAAGACGTCGTAGTAACGTCGTTGTGTGGTAGACAGGATAGTCTGTCTGTTCCTTCCTAACCCTCGTTTGCAGTGGCTGTTGCTAAATCAACGGCTAGAAGGTATCACTTCTGTAGTGAATAAGAGTTCAAAGTTCATACCATTCGCAACCAAAGCTCACGCTGATGTTGGCTTCGTTCTGTAGTTATTATCTGAACCATTCTGACATCAGACCGTCGTCCTCACGTCCTCGGAACAGGAGGTTATATTGTCTTCACATGCTTTTATAGGAAGGGAGAGGAGGGTGCGTTTGAAAAGTTTTATAGCCCATGTCCCTTCACAAGGGGGGGCCACTGATTGAGCAGAGCCCAACTTATGAAAACTGAAATCTCACATTTTAGAAGCTAAAATCACATTTCATCCCATCACGAATAATTTCATATTCAAACATTTAAATTGAACAACAATTCCACGTGAATCCGATAACTCTGATGTGTAGACTTTCCACTGTAGAGTTCATGTCATCTTATCATTGATGAGAATGTCTCAGATGACAACCAAACTGACATCATATTCATTAAGTACCACCGCATATGTTCAATTGGTCGGATTACCAGAATATAGTTAATTTCCCCCCACCTTCTGATGTTCCCAGAATCTCTATGTTAACCAAGGGTTTTGCAAATGTAACATCAGTAGGGTAGAGAGAGGAAAAGAGGGAAAGAGGTATTTATGACTGTCATAAACCTACCCCCAGGCCAAGGTCATGACAACAGTAAGTACGCGTATCTCTAATTTGGCTCTGTGGGCTAAATCAATCTGACCTCATAGTGCCAGTCAAGTAGACCTATGCATCATTGTGCCGAATTAGCCATTTATACGAGCGTGGGCTTCTCCATGTCGGTTCAGCTACCTACTGCACACAGATCCTCATCCACTGTGCCATGTTTGCTAACCTGCTAATACCACCATGGCTCTGGACTAGCCCCATCACACCCCTATCAGAGATAACCTGGGTCTGCGTCTCACTGGACAGATTGAAGATTCCTGAGCCATTACCAGAGTAAAGTTATGCCTACATATCTGCAGCAGACACATGGTTTCAGTCTGCCAGATTGGCTGCATGTCTCAGGCTAAGAGTAGAGCGGAGCTCAGGCTGCAGCATCTGCAAGACATTAACAAGATGTTCCTGTGCTCTTCTCGAGTCTATCCTCCAGATTCATGTTCAGGCTATTCATCTCCTAAAAAGGTCAATAAAGGCTAGTTGAGTCAGAGTTAATCTTCCAATGGGAGGTGCATTTACACATGAACAACCTGAAGTTGTGAACATACACACTCACGCATGCACTTAGACCTGCACACACACACGCCCCAAAATGGACAGCATTGTCTTAGTCCAGAAATCTTGTTGCAAAAGGTCCAGATTTTGTAAGCTGTTGCACTAAGATTCAGATTCACTCTCTTACTCTCTCCTAAGAGTAGAGAGGAAGACATAACGTTTAGTTGATTGCCAGTTTTATAGGTCAGTATAGCCATTTTTGTTCTTTAATCGGTTATTGTTTTTGTCCTAATTATGTTGCTCTGTCACGAATCTTGCCGAAGATGGTGCCTCTCCCTGTTCGGGCGGCGCTTGGCAGTCGTCGTCGCCGGCCTATTAGCTGCCATCGATTCCCTTTCCGTTTGTTTCTGTTTATTGGGTAATTGGGTACACCTGTTTTGAGTTAGTGTTTGTTTGTAGGCTATTTAAGGGCACTAGGCCCGCTGGGTATTTGTGCGGGCCTGTTTTTTGTTACTCTGTTGTATGGTGGTTTTCGTGTATGTATTCTCCGGACTATTTTGGTCCTGTGTTTGGGCTGGTCAATTGTATGCGCCCTGTGTGTTGGCGTGACCGTTTTTATGCGCCGGAGAATAAATTGACAATCTACTGAACCCTGCTCTCTGCGCCTGATTCCACCCACCACTCCTAGTAAATCGTAACAGAAGCCCGCACCACCTAAATGGAGTCAGCAGGAGCAGCGACCACCCCTCTCCCAACTATGGAGGAGCGCGTTCATCACCATACAGCTGTCCTCCATCGGATCGGTACAGCGATGGACCAGATGATGGAGAGGATGGAACGATGGGAGAGGAGTGGTCTACCGACGTCTACCCCAGCTCCCCCACAGACGACGCCACCTACTCCACCTACGTCGTCCTCTGGGTCCAGCTCATTGCGTCTCCCCCCCGAGGGAGTACGATGGAGCGGCGGCTGGGTGCCAGGGATTTTTGCTCCAGCTCGAGCTCTACCTGGCTACCGTGCATCCGGCTCCCTCAGGTGAGGAGAGTGTGAGCCTCCTCGTCTCCTGTTTAACGGGTAGGGCCCTGGGCTGGGCCAACGCTGTCTGGAACAGCCCAGACCCGGCTCGGGACAACTACCTGGAGTTCACCCACCGTTTTCGAACTGTGTTCGACCACCCACCAGAGGGCAAAGCGGCGGGTGAGCGACTGTTCCACCTCAGACAGGACACGAGGAGTGCGCAGGACTTCGCGTTGGAGTTTAGGACCCTAGCTGCTGGTGCTGGGTGGAATGACAGGGCCCTGATAGACCATTACTGGTGCAGTCTCCGGGAGGACGTCCGCTGGGAGCTAGCTTGTCGGGACACAACACTCCCTGGATGAACTAATAGACATGTCGATTCGATTGGACAACCTGCTAGCTGCCTGCGGGCGTTCAGAAGGGGTCCTGTCAATTCCACCTTCCAGCCCTCCCGCTCCCACTCCGATGGAGTTGGGAGGAGCTGCATCTAGGGAGACCAGAGGAGGAGGCTCCTCCTGCGCCTATTGTGGACGGAGAGGACACACTTCGGACCGGTGCTGGAGGAGTTCCTCTAGGAGTCAAGCTGGCCGGAGGAACACTTCTCGGCCACCCCAGGTGAGCAAGCACCAAACTCACCCAGAGCTCCCTGTTGGTCACATGTTTTTGTTAATTTTTTCCCCTGCGTTTTTTCCCTCTCTTCAGCATAAGGCGCTAGTCGATTCAGGCGCAGATGGGAGTTTTATGGATCGCGGACTCGCCCGTAAATTGGGTATTCCGTTAGTGCAGATAGACCCACCTGTCCCCGTGCACTCCTTAGATAGCCGACCGTTAGGGTCAGGGCTGGTCAGGGAGGCCACGATTCCGCTGGACATGGTAATGCAGGGGGATCATAGGGAGAAGATCAGTTTCTACCTTATTGATTCCCCTGGGTTTCCAGTGGTGTTGGGGGTTCCCTGGCTGGCTATTCACAATCCCCTCATTTCCTGGAAACAAGGGGCTCTTCAGGGGTGGTCAGATGAGTGTTCGGGTAGGGGTATACGAGTTTCCATCGGTGCCATGACAGTGGAGAGTCCAGACCAGGTTTCCACCGTGCACATTCCCCCCGAATATGCCAATTTGGCTATTGCTTTTTGTAAGAAAAAAGCGACCAAATTACCACCCCATCGACGGTGGGATTGCGTGATAAACCTCCAGGAGAACGCTGCACTTCCCCGGAGTCACGTGTACCCACTGTCACAGGAGGAGACGTTGGCTATGGAGACATATGTCACAGAAGCTCTGAGACAGGGGTACATTCGGCCCTCCATGTCACCCGTCTCCTCGAGTTTCTTTTTTTGTGAGGAAAAAGGAGGGAGGTCTGCGCCCGTGCATTGATTATCGAGGTCTCAATTCGATCACAGTGGGTTTTAGTTATCCGCTACCTCTCATCGCTACGGCGGTGGAATCATTCCACGGAGCGCGTTTCTTCACAAAACTGGACCTCAGGAGCGCGTATAATCTGGTGCGTATTCGGGGAGGAGACGAGTGGAAAACAGCGTTTAGTACCACATCAGGCCACTATGAGTACCTCGTCATGCCGTAAGGGTTGAAGAATGCTCCAGCCGTCTTCCAATCCTTTGTAGATGAGATTCTCAGGGACTTGCACGGGCAGGGTGTGGTAGTCTATATTGATGACATCTTGATTTATTCTGCCACACGCGCCGCGCATGTCTCCCTGGTGCGCAAGGTTCTTGGGCGACTGCTAGAGCATGACCTATACGTCACCGCTGAGAAATGTGTGTTCTCCAAACCAGCCGTTTCCTTCCTGGGTTATCGCATTTCCAGCTCGGGGATGGTGATGGAGTGTGGCCGCGTTAACGCTGTGCGTAATTGGCAGACTCCAACCAGTTGAAGGCGCTGTTCACTGAAGCTCCCGTGTTGGCGCATCCGGACCCTTCATAGTGGAGGTGGATGCGTCCAAGGCTGGGCTTGGAGCCGTGCTGTCTCAGCGCTCGGGCATGCCACCGAAGCTCCGTCCCTGCGCTTTCTTTTCTAGGAAGCTGGGTCCGGCGGAGCAGAACTATAATGTGGGGGACCGGGAGTTACTCGCTATGGTAAAAGCCCTGAAGGTGTGGAGACACTGGCTAGAGGGGGCTAAACACCCTTTCCTCATCTGGACTGACCACCGTAATCTGGAGTATATTCGAGCAGCGAGGAGACTGAATCCGCGTCAGGCTAGGTTGGCCATATTCTTTACACGTTTTAGATTTACGATCTCTTATAGACCAGGTTCCCTTAACACTAAGGCCGACGCGCTGTCCCGTCTCTATGACACCGAGGACACCACTCCTAGTAAATCGTAACATGCTCATACATGCTAAATTAGATATAATTTTTCCCCCAGTGTATTTTCAGAATGAAAAGACCTAGTTCAAATTGTAGTTTTGATGACGTAAAGTATAGCAAAGTGGGCCAGTGCTCTAATCGTCAGAGGCACATTTGGAAACGTGCCTGCTTTTATAAGGTATTGACAGCACTGATTGAGTGTGTTCTCCAAACCAGCCGTTTCCTTCCTGGGTTATCGCATTTCCAGCTCGGGGATGGTGATGGAGTGTGGCCGCGTTAACGTGTTTTCTCCCATAAGACTAAACAACTCTTTTTCTAGAACAAATACTTCAGTTGTGAAACTACAGAGAGATATCATGAGTGTGGTGGTAGAAATGGGAAGTACTGGTTTTCATCTTATCAATTAGCTGGACTTTAATAGGCCATGTATTATACTGTGCGTGAGTCTCTCTCAGGAGAAGTCTGCTAAGAGGTTTTCTGTTGGATGTGTGATTAACTTAACTTAAGTTTCTGTCTGAACCTCTAAAATGATTTGAACAAACCAAGCCTCATGCTGGCTTGAAGGTAGGTCCATACCTGGCTGCAACATGTTTTTCATTAGGGATTTTGTTGCAGGATTACAGGACTAGGCTTCATTACAGGACTAGGCTTCATGTGCAGGGGAGCTGTAATATGACATCCTGGCATGAAATAGCATTTTCTCTTCATCCTATTCTTACTAAATCTTCCCAAACATGATGGTGGATGGGAGGCCCCTCGGATCAACCTCCCACTGTGTGTGCTGGGGGAAAGAGACGCCTGCTGTCTTGTGGGGCACACGGTCACACACGGTCACACACACACACACACACACACACACACACACACACACACACACACACACACACACACACACACACACGAACAAAACAAGGATAATGACAATACCCACCCAGAACCCTCTTTAAACAAGGCAGTTTAGCATCAACACACACAGCGGAGGTGACCTGTAATGGAGGAGATGGTCTCAGCACCGTTACGATAGCACATAGACTGGTCCCTGTGATGGCCATCTAGAACACGGATTGCGTCAACTAAAGTTTAGTCAACTAAAGTTTATTTTGACAAACTGTAATAATTTCACTTGATGATATGGCTAATATCCGGTCCCTGCATCTCTATTTCTTGTGACAACATTCTCAGACCAAATTCCTGACCTTGTTCCTGTGCTCTTCTCGAGTCTATCCTCCAGATTCATGTTCAGCCATTGGAGCCCCAGGTTATCCATCTCCTAAAAAGGTCAATAATGGCTAATTCAGTCAGAGTTAATCTTCCAATGGGAGGTACTAATTGTTTTCAACACCTTCTCCTGCCCCGACAAGACCACAAATTTCACTCTTTATAACTGCAGTTATGGAGGTCACCAAGTATGGAGGCAGTAATTACCCCTAATAGCAAACCCCTTTGAACAAACAAGCTTCATGGAAAGCATTTCCTAAAGATGTGTTCAGGTGTTTTGTTTTATTTTCCCGGTTATGAAAAAATAATTGACATTAAGTAAAGCCAGGTTAGAAAATCAACAAGCCAATGTCCTCTGAATATTACTGTAATTTAGTTGACTTTACAGAAATGCACTCTATGATCCATCTTTGAGGTTAATACACTGAGTCAAGCCACCTCAATCTGATCAGTGTTCTGTGGCTAGGGGTTTTGTTTGGCCCATGACCAGCTTCCCCTTTCGAACCACCATCCATGTCTCTCTCCCCTGCTGTGTGCGTGTGTGTGTGTGTGTGTGTGTGTGTGTGTGTGTGTGTGTGTGTGTGTGTGTGTGTGTGCGTGTGCGCAATTCAGTGGATGAGACACTGGTGAGGCTGGTGAATGGATCAGGCCCTCACGAGGGGAGAGTGGAGGTGTTCCACGAGAGACGCTGGGGAACGGTGTGTGATGACGTCTGGGACAAGAAGGACGGCGACGTGGTCTGCAGGATGCTTGGCTACAAAGGAGCCTTCGAGATCCATAAAACAGGCCGGTTTGGACAAGGTAAGCCTTTTGGCTTTTTTTTTATCTCTATGGAGATTTGAACTAACTACAGTGCAGACTGTGATAAACTTGTGGAGGCGGATTAGGATTTTTACAATTTTTTTGTTGTAATTGTACTTTTTTATGGTGGGTATTAGTGCACAAAGCATTTGAAAACTACTGAGATTCATATACGTTTACAGGGAACATCATATGAGCCAGATGCCATCAAAAATGTGCCAGTGGTAATATCCATCTGTTTCCTCTCTTATGACCTATTTTCCACAACCATCATTACATCATGCATACACACACATCTATGTTTGGTCCAATCAAAATATTAGGGTTTTGTTCAAATTAATCTGGACAAAACAAAAAAAAACAAATCTAATTCCAATAACCATTTTTTTTAAATTAACAATAATTCACATTTACTTTTGAGGATTAATTAAAGAGTTGTAAATGTGTCTTTCTTTCATAGACCCCATTTGCGAAGCAAAATGTTGTTTCTTTATTCTTGACCTCATCCTGACCCATATTTGTATCTATAATTATGTTAGAGGTGACATTGTACATGGTCAATACAATAAATTATTTTCAAAATAAGTGTTGAGATGCTGGGTAAACCAGTTTAGGAGGCATGTCTAGTTAAAATAAACCCAACAGTGATGTATTAGGCCCAGTCCAAACATCTGTGGTGAATGTACACTATACTATACTGGTCCTGGCCAAGTTTCCTTTTCAAGTTCATGCTGCACTCAATATGTTTCAGTTATTCAATGTTCTGTAGTTGGTGGTGCTCAAACTTGGAGTCTTCTCTCATGGTGCTACATGTGGTAGAATGACCTTAAAGCAGAAACTCTGATCATACAGAGTGTGTTTGCCAACATTCTGAGGGAAAATATTGCTCACACTAAAAGTTCAAAATGTTTCTGTGAACAAACGGATAGAGTAGACAGACGGTAGGTCTACCAGGTCCTGGTCCCTTCCCAACAGTACTGCTGGTCATAAAGTATATGGAAAACAATACGGAACGATATTTCCGTACACACAAAGGGCCTCCTTTGAGCATTAGTGATACTACTACTTTTGAGGGAAGACACACAAATACATCAAATAAAATAGCTGAAATGGAGACATTAGTTCCTAACTACACACATAGTTCTCATTGTAGATGTATATTTACACGATATATCAGACAAGCCCTGGCATTTAAAGGGTTGATGGTCTCGTCTGCGACCTCCAGCCAGTGTAGGATATTTTTGGCCTCTTATCTTATATCAAGTCCGTCTATGAATCCCCTCACTGGTACACAGCCCCGATAGGCCTATGGGGATGAGGCCCACATGCACATCTGTAAACTGTCATCTTAGAGTGAAAGAAATGAATGTCTGATTCAGGATATAAAAAGCATATTGTACTTTTTTGTGCTCATTATGTTGCCAGCATTCGAATATAACCCTGAAGCAAACAAAGACCAGGAATTATAACGTGAAATCTCATTCAAATGTGGGATAAGAAAGACATGCTTATGCTAATGTTAACTTTGTGGGAACCTTTTGTGGGGAGAGTTATATCCTTATGACATATTGCATTTAAAACATATATTATTCTGGATTGGTTTGGTAAACTGTATATAGTGAGTATAAGAAACATTAAGAACACATTCCTATTATTGAGTTGCACTCCCCCCTTTTGCCCTCATAACAGCCTCAATTCGTCTGGGCATGGACTCTACAAGGTGTCAAAAGCTTTTCACAGGGTTGCTGGCCCATGTTGGCTGGATGTCCTTTGGGTGGTGGACCATTCTTGATACACATGGGAAACTGTTGAGAAAAATCCATCAGCGTTTCAGTTATTGACACAAACCAATGTGCCTGGCACCCACTACTATAGCCCGTTCAAAGGAACTTACATTTTTTTGTCTTGCCTATTCACCCACTGAATGGCACACATTCCCAATCCATGTCTCAAGGCTTAAACATCATTCTTTAACCTGTTTCCTCCCCTTCATCTACACTGATTGAAGTGGATTTAACAAGTGACGTCAAGAAGGGATCATAGCTTTCACCTGGATTCACTATGGTTTTCCTGCATGTATATTATCCCTTGTTGTTATAAATCAAACAAAGTTGTAGTTATGTTAGGCATACAGTGCATTCGGAAAGTATTCAGACCCCTTGACTTTTTCCACGTTTTGTTACGTTACAGCCTTATCCTAAAATAGATGTTTTTTTAAAATCAATCTACAGACAATACCCTATAATGACAAAGCGAAAACATGTTTTTTTAGACATTTTTGAAAATGTATTAAAAATAAAAAACAGAAATACCTTATTTTCATAACTATTCAGACCCTTTGCTATGAGCCTTGAAATTGAGCTCAGGTGCATCCTGTTTGCATTGATCATTCTTGAGATATTTCTACAAATTGATTGGAGTCCACCTGGGGTAAATTCAATCGATTGGACATGCTTTGGAAAGGAACACACCTGTTTATATAAGGTCCCACAGTTGACAGTGCATGTCAGAGCAAAAACCAAGCCATGAGGTCAACGGAATTGTCCGTAGAGCTCTGAGACAGGATTGTGTCAAAGGCACACATCTGGGGAAGGGTACCAAAAAATGTCTGCAGCATGGAAGGTCCCCAAGAACACAGTGGCCTCCATCATTCTTAAATGGAAGAAGTTTGGAACCACCAAGATTCTTCCTAGAGATGTCTGCCCGGCCAAACTGAGCAATCAGGGGAGAAGGGCCTTGGTCAGGGAGGTGACCAAGAACCCAATGGTCATTCTGACAGAACTCCAGAGTTCCTCTGTGGAGATGGCAGTCATTCTGGAAGGATCTCCCATCTCTGCAGCACTCCACCAATCATGGTAGGGTGGCCAGACGGAAACCACTCCTCAGTAAAAGGCCCATGACAGCCCACTTGGAGTTTGCCAAAAGACACCTAAAGGACTATCAGACCATGAGAAACAAGATTCTCTGGTCTGATGAAACCACGATTGAACTCTTTGGCCTGAATGCCAAGCATCACTTCTGGAGGAAACCTGGAACCATCCCTACGGTGAAGCATGGTGGTGGCAGCATCATGCTGTGGTGATGTTTTTCAGCGGCAGGAACTGGGAGACTAGTCAGGATCGAGGGAAAGACGAACGGAGCAAAGTACAGAGAGATCTTTGATGAAAAACTGCTCCAGAGGGCTCAGGACCTCAGACTGGGGTAAAGGTTCACCTTCCAACAGGACATTGACCCTAAGCACACAGCCAACACAATGCAGGAGTGGCTTCGGGACAAGTCTCTGAATGTCCTTGAGTGGCCCAGCCAGGGCCCGGACTTGAACCTGATCGAACATCTCTGGAGAGACCTGAAAATAGCTGTGCAGCGATGCTCCCTATCCAACCTGACAGAGTTTGAGAGGATCTGCAGAGAAGAATGGGAGAAACTCCCCAAAAACCGGTGGGTCAAGCTTGTATCATCATACCCAAGAAGACTCGTTGCTGTAATCGCTGCCAAAGGTGCTTCAACAAGGTACTGAGTCAAGGGTCTGAATACTTATGTAAATATGATATTTCAGTTTTTTTATATATTTATACATTTGCAAAAATTTTCTAAAATCTGTTTCTGCTTTGTCATTATGGCCTTTTGTGTGGAGATTGATGAGGAAAAACACATTTTAATCCATTTTAGAATAAGGCTGAATACTTTCCGAATGCACTGTATATTTGAGGTCCTATGTCTTTCTCTAACCTGCTTATTTGGCAAGTAGGTAAATTAGATCGGACACAGTGTATCTTTTGTTTGTTTTGAATCTAATCCTTCAGTTACCCTCAACCCCTCCCATCTGTATCTGAAGACCATCCAGTTTTGTTTTCTATTTACTGTATATGTTTAACTGTGCTGTTTCACAAATGTTCTGAACCTATACATAATGATTGAAAGTGAATTATGTTCTCAAACCCAATGATGAATTCAGTGTCCCACATCTACTGTTGTAACTCACAACTCATTATCATGAACAATGGAGTTCCTAAGCTTGTGTTCATACGTTGGACATTCATTTTGCACATCATTCTTCAGACAGCAATTAGTACTCAAAGCCATCGAGAGATTTTGACTGGGTCTTGAAATTATTTTCATTTGGACCGGGAAACAGGCACTAGAGGGTGTCCTCTCGTATGTTTGTCGGCCTCTCAGTTCTGTCTTCAATGTAATTGATACCACAATAAACCCAATTTCAGACATAGATTCAATGCCAGAGGTCCCCTCTGGTGGCTCTTGGCTACCCTGCCTGGTGCCTGGAGAGAGGAGAGACTTGCGCCAGTCTCCAGAGCCTCTGTGTTTGTGAAGCCATGACATGCTCGCATCCCTCTGCCAGATATCTGCCTCACATTGACGCTTCCAAGGGCTCTCAGAGGAGAGTAGTGTGATGAGTACGAGGAGCCTGAGTATGACCAGACCAGACTGCTATCACACTCTCTTTTATTCAGATAAAGACTGTGATTTGCGAAGAAAAACAATAGAATAGCAGGTGCCTGATACTTGGCCGCCCCTATATTCCCTCCCTGTATATCCCTCCTTTATCATCTTAGCTGTGAATCATACTTTTCTGTAAGTCCTGAATACTGGAGTCGATCTGGATGTTTTTTTATTAATAACAATGGGAGGCTGAGAGGACATATGTTCACTGTTAGGTTCATCTTGACTAAAGAATTTCTGCCCTCTTCGTCTGTCTGTCTGGTCTGTCTGTCTGGTCTGTCTGTCTGTTTCGATCTCTCTCTCTATACAGGTACTGGGCTCATCTGGATGGATGATGTGGCCTGCGTTGGGAACGAGGACACCATTCACCAGTGCAAGTTCTCAGGCTGGGGTAAGACAAACTGTGGGCACGTGGAGGATGCGGGGGTGACATGCAACACCTAACACCCACCATTTGAACCCCCACCGAGTTCAGTTACAAACTGCTGAGATTAGTTGCAGTTGACAGGCAGCGTAAGGTAGAGCAGAAGAGCTGTATCCTGCTGTCCTACACCCACCCACCGCTGTGGGCAACTGATTTGACAGTTATGTGCAAACATGCTTTGATTTGAGACCCCTTAGGGCCTCTTGGATGGCTATTGTTCATGTAAAGTAGGTTTATCAATAGCAGATACTTCTTAGCTGAACTAGAATCAGTGCCAAAAATGGACCAATTTAAAAAATGGTCAGTCACAAATGTTTGTCAAATTTTTGATAGATAAAGCGATTACAAAGAAATGAAAGGGGAAGAGATGCCATTTTAAATGGATGTATGACTTGGCCCTAGTACGATTTATTGGTTTGTGTCTGACAATTTGACTTATTTCTGCCTGTAGAGCCAAGCATTGTTTTTTATCATCATGCATGAGAGTCTCTCTCTCTCTCTCTCTCTCTCTCTCTCTCTCTCTCTCTCTCTCTCTCTCTCTCTCTCTCTCTCTCTCTCTCTCTCTCTCGTGTTTTTGCTTCTCCCTTCAACAGTTTTTTTTTGTTAGAGCCCAAAAATGTCACCCTCTTCATCGATAATTGCATGGGCGGTTGGAAGATTGACGCTTGGTTTACGTATGGAAACCATGACTCTAATGATGAGTAAGACAAATTACAGCCTCAGAGGGCAGTGTGGGGAAAATAAAGTGAAATGGTAAAACATGCACAACGAATTGAGGTTTCTCACAGGAAATGAAACAGGGAAATATGTATTATTGTGTGAAATAAACAAAACCAACCCCTGATGTAAGATACTTCCACAAGTAAATCACGTGTTGACGTGATATGATGGCTGTAAGAAAAATATTTCTGTAGATGATCCCTTGCCAAATATTGATTTGGGATAAACAATGAAACGTGCGGAGGTCCTGAGGACTAGGTTTGATCCACTCTCAGACTCATGAATCTGGACTATCTCAGTATTTCATCTGGAGCAGTGGACCAGCTCCCCTCAGAAATGGTCCTCACTTTTATCAACTTATGTTCATGCGCAGACAAGTGCTGTAGAGGTGTTGCAAAGTACTCGTTTTCTAAGCCAACAGCCAAGGAGAATGCCTTACAATCTCTATATATTTTCACTCAGACTGATCATGCTTCCCTCTTGGGAAAGGTCGTTCAACAGAAAAGAAAGGAGAAAAAATGTTTTCTACATAAAATATTTTCATACGAAACATTTATTCTGGTAGATATTATTCTGATAGATATTCCTACAGTACGTGATCATCTCTATTATAATCCTGTCTCAGACATTCAACCAGGGTGCAGTTAGTCTGTGAACATAACAGAGGTTATTCTTGCATGGATCTTCAACTGTGCTGGAAATGAATCACTGTCATGCAATGCTTTTTCACATACGTTTAAGGGAGCAGACTGCACACATTTGCTTTGTATAATAGGGACCACAAACCCAAGTTCCCACTTCAGGATCATACTATCAAATGCCAGGATGGTATGATTGCTATGTGAAGTCGAGATTGGTTGATTTGTTATACTATGGTTATACTGTGGCCCTAATCACCACTTTTATTGGACAAAGGGACTGCTGAGGAATGTAAATATCTGCTTATCGATTTTGCTGGTCATAACACCCAGACAACAATACCTGAAGTAGTATGAAATAGATAAATAAATACAGTGAATATGTGACAAGAATATTTCATATGACAATACTTTTTACTAGATTTTTCAGATTTTTTTAATTGTTCATGTACCATGGAAATAATAAAATATACATTTGTTTATACATGTGGACTTGATTATTTTCTGATTAAGATGAAAGTGGTTTGAGGTAGTTCAGTTGAAAGCTAAGTGATCCTAGCCCATACCCTAGATACAGTACATCAAGAGAACAGGTGAGAAGGGATAGAGGAAGTTGGGTATGTCATCTCTGGTTTGACAACTGAGAAGCAATTACCTTAAAAGTGGTTCCACATGAAGGACGAAAATAGAAATGATTGCTGGAGAATCACCTGATCACCTCAGCATATGGTGAGCCTAGGGAGAACAAAGACCCTGAATTACGGCTGAGGGGAAGATGCTTCTAAACAATGTTTGAACTTTTATTGGATGAAACATTTCTATGGAAGGTAATAAGAACATATTTAATTTTGCATTGTGAAATGTTTAGGTTAATCTGTTTCATACACTCCCATTGTGAAAAGTCCTTAGCATCTGGAACTGTCTCAAATTATTTTATACCCTCAGTTTTATGTCAAATGCAGTATTTTATTTGAGGTATGACCGAGGACAATATTTATGAAGCGATAATTCAGGGGAATTCAGGGGAACCGTTGGACTCCATTATCCTCTATAGTTCCCAGAGGACCTCTCTCTGGCATTAACTTCCATGACTGTCACATTGAGTCAGCTCTGTAAGAGGGGTTTGAAATAACAGTGCAACCATTTATAGAGATTTTGTGCAAGGGGTAGTGGGCTCAATAACTATACCTCTTCAGTCCATTTATAGAAAAAAACTACATTGTTCAGAGCAGTTTAGGGTCACGTCACAGAACTCAGCGAGAGAAAGAGCAGTTCCAGTAATCAGCACTGCTAGAAGTGTAAGCTTCCCCAGAGCCTTCCTGAACTCCCCCATGTGTCCATGTGTATTCTGGACAGGATAAGTTCTATAAGAAAGAGTCCTCCCTTGAGATTTGACAAAGGCTGTTTGCTATTGTAAACTAGAGAGAGTTATCAGTGGCTGTTGGCCTGGATTTCCTGAACAATCTTCTGTCTCCTGTGTCTGGGAGGATGAATGATTGAATGTTCAGATAAAGATGCTGCTGAGAGCTGTGTTGGAACACACATTCTGTCAACATATCCATATAGCTACAGAATGTATTAATATACAGTACCAGTCAAACGTTTGGACACACCTACTCATTCAAGGGTTGTACTTTATTTTTACTATTTTCTACATTGTAGAATGATAAGACATCAAACTATGAAATAACACATATGGAATCATGTAGTAACCAAAAAATATTTTGGATTCTTCAAAGTAGCCACCCTTTGCCTTGATGACAGCTTTGCACACTCTTGGCATTCTCTCAACCAGCTTCGTGAGGAATGCTTTTCCAACGGTCTTGAAGGAGTTCCCACATATGTTGAGCACTTGTTGGCTGCTTTTCCTTCACTCTGCCGTCCAACTCATCCCAAACCATCTCAATTGGGTTGAGGTCGGGTGATTTTGGAGGTTCAGGTCATCTGATGCAGCACTCCATCTTGGTAAAATAGCCCTTACACAGCCTGGAGGTGTGTTGGGTCATTGTCCTGTTGAAAAACAAATGATCATCCCACTAAGCGCAAACCAGATGGATGGCGTATCACTGCAGAATGCTGTGGCAGCCATGCTGGTTAAGTGTGCCTCGAGTTCTAAATAAATCACTGACAGTGTCACCAGCAAAGCACCATCACACCTCCTCCTCCATGCTTCACGGTGGGAATCACACATGCAGAGATTATCCAATCACCTACTCTGTGTCTCACAAAGACACAGCGATTGGAACCATAAATCTCAAATTTGGACTCATCACACCAAAGGACAGATTTCCACCGGTCTAATGTCCATTGCTCGTGTTTCTTGGTCAAAGCAAGTCTCTCTTCTTGTTGGTATCCTTTAGTAGTGGTTTCTTTGCAGCAATCTGACCATAAAGGCCTGATTCACGCAGTCTCTTCTGAACAGTTGATGTTGAGATGTGTCTGTTACTTGAACTGCAATTTCTGAGGCTGGTAACTGTAATGAACTTATCCTCTGCAGCAGAGGTAACTCTGGGTCTTCTTTTCCTGTGGCGGTCCTCATGAGAGCCAGTTACATCATAGTGCTTGATGGTTTTTGTGACTGCACTTGAAGAAACTTTCAAAGTTCTTGAAATGTTCAGTAGTGACTGACCTTCATGTCTTAAAAGTAATGATGGACTGTTTTTTCTCTTTGCTTATTTGAGCAGTTCTTGCCATAATATGGACTTGGTCTTTTACCAAAAAGGGCTATCTTCTGTATACCACCCCTACCTTGTCACAACACAACTGATTGGCTCAGACGCATTAAGAAGGGAAGAAATTCCACAAATGAATTTTTGACAAGGCACACCTGTAAATTGAAAAGCATTCCAGGTGACTGGGACTACCTCATGAAGCTGGTTGAGAGAATGCCATGAATGTGCAAGCTGTCATCAAGGCAAACGGTGGCTATTTTGAAGAATCTCAAACATGTTTTGATCTGTTAAACACTTTTTTGTTTACTACATGATTCCATGTGTTATTTCATAGTTTTGATGTATTCACTGTTATTCTACAATGTAGACAATAGTACAAATAATGAAAAACCCCTGAATGAGTAAATGTGTCCAAACTTTTGACTGGTACTGTGTATACACTGGACATGATCCAAAATACTGTAAAGCTAAACAATAAGCCATACATGGTCAAAATGCAGTTGATTATTCAAGTAAAACAATGGACAAATAAACCATGTCTACAGAACAATGTTTGACATTGAAAACATGCATGAAATGATTCAATTGTGGATTTCCCCAAATCTACCCAATTTGAGCAGAGCCAGGGACAGCTCCTTCTCCCCAACCAGAGCCCATGCTGAGGTTTGACCAAGGAACACACTCTACTTTTCTATGAAACCAACCACAACATGTAGCAAGCACAGAAAAATTTGCCAATTTCCCTCTGAGGTTTAGTTGAACATTTGTTTTCTAACCAAGGTACTGTGTTCTTCATATTATACTATGTTTCTGCTATATCAGGTTGAAGGAAAGAGAGGAAACTACATGTAGCCTGGCGGGTAGGAGCGTTGTGCCAGTAACAGAAAGGTTGCTAGATCGAATCTCTGAGCTGACAAGGTAAAAATCTGTTGCTCTGAGCAAGGCAGTGAACCCACTGTTCCCTGGGTGCTGATGACGTAGATGTTGATTAAGGCACGACTCTGAAATGTAGAAGAGACATTTCAATTGAATGCATTCAGTTGTACAATTGATTAGGTATGTCCCTATTGAAATCAGTTTTTACCATGGATTAAACAGCATGCAGTACCACCTGGAAGTGCAATATGGCTTGGGCATGGTCTGCCCATGGCTATGTGGAGAAATCAATGAGCCCCAACTGTGCTTGGGATGACTGTAGACACACATGCAGGCTGCAGCAGACATCTGCTCAAATGTGGCTGGATAAATAACAAATGAAACACGGAATTTGTTCCTGGATCTGCAGAATATCCGAAATTATGGATATCTCTAAACTACTAATCCAGGATTCGGGCCCAAAGATAAACATGTAACAAAAAGGAAGTTTCATTATAGCGCTTGATGGTTTTTGCAACTGCACTTGAAGAAACTTTCAAAGTTCTTGAAATGTTTCGTAGTGAAGGTGTTCTTAATGTTTTGTACACTCAGTATAGATATGCCCACAGTCCGTCCACACACAACTTTCCTCTCTATTTAGCGCCTAAGTCTGCTCTCTGGTGGTGTAATCAATGTATTTTACTTTACAAATATTTTCTACAAGTATAAACAGAGTTTTAATCAAACCAGAAACACCATTAGCTACATCAGTACTTTATATTATACACAAAACAATGTGTTAATGCCCTGACCTGTATTTCAGATAATTGGGAGGCGACATATTTTAGAAACGCTTTTTTCAATAATTTTGACATATTGAAGTTTGTCCTTCTAGGGCGCCTATATTTGACATACGAAAACATTTTGGATTTTAAACGTTGGGCGCCTTTTCTACTGCATCTTTTGTGATCAAGACAATACAGGACAGAAATATTGGTAAGAATAATCACTGAATTTGTTCATAAACCTTATCACATTATGCTGTAACGTTAGTTACGTAAAAATATAATATTCGCACTTGAGTAAATTAGGTCGTTGATCGTTGATCCTAGAACCCCTATAACCATCCCTGCCTCCCCTTTCATGGAGAAACTGGGATGTGGAACTGGGGTAAATGTTTATCTCATGAACAGGTGTGTTTTGTGGGATAACCTTTATGTAATTCATCCTTAATTCCAGCCAACTATAGACATATTTCCACATGTTAAATACACATCATTGGTATATATTTCCTATACATCTCTTTACAGTATATTCTGTCATTTAGCTTCTCAATATCATCTATGGAGTTGGTATGTCATGCTCCTATGTGCTCTTTTGCAGACTTGGTCCATTTAACCAGTCTCCATGGGCTGTCAAAAAGATCAACAGCAAATGTGCCTCAAAACAGGTGGGTGTATTCCAGAGAAGACTCGGTGACGAGGCAAAGATCCTGAAAGGCCTGCACCACCCAAACATTGTTGGATTCCGTGCCTTGGCCACTGCCAAGGATGGCTCCAAGTGCCTGGCCATGGAGTATGGTGGGGAGCAGTCCCTGAACGACCTGATCGAGAGAAGAGGGCCTGAAGGCTTTTCCAGCTGCCACCATTGACAAAGTGGCCTTACATGTGGCACGTGGCCTACAGGTAACATCCTGCTCATCTTTTGAATCTAGTTTTCACCTGGTGTTGATCTGGAATGGGTTACAGGGGGAGGAATGGAGATACAGCTTGTAACATAATGCTGTAATACCAGGAGTACTGTAGTGTCGACTGGATGTGATCATCCAGCTCATCGATATGGATTGGCTCTATTCTCATGCTTTGGGGCCGAGAGGTCATGTAAGCAAATGTAATTCAAGATTGCTGTTATACATTTCCCCTCAATCAACGTGAATAATATGTGGTGATGAAGGGTATTTGAAGGGTATCCATTAGTGTCATTACGTCAACAATTTCAGGTTTAGGATTTCAAATGTTCTGTAATCCCCTGAAGGGGTGTTGCTTTATGCAGCAGTTCTTAAACAGCACCATTACTGAGTATAGTAATCTTTGATTCATGGCCTAGCTATGACCAAATTAACTGAAAAACCACCATGAAACACCCCTCTTAAATGGAAATGATTTTCCTGTTTTCTCATTCACTGTCAGTTACCAGATGCTTCATGTTATTCCATATTTTAATGGGAATCAAACGCATATGGCTGTGTACAATTTGGTATAGAAAATATATTAAGGAAACGCTTGAAATGTATATTTGTTTCACCTTCAGTACCTTCACAACGCGAAGAAGCTACTACATGGCGACATGAAGTCTTGCAATGTTGTCATCAAGGGAAACTTTGAGACTGTCAAAATCTGTGATGTAGGAGTCTCCTTGCAGTTGGATGAGAATATGAAAGGTAGATATCACCATCTGAGCTCAATACATACTCTCAAACACTGGTAAAATAGGCAGGACTTGGTATTTTGGTCACTTTTCTACATCTGTTGCTGTTGTTAGACAACCTGTCTTTGTCTCTGTTTAGAAAGTGTGAACCTGAGAAATTAGCCGGATGTAGGACCTGAACAAAATGCATTCCTAGCCCTCTTTAGTTTAGGTCTTGGGGTGTAATGCCAAACATCTGTTGTTCTTGCAACATAGCTGTTGATGATTTTCACAGTGTTGCGCGCACTCATGTCCTGAGCCTAATGGAACACATGCCCAGTGGTTACGTCATGCTCATGCTTTCTCGGAAACACAGCGTTTCTATTCATAGTAGGGATGCTGTAGGGAAGGGTATAGAGTAACAAACAATGTGCAGGTGGTTTGCTATTTAAACAATCTATTTTATTCATCAAATTGTATTTGTCACATGTACCGAATACAACAGCTGTAGACCTTACTGTGAAATGTTTACTTACAAGCCCTTAACCAACAATGCAGTTCAAGAAATAGAGTTATGGAAATATTTACAAAATAACCTAAAGTAAAAAGTAAAACAATAAAATAACGAGACTATATACCGGGTGTACCTGTACAGAGTCAATGTGGAGACTATATACCGGGGGTACCTGTACAGAGTCAATGTGGAGACTAAATACCGGGGCTACCTGTACAGAGTCAATGTGGAGACTATATACCGGGGCTACCTGTACAGAGTCAATGTGGAGACTATATACCGGGGGTACCTGTACAGAGTCAATGTGGAGACTATATACCGGGGGTACCTGTACAGAGTCAATGTGGAGACTATATACCGGGGTACCTGTACAGAGTCAATGTGGAGACTATATACCGGGGCTACCTGTACAGAGTCAATGTGGAGACTATATACCGGGGTACCTGTACAGAGTCAATGTGGAGACTATATACCGGGGGTACCTGTACAGAGTCAATGTGGAGACTATATACCGGGGGTACCTGTACAGAGTCAATGTGGAGACTATATACCGGGGCTACCTGTACAGAGTCAATGTGGAGACTATATACCGGGGGTACCTGTACAGAGTCAATGTGGAGACTATATACCGGGGCTACCTGTACAGAGTCAATGTGCAGGGGTACCGGTTAGTCGAGGTCATTAGTACATGTGCAGTAGGTAGGGGTAAAATGACTATGCATAGATAATAAACTAGGAGTAGCAGCCGTGTTAAAAGAAAGGAGAGGGGGTGTCAATGTAAATAGGCCGGGTGGCCATTTTATTAATGTTCAGCAGTCTTAGGACTTTGGGGTAGAAGCTGTTAAGGAGCCTTTTGGACCTAGGCTTGCCTTGCGGTAGCAGAGAGAACTGTCTGACTTGGGTGACTGGAGTCTGACATTTTTTGGGGCCTTCCTCTGACACCACCTGGTATATACAGTGCATTCTGAGAGTATTCAGACTCCTTGACTTTTTCCACATTTTGTTACGTTACAGCCTTATTCTAAAATTGATTACTTTTCTTCCTCATCAATTGACATATAATACCCCATAATGACAACCAGAAAACAGGTTTTTAGAAAAGTTTGCAAATGTATTAAACATAAACTGAAATGCCTTACTTACATAAGTATTCAGACCCTTTGCTATGAGTCTCAAAATTGAGCTCAGGTGCATCCTGTTTCCATTGATCATCCTTGAGATCTTTCTACAACTTGATTGGAGTCCACCTGTGGTAAATTCAAATGATTGGACATAATTTGAAAAGGCACACACCTGTCTATACAAGGTCCCACAGTTGACCGTGCAAGTCAGAGCAAAAACCAAGCCATGAGGTCGAAGGAATTGTCCTTAGAGCTCCGAGACAGGATTGTGTCGACGCACAGATCTGGGGAAGAGTAACAAAACAGTTCTACAGCATTGAAGGTCCCCAAGAACACAGTGGCCTCCATCATTCTTAACTGGAAGTTGTTTGGAACCACCAAGACTCTTCCTAGAGCTGGCCGCCCAGCCAAACTGAGCAATCAGGAGGGGGGCCTTGGTCAGGGAGGTGACAGAGAACCCGATTGTCCCTCTGCAAGAGCTCCAGAGTTCCTCGGTGGAGACGGGAGCACCTCCCGGAAGGACAACCAGCTCTGCAGCACTCCACCAATCAGGCCTTTATGGTAGAGTGGCCAGACGGAAACTACTCCTCAGTAAAAGGTACATGACAGCCCACTTAGAGTTTGCCAAAAGGCACCTAAAGACTCTGACCATGAGAAACAAGATTCTCTGGTCTGATGAAACCACAATTGACCTCTTTGGCCTGAATGCCAAGTCTCACGTCTGGAGGAAACCTGGCACCATCCCTACGGTTAAGCGTGGTGGTGGCAGCATGCTGTGGTGATGTTTTTCAGCTGCAGGATCAAGGGAAAGATGAACAGAGAAAAGTACAGAGAGATCATTGATGAAACCTGCTTCAGAGCGACTGGGGCGAAGGTTCACCTTCCAACAGGACAACGATCCTAAGCACACAGCAGAGACAACGCCGGAGTGGCTTCGGGACAAGTCTCTGAATGTCCTTGAGTGGCCCAGCCAGGGCCCGGACTTGAACCCGATCAAACATCTCTGGACAGACCAGAAAATAGCTGTGCAGCAATGCTCCCCATCCAACCTGGCAGAGTTTGAGAGGATCTGCAGAGAAGAATGGGAGAAACTCTACAAATACTGGTGTGCCAAGTTTGTAGCATCATACCCAAGAAGACTCGAGAATATAATTGCTGCCAAAGGTGCTTCAACAAAGTACTGAGTAAAGGGTCTGAATACATATGTAAATGTGATAGTTTTCAAAAAAATGCATACATTTGCAAAGATTTCTAAAATCCTGTTTTTGCTTTGTCATTATGGGGTATTGTGTGTAGATTGATGAGGGGGGGAAACAATGTCATCTATTTTAGAATAAGGAAAGTGGGATACTTAGTCAGTTGTACAACTGAATGCCTTCAACTGAAATGTCTTCTGCATTTAACCAAACCGCTCTGAATCAGAGGCTGTAATGTAACCAAATGTGGAAAAAGTCAAGGGTTCTGAATACTTTCCGAATCCGCTGTAGGTCCTGGATGGCAGGAAGCTTGGCCCCAGTGATGTACTGGGCCGTACGCACTACCCTCTGTAGTGCCTTAGTCGGATGCCGAGCAGTTGCCGTAACAGGCGGTGATGGAACAGGTCAGGATGCTCTCGATGGTGCAGATGTAGAACTTTTTGAGAATCTGGGGACCCATACCAAATCTTTTCAGTCTCTTGTGGGAGAAAATGTGTTGTTGTGCTCTCTTCACGGCTGTCTTGGTGTGTTTGTTTGTTGGTGATGTGGACACCAAGGAACGGGGGCGTGTTCGGCCCACAGTTTTCTGTAATCCACAATCAGCTCCTTTGTCTTGCTGACGTTGAGGGAGAGGTTGTTGTCCTGGCACCACAATGCCAGGTCTCTGACCTCCTCCCTATAGGCAGTCTCATATTTGTCTGTGATCAGGCCTACTACCGTTGTCTTCAGCTAAATTAATGATGGTGTTGGAGTCGTGCTTGGCCACACAGTCGTGGGTGAACAGGGAGTACAGGAGAGGACTAAGCACGCACCCCTGAGGGGCCCCCGTGTTGAGGATCAGCGTTCTCACATCGGTGTTCCTCTTGTCCATGAGGTTGTAGAACCTCTCAAAGAGAAAGGCAGGACAATACAAGTCAATATATTCTTGTATTTCAGAAATAGGCTGTAGGCCTACAGTATACATATGTCAAGACACAATAGTGAATCATTTGAACTGTCAAGTGAAATGCAATAAGAGTTTTGTTAACCTCATACCAAATGCAGAAAAGCTTTGTTTGCATATCGATACTTGTATTTAGAGTAAAATTGCTAATAGCGTCGATCTTATCCTGGTAACTTGAATCCTTCTTTTGGTAAATATTTTGAGCAATGTGTGTGTAATTAATTATAGACATTAACATGGGTAGGAACAAAAAGGGTCTAAAAAAAGTTTACAATACTTCAATGTATTATATAATTGGGCTTTTAGGCACATCAATTCCTCATCTGGAGAGCACCTCCTCCCAGCTGCCCACTGCATTGAGGCTAGGAAACACTGTCACCACTGATAAATCCACTATAATTGAGAATTTCAATAAGCATTTTTCTACGGCTGGCCATGCTTTCCACCTGGCTACCCCTACCCCGATCAACAGCCCTGCACCCCCCAGAGCAACTCGCCCAAGCCTCCCCATTTCTCCTTGTTATGCACGCCTCTATGAAGAGGGAACGCAACACCCTGCTACAACTAAACTCTCCATGAGGTGAAAAAGGTATGGACTGTAGGTGCAAGAAAGAATGACAACAGGCAGAATGTGGTACCGTTTACCAGGACTTTATTCCTTCACACGGTAATATGGGGAAAAGGGGCTGGACGGAACCAAAGAAAAGAAAGTAAATCTCAAAGCCCCCCCCTCTCCTATCTTACCTGCCTACCCACTACTTACCTAATTTAGCACCACCTGGTGCCCTAACCAAAATACAAGGGGGTGGTCCGCCCAGGTCTTACCTAGTGTGCCTAGACAGCGAATATGCTACGGGTATATGTATGCCCGCGGGCCTCTTGCCTAAGCACTCCCTAGGTGCCTTCCCCTTCCCCCCTGGGAACAAATGAAACAGAATATTAAACAATTTCACAAACAAACTAAGAAACAAAGGACATAAAATAAGCTCTATCTGAACAACAAACTCACAAAACATACCAACTCTCAGCCTAGCAAAATCTCTCTAGCAAAATCTCTCTAGCAAAATCTCTGCAATGACCTCCCAGAAAAATCTCTCCCTCCTGAACTGAACACTGGCATTATTATAGCTTCAGAATGAATGGGTAATTGGAGACAGCTGCGTCTTGACGAGGGGGCGGGGTCAGCTCTCCAATTACCCATGGAGTCAACCAATCAGCTGCTTGAGGGATTTCAGGAAGCCATTTCCTGAAATAAACACATGCAAATACACAAACTACAACACATAAACTGGGGAACGTAACACTCCTTCACCCAAATCTAGATAGCTGATGTTCTGAAAGAGCTGCAAAATCTGGACCCCTACAAATCAGCCAGGCTAGACAATCTGGACCCTCTCTTTTAGAGGTTGACCGATTTATGATTTTTCAACACCGATACCGATTATTGGAGGACCAAAAAAGCTGATACCGATTAATCGGCCATTTTTATTTATTTATTTGTAATAATGACAATTACAACAATACTGAATAAACACTTATTTTAACTTAATATAATACATCAATAAAATCAATTTAGCCTCAAATAAATAATGAAACATGTTCAATTTGGTTTCAATTATGCAAAAACAAAGTGTTTAAGAAGAAAGTAAAAGTGCAATATGTGCCATGTAAGAAAGCTAACGTTTAAGTTCCTTGCTCATGTAACGGATGTGAAACGGCTAGCTTAGTTAGCGGTGCGCACTAAATAGCGTTTCAATCAGTGACGTCACCTGCTCTGAGACCTTGAAGTAGTACTTCCCCTTGCTCTGCAAGGGCCGTGGCTTTTGTGGAGCGATGGGTAACGATGCTTCGTGGGTGACTGTTGTTGATGTGTGCAGAGGGTCCCTGGTTCGCGCCCGGGTATGGGCGAGGGGACGGTCTAAAGTTATACTGTTACACTCAGAACATGAGAACATATGATGGCTGGTGGTTCCTTTTAACATGAGTCTTCAATATTCCCAGGTAAGAAGTTTTAGGTTGTAGTTATTATAGGACTATTTCTCTCTATACCATATTATGTATCGTATATATCGTATTTCATATACCTTTGACTATTGGATGTTCTTATAGGCACTTTAGTATTGCCAGTGTAACAGTATAGCTTCCGTCCCCCTCCTCGCTCCTCCCTGGGCTCGAACCAGGAACCCAACGACAACAGCCACCCTCGAAGCAGCGTTACCAATGAAGAGCAAGGGGAACAACCACTCCAAGTCTCAGAGCGAGTGACATTTGAAACGCTATTAGCGCGCACCCCTAACTAGACATTTAACATCGGTTACACCAGCCTCATCTCGGGTGTTGATAGGCTTGAAGTCATAAACAGCGCAATGCTTGACGCACAATGAAGAGCTGCTGGCAAAACGCACGAAAGTGCTGTTTGAATGAATGCTTACGAGCCTGCTGTTGCCTACCACCACACAGTCAGATACTTGAATGCTCAGTCAGATTATATGCAACGCAGGACACGCTAGAGAAACTTTTATAAGTTAAGTTTAATGCTAGCTAGCAACCTACCTTGGCTTACTGCACTTGCGTAACAGGCAGTCTCCTTGTGGAGTGCAGCAAGAGGCAGGTTATAGCGTTGGACTAGTTAACTGTAAGTTTGCAAGATTGTATCCCCCGAGCTGACATTGTGAAAATCTGTCATTCTGCCCCTGAACGAGGCAGTTAACCCACCATTCCTAGGCCATCATTGAAAATAAGAATGTGTTCTTAACTGACTTGCCTAGTTAAAAAAAGATTAAATAAAGGTGTAAAAAAAAAAACTACCAAAAATACTGACTTTATGAAAACTTGAAATCAGCCATTTCAATTAGTCGGTCGACCTCTACTCTCTTTCTAAAATGATCTGCCGAAATAGTTGCAACCCCTATTACTAGCCTGTTCAACCTCTCTTTCGTATCGCCTGATATTCCCAAAGATTGGAACGCTGCTGCAGTCATCCCCCTCTTCAAAGGGGGAGACACTCTAGACCCAAACTGCTACAGACCTATATCTATCCTACCCTGCCTTTTTAAGGTCTTCGAAAGCCAAGTTAACAAACAGATTACCGACCATTTCGAATCCCACCGTACCTTCTCCGCTATACAATCTGGTTTCAGAGCTGGTCGTGGGTGCACCCCAGCCACGCTCAAGGTCCTAAACGATATCATAACCGCAATCAATAAGAGACATTACTGACATTACTGCCAATGACTGGAATGAACTGCAAAAATCACTGAAGCTGGAGACTCATCTCCCTCACTAGCATTAAGCACCAGCTGTCAGATCACTGCACATGTACATAGCCTACCCAACTACCTCATCCCCATACTGTATTTATCTTGCTCCTTTGCACCCCAGTATCTCTACTTGCACATTCATCTTCTGCACACCTACCATTCCAGGATTTTAATTGGTATATTGTAATTACTTTGCCACCATGGCCTATTTATTGCCTTACCTACCTCATTCGCACACACTGTATATAGACTTTTTCTACTGTATTCTTGATAGTACGTTTGTCTATTCTATGTGTAACTCTTTATGTCAAACTGCTTTGCTTTATCTTGGCCAGGTTGCAGTTGTAAATGAGAACTTGTTCTCAACTAGCCTACCTGGTTAAATAAAGGTGAAATAAATAATACATTAAAAAAAATCTTTATTCTTAGTGTTTCTCACATATGTTCCCAACCAATTCTACTTTTGGATTTTCTGAGAACCACCAATACTCACAAATAAACTGTTGGTCAAATATACCAATGCCCAGTAAGCCTACAAACCCATGCTTTAATCACTGTATGACATGTTTAAACCTCTTCCCTTTTCTGCTCCTCTCTGTGAGTAACCCCAAAGCAGAGTATGTTGGCACTGAGCCGTGGACGCCCAAGGAAGCTCTGGAGGGAGGAGTGATCACTGACAAGGCAGACATATTTGCCTTCGGACTGACCCTTTGGGAGATGATGACTCTGGCCCTGCCTCACCTGGAGATTTTGGACAGTGAGGGGGGTAAGGAGAGTTCTATATGTCTAGAGCTCATTTAAAAAGGCAATTACACTTGTTTTGGATTTATGAAAGACTTCTGTTCGAAACAAGATCATTTGCTCGATAATGGTTTTAAATAATTGTATAGACATTACATTCTCAGATGATTCATTGGAGGACGGCTTTGATGAGGATGCCTACTATGAGAAGTTGGGCACCCGGCCAGCGCTGGACTCTGTCAGTCTCGGGGGAGCCTACCAGAGAATGGTGGAGCTGTTCTGGCTCTGCACAGAGGAGAATCCACAGAAACGCCCCTCAGCTACCCAAATAGTTCAGGTTCTGGAGTCCAACATGCAGGTGGACAACAAAAATAGTGATGTCATTGTCATAGACTGACTAGACCAGTGTCCAGAAACCTTGACTTTTGTAATATCATTGTATTATTCTGTCCTGTACTCTTCTCTATGCCTGTACTCCTTTTTCAGGTGAAACTTGTAAATATTTTATTTACATTTCAGTATACTGCTATGAAAACAGGAATTCAAAGAAGTAGGTTTTTCCTCCAGTTGTTTAAACTAGAGTTGACTAATACTTGGGCATTTTAGTAGTGTCCTGTGGGCATACATGGTTTGTGCTGCATAATCTAAAATGGAATGTGTAGTGTAGATTCATTGTTGTAAAGTGTCATGAATGTCAATCATGTAATTAAATAAATTGCTCAGATGCTCTGCCATACTCTTTATTTAGCTCCCACAGCATTTCTGTGAATAGCAGTGGCACAACTGTCATATTACAGACAAACTAGTGAAATGGGTGTATTTTGGGAAAAAACCAAAACCCCATTTAGTGTTGATGGAGCATGATGTATTTTGTTAAGAAGTTGGGCTTTGAAGTGAGAAATTTTATTAAAACTATATACAAGCTTTAGAAGAGAATATACTTCAGTTCAACACTAATGGAATTTGACTGCAACAGCCATAACTTGCATGTTCAACAAACCAACTTTCTGATTTAAATTAAACTCCAAAGGGGCAAACATTGATCAAACTCAAAGCATTAAAAAAAAAGTCTGAACTTGTGCTTTAAGTTAACCAATAAAATTGTAGACCATAAATGCAGGCTTCTCGCAGTACTTCGTGGCGAACAGTTTGCCATCTGGGGTGGGGTCAGAGAAGGCTATTTCATCCTTGGTCAGGTGGCCCCCATACACGAAGGAGTTTCTGAAAATGACATACATTCAGATTTAAAAAAAAAAAAATAGCCATACATGACATCTTCCATTTAGCTATACGTCCCTGAAATTGGCCCTCAAACCAGTATGCCTGTTTGGCTGATTTTAATTGTTGTACTTCTCGGTTTAACAAATCAAAAGTAAGTTTGCACTACCTAACCTGTAATAATTTCCTAACCTGACTGTGTCGAGCATGCGTGTGGCAATGCCCTTCCTCCGGGCCAGGCTGAACACCCAGATGCGGCTGACCCCACAGATGGCCTTTTCTGGCGTGGTAGAGCAGCACCAGGCTCTGTGGTGCTCCATGAAGTCCTCCCTGGTCATGTCCTTGGTCTGCTCTGGCTGCTCCAGCACTCTGAAGCCCTGGAAACAAAGGGCAAGATAGACTAATCACTCAGCCACTCCGCTAAATACCCCTGTAAGATTGCAATTCACTCGCTATCACCTCCAGTGTGCTACTTTTCTATCTCTGAAGGAGACCCGTGGTCCCTTACACGCTCTGCAATGAGCCAGGTAATGACCACCCCTTTATTGTCCGCAAAAGCTAACGTCCGATTAATCGTATTTGACTGAGCGTATATTTGTTAATTTCTTGATGAAGCAGACAATCTTTCACACCACACACACAAAGAGTACATTATCACAGGCCTTTACATCAGCATATTGTGGTAAAAGATTCCTGATCCATTCCTGAAAAACCCACCATTTGTTTGGCGCGTTACACATCAGAGCAGAGTGCAAAAGTTAGCAGCACAGGAGGAGAGAGAAGTTACCTGTCGTATGTGCTCGGCAATGAGGCAGCCGACCACCATCCTGTCACTGTTCACATACAGGTAGGTTTTAGCCTGGCTGGGGCAGCGGAGAGACACTTGCTGGAAGCCCAACTCGTTGTCAGCAAGTCGCCTCACATCTTCTGCCTAATAAAAAATTTTAAAAAAATCATTAAGCATGAGCAAGTTGCGTTCACGATTCCATTCAAACCAAATGCATAAGCACACCCTATGGGCCTAAAGTAGTGCACTATGAAGGGAATAGGGTGCTGTTTCAGACCCAGAAACTGATATGATTGATAAACCTTTTTGACAGCATATTTTGGATCATCAGGTAGAACCAGAATGATTTTTCCATCCCAGAACTCTGCTACCACCCGCTCTTTCTTCCAGCCCTGGGGACGAGAAGGAAACACTGATTAAGCAACCATCAGAAATCAAGAGTGAGTGGTCAGTTTCACTTTATTCGCTAAACCACGTCAACGGTTTTGGCTAAGCTTTTGTGGGGTGTGGGGGGTGGGGTGGAAATAAGGAGCCACTCTAAAAGCAACATGCTTAGGGCAACTTGTACGAGTCGATGAAAGGGAGGAAATGCATAGTCATACGTACCACAAACTTAATTCCGTCCAGAAAACTCTGGTGGAACTGTGTGTGCTGGAAGTTGTCTTCCAGGCTGTCTGCACTGTAGATCATGCCACAGGACCCACACACAGTGGCACCAAACTGCTTCTGGCCAGCATCCTGAGGTAAACACAGAACCGAACAAAGAGCATTAGCAAAGCTCACAGATGACAGTGTGAGAGGCAGTCAACGGTCATCATCAATGTTTCCATCCATCATCTTTCCAGAGGATTTACTTACGATGATGAGTTGATCATCAGCCTCAGCCTGTTTGTTAGTCTCCCTCTTCTTCCTGGCACTCCTCTCCTTGGCAGCAGAGGGAAGGGGGTGACTAAGGGCCGAGGGGGTGCTGCAGTTCACTGGAGAGTCCAGAGCTGCCTTCCTCTGGGGCCTAAAGGCAGAAAATAGAAAGTGATAATGCATATATACATCGATACACATGTTGACAGTGTGTGGAGTTACTTCTACTTGTCCAGACCGACAATAATACCATCCCTGGAGGGCAGTAAAACCATTCTAGCAAATTTTTTTTGTTGATTAAATGGAAGTGTTTTTGCCTACCTCGTTGATGCAGATCCAAAGATTGGATACACACCATCGGCTGAGGATTCCATAAAGGGGAGAGAAACCATGAATGAAAATTAAGACATTAAGTAAAAACATGAATGCTAATTGACCAACGATAAACAACCAACCTTTGACTGGACTGATGATGCCGTTTAATGGGCTAATGTCACTGAGATCAAACACGGCATCAGAACCTGTATTTGTGATCAATTCCTCCTACAAACAGAAAGAACAATATCCTAAATGTAATACAGATACAATATGCTTACAGACAGTGAGACATATGCTAAACACTAGTCAAGTGATATACAGCTCACCTGAGTGTTTATTTCTGGGGATGCTGGACGTGTGGGAGACGGAGATTGGCTTAACACAATCCTGACTTCCTTGTTCATGCCGTATTTCTCTGCTATAGCTCTGGGTGACTGGGCCTCGAGTGACTCTGGAATCTTTGGTACATCCTGCCCACCGGGCAGAGATTCTGGCTCTTCCTGCAGTATCGTCACTACAACAGCATGTCGCTGTGGAAAGGGGGCTTGTTGTACTTTTTCTTGCTTTCCCTCTAAGGCAGGAACCATGGCCTTTATTTTCTCAAATCTCAAAGCTGGCTTGGTAGATTTCGAGGCAGACTTTTTGTACATGGAGGCAGTTTTTTTTCCTGTGCTGAAAAAGGCAGCCCCAATGAAGATTTTAGGCTTAGGCTTTAAACCTCCAAAGTTCAAGGTGATGCCTTTTTTCAGCTCCACTTGCTCTGTGCTGGCAGGTGCTTTAGGCTTTGAGGAATTGATCAGGCTTGATTTGGAGTTGGCGTTTCCTGTTACGCCAGTCTTCATTCCGTGTACAGTGGCCACCTTTTTGGCCTTGGTACTTTTAATCTTCATCCTTTTCTTTACAGCAGCTGTCGGCATTCCATAAGGATCCACACTGGTCAGCCTTGGAGGTGATTTGGTCTCATTCAGCATCTTCCTCTCCAGGGGTGTCAGGTACAAAGGTTTGTGTTTACCATAGAAGGACCCTGTTACCACAGCAGCCTTGAACGGAGAGCCTCTCTTCAGAGCAATCTTTAGGGGAGATGGAGCTGGGGATCTCTGGGGAGAAGGGCAGTTCTCTTTCTCCTGGTGTTTTACGGACATCTTTAGTGGAGACTGGGGCAACCGAGATGACTTCCTTTTTAGGGGAGATTCTCCATCTGGAACAGTCCTTTTGGCTGAATTACTAAAAATGTTGGAGAATTACACGGATGTTAGGCCCTACTCAATGTTATATGCATGAATTATTGATTAATAACTGATTTAACACATGACTTACTAATAGACATCATGTCACTCACCTGTCAGAATCAAATGAAGAGTGCTTCCTCTTCCTTGTAGTATTGGGCATGTTTGTAACTTCACTGGAAGAATAAGTAGAAGTATTAATGTTAGCTAGCTAGGTCCCGCATTGGATAATCAATAGATAGATAAATTAAACACGCAGAATCAGCTAGTTAGCATATCTAGCAATAATAATAGATAATTGCAATCCAAACGTAATGGTGTATTATGTATAGACAGCGCAACCCTTGCCAGCTGGCTAACGTTAGTTCAGTGTCTGAGTGAATAATTATTGGCGGGATGGATCTGACACATATTACACTGTGTGGCATATAGTTACAAAGATAACGAAATGTTTGTGGGAATGTCCTTTGTATGATAAAACTTGACGTCGACTTTTCACCAAAAAGTGACTAATATAAAAACTAACTTTAGCTAAATTGTTATTATTGTGGTTGAAATGATTATTGGCTTGTTAGCTAGCTAACTATTTTAGCTAGCAACGTTTTGGTGCAAACAAACATCTGACAGGCCAAACAAAATGTAAAATGCCATCTAAAGAGTTAGTTAACTTTGACCGAATAAATTGTTCTTCAAAAATGCATACCAAATCCAAAGTGATCCAATACGTAGCAAAGATCTGGAATGATGGCTTGTTTTCCCCGCGGTTCCCGTGCAGACTGTTTTTGAACAGCGCGCCCAATGACCATATGAGCGCGTCCCACTTTGAAAAAAAGTGGAACAGCATGACCTAAGCGGAAACAGTTAGTTTGTGACCGCCGCCAACTTCCGGGTCAACTTTCCATGCGAAATTGACTGTCAGCACAGTTATCATCTCGTTATGAGGCACATTTAGTTATTTGGCAAGTGTGTAAAGTACTCCATTCCTATTTTGTTTCTAAAGTTTAAAACTGTTTCTTCGATTTATGCAAGATGGTGTTTTACTTCACGAGTGCCGGTGAGTAAGTGAGCTTTTCTTTAGCTGGCTATCCCGCCCATAGTTAGCACTGAACTAGCTAGCCTAGAGAATCTTCTTGAATCATTTTGTTAGAAAGCTACGTTTGATTTCTAGCTAGAAAGCTTTCTTGACAAATATAATCATGAGTTGTCATTCGTTATGGATGTTTGTTGACATATTCAGGTTAGCAGATGAAGCTAGGCATTTAATTAGGAATAATAATCATGTGGAGTGGATAATGGCAGAGTTATTGTTCTGTTCTGAGAATGGACAGGAATGTGTAGCTAGGCAAATTATCATATTATTCGTGTTTTATTATCCTTGTTGATATAGCTAACTAAAACTAACATTTGCTTTTTTTTATTTTTTATTGTACAGTTGTTACACCTCCCTACACTATCTACATGGGGAAAGACAAATATGAAAGTAGGTAGCTGGTCATTTTAAAGTGTTTTCTAACAAACCATGATTCATGTTGTCAGCGGCATTAAAGCTGCCTACCCAGCTAACTGTCTGCTTCTTTCTCACAATTAGATGAAGATCTCATCAAATATGGATGGCCTGAAGACATTTGGTGAGAAACTCATATATCTCTCTCTGCTTATAACTGAAACCATGAGCCTCTTATTGGGATTTGACCATTGAGTCTGAACATTTGTCTGATACATTACTCTATGCAGTGTTGAAAATATCCACATGGTGGCACCTAGAGCTAAGCAAAGGTACAGTATTCCTATATCAGCTAATAGGGCTGTGGTAGTATGTACAGTACCAGTGAAACGTTTGGACCCATCTACTCATTCTATTTATAATATATATTATAAATAGAATGAGTAGATGGGTCCAAACGTTTATATATTTATATATTTTAAAACTATTTTCTACATTGTAGAAGAATAGTGAAGACATAAACTATGAAATAACACACATTGAATCATGTAGTAACCAAAAAAGTAGCCACCCTTTCCCTTGATGACTGTTTTGCACACTCTTGGCATTCTCTCAACCAGCTTCACCTGGAATGCTTTTCCATCCAAACGTCTTGAAGGAGTTCCCACATGCTGAGCACTTGTTGGCTGTTTTCCTTCACGCTGCAGTCCAACTCATCCCAAACCATCTCAATTGGGTTGAGGTCGGGTGATTGTGGAGGCCGGGTCATCTGATGCAGCACTCCAACACTCCTACTTGGTCAAATAGCCCTTACACAGCCTGGAGGTGTGTTGGGTCATTTTCCATTCTACTCCAGAATGCTGTGGTAGCCATGCTGGTTAAGTGTGCCTTGAATTCTAAAAAAAATAATTGAAAGTTTTACCAGCAAAGCACCACCTCCTCCTCCATGCTCCATGTGGAGATCATCCGTTCACCTTATCTGCTTCTCACAAAGACACGGCAGTTGGAACCAAAAATCTCAAATTTGGACACATCAGACCAAAATACAAGTTTCCACAGGGCTAATGTCCATTGCTTGTTTCTTGGCTCAAGCAAGTCTCTTCTTATTATTGGTGTCCTTTAGTAGTGGTTTCTTGGCAGCAATTTGACCAAGGCCTGATTCACACAGTCTCCTCTGAACAGTTGATGTTGAGATGTGCTGTTACTTGAACTCTGTGAAGCATTTACTTGGGCTGCAATTACTGAGGCTGGTAACTCAAATGAACTTCTCCTCTGCAGCAGAGGTAACTTTAGGTCTGCCTTTCCTGTGGCGGTCATCATGAGAGCCAGTTTCATCATAGCGCTTGATGGTTTTTGCAACTGCACTTGACGAAACTTTCAAAGTTCTTAAAATGTTCCGTATTGACTAACCTTCATGTCTTAAAGTAATGATGTACCGTCATTTCTCTTTGCTTATTTGAGCAGTTCTTGCCGTGATATGGACTTGGTCTTTTACCAAATAGGGCTATCTTCTGTATACCTCCCCTACCTTGTCACAACACAACTGATTGGCTCAGACGCATTAAGAAGGACAGAAATTCCACAAATTAACTTTTAACAAGGCACACTTGTTAATTCAAATGCATTCCAGATGACTACCTCATGAAGCTGGTTAAGAGAATGCCAAGAGTGTGCAAAGCTGTCATCAAGGCAAAGGGTGGCTACTTTGAAGAATTTCAAATTGAACAATTATTTTGATTTGTTTCACACTTTTTTGGTTACTACATGATTCCATATGTGTTATTTCATAGTTTTGATGTCTTCACTATTATTCTACAATGTAGAAAAAAGTTTTAAAAATAAAGAAACTCTTGAATGAGTAGGTGTGTCCAAACTTTTGACTGGTACTGTATGGCATTGATTATTTTAGTATGTGTGCCTTAAGGCTGTTAGAATTATTATATCATAATTGTGTCCACAGGTTTCATGTGGATAAACTCTCCTCTGCCCATGTGTACCTGCGAATGCCTAAGGGACTGACAATAGAAGATATTCCCAAGGAAGTCTTGATTGACTGTGCACAGCTTGTGAAAAACAACAGCATCCAAGGTAATACATTGAGTTTCCTGGTGAGTTTGATACAAATAACAGAGTAGTTAATACAATATCACAGGCATTTCCAGGAAACTTGGTGATAGCCTTTTAACTCTTAATTACTCTTTAACAGGTTGTAAAATGAACAACATCAATGTTGTCTACACACCATGGGCTAACCTAAAGAAAACAGGAGACATGGATGTAGGCCAAATAGGTTTCCATCGACACAAGGAGGTCAGTGATCTTTCTGGCATAATGAATCTGTGTTACTTTCAGGTCTGTCACTTTTATATGTGTCTCATCTTGTATTGTTCTTTGTTTCTATAGGTTGTTATCAATAAAACGTCACAATAAGGTGCAGAGCATTGGATTTGCCTGCTGGGTTGCAAGGAGACCCTCAGCTCTGCTAACACCATTGATAACTGCGTGCTGTTTTCAAGGGATTGTTAAATAAATGTGAATTATTTGGTTTTAATATCATCACCTCTTGAAGAGCATTGTCAGACCTACAAATGTCCAATTATTCCACATTTAGCTCTGTCATCAGAGTTATACAGCAAGTAACTGCAAGATTTCATGATCAGTAAACATCAATTGATCATGTAATTTCAGATACCTGAAGGTAGACTCACGATATCTCTCAATGTTGTCCTCCATTAATTGGATTAAAGTGAACTATACCTGACAAGTATGTGTGGTTTAGGTTAATTTGTGTGCTCTGCCTGTCAAGCGGCAGGACACATACAAATTATTCTCTTCAACATTGTTTTAAAGAGGGTTAAATCACAATTGCTGCTGACAGACATGATTGGCTACATCGATTGATGGACCATGTCAAATTGGCTAAGCTAGCTAATAACAGATAACTTTCAGTGGTGATGACAGTAGTCCGACTGAGAACTTTACCAGGACGAGGATTTGCCGATGTCAAGCTCTTTCCAAAAGCCTAATCTCTGATGAAGCAAGCTAAATGACACGTAGCTAGCTACATGCCAAATGGATAGACTACCCTCGCATATCTAAAAATATATTGTCAATTTATGTTTACTGATTATGAAAGGGATGCAGTTACATGCTGTATACGTCTAATTATAAAGCTAAATGTGGAATAATTGGACGTGTAGTTCTGACTATGCTTTTCAAGTGGTGATGACATTAAAACCAAATGGTTATAACATTTATTTAACAATCCTTTGAAAACGGCATGTAGTTGTCAATGGTTTTAGCAGAGCAGCCAAATCCAACACTCTGCACCATATTGTGAGGTTTTGGTCATTTCTATAAAACGATCATTTAGACCTGTTTTGTCAACTGTTTTGTAGGTGAAGGTCGTGGCAGTAGAGAAAAAGGTCAATGAGATAGTGAACAGGGTGGAGAAAACAAAGGACGAGCGATACCCTGATCTAGCAGCAGAGAAAGAGTCTCGAGACAGGGAGGAGAGAAACGAGAAGAAGGCCCAGATACAAGATCTGAAAAAGAAAGAGAAAGATGACATAAAAAAGAAAAGAGAGCTGGAGGAGCTCAAGTAAGTTATCTCCCTAGCTACATCATCTATGTTTGACTGGCATCCCAAAACACCGCGTGTCACTTCTGTGAATGATATGAACTTACACTGTAATTGTTCCTAAACAGAAGTTATTCTTCGCTGATGACGAGTGACAATATGACAACAAATGAGGTGAGTTGATTAACAAAATCCGAACAGAGTTATAATCTGTTTCTTTCAGAAATAGACTGGCCTGTTAATTGTTTATATGACTGTTGTTGCAATACGACCATTCAGTATGTCAGAAATGGATAATGGAGTCTTTTTCAGGATGGAAATGATTCGGATGACTTCATGTAAAAAGAGAATCTGGGACATCGGAGAGACACCATCCCCTGAAATGTAACATTGTTGGATTGCACTGTTATACACACTGTTATACCAGATAGTGCTTTGACATTGTGTGTATAGATCGATAAACTTGCTACTGTATTTTTGGAACAGTACTCGTGCCAATTATGCACAAATTCAGGACCATAGTGAACTGCTTGTTTTCCCTACGCTTCTTGAATTTCAAAGGAAAAATTCAAACATCATTGGTATCTTGTACTTTTACATCCTCTGCTTGACTGACGAGGGTAACGGCAATTCCAGATTCCTCAGACAAGTGCTGTCAAGGATTTAGTCTTGGGACTGCTATTCCTTACATGGTCTATGATCTAATTCAGTATTGGTGCATGTTGACCTAATGATATGAATGAATATATGATCTCCTGACCAGTATGTCTAGCTATGGGTGAAATTAATATGTACTTTACATCTATTATAATGTACCTGGCCGATGGTGCAGACTTTGTCCTGTCCAGAGACTGGAATCTAGTAAATGTGTCACCATGAGGCCATGCAAAATAAGTTTTTATCTTGAATGTTTCTTTGTAATAGCCGAAAGAGCGCTGACGTTATTAATAAAATTCCCCTTGTTTATCCATGCAAAGTTCCTTTTTTGTTTTAAATTGCCCAGGTCATTATTTAGTAAACATGTTGAAATAGCTTTGCTAATGAAGAGTGAGACATTTGAATGGTTTGAGCTACTTGGTCCTTTATTAGTCATATGGGTACCAGTCTCTCCCCTACCTATTCCAAGTGCTTTTTGTCAGGGTAACGGATTAGGTTTCTCTTTCCTGGATCATGATCAGAGCTAGGATTTAACGTGCTGGATTTTCAGTATAAAGCGCGACATCTCTTCATTTCTCAATGCTGTGTATGTATGAATGGAAAGCAGCTGTGGCTGACCTCTGGTCCACATCACACAGACTGAAACGCGTGGAGCAGGGTAAGGTATGAGGAGCGCGTCCAAATTAATTCTCCAAGAAGACTTGCATTTCATTTCACATCTGCATAAACATTTTCACTCCAAATAACTGAATAGCAGAAGAAAAGGCCTTTGTTTCACTCTGCATGTGATTTGCTTCCCACGACATGAATAAAAGTGGGTTATTCTCATTGACAGGATGGCATACAAGTCAGAAGTCTACATACACTTAGGCTGGAGTCATTAAAACTCGTTTTTCAACCATCCTACAAATTTCTTGTTAGCAAACTAGTTTTAGCAAACTAGTTTTGGCAAGTCGGTTAGGACACTTTGTGCATGACACAATTAATTTTGTTTACAGACAGATTATTTCACTTATAATTCACTGTATCACAATTCCAGTGAGTTTACATACAATAAATTGACTGCCTTTAACAGCTTGGAAAATTGCAGAAAATTATGTCATGCCTTTAGAAGCTTCTGATAGGCTAATTGACATTTCAGTCAATTGGAGGTATCTGTGGATGTATTTCAAGGCCTACCTTCAAACTTAGTGCCTCTTTGCTTGACATCATGGGAAAATCAAAATAAATCAGCCATGACCTCAGAAAAATAATTGTAGACCACAAGTCTGGTTCATCCATGGGAGCAATTTCAAAACGCCTGATGGTACCACATTCATCTGTACAAACAATAGTACGCAAGTATAAACACCATGGGACCACGCAGCCATCATACCGCTCAGGAACGAGACGCGTTCTGTCTCCTAGAGATGAACATACTTTGGTGCGAAAAGTGCAAATCAATCCCAGGACAACAGCAAAGGACCTTGTGAAGATGCTGGAGGAAACAGGCACAAAAGTATCTATATCCACAGTAAAACGAGTCCTATATCGACATAACCTGAAAGGCCGCTCAGCAAGGAAGAAGCCAATACCGCCAATAAAAAGCCAGACTATGATTTGCAACTGCACATGTGGAAGAAGATCATACTTTTTGGAGAAATGTCCTCTGGTCTGATGAAACAAAAATAGAATTGTTTGGCCATAATGGTCATCGTTTTGTTTGGAGGAAAAAGGGGGATGCTTGCAAGCCGAAGAACACCATCCCAACCGTGAAGCACGGGGGTGGCAGCATCATGTTGTGGGGTTGCTTTGCTGCAGGAGGGACTGGTGCACTTCACAAAATAGATGGCATCATGAGGATAGAAAATGATGTGCATATATTGAAGCAACATCTCAAGACATCAGTCAGGAAGTTAAAGCGTGTTCGCAAATGGGTCTTCCAAATGGACAATGACCCCAAGCATACTTCCAAAGTTCTGGCAAAATGGCTTATGGACAACAAAGTCAAGGTATTGGAGTGGCCATTACAAGCCCTGACATCAGTCCTATAGAACATTTGTGGGCAGAACTGAAAAGCATGTGCGAGCAAGGAAGCCTTCAAACCTGACTCAGTTACACCAGCTCTGTCAGGAGGAATGGGCCAAAATTCACCCAACTTATTGTGGGAAGCTTGTGGAAGGATACCCAAAATGTTTTACCCAAGTTAACAATTTAAAGGCAATGCTACCAAATACTAATTGAATGTATGTAAGCTTCTGACCCACTGGGAATGTGATGAGAGAAATACAAGCTTAAATAAATTATTCTCTCGACTATTATTCTGACATTTTCACATTCTTAAAATATAGTGGTGATCCTAACTGACCTAAGGGAATTTTTTACTCTGATTAAATGTCAGGAATTGTGAAAAACTGAGTTTAAATGTATTTGTAAATGTATAAACTTCTGACTTCAACTGTATGTAACTACAGGACCCTGTGTGTTCATCAACTAACTGTGAATATGCATATTTGTCACATGCAAGTATGATTTCAATCTGACTGGAATATTGCAATCAATCCATTTTTTAATGAAAGTTATTTCATGGTTGAGGCATTTATTTAAAACATTTTCAAGACATGAACTGTTGGAGAAAGGCATAATATTGAAGTTATAGCTGACCTAACAGTTGGATGTGTGTTTAAATTGCTCTTATCACAACAGGCCTACATGGGAATCAAATCCAATTTTATTTGTCACATACACATGTTTAGCAGATGTTAATGCGAGTGTAGCAAAATGCTTGTGCTTCTAGTTCCGACCATGCAGTACAACATCTAACAATTAATCTAACAATTTCACATAAAAAATATATGGAAGGGCGATGGCCGAACGGCATAGGCAAGATGCAGTAGATGGTATAGAGTACAGTATATACATATGAGATGAGTAATGTAGGGTATGTAAACATTAAATAAAGTGGCATTGTTTAAAGTGGCTAGTGATCAATTTATTACATCCAATTATTAAGGTGGCTAGAGATTTCCTTTGAATCTGTCGTGTTTCAGTGCTGATTAGAAGTAGCCTGCATTGTATTGTTCTAAAGAGATGTACTTCTTGAGAGGTACCGCTGTGGCAGTTCAGTTGTTCCTTTGCAAGGGAGTCATTAAGAGTTCAGCCAGAATTTGTAATTCTTGTCTCGTTTTATTAGTCCTGTTGTATGAGTCAGTTCCAGAACTGAGAAGACGTCCCAGTTATTTTTATAATGAGATCTACATAGATTTACAGCTATGAGTGCAGAGTCAAGAACTTATGCTACACCCATTATAACAACATGTACTTTGTACTAAGTCTGAAAAATAGTTGCCGTTGCTTTATTTCACATTTTGAGATTCCATTTTCTTGAAGACCACTAGATGGCAGGTTATTGCTTTATTTCCGGAGGTACACATTTACTAAATATCACGCTAGAGTTGGTCACTCTGACATGGTAAATGGTATAATTTGTCATTCATTGATTGATTTGATCTATAATCAAACTTGATGTCGACTACAGATTTGTTTCTTTCGAAGTGTTTCTTCAATATGATCTCACAGAGACAAAGCTATATGCCTATGTTTTCAGCGTCACTATTTTTTACACCTTTGTCTTGTTTTGTCATAAATTAGTATGGGGGGGGGACAAAACCAGGAATTTTGGTGGCTAATTAGCTGGTGTCAGGAGCCTGTATGGAAAATCAAACATTTTTTGGGTGGGCTGTATGTAATTTGCAGCGGGAGGCAACTGTTACCCAAATCACACAAAATAATAGTTTGGCAGTGACATTCTAAAAGTAAAGCACTGAACCAGGACAAATACGGACAGGCCTCTACTAGGCATCATTTCCAGCTCTGTCACAATAGTTTAATTTCATATTTACAAGCGAATATCCTGCCAAAAAGCCCTATGTTTCCCATAACTTTGAACTCGGTGCTCAGAACCTTTGCTTCAGAAACCTGAAGGTAAGCCCCGTTTAATCTCTTACAAGGCTTTTACAGCTCTGAATTGACTGTTTCTCCCACAGTAGATTTAAGAGGGTACATTTCAGAAGAGCTTGCCTACACAACATAGAGATGGCACACGCAGTAATGGAAGCCTGAGAAAGGAGTTATTCTGCAGTGGAGGGCGTCAGCCATGCTGGCAGGACGTAACGTCCTGTGGAAAGAATGACCTCTTAATGCTGCCACCTCTGATGGTCCTCTTCTCTCCACGTGGAGAAGGCATGTTTATGTGTTTATTGGAAATATGCAATCATCTCCTCCAGTAGCCCATGACCCTGCCAGAGCTTCAGCTTCAGCTTCATCCCAGCCCAATTCTCACAGAACCCAAGCACAGTGCAGCAGTGGGGTGGAGAGTGGAAATTACTAGAGAGAGCGTGGGAGCAAATTGTTGTTAATTTGCTTCGGTGCAGTACACTATTGAGCCAGATGCTTATGTGCTTTATGGCTGAGATTTAGGGCTGGTGGTTTCCCGGACCCAGATTAACCCTGTTCATGGACAGAAATAGCATTTTCAATGGGGATTCTCTTATTCTGGGTCCAGGAAACCAGCCCATTCAGGGTGGCAGGTAGCCTAGTGGTTAAGAGTGTTGGGCCAGTAACCAAAAAATGGTTGGAATCCCAGAGACGGCTAGGTGAAAAAAATCTGTCGTTCTGCCCTTGAGCAAGGCAGTTACGACTAGGTATCCCCCTTTCCCTGCAGTACAACATGTATCAGACATGTATACTGCTTTACCACAGTGGGGTACCACCCAGTCTAACGATGGTGCCCCCAACTTGTGGCCCATTGTAACTCCTACTCTAAAAATTTCTGCTTTATGGATGTATTGTCATCTATAGCTAGACAGTCCTGTAATTTCCTGTTTAGAGAGAGAGGAGGAAAGTTTCCCTAACTGTGGCTTCTTTCAGCTATGCTTTACCCCTGTGCTGGTTATAATAACATCTGCCTGTGGCTGACAGAGGCAGAGGGACCACACACCGCCACTTATGGAGGGTCTGGCTCTGGAGGGCAGACTGAGATGTACTGCCGACCCTCCGACCAACAGACCCACCTGCTCTGCTGTGGTCCCCGTGTCCAGCCTGACCAGCTGAAGCCTCCAACAAAAGCAAACAAGGCCGTAAAATGCAGAGTCGGGGTGCTGTCTTTGGAAAGGCCTCCTTCTGATGTAAGGAAATATGGCTTGCACATGGGGTTGATAGAGAGCACTCCCCTACAACAACATGGACTGTGCTTCTCTTATCATTACTTTCTTTATTCAGATGAGACAAAATTAAACCAACAAAGATACACACACAGACATATGCAGCCTAACATCAACAAGACTATTTCCAGTCCCACCCACCGCATCCCCTCCAGAGGTAGGCAGACCTACAATTAATAGTCCATAATCTGGCCTAAAGTATTTTATGAAACTGCCAATAGGTTTACTGAATGATGAAGGTGCATACATCAGCAACACAACGGGGGGGGGCTAATTGAAAGGCTAATTGATCATGAGAAAACTTTTTAAATGATGTTAGCACAGCTGAAAACTGTTGTTCTGATTAAAGAAGCAATAAAACTAGCCTTCTTTTGACTAGTTGAGTATCTGGAAAATCAGCATTTGTGGGTTCGTTTACAGGCTCAAAATGTCCAGAAACAAAGAACTTCTTCTGAAACTCGTTGTATTTCTAAGTGACCCCAAACCTTTGAACGGTAGTGTATATACAATTAAGGGAGACAATTTCATTCATCGTCAGTTCAACCAGTCTGGAATAGAGGCACAGGACCATTAAACATGAGGATTGATCCTGTGTCTCTTGCATCTCCAAAAGTTATCATTCGGCAATATCTTGGTTTTACACAGCTTCTCTGGAGTCCAGTGCCACCTGTGAATCACTTTAGCTTGTATACATTTGTTACCCATTTCTTTATAGGTTGTATTTTGTTCACTTTTGCCAATGGTTCAGCCATTTCATCTGTTAGGCAAGAATATACTATAAAGGAGGTCAAGCTTTTTCTATTGTTTTGTTTCAACAAAAGCCTTTCAAATTGAGTTTTTAGTTGAACTAGTCAGAGGTTGACAAAGGTTTTTAGCCAGACAGCTCTGCAATTGTAGGTACTCACTTGGCAAAAACTGGTTGAATCAACGTTGTTTCCATGTAATTTCAACCCCCAAAAATCAGTGATGACGTTGAATCAATGTGGAAAACTGATAGGATTCGCAAAAAATCATCAACGTAAGAGCATTTAAAGTATTTTTTTCCCAATGAACTTTTAACCTAAATCCAATGACATTGACTTTCGTTGACAACTCAACCAAATGTAAATCAAAACTAGACCTCTGTGACCAGTGGGTATGTCCAAAACTGTGTCGTAGGCAACTCATATGTTACAGAATACAGACAGATGTTCAAAGTTATACATTGTGGGGCCGTCAGCTTCATCCAGACGCCCCAGTCTGCTGTTTTGCCCCCTATTACAATTGCTTTGTTTTTCCTGTTTTTGAGATCCCATTTTATTAAAAAAATAAAATTATCACAGCCTCACGGGACATCGTTGGATGACCCTGTTGTCTAAGAGTTAGGGATTGAAATGCCCAGCACCGAGGTGATATTCCCTCCCACATCTCCTTCTCCATATAATACCAGTCAGTTTGTACAGCTCCATTCCATCCCGGTCTTCATACACTTAGCTGTTTAACTGTCTGGGCCCAGTAGAACCATTTAAAATTAGGGAGGATAAAGCCACCTCTAGAGGGGTGTGCTTGTTGTTTTTTCAATCCCAAAAATGATGGCCTCGCTTTCCCCATATAAAATCCTATCTCTTTCTTTAAAGTATGATTCTGCGATTGGCATTGGTAAATGAGATAAGGAATAGTCAGTGTTAGAGACTAGTGAACTACATGTAGTTCAATTAGTAATTGAATTACATTGAACTAAATTCAAATCTGGGTTGTGTTTTCGGTAACACTTCACTTGACACCCAGCGTCATAACACTTTATCACACGGTCAAAACCATGTCATAATATATCTTAAAAACTGACATAACTTATCATAACCTGTCATAATATGGTCATAACACTGTCCTGGCGCATATATTTACAGCCGTTGTGACATATATTGAGTTATTTTATGGCTGGTTATGACACCTACATAAGTGTCAAAACCAACATTTATTCAAATGTGTTTTTTCCTGCCAAGAAGTTTCCTTTCTTTTGAAAGTTTGTTTCTTAAGTCCTTTGTGGTTGTTGTAATGAATTTCTGCTCACAGTCATGTTTTTTTCCCCAGCAAATTTTAAATAACTTTATGACACTGTCATGAAGCATTATGACCATCCTGTGAGTGATGGTGCAGAGCAGCATAGGCAAGATACAGTAGATGGTATCGAGTACAGTAAGGGGATATATACATATGAGATGAGTATGTAAACAAAGTGGCATAGTTAAAGTGGCTAGTGATACATGTATTACATAAGGATGCAGTAGATGATAGAGTACAGTATATACGTATACATATGAGATGAATAATGTAGGGTATGTAAACATTATATTAGGTAGCATTGTTTAAAGTGGCTAGTGATATATTTTACATCCTTTCCCATCAATTCCCATTATTGAAGTGGCTGGAGTTGAGTCAGTGTGTTGGCACCAGCCACTCAATGTTAGTGGTTGCTGTTTAACAGTCTGATGGCCTTGAGATAGAAGCTGTTTTTCAGTCTCTTGGTCCCAGCTTTGATGCACCTGTACTGACCTCGCCTTCTGGATGATAGCGGGGTGAACAGGCAGTGGCTCGGGTGGGTGTTGTCCTTAATGATCTTTATGGACTTCCTGTAACATCGGGTGGTGTAGGTGTCCTGGAGGGCAGGTAGTTTGCCCCCGGTGATACGTTGTGCAGACCTCACTACCCTCTGGAGAGCCTTACGGTTGTGGGGCGGAGCAGTTGCCGTACCAGGCGGTGATACTTGAGGTTGAAGAGGCGCTGCTGCGCCTTCTTCACGATGCTGTCTGTGTGAGTGGACCAATTTAGTTTGTCTGTGATGTGTATGCCGAGGAACTTAAACTTACTACCCTCTCCACTACTGTTCCATCGATGTGGATAGGGGGTGTTCCCTCTGCTGTTTCCTGAAGTCCACAATCATCTCCTTAGTTTTGTTGACGTTGAGTGTGAGGTTATTGTCCTGACACCACACTCCGAGGGCCCTCACCTCCTCCCTGTAGGCCGTCTCGTCGTTGTTGGTAATCAAGCCTACCACTGTTGTGTCGTCCGCAAACTTGATGATTGAGTTGGAGGCGTGCGTTGCCGCGCCGTCGTGGGTGAACAGGGAGTACAGGAGAGGGCTCAGAACGCACCTTGTGGGGCCCCAGTTTTGAGGATCAGCGGGGTGGAGATGTTGTTGCCTACCCTCACCACCTGGGGGCGGCCCGTCAGGAAGTCCAGTACCCAGTTGCACAGGGCGGGGTCGAGACCCAGGGTCTCGAGCTTGATGACGAGCTTGGAGGGTACTATGGTGTTAAATGCCGAGCTGTAGTCGATGAACAGCATTCTCACATAGGTATTCCTCTTGTCCAGATGGGTTAGGGCAGTGTGCAGTGTGGTTGAGATTGCGTCGTCTGTGGACCTATTTGGGCGGTAAGCAAATTGGAGTGGGTCTAGGGTATCAAGTAGGGTGGAGGTGATATGGTCCTTGACTAGTCTCTCAAAGCACTTCATGATGACCGAAGTGAGTGCTACGGGGCGGTAGTCGTTTAGCTCAGTTACCTTAGCTTTCTTGGGAACAGGAACAATGGTGGCCCTCTTGAAGCATGTGGGAACAGCAGACTGGTATAGGGATTGATTGAATATGTCAGTAAACACACCAGCCAGCTGGTCTGCGCATGCTCTGAGGGCGCGGCTGGGGATGCCGTCTGGGCCTGCAGCCTTGCGAGGGTTAACACGTTTAAATGTTTTACTCACCTCGGCTGCAGTGAAGGACAGACCGCATGTTTCCGTTGCAGGCCGTGTCAGTGGCACTGTATTGTCCTCAAAGTGGGCAAAAAAGTTATTTAGTCTGCCTGGGAGCACAACATCCTGGTCCATGACTGGGCTGGATTTCTTCTTGTAGTCCGTGATTGACTGTAGACCCTGCCACATACCTCTTGTGTCTGAGCCTTTGAATTGAGATTCTACTTTGTCTCTATACTGACGCTTAGCTTGTTTGATAGCCTTACGGAGGGAATAGCTGCACTGTTTGTATTCGGTCATGTTACCAGTCACCTTGCTCTGATTAAAAGCAGTGGTTCGCGCTTTCAGTTTCACGCGAATGCTGCCATCAATCCACGGTTTCTGGTTAGGGAATGATTTAATCGTTGCTATGGGAACGCACTTTCTAATGAACTCGCACACCGAATCAGCGTATTCGTCAATGTTGTTGCCTGACGCAATACGAAACATGTCCCAGTCCACGTGATGGAAGCAGTCTTGGAGTGTGGAATCAGCTTGGTCGGACCAGCGTTGGACAGACCTCAGCATGGGAGCTTCTTGTTTTAGTTTTTGTCTGTAGGCAGGGATCAGCATAATGGAGTCGTAGTCAGCTTTTCCGAAAGGGGGGCGGGGCAGGGCCTTATATGCGTCGCGGAAGTTAGAATAACAGTGATCCAAGGTTTTGCCAGCCCTGGTGCCGCAATCGATATGCTGATACATTTTAGGGAGTCTTGTTTTCAGATTAGCCTTGTTAAAATCCCCAGCAACAATGAATGCAGCCTCAGGATGTGTAGATTCCAGTTTGCAAAGAGTCAAATAAAGTTTGTTCAGAGCCATCGATGTGTCTGCTTGGGGGGAATATATACGGCTGTGATTATAATCGAAGAGAATTCTCTTGGTAGATAATGCGGTCTACATTTGATTGTGAGGAATTCTAAATCAGGTGAACAGAAGGATTTGAGTTCCTGTATGTTTCTGTGATCACACCACGTCTCGTTAGCCATAAGGCATACGTCCCCACCACTCTTCTTACCAGAAAGGTGTTTGTTTCTGTCAGCGCGATGTGTGGGGAAACCCGCTGGCTGCACCGCCTCCGATAGCGTCTCTCCAGTGAGCCATGTTTCCGTGAAGCAAAGAACGTTAGTCTCTGATGTCCCTCTGGAATGCTACCCTTGCTTGGATTTCATCAACCTTGTTGTCAAGAGACTGGACATTGGCGAGAAGAATGCTAGGAAGTGGGGCACGATGTGTCCGTCTCCGTAGTCTGACCAGAAGACCGCCTCGTTTCCCTCTTTTTACGAAGTCGTTTTTTGGGTCGACGGCTGGGATCCATTCCGCTGTCCTGGTTGAAAGGCAGAACACAGGATCTGCTTCGCGAAAGTCATATTCTTGGTCGTACTGATGGTGAGTTGACGCTGATCTTATATTCAGTAGTTCTTCTCGACTGTATGTAATGAAACCTAAGATGACCTGGGGTACTAATGTAAGAAATAACACGTAAAAAAACTAAAAACTGCATAGTTTCCTAGGAACGCGAAGCGAGGCGGCCATCTCTGTCAGCGCCAGATAGGCCTATCACGTGCATGCCCTTATGTCAGTAATCAGTCAAAAAGAGGGTGCCTTGTCCTGCTCCTGAAATCTGCATTCATCCCAGTCATCAGCAACAGAGAATTGGGGTATGTGCATGCCTGACATCAATTTGTGAGCAATTAAAATGATAAATTAATGGAATGTTTTCCCTTGTCTGGTAGGTTGTGTGGGTTTTTACACTCTTATGTAGGTGTCATAACCAGCTATAAAATAACTACCATCCATGGTAGGTTTTGTGGGTTTTGACACTCTTATGTAGGTGTCATAACCAGCCATAACATAATGCAATATATGTCACAACAGGTCTAAATATACAGTGTCTTGTGAAAGTATTCACCCCCACTTGACATTTTTCTTATTTTGTTGTCTTACAACCAGGAATTAAAATAGATTTTGGGGGGGGGTTGTATCATTTGATTTACACAACATGCTTACCTCTTTGAAGATACAAAATCTTTTTCTTGTGAAACAAACAAGAAATAAGACAAAAATGGATAACTTGTGTTACGGCAAATGAGTGAGGAGGTGTGGAGTCAGGCGCAGAGAGCAAAAGATGTGGGAAAAAAACACGCTTTAATGTCCCGGAAAAAGGCGATGGAACTCTCTCAACATAGATGGATCTAGAATATCCCTCACCGGAACCCAGCACCTCTCCTCCGGACCGTACCCCTCCCAGTCAACGAGGTACTGCAAGCCCCTTACCCGGGCGTCTCGAGTCCAGAATAGCTCGTATCTTGTACGCTGGGGACCCCTCGATGTCCAGAGGGGGCGGAGGAACCTCCGGAACCTCACCTTCCTGCATGGGACCAGCTACCACCGGCCTGAGAAGAGACACATGAAACGAGGGGTTAATACGATAATACGAAGGAAGTAATAATCGATAACAAACCTTGTTTATTCTCCCCAGGACTTTAAATGGCCCTATACACTGCGGACCCAGCTTCCGGCAGGGCAGGCGGAGGGGCAGGTTTCGGGTCGAGAGCCAGACCCTGTCCCCAGGTGCAAACACGGGGCCTCACTGCGGTGACGGTCAGCGCTCTTCTTCTGCCTTTCACTTGCTTGGCGTAATGACTCTTGGACAGCCCTCCAGGTCTCCTTAGAGCGCTGCACCCACTCCTCCACCGCAGGAGCCTCAGTCTGGCTCTGATGCCATGGTGCCAGGATTGGCTGGTACCCCAACACGCACTCAAATGGTGACATGTTGGTAGAGGAGTGGCTTAGTGAGTTCTGGGCTATTTCTGCCCAGGGAATATATCTCGCCCACTCCCCTGTCCGGTCCTGGCAATACGACCGCAGAAACCTACCCACCTCCTGGTTCACTCTCTCCACCTGCCCATTACTCTCCGGGTGATACCCTGAGGTCAGGCTGACCGAGACACCCAGACATTCCATAAATGCCCTCCAAACACGGGAGATAAACTGGGGACCCCGATCAGAAACTATATCCTCGGGCACCCCGTAGTGCCGGAAGACATGGATGAAAAGAGCTTCCACAGTCTGTAGGGCCGTAGGGAGACCGGGCAATGGGATAAGACGGCAGGACTTAGAGAACCGATCCACAACGACCAGGATCGTTGTGTTACCCTGAGAGGGGGGAAGGTCAGTAAGAAAATCCACCGATAGATGGGTCCACGGCCGTTGTGGAACGGGAAGAGGTTGTAATTTACCTCGTGGCAGGTCTCTGAGAATCTCATCCACGAAGGATTGAATATAGCTGGAGCATTCTTTAAACCGTATGGCATGACGAGGTACTCATAATGGCCAGAAGTAGTGCTGAATGCGGTTTTCCCACTCATCTCCATCCCGAATACGCACCAGATTATAAGCACTCCTGAGATCCAGTTTAGTGAAGAACTGCGCTCCGTGAAATGATTCCACTGCCGTAGCAATGAGAGGTAGTGTTTAACTAAAACCCACCGTGATGGAATTTAGACCTCTATAATCAATACACGGACGCAAACCACCATCTTTTTCTTCACAAAAGAAACTCAAGAGACAGGTGACATGGAGGGCCGAATGTACCCCTGTCCCAGAGCCTCGGTGATATAAGTTTCCATAGCCAACGTCTCCTCCTGGGATAAAGGATACACATGACTCCTGGGGAGTGCAGCGCTACCCTGGAGGTTTATCACGCAATCCCCTGCCTATGGGTGGTAATTGTCGCCTTCTTTTTACTGAAAACGATAGCCAAATCGTCATACTCAGCTAGAATGCGCACGGTGGAAAACTGGTCTGGACTCTCCACCGTTGTCGCACCGATGGAAACCCCTAAACACCTGCCTGAACACTCATCAGACCACCCCTGGAGAGTTCCCTGTTTCCACAAAATCGTAGGATTATGAATAGCTAGCCAGGGAATCCCCAGCACCACTGGAAACGCAGGTGAATCGATAAGGAACAAACTAATTCGCTCCTTGTGATTCCCCTGCGTAATCATCTCCAACGAAATTGTGGCTTTCCTCACCAGCCCTGACCCTAATGGTCGACTATCTAAAGAGTGCACGGGAAAAGGGGGTCTACTTTTACTAACGGAATCCTCAACCTCTGAGCGAGTCCGCGATCTATAAAGTTTCCAGCTGCGCCTGAATCTACCAGTGCCTTATGCTGGATAGAAGAAGAATTATTAAGGAAACAAATTAATAAGAACATGTGACCAACAGGAATCTCTGGGAGAGTGTGGTGCTTACTCACCTGGGGTGACCGAAGAGTGTTCTGCCTGCCTTCTCGATTCTCAGATGAATTCCTCCAGCACCGACCAGACGTGTGCCCTCTCCGGCCACAACTGGTACAGGAGGAGCTTCCTCCTCCGATCTCCCTAAACGCGGTCCCTCCTAGCTCCATCGGGATAGGAGCAGGAGGGTCAGGAGGTAGAACTGACAGGACCCTTTCAGAACGTCCGCGAGCAGCTAGCAGATGGTCCAACCGGATCGACAGGTCTATCAGTCCATCCAGGCTAAGTGTAATGTCCCGACAGGCCAGCTCCCTGCGGACGTCCTCTCTCAGGCTACATCTGTAATGGTCTATCAGGGCCCTGTCGTTCCACCCTGCTCCAGCGGCCAAGGTCCGGAACTCCAGCGAAGTCCTGCGCGCTCCTCGTCCCCTGTCTGAGATGGAACAATCTCTCATCAGCCGCTCGACCTTCTGGAGGGTGATCGAACACGGCTCTGAAACGGCGGTGAACTCCGGGTAATTGTCCTTCGCTGAGTCGGGCCTGTTCCAGACCACATTAGCCCACTCCAGGGCTCTACCATTAAGGCATGTGATGGGGACCCACACTCTCTCCTCGTCTGAGGGAGCCAGCCGAACGGTGGCCAGGTAGAGGTCTAGTTGAAGCAGGAATCCCTGGCACCCCGTCGCTGCTCCATCGTACTCCCTCGGAGGCGTAATGCGCAGAGCGCTGGAACCGGATCCAGATGGGGGAGATGGTAGAGTTGCTGGTGGGAGGGTCGGTGGGGTAGTAGGGAGACCATTCCTCTCCCAACGATCCATCCTCTCCATCATTTGATCCATCGCTGATCCTAGGCGATGGAGGATGGACGTGTGATGAAGGACTCTCCCCTCCATAGTGGGAAGAGGAGTGGTCGCTGCTCCTGCTGACTCCATATCGTGGTGCGGACTTCTGTTACGGCAAATGAGTGAGGAGGTGTGGAGTCAGGTGCAGAAGCAAAAGATGTGGAAAAAAACACGCTTTAATGTCCCGGAAAAATAACATGAACAAAAGTAGGAAAACAAATGATCAGAAATATTAACGGACAGCGCGAAAACCCAAAATACAAACAAAATACACTCAAACATAGAACAGACGAACAAGCCTGCACGAAACAGAAGCGGGCTGAACAAACTATATATAACCCTACCCTAACAACCAAACAAGAAACAGGTGATACCAATCAGACAAAACCAAAGGAACACAGAACAACGGATCGGTGATAGCTAGTAGACCGGCGACGACGACCGCCGAGCGCCACCCGAACAAGAAGGGGAGTCACCTTCGGTAATATTCGTGACAACTTGAGAGTGCATAACTATTCACCCCCAAAGTCAGTACGTTGTAGAGCCACCTTTTGCAGCAATTACAGCTGTAAGTCTCTTGGGGTATGTCTCTATAAGCCTGGCACATCTAGTCACTGGGATTTTTGTCCATTCTTTAAGGCAAAACTGCTCTACCACCTTCAAGATGGATGGTTTCCGCTGGTGTACAGTGATTTTTAAGTCATACCACAGATTCTGAACTGGAATGAGGTCTGGGCTTTTACTAGGCCATTCCAAGACATTTAAATGTTTCTCCTTAAATCACTCAAGTGTTGCTTTAGCAGTATGCTTAGCGTCATTGTCCTGCTGGATGGTCCACCTCCGTCCCAGTCTCAAATCTCTGGAAGACTGAAACGGGTTTCCCTCAAGAATTTCCCTATATTGATTTACATTACCACCATGCTTCACTGTGGTGATGGGGTTCTCGGGGTGATGAGAGGTGTTGGGTTTGCGCCAGACATAGCATTTTCCTTGATGGCCAAAATGCTCCAATTTAGTCTCATCTGACCAGAGTACCTTCTTCTTCTTCCCTTCTTCCAGTCTCCCATATGCCTTTTGGCAAACACTAAACATTTTTGCTTATTTTTTTCTCCTCTTGAAACTCCCCATCCCGGATCCGGGATTGTGACTAAGCCTCAGGCTCATTAGCATAACGCAACGTTAACGATTTCTGAAAATCGCAAATAAAATTAAAATAATGCGTTTGCTCTCAAGCTTAGCCTTTTCTTAACAACACTGTCATCTCAGATTTTCAAAATATGCTTTTGAACCATAGAAATTGACTAATTTGTGTAAGAGTATGCAAAGCTAGCATAGCATTTTGTGTAGCATGTAGCACGCAACATTTTCACAAAAGCCAGATAACCAAATAAATAAAATCATTTACCTTTGAAGAGCTTCTGATGTTTTCAATGAGGAGACTCCCAGCCACATACCAAATGCGCAGTGTTTCCTGAAAGCGTCTGTGTGTAGGAGAAATCGTTCCGTTTTCTACATTGCGCCTGGCTACCGAAACGAACCGAAATGCAGTCACCTACAACGTGAAACTTTTTCCGGATTAACTACATAATATCGACCGAAACATGGCAAACGTTGTTTGGAATCAATCCTCAAGGTGTTTTTTCACATATCTCTTCATTGACATGCAGTTCTTGGAAGCTTGCTTCTCTCTCTGCTCCATGGAAAAATACTGGCAGGTGACTTTTGCGCACCAATTTCGGCGCAGGACACCGGGCGGACACGTGGTAAATGTGGTCTCTTATGGTCAATCTTCCAACGATCTGCCTACAAATACGTCACAATGCTGCAGACACCTTGGGGGAAACGACAGAAAGGGCAGACTCATTCCTCTTGCGTTCACAGCCATATAAGGAGATCATGAAAGACAGAGCCTCAATCCTGGAAACTCTTCTGTAAAGCCCAGCTCTGTGGAGTGTACAGCTCAAAGTGGTTCTATGGACAGATACTCCAATCTCCACTGTGGAGCTTTGCAGCTCCTTCAGGGTTATCTTTGGTCTCTTTGTTGCCTCTCTGATTAATGCCCTCCTTGCCATGTCCGTGAGTTTTGCCCTTGACAGGTATTTTTATGGTGCCATATTCTTTCAATTTTTTAATAATGGATTTAACGGTGCTCTGTGGGATGTTCAAAGTTTCTGATATTTTTTTAAAACTCAACCCTGATCTGTACTTCTCCACAACTTTGTCCCTGACCTGTTTGGAGAGCTCCTTGGTCTTCATGGTGCTGCTTGCTTGGTGGTGCCCCTTGCTTAGTGGTATTGCACACTCTGGGGCCTTTCAGAACAGGTATATATACTGAGATAATGTGACACATAGATTGCACACAGGTGGACTTTATTTAACTAATTACGTGACTTCTGAAGGTAATTGGTTGCACCAAATCTTATTTAGGGGCTTCATAGCAAAGGGGGTGAATACATATGCACGTACCACTGTTCTGTTTTTTAGTTTTTAGATTTATTTTTAAACACGCAAGTTTTTCAATGTCACTTCACCAATTTGGACTATTTTGTGTATGTCCATTACATGAAATCCAAATAAAAATCCATTTAAATTTCAGATTGTAATGCAACAAAATAGGAAAAACGCCAAGGGGATGAATACTTTTGCAAGGCACTGTATGTATCATGTCAGCTTATTTGACATATTATGACATAGTTATGACCGTGTTATGACGCTGGGTGTCAAGTAAAGTGTGTTTTCAGTAGTTAACAACTTTTTTGCCATGTAATGGGTGTAGCTAACTACTGAAACTACACACTACTTTTTTGCCATGTAATGGGTGTAGCTAACTACTGAAACTAAACACTACTTTTTTTGCCATGTAATGGGTGTAGCTAACTACTGAAACTAAACACTACTTTTTTTGCCATGTAATGGGTGTAGCTAACTACTGAAATTAAACACTACTTTTTTGCCATGTAATGGGTGTAGCTAACTACTGAAACTAAACACTACTTTTTTTGCCATGTAATGGGTGTAGCTAACTACTGAAACTACACACTACTTTTTTTGCAAAAAGAAAAGATAATATGGGTAAAGTAGGCAAAACATTGAATTTATTGTTCGGCATCAGACCTGCTTAATTTTCACATGAAACCTTTCTATGTTTAATAGGTTAAATGACACATTCTGTTAACATCTGACTCCAGAGTGATCTTCTTCTTGCAATTTGTAGTCCCATGAAATTTCAGGTTTTACAAAGCAGTTTGGATGTAGTAAACTATTTTCTAAAAATAACTTTAGTTAAGTTTAGTTTAGATTTAGTGTAACGTAACTTCTTCCAGTGTGAAGTAATTGGTAGCATGGTAAACTATATTTGCAGAGTAGCTTGCCCGACACTTGGTATAGTACACAACTGGAGCTGTCATAATGTTTATACAATTCATCTTTCCACACATTGATAAATACATTCTATACATCTTTGGAAATAACTGTCACACCCTGACCATAGTGTGCTTTGTATGTTTCTATGTTTTGGTTGGTCAGGGTGTGATCTGAGTGGGCATTCTATGTTGGATGTCTTGTTTGTCTATTTCTATGTCTGGCCTGATATGGTTCTCAATCAGAGGCAGGTGTTAGTCATTATCTCTGATTGGGAACCATATTTAGGTAGCCTGGGTTTCACTGTGTGTTTGTGGGTGATTGTTCCTGTCTCTGTGTTTTCACCAGATATGACTGCTTAGGTTTTCACACATTTATTGTTTTATTAGTTATTTCATGTCTAGTTCCTTTATTAAAGAACATGAATAACCACCACGCTGCATTTTGGTCCGCTTTTCCTTCGACGGAAGAAAACCGTTACAATAACTTTTCATAGAGTACAGTAAAGATCTATGTTAGTCTCTACCATGTCTTTAGATAAGGGTGTGGCTAGAATAACCAAGTATTTAATACACTTACATGCTGACCAGACCGGACACGTCGCATGCGTGAGCATCGGAAAATACATTTAGAAATCCATGTTATTCAGTTATTGCACCCACACTACTCGCACGCGCCAAGTGGCGCTGCAAGTCCTGCCTCTCCCATCTCCTCATTGTTTTATAGAAGCAGGTACCCACGTGCCATCCCCTCATTGGTTATGCCCACGTGGGTGATTGAAGGATGAAATATTTTGCCGGTTGTTGTGGTAATACTATAAAAATGTAGATGCCAATCATCATATAAGTTAAAAGATGAAAAAGCCTGGCAGGAGGAGAGATGACTAGAAACGATTCGGTTGGCCGTTTAATGTGTGGATTAATTGTCAGAGTAGAGGACCTTGTGCATTTCAGGTAAAATAACAACTCAATGTTTATATCCCAGGACAAATTAGCTAGCAAGTGGAAGCTAACTAGTTAAATTGCCATACATGTTTAATGCTTTTCGACCTGTCCCCAAATTAATGTCATTGGTTCAGAGTTTGTTTTGATATTTTAACCTGCGTGTCGTGATCGTGTTTGGTGCAGGGGGACAAAATTAATTTATGCACGATAGCGCACGATGGCGCACGCACGCAGCCGGTTTGGGTTCCATGTTAGAGTAGAGTTTCCAAAACTTGGTCCTGGGGCCCCCCTGGGTACAGGTTTTGTTTTTTGCCCTAGCACTACACAGGTGATTCAAATAATCAAAGTTTGTTGATGACAGTGGCAATTTTAGCATGTAAATCTTGGTGGGGCAAACCATTTTTTTTATGCATGTCAGCAAAGCCACTACACAACACAACACTAAACAATACATTCATTGCACTATAACGGTGACAAACAGTGCCCACAAACTGTTAGGGCCTACATAAAGCTGTCCCAACAGCAGAGCTTTCTTTTCAGCACCATGGAGTGAATTCTTACCACCACTACACCTGGCTATCAGAGCCTTGTCTGGCAGTCAAACAGTTAATTTAGCCTCATTTAATGCCTTTTGTTAAAACACAGGTGATATGGCTACTTGCTTATACAAATGTGGTATCTACTGACAATTGAGATGTACAAACTATGGGATAAGGGAACAACGAGCAGATAAGAGGCAATCCGTAAGTTCGATTAAGCCATTAATGAGCGAGCTCGGATGCATGTAGTCAATATAACTATTTGTTCAGTACTTTTGAAATGTACAGCTACAGAATTCAGAAAATGGGCCGTTCTTACAGTATTCTCCCTGTACACCAAGTCAGAACTGCAGGAGAAATAAAGGGGGCATATAACCAGACAATGAAAGCTCTTACAATATTCAATGATTACATTTCTCTAAAAGAGGCTACAGGCTACATGTGCACTACGAAGTCGGCTAAGTTCTGAGGGGGAAAGGGACCAAGTATTAATGCCAAAATAACATGCAGAATAGGCAACGAAAATGAACAAATATATATATACAGTACCAGTCAAAAGTTTGGACACACCTACTCATTCAGGGGTTGTTCTTATTTTTCTATTTTCTACATTGTAGAATAATAGTGAAGACATCAAAATAAACTGTTTCACTGCCAGACGAGGCTCCACTGATAGCCAGTTGTAGAGGTGGTATTCACTATATGGTGCTGAAAAGAAAGCTCTGCTGTTGGGACAGCTTTATGTAGGCCCAAACAGTTGGTGGGGTAAACCTTTTTTTTGGGGGGGGGGGGTAAACAATGCATGAACTGCACGGTGACAAACAGTGCCCACAAAGATTTACACACTATTACCGTCACTGAACTGGGACACCTATCAACTTTCCCCTCACTACAATGAATCTGCTCCCGGGGTCACATATCACCTTGGTGTCAGTGAAGTTAGGAGATTTATTGACCAGGATCACTAAACCTCTGCTCTTAGATGTGCCAGCACTTTAGTATATTTTACCAACCCATGATTATTTTTGGTTTATCTGCCTTATAGGACTTTAGATATGATAGGACTTTTTAAAATCTTAATTATGGGTTCACAGCTGAGCTGTGAAACCTGTTTCTTCAATTGTTTTCCCTCTTGACCTCGTCAAATAACTGAAGCATAGATCGGTAACTTTTTTCTAATTTGGCACACAGAAACTCCATGAGTAACTTGAGTAACTTGGTTGAGTAACTTGGTTGAAAAATTGAGGCCATGAGTAACTTGGTTGAAAAATTGAGCCGATTGGCCTATAGGTAGTGCTGTTATAAGCAGTTTCACTTAAACCCCTTAAATCTGTCCCATTTGACTTAGAAACTTGAAACTTTGTTTGTAGGTGTTTTCCTTATGCTGAACAAATATGCCTCAAAGACCCATAACGTCCATTAGGAGAGATTTTCCTCCATCTTGGACATTTTTGGAAAAACGTATTCTCATGAACCATAAGTCCAAATTACACAACATTTGGTATATAGGGCACATGGTACATTTCTTAACTTAGTTTGAGAAAAACTAAAGGATTGATGATCAATCGGTTATCGATAAATCAGGAAACCAGATTTTATGTGTCCTTTGTAAATCCACTCCACAATGCCCTATCAATTTGAATCTTGTTTGGGTCATCAAAGACCTTATCATGATGAACCATGTTAAGTTTGACATTTATATCTTAAGAAATAAACTATTAACAATTCATTTTTTTGACTATGTAAAGCTAATCCTGAAAATAATCATAAAAAAATCTTATTCTTATGGACTAAATGTCAGATTCCCTCCAAATGTGGTCTTTGGACTCATCACAATAGTCCCTAAAGAGTTTTAGAAAATAACATTGATGCATTAGCAATTATGCTAATATGCAAAAATGTGTTAAAAGTACTTCCAAAATCTTCTCATGAACCATATGACCAAATGACACCACATTTGGAATGTAGGCCCATGGTGCCTGTTATCACTTAATTTGAGAAAAGCAAAGGGCTGAGTAAAAAAAAGAAACTATTAAATATGTAACGCTAATGCTCAAAATCATCTGCAATCATCATCTAATGAACCATACATCAGATCCAGATTTTGTACTTACATCAGTTTTTCATGGTTTTGAGATATAAAAAAAGACTGCATTCAAATATGGCTGTTAGCACATATGCTAATGCTAAAAACACTTAATATCTTCTCATGAACCATAAGTCAGATTGACTCCAGATATGGTGTGTAGACTCAACAAATTAGCCTCTAATTAATTGAGAATGATTTCCTGCATTCAAAGATAACCAACCTACAGCACTAGACTAAACTTCTCTTGCGTCATCCTTGTGGTATTGACAGATAAACATGGTAATGCTTTCACTTACTGCACATAAAGATAGTTCCTACATGATATTGTGTTTGACTTGTTATCCATACATTGCAAAATATTTTTGACTGCACAGCTGCTATCAAACATAACCCATTTCACAATTGAACACCCATGATTCTCTCAAAGGGTTACATCTCATTGTACTCTATCTAGGCATCAGGTTTCATAACATTAGAGTCATCGCTGAAAGGGCCCAGAGTTCCCTGTGGATTTACCGTCAGCATATTTCACCCAGGCTGAGTCACCCAGACCCAGCAGGAGAACACAGACGTCCCTAATCTGTGCACCAGCAGGACGGGCCTCTGTCCAACCTGCTCAACTCACAGGACAACAACAAGGATTCCTCCAGCTCCTCTGACCCATCCAATAGGCTTTCCTGAGCCAAGAGTGAAATTATCCTCAGTAAAACACAATTATGGCACTGGAGACAAAGGCATTCATGTTTTCCATCCTCCTTCAATAAATACTTGGATCTGCCTGGGTTCTTACGAGACACTCTGTTAGTGTCGTCTCTCAGACTTTGTCTGGAACATTGTCTTTCTGGATCAAATGAGCTCATAAACTCATGTCAACGCATGGTTCGTAAGTGGATGCATTCATTCACACATTTGCACATTTTGGGACAATAGTAATGGCTCTCCCACCGGGCCAGCATAATGAGATTTGATGCTGTGCAACAACCCACAGGATCCTGTCTGATTATGCATGAGTGCATATTGGAATAATGACTGTTTAGTTTGGATGGCAGGGGTGCTCATCTGGGTTAGGAGTGAGTCCCGGCCACAGGAATCCACAATAGATTCCAGCCATGTGATGCCCTTCTTCTGTCCAAGATCACTTGGCTCATCCACAATCTCCTGCCTTTCACCCTGACATCCTTTTGGCAGGGCTGCTCTGCATCTGTGGATTGGTGTGGAGCCAGAGGGAATAGTTGGAAACAACCGGACTGTTTTACAAGTTATAAAACACTTTTTTTTGCACAACTGAATGCTCGTTTACCACATGGAGCATGTGAAATTGTGAAAATGAGGATAATGCCCTTGTAGTGTAAGAGCTGTTTGAAAAGACCACATGAAATTCCAGCCTGTTTTGGTGGGATGGAGTTTTTGCCTCCGGTAAATTAGTTAATAGACCAATAAGAAGGTGAGTTCCAAATCTCTCTGTCAATAGTGGATATTTTTTGGTTTTCCCCTCCCCACTTAGACCACTCCCAGACAGTCCTAGCAAAATTGTGGCTTGAGAAATTGCTCTTGGAAGAAGCATATTTTTCTTTATTTTAGACCATTTTGATTGAAAACAATCACAGTAAGGCACTTTACCCAGAAAGAATTTGATATTAAGATAAAAATGCCTGCATTGGGCCTTTAAGTTAATGAGTTGGGACCCACATTTACATTACATTTAAGTCATTTAGCAGACGCTCTTATCCAGAGCGACCCACATACTGCATACTAAAGATCATCTCCATGCCAAAGGAAAGCAAACTGTAAACTGGCTGTGTTTGCATGTTTTACCCAATGACATTATAAATAAATCACAATTAAGTGAAATGCCTGGGGACCCTAGACTCCAACAAAGTCACAGCTGCGCAGCTATCATTGTGGTGAAACTGTCTGTCATATTTAGAGGCGCTTCGTTATAATCGTTTCTCCCTGGAAACAATTATCTTTGTGGAAGAGAGCTTATTTATTTGTAACTATTATCATTCGTGTCATGTCATAACTTTTCTTGGTGGCCTGAAGTTGAAATACTTTTACACTAAATGGTCTAGGGATTTGTGATCTGGCATCATTCTCGGGTTAATGTCATGGTTTTCACTCTTGATCCTCCCCCTATTTCCTTGCTATTATGGTGTTAAAAATGCTGCACAAGGTACAGTATATACTGTAGTTATATTTCTGTGTTGTACTTGTTAAATAACAACATATTTATTCATCTTCTTGTTGATGATGTAGTTATGTTTTTTTTTAATAGGAAAATTTAATTTTAGTAGAATTTAACACATTAGATCTGGTAAAAGATAATACAAACAAAACGACATGCATTTTCTATTTTTTTGAAATGCAAGAGAAAGGCCAAAATATAATATGACCCTTTTTAGGTGCAATTTAGTGTGGAGTTTCAAATTGATCTAGTGAAGCATTGCAATACAGTTGTATCAATTCTGCACATTAGGGCAGACTTGATACAAAATATTGTCCAGTACTGCAATATGTGTATCTTATCAAACAAAACTATGCTACATTTTATCTCTGGGACCCTCAGGATGACAAATCAGTAAGATTACTGATTGTAAGTACATGATTTACATTCAGAGGTGAATTTATCAAACCAGTTGCTGTGATACGTTTTTGTTGTTGTTGTTCACTCTCCTCAAACAATAGCATGGTATTTTTGCACTGTAATAGCTACTGTAAATTGGACAGTGCCGTTAGATTAACAAGAATTGAAGCTTTTTGCCCATATAAGACATGTCTATGTCCTGGAAAGTTTGCTGTTACTAACAACTGTCATGCTAATCACATTAGCGCACGTTAGCTCAACCGTTCAGGTATAGGGACACAGATTCCGTAGAGGTTAAAATGTTTTGCAACAACTTTACAAGTGGAATCCTAAGTGCTTAGTCTAGAGCAGGCTGGTGAGGGGAGCAATTGGAGGACGGGCTCATTGTAAAGGCTGGATTGGAAACAATGGAATGGATTGGATTGGAATCAATGAAACACATGGAAACAAAATGTTTCACTCTGTTTCATTGATTCCATCCCAGGCCATTACAATGAGCCCGTCCTCCTATAACTCCTCCCACCAGCCTCCTCTGGCCCAGTCATTCCTCCTTTGTCTCTGCTGACTGGCTCTTATGATAATATGGTGTTTCCACCATCCATAATAGTCCAGAGAAACAGGCAGCTGTCTTAACAACTCCTGACCCCCTTCCCGCTGCTGTGGCTCCATCTGGATGGAGTTAGCCTGCCTTGCCAGTCATGTCCTGGCCCTCCCCGAAGGCTCTAAACAGGCAACCACAGATGATGAATTTAGCAGAAAATGCCCGGGAGGAGGGGGGAGAGGCCCATACCCCAAAGCTCCATCCCACACTTCCATTCTTCCTAAATTGCTGTGAGGAGGAGGCCTCGCAGATTAGGGTTCCTATAGTTGTAGTGTGTACAGTAATGAAAATCTACCAACCAAATCTCTAGGATCAGGAATGGCACAAAGAAAAGTAGATATCACAAAGCACTAACTGCTATTTAACATCAGATTACCACTTCCTCTATGGTGGTGGTGTTATGTTCATCTAATTGTCTGATTATTGTTACATAATCTGCAGAGGTTGTTTATATATTTGCTAACATCCCGCTTCGATTGAGTTGCCATATTGAATCAAGGTGCCACTTCACTGTAAAACAGGGAGTTGTCTGTCTCTGAAGCTGAGCTGGACTTTGTAAGGTTTGCTGGAAAGACATTCTTATTCTTAAGACAAGAAAATAATGAAAAAGCAATTTACAGTACTCCTCCCACGAACTCTGGTTGGTTTTGGTGGATTCAGAACCATTTTGAGAGCTGGGGGAAAATGTGAATCATTCTTTGTTTAACTTGAACTGTCCTCACATGATACTTTGATATTGTTTCGCAATATACCACATTGTTGGACAGTAATGCATATTATGGTTCCATGTCTCACTCTCATTTGCCCCCCTTCTATTGTGGAATTCTGTGCATCCTTTGTGAATACATTTGTTATTGAAAGGAAGGGAACTTGGAAACTATGGCATTTAAGAATGGGTAAGGTTAGAATGGTCCAAAGTCAATGTTTTGCAGCTGAATTGTGGCGTATGGTCATCAATATGACCTGACCAAGGGAAGACACTTCCAAGATGTCCCCCAGATTGCAGAGCACCTGTGAGCCATGTGGGTCCAGATCAAAGCGGAAAATTAGAGACCCCTAAAGATCACCTGTTTAGCTGAAAACATGTTTCTGCAAAATTACAATGAAAATAGGTTAATTCCGAGTTTCTGAGTTTCTTGTTGAGGATGAGTGGGTGCCTTACTACACAGATCATAACAATGTACACTACCGTTCAAGAGTTTGGGGTCACTTAGAAATGTCCTTTTTTTGTCAATTAAAATACAATCAAATTGATCAGAAATACAGTGTAGACATTGTTAATTTTGGAAATGACTATTGAAGCTGGAAATGGCAGATTTTTTATGGAATATCTACATAGGTGTACAGAGGCCCATTATCAGCAACCATCCTTCCTGTGTTCTAATGGTATATTGTGTTAGCTAATCCAGGTTTATCATTTTAAAAGGCTAATTGATCATTAGAAAACCATTTTCTAATTATGTTAGCACAGCCGAAAACTGTTGTTCTGATTAAAGAAGCAATAAAACTGGCCTTATTTAGACTAGTTGAGTATTTGTATCATCAGCATTTGTGGGTTCGATTACAGGCTCAAAATGGCCAGAAATAAAGCTAACATAATTGCAAAATTTTTCTAATAATCAATTAGCCTTTTAAAATGATAAACTTGGATTAGCTAACACAATGTGCCACTGGAAAGCAGGAGTGATGGTTGCTGATAATGGGCCTCTGTACGCAGGCCTATGTAGATATTCCATTAAAAAATCTGCAGTTTCCAGCTATAATAGTCATTTACAACATTAACAATGTCTACACTGTATATCTGATCAATTTGATGTTATTTTAATAAAAAACAAGGACATTTCTAAGTGACCCCAAACTTTTGAAGTGTAGTGTAAATTAAACACTGTCTTTCAAAGCATGAAATTACAGGACTATTCTCCTGCAGTTTACAAAAAGAAAAGAAAATTTGCTTATTTTTCGTAAATTAAATCCAACATTTATTTTACAGAGCATTAATCTCCATTACATCCTAATTAATAATGTTTGACACATTGCTTATTAGAATTTACTTCATTAAAATAAGTGTTGAAATTGAAACACTCTATATAAATCCCTGGTGCCAAATTGGAATATTGAAAAAATTTCCCAAAAATACACAGGGAGAAATAAAATTGTCAGCATACGTACAGTATAGCACTGCCAAAGACTAAATGGATCAGCCTTATTTGGCCTATAGACCTCTCTCCAAACATATTGTTTTAATAACTAGGGACCTATATTGTTCTCTCTGTCATGGAAAGCAAATAAATAGATAATACTTTAATTTAATTCTCCATTAATATATTTCATTACAGATTGAAATAACAAGACTGTAAGAGCAGATTAGAATCTCAGTGGACCTTCTGCGGCCATAGCTTTTTCTACAGCTTGGAGAAATAGTATTGAACACTGCAATCAGGGTCAACCTCTGTGAAAATTCTTGAGGGATTGTTTCCCTCTCCCATGAAGTTACTTCCAATAAGAACATCTAAACCATATATTATAGACTACAATAGTGGTCCTATTGCACTTACAAAAACTCACAATGCAATAGAATTATGTTCTCAACCTCTGTAATGTACAGACTTTCTAAAAGTGTTGACTCACTATACACTACATAAAAAGGCAGGTGCAAGTGCAACCACTGTTTACATAGCTGAAGATACAATAATAATAATTTGGTCACCTTTAATGCAGGTCTCAGAACAGTCCATTTATACAGCTGCAACTGTAATGGGTTTCCATTGGTGTGGACAGATTCCAAGTTAGGTAATGTCTCCTGATGTCTCTGTCACCCACCTCAATGGTCAGACTGGATATGACATTATGGAGGGAATCAATCCCTGGAGTCTCTATGACAAAATACCTGTGAAAACAATAATAGCAGCAGGTGTGAATTTTATGTACTGTAAGAGAGAGAGAAAAATACATAGAGCGAGAGAGAGAGAAATAGAGAGAGAGATGAGAAGGCATGGACAGAGTACAAAAATAAGCTCCCCATGGACAATCAAGGGACACCTTTTGCTAACTGCTACAAAAATGGGAACGTAAGCAACTTAATCTTCCACACAGACCATCCCCTGTCAGGGCACAGTGCTATATTAACACACTTATATCAACACAGTGCTATATTAACACACTTAAAGTTGGCTACACACAAAATGTTCAATATTATCTTCAGCTCTGGCATATTCCCTAATGTTTGGAACTAAGGTCTAAACACCCCAATACACAAAAGTGGAGATACATTTGACCCCAATAATTACTTTGGAATCTGTGTTAACAGTTACCTCTGGAAAATCCTCTGCAGTGTCATAAACAGCAGACTCCAACAGTTCCTCAGTGAAAACAATGTCCTGAGCAAATGTCAAATTGGCTTATTGCCAAAATACAGTATGACATACCACATATACACCCTGCACACAGGACCACGGACATGAATTATACAGTGCCTTGCGAAAGTATTCGGCCCCCTTGAACTTTGCGAACTTTTGCCACATTTCAGGCTTCAAACATAAAGATATAAAACTGTATTTTTTTGTGAAGAATCAACAACAAGTGGGACACAATCATGAAGTGGAACGACATTTATTGGATATTTCAAACTTTTTTCACAAATCAAAAACTGAAAAATTGGGCGTGCAAAATTATTCAGCCCCTTTACTTTCAGTGCAGCAAACTCTCTCCAGAAGTTCAGTGAGGATCTCTGAATGATCCAATGTTGACCTAAATGACTAACGATGATAAATACAATCCACCTGTGTGTAATCAAGTCTCCGTATAAATGCACCTGCACTGTGATAGTCTCAGAGGTCCGTTAAAAGCGCAGAGAGCATCATGAAGAACAAGGAACACACCAGGCAGGTCCGAGATACTGTTGTGAAGAAGTTTAAAGCCGGATTTGGATACAAAAAGATTTCCCAAGCTTTAAACATCCCAAGGAGCACTGTGCAAGCGATAATATTGAAATGGAAGGAGTATCAGACCACTGCAAATCTACCAAGACCTGGCCGTCCCTCTAAACTTTCAGCTCATACAAGGAGAAGACTGATCAGAGATGCAGCCAAGAGACCCATGATCACTCTGGATGAACTGCAGAGATCTACAGCTGAGGTGGGAGACTCTGTCCATAGGACAACAATCAGTCGTATATTGCACAAATCTGGCCTTTATGGAAGAGTGGCAAGAAGAAAGCCATTTCTTAAAGATATCCATAAAAAGTGTTGTTTAAATTTTGCCACAAGCCACCTGGGAGACACACCAAACATGTGGAAGAAGGTGCTCTGGTCAGATGAATCCAAAATTGAACTTTTTGGCAACAATGCAAAACGTTATGTTTGGCGTAAAAGCAACACAGCTCATGAACCTGAACACACCATCTCCACTGTCAAACATGGTGGTGGCAGCATCATGGTTTGGGCCTGCTTTTCTTCAGCAGGGACAGGGAAGATGGTTAAAATTGATGGGAAGATGGATGGAGCCAAATACAGGACCATTCTGGAAGAAAACCTGATGGAGTCTGCAAAAGACCTGAGACTGGGACGGAGATTTGTCTTCCAACAAGACAATGATCCAAAACTTAACCAAAATCTACAATGGAATGGTTCAAAAATAAACATATCCAGGTGTTAGAATGGCCAAGTCAAAGTCCAGACCTGAATCCAATCGAGAATCTGTGGAAAGAACTGAAAACTGCTGTTCACAAATGCTCTCCATCTAACCTCACTGAGCTCGAGCTGTTTTGCAAGGAGGAATGGGAAAAAATTTCAGTCTCTCGATGTGCAAAACTGATAGAGACATACCCCAAGCAACTTACAGCTGTAATCGCAGCAAAAGGTGGCGCTACAAAGTATTAATTTAAGGGGGCTGAATAATTTTGCACGCCCAATTTTTCAGTTTTTGATTTGTTAAAAAAGTTTGAAATATCCAATAAATGTCGTTCCACTTCATGATTGTGTCCCACTTGTTGTTGATTCTTCACAAAAAAATACAGTTTTATATCTTTATTGTTGAAGCCTGAAATGTGGCAAAAGGTCGCAAAGTTCAAGGGGGCCGAATACTTTCGCAAGGCACTGTATCTTGACACCCTTGCCCTAGAACACACAAAGAATTACAAATACCTCGGCATAAACATCAGCACCGCAGGTAACTTCTATAAGGCTGTGAACAATCTGAGAGCCTTCTACGCCATCAAAAGAATATACAATTTCACATCCCAATTAGGATCTGGCTAAAAATACTCCAATCAGATTGTGAAATCTGGAGTCCTCTCACCAACCAAGAATTCAGAAAAAGGGGCAAACACCCAATTGATACTGCATGCAGAATTCTGCAAAAATATCCTCAGAGTACAACACAAAACCTCTGACACGCCTAGGATATAGGTCCTGGATGGCAGAAAGCTTGGCCCCAGTGATGTACTGGGCAGTTGCATACCAGGCGGTGATGAAACTGGTCAGGATGCTCTTGATGGTGCAGCTGTAGAACTTTTTAGGGATCTGGGGACCCATGCCAAATCTTTTCAGTCTCCTGAGGGGGAAAAGACGTTGTCATGCCCTCTTCATGACCGTCTTGGTGTGTTTGGACAATGATAGTTTGTTGGTGATGTGGACACCAAGGAACTTGAAACTCTCGACGCGCTCCACTACAGCCCCGTCAATGTTAATTGGGGCATGTTTGGCCCTTCTTTTTCTGTAGTCCACGATCAGCTTCTTTGTCTTGCTCATGTTGAGGGAGAGGTTGTTGTCCTGGCACCACACTGCCCGGTCTCTGACCTCCTCCCTATAGGCTGTCTCATCGTTGTCGGTGATCAGGCTTACCACTGTTGTGTTGTCAGCAAACTTAATGATGGTGTTGGAGTCTGAGGGGCCCCTGTGTTGAGGATCAGCATTGCAGATGTGTTGTTGCTACCCTTACCACCTGGGGGTGGCCCGTCAGGAAGTCCAGGATCCAGTTGCATAGGGAGGTGTTTCGTCCCAGGGTCCTTAGCTTAGTGATGAACTTTGTGGGCACTATGTAGTTGAACTCTGAGCTGTAGTCAATGAACAGCATTAGGTGTTCCTTTTGTCCAGGTGGGAAAGGGTAGTGTGGGGTGCGATTGAGATTGCTTCATCTGTGGATCTGTTGGGGCGGTATGTGAATTGGAGAGGGTCTAGGGTTTCCGGGATGATGGTGTTGATGTGAGTCATGACCTTTCAAAGCTACCGACGAGAGTGTTACAGGGCGGTAGTCATTTAGGCAGATCACCTTCACTTTCTTGGGCACAGGGGCTATGGTGGTCTGCTTGAAACATGTAGGTATTACAGACCCGGCAAGGAGCGATTGACAATATCAGTGAAGACACTTCAGTTGGTCCACGCATGCTCTGAGTACATGTCCTGGTAATCAGTCTGGCCCCGCGGCCTTGTGAATATTGACCTGTTGAAAGGTCTTACTCACATCGGCTACAGACAGCATGATCACACCATTGTCCGGAAGAGCTGGTGCGCTCATGCATGCTTCAGTGTTGCTTGCCTTAAAGCAAGCATAAAAGGCATTTTACTCGTCTGGTTGGCTTGTGTCACTGGTCAGCTCGCGGCTGGGTTTTCCTTTATAGTCCGTAATAGTTTGCAAGCCCTGCCACATCCGACGAGTGTCAGAACTGGTTTAGTCGGATTCAATCTTAGTTCTGTATTGACGCTTTGCGTGTTTGATGGTTCGTCTAAGGGCATAGCGGGATTTCTTATAAATGTCTGGATTAGTGTCCCACTTCTTGAAAGCGGCAGCTCTAGCCAATAGCTCGCTGTGGTTGTTGCCTGTCATCCATGGCTTCTGGTTGGGATATGTACGCACGGACACTGTGAGGACGACGTCATCAATGTACTTATTGATGAAGCCGGTGGCTGAGGTGGTCTACTCCTCAATGCCATTGGATGAATCCAGGAACATATTCCAATCTGTGCTAGCAAAAAAGTCCTGTAGCATAGCATCTGCATCATCTGACTACTTCCGTATTGAGTGAGTCACTGGTACTTCCTGCTTTAGTTTTTGCTTGTAAGCAGGAATCAGGAGGATAGAATGATGGTCAGATTTGCCAAATGGAGGGCGTAAGAGTTTTTATTTCTGTGGTTGCACATATGACATTGTCAGGACCCGGTTACGAACCTGGGTCTCCGGAGTGAGAAACAGTCACTTAACCAACTGAGCCACGAATAGTCATTAGAACCCAGAAGATGAGGCAGACACAGCAGTACTTAAGACGGTGTATTTAATAAAGTAAAAAGGAGAAGTCCTTAAATACAAAAATGGCAAATCCAAAAGGTGGTAGGAATAGCACAAAAAAGCCTCAAGAGACACTCAAAAACAAAAACAGAATTCCACAAGAGCATCCACCGGAATCGACAGGAAAACACAGAACACTAGGGCTGGGTGCTAACATACAAACACAGAGCACAGAACTGAGGGAAACTAAGGGTTTAAATACAATCAGGGGAAACGAGGTACAGGTGCAAATAATAATGGGGAACAAGGGAAAAAACATAAGGTCAAAAAGCACAATGGGGGCATCTAGTGACCAAAACCCGGAACAACCCTGGCCAAATCCTGACATGACATGCTGGTAGAAATGAGGTAAAATGGATTTAAGTTTGCCTGCGTTAAAGTCTCCGGCCATGAGGAGGCTGCTTCTGGATGAGCATTTTCTTGTTTGCTTATCATGAAATCAAATGTATATTTAAAGCCCTTCTTACTTCAGCTGATATCTCAAAGTACAGAAACGCAGCCTAAAACCCCAAACAGCAAGCAATGCAGGTGTAGAAGCACGGTAGCTAGGAAAAACTCCCTAGAAAGGCCAGAACCTAGGAAGAACCTAGAGAGGAACCAGGCTATGAGGGGTGGCCAGTGATCTTCTGGCAGTGCCGGGTGTAGATTATAACAGAACATGTCCAAGATGTTCATAGATGACCAGCAGGGTCAAATAATAATAATCACATTGGTTGTTGAGTGTGCAACAGTTCAGCACCTCAGGAGTAAATGTCAGTTGGCTTTTCATAGCCGATCATTCAGAGTATCTCTACCGCTCCTGCTGTCTCTAGAGAGTTGAAAACAGCAGGTCTGGGACAGGTTGCATGTCCGGTGAACAGGTCAGGGTTCCATAGCCGCAGGCAGAACAGTTGAAACTGGAGCAGCAGCACGGCCAGGTGGACTGGAGACAGAAAGGAGTCATTAGGCCTGGTAGTCATGAGTCATGGTCCTAGGGCTCAGGTCCTCTGAGAGAAAGAAAGAACGAAAGAGAGAAAGAAAGAGAGATTTAGAGAGAGCATAGCCTTATACAGCTCGTTGAGTGCCGTCTTAGTGCCAGCATTGATTTGTGGTAGATAGTCTACAGCTTATCATGAGGTACTCTACCTCAGGCGAGTACTACCTTGAGACTTCTGTAATATTAGACATCGCGCACCAGCTGTTATTGACAAATAGACACACACCCCCACCCCTCGTCTTGGCAAACGGAGCAGTTCTGTCCTGCCGATGCACGGAAAACCCAGCCAGCTCTATATTATCCGTGTTGTCGTTCAGCCACAACTTGGTGAAATATAAGATATTACAGTTTTTAATGTCTCGTTGGTAGGCTAGTCTCGAAATGAGATCATCCAGTTTATTTTCTGGTGATTGCACGTTGGCCAAGAGAACGGATGGTAGAGGCAGGTTACCCACTCGCTGACAAATTCTCACAAGGCATACCCAATCTACGCCCCCTCGATCTCCATCTTTTCTTCACGCGAATGACAGGGATTTGGGCCTGGTCTTGGAGAAGCAGTATATGCTTCACATCGGACTCATTAAAGAAAAAATCTTTGCCCAATTTGAGGTGAGTAGTCGCTGTTCTGATATCCAGAAGCTCTTTTCGGTCATAAGAGATGGTAGCAGCAACATTATGTACAAAATAAGTTACAAACAATGTGAAAAAAACGTACAAAATAGCACAGTAGGTTAGGAGCCTGTAAAACAGTAGCCATCCCCTCCGGCATCCCCTCTTTCATTAATGAGGTGGAAACAAGTGGCGGTCATTGCCGTTTAAGATGAGGGAGTACGATTATTTTTCGTGAGCATGGCCTTTTTTCTATTACAGCATATTGCATGACTCTCATTCATATTCCATTTGCCAAGTTCAACGTAACAGCGATAGGTTTAGGCTACTACATGATACTCAAATTTTCCCTATATCCATCATGATGTTGCAACAACCTAGCCTATGAATGAAAGTTTACAACATAGGTGCACACAGGTCTAGAGACAAATTTGAAGTGACAGACAGTGACACATGGACAGACAGTGACATTCAATACTGCCTTGCATACTCTTGCCTGCATCTAGCTGACAGTTGCAAACAAGAGTTTCTATTGGACAAATTCAGGTATGTTTATCAACCATTTTGTTCAATTTGCTTCCGTTTAAGAAACGTTTTTCAACAGAATCGGCAGGAATGAATACACCCCTGGTCACGTGTAAACAGAGTTCACTCTCATAACTAAAACTTTGTTCTCTTCCCTTCGCTTGTGGACTTCAATGCACAACACGTGTAAGTGACCAAGCCAAAAAACTTTTCCAAGCCAAACCATGTCATAACCGCTACACACAGCCTGCATCGTTGTCCCCATATTAGCTAAAGTAACTTCATAGTCAGCATAGCTAACAGAACTAATGCGTTAGTAAACCTGCTACAATCATGCAGTAACGTTACAGTGTTTAGTCAGTAAGCAGTTACACAAGCAGGCCCCGGTGACAATAAATTAATCAAACCAAAAGCTCACCTTGATTTGGAAGAGCTCCAGTGTTGTGTTGGATAGTCATAGCCAGCTCGCTAACAAAGCATCCCTTTATTTGAGCCAGGTGTTTGAGTAACTAAACGAGCCAGCTGCATTTGCTAGCGAAGTAAGTGAAACTGAAAGTAACAAAGATAATGACGAAATCTCATTAAACTTTCCAAGTGGTACTGTATATTGTATGGTCCTCCTGTACGATTTCGGAAGATTTGCAGTATATTAGGCTACAGATTAATTAAGTTATGATGAACTTCACTGGGTGGTGAAAGTGCAAGTGGTGATTGATGGTCCTTTTCAATAAATATCGAGGGTCTGATTCTTAAGACATGATGATCGATGCTTGGCTTCCTTTTGACAAATAAAAATAATCTCTCACTTTTGTCCATAATAATCTCATTATGTAGGATATCCTACCCACACTGTATCTGCAAGCTGTGGACGAGATCGCACATGCCAAAACCAGAGTGGGCACATTTGCAATACAACGCAATACATTGTTTTACAAAACCATCATTAGAGTCTAAAATGCAATGGAAACCCATTTAACTTGTATTCTTTATTGGGTACATGGGAATTTACCGCAAAAGCTGTTTTATTTGCACTACTTCATCAGGCACAGCCTTTTATCCGCAATAGTTCATTTTGATGGCAACACATCACTGGTGAGAAAATGTGCATATTGTTTGTATGCAGATTTGAGAATATTCACATGAAAATCTGCCGCCAATTGAATGGGAACCTGCTATTGTCTCTCAGGATCAATGGATGAATCACTTTTTAACCAATAAAATTTAAGTATATTTCAAATTTTGGTGTACTGCCCCTTTAATAAATGGCAGTCGTTATTTCCACATAAATATGACAAAATTCATACTTACTTACAAATTCGAAAAAACTAAATCATACTACAATCAAATGATTGTTTGTACTAATTGTACTAATTTTGTACTAATGTGGATTGTAATTTGGAAAATAAGGAAAAGACTGCAGTGATGAAATTTAGCTAAAATAACAGTGTTCTGGTAAAACCAAAATTCTGATAACATTATTTACATGTCTAAGCATGTTTTGACAATAATTAAGTTGATATTTTGCTATGATTGTGGCTCTTTTCCAATAGTTTATTCTTGGGGTCAGAATGACCCTAGTTGGTACTCAATCCATGTATGTAAAATATGTTGGTAGTATGAGGGTTAAAATCCAGCTCTTTTTTTAGTCAGGCAGCTGACAGCTCAGACCAACACATGTCTGTGGTGCATCACAGGATCTCCATGCTTACATTTATAGACAAACATTTATCCATCACTCATTCTAGTCCTTTTTCTCACAAACTTTTCATAGTGGACTTTTACTTTTGCCTCCATGTGGGCTCAGAGTGTTTTGCATGGCTGGTGGTCGTATCCATGGAGCGTCATGTGTCTATATGTCTGGGTTTGGAGGGGGAGTCCGGTCTAGTTGTCAGCCAGGCCAGCAGCATGACATGGTGTGTTGGTGGTGATGGCGGTGGTGGCGTGGACCTGCTGCAGGCTACAGGCCTGTCTGCCAGCTGTAGACACCCAGACCAGGGGCCTTTTTTTCACCATGCAGTTAGCACACACTGAAGGTAAAGGAGGGCAACAGTCATGAGCTCATAGAGAGGCCAAACAATCCCCACGCCTGTTTCCCAGCCAACAGCGGCCACATAACGAGACCCAGACAACCAAACCAGTTTCACTCAGTCATTACTCATTAGTGAATGCAGTCGTGTATTTTGGTGAAAAATAAGGCAATAGATGATGATAATTGAGGTGACTTGAGCACAAAGGTGTAGAATCTCTTTTTTTTTCCATCATTTGAATCTGCGGGTTTAGAGTTATGGACATTCAATGGAGCATAATAGCAGTTTTGTGCAAATCTTACAGTACAAGGGAAACTGAAACCAGGGATATTGGGCTCAAAAGACATGTTGACCCCCGGCCACTAATCTTCCCTCATATATTTTGGGGTATTCATGAGGGTGTATTCTTGAGGAACAGAGTGCATCTGGTGTTCAGTGGTATAGATGTGTCTTTGCTGTGAAAAATGAGTTTGTCAGCAACAGACAGCATCTGTGACCCAAACAATGTGCCTGGCGCCAATACAATAGATATAATATGGAGCAGGTATTCTCCGCAGACTTCATCATTTACTGTGCTTCACATTAAGATGGACCTACATTGTATGTCATTGAGTATACAGTACACTCAGAGTAACCATCTAATAAACAAGTGTCATTAAATGTTTCGGGTGTATGTTTGCTCAATGGCGCAATGTGTTTAATTTACAGTAGCAGTTAGTTATTGCTGCAATAACAATGGAAAACGTCATTTTTTGCTATTGCAAAACTACCACGATAATACTGGCCCCACATTGACTGTCAATAACACTGTTTCTGCCTAAATGTGCCATTTGTAATGATGCATCAAGCCAAAATATCTCCCTACACACTAGCTGTGAGTGATTTATGCTTGCACATGTGGTAATGTTTTTTTGAAAAGCTGCTGGAGGTCAGATGTCTTGCGGCGGCTTGCACACCACATGTGAAGGAGAAGCTCAGGCCATTTTAACTGAGTGTCTTTATGCAGCCAGCCACTGAAATCAGACACACCTTCTCAAATTTCAGCACTGCAGTCTTTTCCTTCTTTTGAAGAAATATTTGATAGTGTATCTTCAGTCTTAAAGCCATTTAATTTTACCATCTGTTTTCCTCTGTAATATTGCTTCGGTGAAAATATAAAGTGTTCGAATCCCTCCACACATTGCAAATCCATATGACCAAAAAAATATGGGATTTGAGTGGATTTTAGGGGAATCTCGAGACCGCATGATATCAGCACGTAATTTGAAGCCATAATATCCACAGCTATTATTCTATGTGGAATATAGCTTAAACATCTAAGGCATGCGTTGTATTAAAAAACAATTGAGTAACACAGGAAATGAAAGACTGTTTGAGTCACTAAATCCTAAGATACTTTATTGGAGGGAGAAAACTGCATGTTCTTAATTAATCAGAAAAACCACTCCTTTATCCGTTCAGGGTTTTGGACTGAGTAGAACTCTGATTGGCTCTCCCGGCAGCTACATCCAAGCATTCTACCAGACACAAATGGGAGTTCAAAATAGGTTCGCATATGTGAAGAATAGCAGAACTTGTGAATGTGGTATGTCGATACACTTTGGTGAAATAGAGTGGTAGCATTTATTGAACATCTATTCAAGCCAGTCAAATGTTTATAAGAATGACACAGGTTTACAAAAATACCCACTGGGCACAGACGTCAATTCAACGTCTATACAACGTTGATTCAACTAGTGTGTGCCCAGTACATAGCGTCTGTCTCTCATTGTTTCACCTTTTTTTTACATGTTCTATTTGCTGTTAAAATAAACATATCATCACACAACTCTGATTATGTGCAGAGATTCATATGAATAGTCACAATGGAAACAACAACACACAACAAACATTATATATACACTTATATATATACACTTTAAAATCTGGAAACACTCTGAATGTAACATAGCAAAATATTGGTATAAAACTTCAAATATGTCTCGTAAAAAGATATTTATTCCAAAACCATACATTTGAAGTATTTCAGGAAATGTTCAATTGCTGACTAAAACCCAATACTTCCAAAGTTGCGTACCCAAGCAGATTCCTTTGGTTCTTCAGCAATTTCATTCATCCCTTACCATTATGACTATGACCTGTTGAATCATCTCAACTTCAGTCATTATTCGGGAGAACCTGCTCCGAAACATAAAAGATGCAAAAGCAAACACATAAAAACAGACTGTAGTTTCTACACTTTATAAAACCAGTAAAGTGCCATCAAACAGAATTTCACGTGTCAATGTTCCAAAAACGTGTGTACAAAATAATCCTTATTTAAGTGTACCTTCATGAAACTGCATGGCAATGTAAACCTAGATCTTTATGAAGCTCCCATGAGGGTTTTGTGGTTCCTTCAAACATGCATTCAGCTGTATGTGATACTGAAAACTTACAATGCATTATTTTTTAAACTCATACTTTTGCAGTCTTTATGTTATCTTCAATTTTGCAGTCTCCTCTACATCCCTTCATACCTGAACATGCATTTAGGGCTATGTGTACTGTACAGTATATTCTCAAGAGCATGGGTTGTCCATTGAGTGTCCAATGAAAACAATGGACTAACATGAAGCGGGAAGCTTGAGAATTAGCTTTCCCATGCTCCATCCATCCATTCCAACCTCTTTAATTACACTCCACCCCTTTGTCAGGCTGCCAGTACATCACTACAGTACATCTAATCCTGCCCTTGTAGTGATCAGACCGTATGGGCCCCTCAAGACACTGTGGCTGGGTAAGCTGGTAGGCCTGGTGGGCCAGGGGTTCCGTGTGGACCAACAGGCCCAGGCTTTCCTCTTGGACCGGGTAGCCCGTGCACCCCTGGGAGCCCTGTTTGGCCCTGTATTCCCATTGGCCCTTTGGGGCCTGGCAGTCCATCCTTACCAACAGTACCTATATCTCCCTTCTCTCCTCTTTCTCCACGGGGGCCAGGCTGGCCCACAGAACCATTCGCCCCTTTGATTCCCACTCCGCCTCTGGCTCCTATTGGTCCTGGCTCCCCCTGAGCGCCCTCCGGCCCGATGAAGCCCTTCTCTCCCAGAGGGCCACGGTTCCCTGCTAGGCCTTTGTCTCCTTTGTTTCCTGTCAGGCCAACTGGACCTTTGGCCCCTCCTTCCCCTCTGTTGCCTTTTGGACCTGGTGGGCCAGGTGCACCTGTGAGGTGATAGCAGCAATATTAGCAAGTTTAAACAATAATGGAAGTGCATTTGGGGAAGAGAAGAGTCAGGTGAGCACTAATGAAACCAGCCAACAGCAACACAGCTAAATGAAGATCTCGTAAACAAAAGTGCCTTTGGCGAAAACATCAAGAACATCTCTGCTGTACCTTTCAGAATGGTGAAGTTCTGGATGACATGGGTGTGGTGAGTGTCCACTAGCTTCATCTCCTCCATGACCATGGACAGGTTCCTGACGTCCACGTCTAGACGGACACTCAGCAACATGTACTGCTGCCTCAGGGTGTCAGCCAGGTGCATCAGCAGTAGCACCGTTGTGTTCAGGTTGTGCAGGTCCTCCGTGTGGCCACCAAGCCGCGTCTGGCACGAAGTACTCTCAATGTTGATGTACTTGTACATGCTCTGCACGTGGTTCACTGTGGCATTGATGCTGGACGAGATGGTGTCAATCTCCATCTCGATGGAGTTCATGCGGGCATCCATGGTGATGAACCTTTCACCCGTCCGGTTCTCATAGTACTTGGAGTGGTAGTGGAGGTCGTGCATGTTCTCCTCGTGCTCGTCCATGAAGGAGGTGACGTTGTCCAGCTGCATCTGCAGGTTCATCACCTGCAGGGTAAGGTCGTGCACTATCTCCGAGCTCATGCTGATCCTCTGGTGCGTGGCCGAGATTCCGCTCTGGATGCTCCTCACCATCTGAGTGGTGGTGCTAGAGTTAGACTTCAGACCGCTCAACACCCGGCTGTAGTTCTGCCAGTCAGCGGTCATCTTCTGCAGGACCAGCGTCTCCTCATCGGTCTTCCTCTGCAGGGCGTCCATCCACAAGGAGCTGAGGGCCACCGTGGTGTTGACCTGATTCACCGTGGCCTTAAGGTCATACTGATCCTGAGACAGAGTCTTCATGCTCTCGTCCGTCTCGGTGATGACCGCCTTCCATCCAGCCACCTGGTGTACGTAACGCTCCAGGGACTGGTTGACGAGCCTGATGGACAGGGAGTAGTTCTGCATGTCTCGGGTCATCCTGCTGCTGGCTGACTTCAGGGTCTGCTGGGTCTGGGAGGCCTGGTCCAGGACCTGCTCCTGACCCAGGATCATCTTCTGGAGGTCCTCAAACTCCCCCTTCAGCCTACTGATCTCCTCGCTGAAGTGAGCCACATTGAAGCAGTCCGAGCAGTTGCTGGCAGTGCTAAGATCTGGGAAGGAATAGACAACAACATTATGGTGATCTGTTTATGTATCATTTAATCGTGATCAGAGTTGCCATTTGTAAATTCCAGTCGACGACTGATGGATGCGGTGCTTCCATAAATGAGCCAAGGGAGGCAGTTGTCGTAGCCTCTGCAAATGATGTCTCTTCAGGGAGTTGACACCCCAGAAGAGGCAGGCCATAAAGCTTGAAGAGCGGATCCTCACTGGCCCGGACTTCATACTAAGTCACCCATACAGTTACACTCAATGGGTGACCTATTTTAAACAGAGGGGTCCTCTTTCGACAAAATACATTTGGGAAATCTGCAGAAATGTTCAGTATGCCCTACTAGTCATTGTTTACTTCTTGACTTCTCTGTCAGCAGCCACATTGGGAGGCTCTGCACAGTTTGTCACGTGATTAATCATACTCTCTCACCTTGTATACTTTCCTGGACCTTGGTAATCTTCTTATGATAAAATGATTCCTTTTCTGATAAGCTGTCGACTTTCCTAAATACTGATGAGACAAAGATAATTATGTAAATTAGACTTTCAGAATAACAGGAATGGAGGTTCCTCTATAGACATTGAAACAAACATGATACATGTGCTGAGAAACTAGGACGCAAGTGAAGTTACACAGTGACTACAACACTTCTTTGACAATACACATCAGTGAATGGAATTAAGATGCCGCCTTGAACCTTCTTGTACGATAACAGCAAGACATTTTCTTTCTATTACAAAGTACTGAACAAATAATGGTATTGGTTTATTCAGCTGGTTACTTTCCAGTTGATTATTTCCCCCAGAAGAAGAACAACAGTGCTTAAAGCACACTTTTAAGGACTTATACTTGCATATCATTTCCTAATCCTTGACTTTGGGGATTAATAACTAGTTCACCATAGTATGTTTGCACTCACTAACGATGTAATTTATACATAACACCAGTTATGCTGCATTTGGTCTCAGGGATGTTGATTCTACACAGCCTCTCAAACATTCATTTACATTATCATGGTGTACTGGTGGACTATTGTTCTAATCATGTCCGCTAGCTACACAGAGGTTGGTTAGGTTCTAATGTGATGTTTTCCCCCCACCGGAATGCCTGTTATATAACACTAATTATTGGGGACTTTCAACAATCTAAAACAGATGTGCTGCATGATATGGACATTTCTATATTTATGAGTTCATGTTTAAGTTCTCGCTCGATGTTTGGGGAGTTTAAGCCAAACAACATTTCAGACATTTCACGACATAAGGTTTACAGTGCTTTGTTCTTATTTCGCCTCATTATTGCTGTGCTCTGCGTTGACATAAACTCAAACACACCCTGCCAATAATATGCAGTGCCACTGCAGTGTTGGAATCCCAACCCTCTGTATCTTGGAATTACTCAATGGCCCTCAGGGAGCTCTGAGCTGCTGTGAAAATGAGATTTATCTTTTTGAGTCGCAATAATATTTTTGCAGAAATGCAAGTAACATCTGTAAGCACTGAAAAGGTTGTCAGTCAGGTAAGACCTGGCAAATCAGTTTGAAGTCGTATGTTCACTCAATCCTTGTTGGAAATTAAAGGGCCCTTATTTTTTTACAACAGAAACCCTGTAGGCTTGAAGCAGATCTCCCTCTCATCTGTTATTGTACAGTGTGGAGCACATTGTTAAGTCAAGCATGACAAAAGAGAACAGGTTCTGATTGGGGAGGAATGCCTGCTGATGAGAAGCTTGAGGTCTGTGCACACATAATACCTGCAGAAACACCAAGTCCCAGACTTCAATCTACTCATACAATAATCTGGATTTAATACGGCTTTATTAGCTTGGTTATTATATCTCATCAAACCCAACCAAAGTGGTGTAAAAGTGGGCCTAACAGCTCAAAATCCCAGAGACACTAACAGAGAGAGGGGTCACAGCCAGGGTCAGCCATTATCAACAGCAACGCTGGAGACATTATGATTAAGTGCCTTGTTCAAGAGCACATTGACAGATTTTCCACCTCGTCGGTTCGGGGATTGACTTTTCAATTACTGGCTCAACACTCTAACCGCTAGGCTACCTGCTGCCTGCTGCCAGATTTGGTATAATATCATAGTCTACTCACCAAGTGATGCCAGCACTGCCACTGCTATGATGAGGAAGGCAAAGAAACTGTACAGCACTTTAACGGCCAGCTGCAGAGAATGTGTCTGCTGGCATTTCACACAGCCACCTCTGGTTCTTCCTGCAATCAGAAGCATGGGGCTATTGTCTCTCTACCATAACATCAGGTGGTTAGAGAACAGAGAGGAGGGGAAATGCATGTCTTAACCCTGACATTGTGTGGACTTTGCATGACTAACTACCAGACTAGTGGCTGGCTTTGGTCAGCAGAGGCTGTTTGGAGTGAGCATGGTGGTCAGACGGGGGAAAGAGAAGGATTAAGGAGGGATATCTGAAACAGATGTACAATGCACGCACACAAACAAAACAGTGATGGCAGATGTATGCAGACACACGCAGGCCCTCACACACACAAACACTGTACACACACTGTAGCCCAATGTGGACACAATACGCCCTTGGTGGATATTCTGATGCTATTTTTCAAAGGGTTATTGTATTGTTGGGTTCTTCGCCTGAGAGATTCATGACCGACATATCAAAACAATATCAAAACAAAGGACACTTCATAGAACCCGCTTGTCTATCCACATAACAAGCAAAATAAACAAAAGTGGACAGCAAGAAAGAAACCATGTTCCTCACCTCTAAAGGAAGTCATCTCTTCCTCCTCCCCAGTCAGATCCTCCTCTGAAAGGCAGCAAAGAAAAACATGTGTCACTGTTATGGAAACATCTGATAGCACACAGAAGTTCAGCTCATGTCAGCATTCATTGACTTTTGACTTAAATCTGACTACTCCCACCATGCAAGCATGCAATAGTAGGCCTAGTAGATTCGCCAAAGCCAGGACAGCAACAAGCAGATTTGTCACACCATTCTGTCCAAGAACCAGAGGATCATTTAGAAAACCAACACGCATGTTTGCCCTCACCTTTAAAGAGCTGGTTCTCGTATCCACAATAGATTTCTGAAAAACAGACAGAGAGACTTGAAATGCGTGTTTACAGATGAAGGTCAATAGTATGAAACTTGAAGGAACAACTCACACATTTTATTAAAGTGGTCATAAATCACAAAGTACGAGGTGAAATGCAATAAGCCCCCTCGGCCACTTTTACCCTCCAAGACACAAACCATTCAACTTGGAGCTCTCAATATGAATGTGAGGTCATACTTGGCTCACAACTTATAGAAACACAATTCCGCAAATTGGAAACGGGATTGTTTTCCTAGTGTTTAATCTGTGTCTCTGACCAATATATCATTCACTTCTCTAAGTATGGTGGGCTGCAATGAAAATGTATGCGCTGTCAGATAAAGGGCCCCATTGCAGCCTAATATGAAACACTATAGTAAGGCTGTTTATGTGTGATGCTAGCTGGGCTGGCTGTGTCACCCCCCCTGGTTCCAGCTCAATGTGGTAGAGGGGCCAGGGGGACATGGTACACTGATGCTAAAGAGAAGCAGCTTCAAGCCAAGACCTGAATTTGGATTCAACTTGGGTTTAAATTGCTTATTGCTGGGCACAAATGAAAGGGAAAGGGGGATACCTAGTCAGTTGTACAACTGAATACATTCAACTGAAATGTGTCTTCCGCATTTAAACCAACCCCTCTGAAACAGAGAGGTACGTGGGCTGCCTTAAATCGACATCCATGTCTTTGGCGCCCGGGGAACAGTGGGTTAACTGCCTTGCTCAGGGGCAGACAGACAGATTTTGACCTTGTCAGCTCGGGGATTCAATCCAGCAACCTTTTGTTTACTGGCCCAACGCTCTAACCACTAAATTAACTAGCAATGCTTACCTAATTGAGCTATAACCTAAAATATATGTGATTTAATCAAACCAAATCAACTATATTTTCCCCAATATGCTGAATACAACAGGTGTAGACATTACCGTGAAAAGCTTACTTTACTGTACCGTTGTGATGCGATAGAGATGTACACGGGCCTTTCAATTGATTAATGGCATATGCAATTTTAGGCTACAAACCTCAGTATTTCTTGCCAGGTAATCTTTCAGAATCTCCTCTGAGTTACGTCAACAACTCTCTTACTGAGGTACAACATCCACAAAAGTAAAGAGCATCACTCAGTTGAGTCTCTATTGTCTTTTCCTTCACCGTCTTCCCCCCTTTATATTACATTCAGGCAGCCCTGGTGTTTTCACCTCTGCTGGGCTGTGCTGTGCTTTTTGTGCACGTGGAGAGGAATACAGAACTCTGAGGTGAGGGTGTTTATGTGAAGTCAGCCTGTTGGAGCAGCTGAAGTCAGACTGCTGAAGGCCAAGGCTCTAACTGAAGTGCTGAGATGTGTGGACCAGTGAGAGAGAGAGAGAGAGAGAGAGAGAGAGAGAGAGAGAGAGAGAGAGAGAGAGAGAGAGAGAGAGAGAGAGAGAGAGAGAGGAAGGGGGCTGGAATGGGCCCAGCTACCCGCTGCAGCTCTTAGACTTTACATTATCCAGTCAGCCATACCGGTGGCTGTAAGCTAAACCCCGGGCCTGCCCTCCAATGCTCTCCTGGCTCTGCCAACGGAGGAAAGAAGTGGTCTGCCCTGGCTTCCCTGTATAAAACATGCCTCTTCAGCACCTCACATCAATCAGGGGCACTTCACCAGCATAATCACCAGACATGTTTTTAAGATAGAATCAGCCACTCAGGTGAGGGCTCTATTGGTCAGTGGTCTTTAGAATGTAAGATATTTAAATGTGGTGGGTGTTTGTAGTAGAGCCAGTGTTCCATTGCAAATATGAGCACAGGTGCATTTGGAGGAAATGGCTGAAAAAAAACCTCTGCAAATTCTAATGGACAAAACTAACATTTATATTTCATCAAACACTTCATGAATGGAATGTCCACTCCAAAAACCTTTAAATATTTAGATAGCTTTGTAATCCAGTAATGTATATGCCAGCAGAAAGGCGACATGTCTGTATGGTATGTCCAGCAAATCTCCTTGATTAGAGGGTGTGTCATTCTTGCATTGCTAAAGAGTCCAATGTGCCTGGTAAAAACATAAATGTTAATGCACTGAAAACAGAATAACCCCTACCTATCATTAGTTTTTGTAATAGATCATTTGGAATGTGAATTTGATTATATGTTCTCTGTTTTAGCAGTGTATCCCTCTGTCCACCATAGAACTTGACAAAAATACCTCTCAGGTCTAATGCTATAGTCCTTGAACTGTCATAATGTGTTACAACATTTCATTACCTGAAAGTCATGAAAATAATCTTTGTTAGGTTTAAATATTCATCCAAATACTTCTGCCATGACTCGGCTAAAGCTACGGAGACGATTGCATTTCAACAGTCGACAAACGTGTAAGTGGTGAGAAGAGATTGATACAGTGGTGGTACTGATAAAGAATAAAGATGAAAAACATTGACAATGTTTCAGTTCTAGGGCATGAAAGAAGAGCTTTGACTCTCCGAAAGCAATACAGTTCATTTGTCTCTTGGTCCAGATGTCTTATAGTACACAGCCACATATGAAAACACACCTTGAGCTCTGTTCAAACATCCCAGCAAGGACATTAGAGGTAGCAACTGCGTTACATAGTCATCTTTGGTGCCACTCTAAACATAGGTGATTATTTGTAACCACATCCATATGAATACCTACGTAGGTATGAGGGTAAGTTTGACAAGTTGTCTAATAATCTGAGCTATCACACATTAGGCTAAAGAGTCAAATGATTTAATCATGTAACCTATTACATAGGAAAAGGCCATCAATGGGCTGGAAGAAAGGTCCATACAGAACTGCAGGTCGGGCAAGGACAATGTTGACTGCCAATAGTGGCCAGATGATGACACCCGAGGGAGAGAAACTGGAGTCAGTAAATAAAAAGGTTCTGTTTCCACAATAGGACAGACACCTAGTAAGCGGACCCATTTCTAATGATGGTACTGCTGTGTAATGCTCTGGACATGAAGCCTTCCCTTAGGAGACTAATCTAGGAGACAACTCTAGGAGACTACTCTAGGAGACTACTCTCACCTAACACCTACATCAACAACCCAGTGTTTCTATTCACAATGCATTTGTTTCAAGTATCAAATAATTGCCAATATGCGTGTACAACACACATGTTAGTGGTCTCCCATTGGCAACATGAAGTCTAAGTCCTCCCACCCTCATTGTTATTGTGAACTTTGGGCCACACTGAGCAGGAACATGACACCAGTCAACTCCCTTCACGTCCCACAAACCTCATGATTTGTCAATGCTTGTGGTTACCCTATTGTGTTCCTTCTTGATTTACACTTGGCAGTGGATTTTCAAATGTTACACTCAATCTCTCCCGATCAACCTAGAAAAGCTGAGGAATGTGTAAACCACTGTTTGGATTTCACACGCATTCAAATGTGGAGCAGGGAAATTCCAGTTATGTTTGAATATTAAACGATAGTATAAGCTTTGGGTCAAGAGTGTTATGTTTTCTTGTCTTATAACGGAAGCAACTGGCAATCCATTCTCCAAACAAACAAATACCAAGTCTGACAACCAACTATACTGTACTGTTTGAAATGTCCACCTGATTGGTGTTGACTTAAAGCTTTTAACACGGATACCTGAATCTCCAATTTGAAAACAGAGACACAAGATTTCACCAACACCAAAGAGCCCCAACTGCAACTGATAAAGACTAGTGTCTCCCCAAGCCCCTGTTGACAACCAACTGGTTTAGATGCACTTCAAAGGGGATGTGTAGTTGCTTTCAAAGCAATGAAATGCCTGGAATGTGTTGCTTCAAATGGTGTTGCTCCAAAGGATCTCAAGCAGCCCTTCATGGTGGTGAGAGAGTCCAGAATTGAAATCAAATGATACATGCCCTCGTTTTCTCCAGGAAAACGCTTTGGACATCTCGTGATAGAAATAGCCAGGCAGTACTAGCAATAGTAGCAAGGGTCTTGTTCTGTAATTCCACAAACTTCCCTCTTGCAATCCTAGCAGTTCTGTATAATTAGAACCTTTCAATTTCATCTGATAACTGTCACGTGCCAACGATTTATGATTGAATGCCTGCCGAAGGAATGCATTTGTCTTTCCAAAGAAGAGAGCTGTGTTGAACAGTGTTATTCAAGTTTTTGTAAGGCAGTCTGTGTCTCCAGTCATAGTTCTCTCTACTGTACTCTATGTGCCAACCACACACCTGCTGCTTCCCCTACCGAGGTGCCTCTTTCCTGTTTCACATTAGGAATGTGTTAGTCTACATGTTTAGTAGCCCGGCTTCAATGGAGCACGCTCCAAACAAGAGATGAGGAGACCACCTACCTGTGTGTTCCCCTGTAAATACCACAACACTCTATAACACCTTCCAAAGCTAAAGCCACATGTCGCTACACAATTCCTCCTCCGAGAGGACTCCTCAGATTCCGAAAGCCTCTTCAGAGTCTCTGAAGAGTCTTATATCATGCAACATTGACAAAAGTTGGTCTTTAAATGTTATCCTTTCAAAAGGGCTCATATAAGATCCTTAAAGGAAGCCCAAAAGCCAATGTGTGGCCTCTGGAAACAGCAAGCTTTTGAAATACGGAGCTTTCAAAGCAAAAGGGGTGGATGTCCCACATCCAAGATCAACAAACCAACGTTTTCTCTGGATGCTGTGAGGTACTGGTCTTAAAAGCGAGCTGTCTGCACATTTGTGTGCCACCGGTGAACTTTCACGTCTCCTACATAATATATTATATTCCTCCACAGTGAGCAGTAGTCTGAATTTGAATACAGCATCAACAAAAAGTCATCAACAGTCGTCTAACCTTTCATGGTGATTCTTCAAGGCAGCTCTGGTGACGATGTGAAGAACTTGTCCGGACAAAAGCCTTTGACTGTCCCAGCCCTCTTCTCTGCAGTACAGTCTCCTACAGCAGAAGTGACAGAAAAACAGTGTCTAATTTACAATGTATACACTTATCCATAGGCAACAGGTCCCTCTTGTAAATGGTTCAGGGTGTCCAGAGCACTGAGCAGGAGACAGGACTTACTTATTAATTTACGACTGCTGTATATCCAGCCAGACTTTTCTCCCAACAACTACAGTAGGAATTCTTCAGGTAGCCCATGGGCTCTCTCTCGCTCACCAGCAACTTCTCACTTGAACTGCAGCTCACATACATAAAACAGTCTAGGTCTATTAGGGTGTGAAGAACAAATTCCTGGCTACATGCTTACAGTCAGTCTGCGAAAGGCTGCTGCTCCTCTCCCTCAGAGCCAGAGGAAACTTGGACAATAACCATGTGCAGCTTGGGGAAACTTGACTGGGCAGCTTGGGGAAACATGACTGGGCGAGAGGGAGAGAGAGGGAGAGAGGGAGAGGGAGGGAGGGAGAGAGGGAGAGAGGGAGAGAGGGAGAGAGAGAGAGAGAGAGAGAGGAAGGGGACTAAGAGATGGAAAGAAGAGGGAGGGACGGAGGGTGCATATGTTGTAGAATGTCCAGTCTGCGGCTCGGGCTAATTGCTAACAAATGTTTGAACATGGATCAAATGGGCACCTTTACTATCTATGGCCTTCCTCCACTGTTCAAAAGGAAAACTTTCCTCCATGTCTGACATATCAGGGCTAATTCAATAGGCATACCTCAAGTCATTTCAGAAAACATTTTAGATGGTTAGATGGTTATAGACCACTTTAAAAGACAAACATCAGCTTAATTAACTTATAACACAATTTATCACAATCAATTTGCAACGCGGTCTCAGGGCAATTCGGATTATTCTGTTCATAAATCTGTGACAATTTTAGTATGTACTGCGTTATATTAGGTTACATTATGAATGGAATATTGGTCGTACAATATCATATGAATTATAGGACTGTCACGTTCTGACCTTTATTTCCTTTGTTTTGTATTCATTATTTAGTATGGTCAGGGCGTGAGTTGGGTGGGCAGTCTATGTTTGATTTTCTATGATTTGGGGATTTCTATGTTTCGGCCAAGTATGGTTCTCAATCAGAGGCAGGTGTCATTAGTTGTCTCTGATTGAGAATCATACTTAGGTAGCCTGGGTTGCACTGTTTGTTTGTGGGTGATTGTCTATGTTAGTTGCTTGTGTCAGCACAGTCCTTATGATAGCTTCACGGTCTTTATTTGTTTATTGTTTTGTATTCAGTGTTCAGTTCTTTCTTTAATTAAACATTCATCATGAACACATACCACGCCGCATTTTGGTCCTCTGATCATTCTCGCCTCTCCTCTTCAGAAGAAGAGGAGGAAGATCGTGACAGAATCACCCACCAACCAAGGACCAAGCGGCGTGGTAAAGGACAGCGACGACAGCAGCGGCAGCAGCAACAACGGCGGCCAGCATCACAGGACTCCTGGACATGGGAGGAGATATTGAACGGAGAGGGACCCTGGGCACAGGCTGGGGAATATCGCCGCCCCAAAGCAGAGCTGGAGGCAGCGAAAGCTGAGCGGCGGCGATATGAGGAGGCAGCACGGTAGTGCGACAGGTACGAGAGGGGGCAGACGAGGTGTGGGGCTAAGCCCGGTAGCAGAGCTGAGCTCACTCCTCGTGCTTATTATAAGCAGCACGTTACTGGTCAGGCACTGTGTTATGCGGTTAAGCGCACGGTGTCGCCAGTACGTGCTCATAGCCCGGTGCGCTATAGGGCAGCCCCCCGAGTGTGTCATGTGAGTGTGGGCATCCAGCCAGGGCATATGGTGCCTGCTCAGCGTGTCTGGTCGCCGGTACGCCGTTTCGGGCCAGGGTATCCTGCGCCGGCTCTGCGTGCTGTGTCTCCGGGCGCTGGGAGGGTGCAGTGCGTCCTATGCCTGCGCTCCGCTCGTGCCGGGCAAATGTGGGAGTGGAGCCTAAGGGAGAGGTAGTAGGCACTAGATATCCCGTGCTTACCCACAGCCCGGTTCAACCTGTGCCTGCACTCTGGAGGGTCCGGGCTAGAGCAGTGATCCAGCCTGGGGGAGTGGTGCAAAGGCTGCGCACCAGAGCTCCAGTGCACCCCCACAGCCCGGTCCTTCAGGTGCCTCCTCCTAACACCAGGCCTCCTGGAGGTCTCCCCAGCCAGGTGGGTCCTGTGGCAGCCCCACGCACCCGGCTGTCTCTCTGTCTCCTCCCTACAGGTGGTCCTGTCTGTCCGGCGCTGCCGGAGTCTCCCGCCTGTCAGGCTCTGCCGGAGTCTCCCACCTGTCAGGCGCTGCCGGAGTCTCCCGCCTGTCCGGCGCGGCCAGAGCCTCCCGCCTGTCCGGCTCTGCCGGAGTCTCCCGCCTGTCCGGCTCTGCCGGAGTCTCCCGCCTGTCCGGCGCTGCCGGAGTCTCCCGCCACCCCAGAGGCGCCAGAGCCCGTCAGCCCAGAGGCGCCAGAGCCCCTCTGTCCCGAGCTGCCAGAGCTTCCGCCCCTCTGTCCCGAGCTTCCGCCCGACAGAGCCCCCGACAGTTATTAGCATGTTTTAACCACTCCTATAAAAATGGTAGATGATCAGATACTCAACAAGAAGGTCTGATTTCATTATTATTGAAACAGGATCCAAGAGGAAAATGTAAAGATCCAGTCCATTTAAAATAATTGAAGACCCCTTCTACTTTAGAGTTGTAATACAAAAGTTCTAGCAAAATGCATAGCACATAATTTAAAAGATATTGTCGGTTATTATTCATCCTAATCAGACAGCTTTTTTTACATGGATGATACATTGGAGATAATATAAGTACTGGAAACAATAAAACAATATCAACAATTTGAGACACCAGGCCTGGTATTCATAGCTGACTTTGAAAAGGCTTTTGATAAGGTACGATTGGAATTCATATATAAATGCCTGGAATATTTCACTTTTGGAGAATCTCTTATAAAATGGTTTAAAGTTATGTATAGTAACCAAAGTGTAAAATAGTAAATAATGGCTACTTCTCAGAAAGCATTAAACTGTCAAGAGGAGTAAAACAAGGTTGTCCACTATCGGCATATCTATTTATTATGGCCATTGAAATGTTAGCTATTAAAATGAAATCCAACAGTATTATCAACAGGATAGAAATCCAGGGCTTAAAAACAAAGGTGTCATTGTATGTTGATGACTCATGTTTTCTTTTAAATCCACAATTGGGAACCCTCAACATCCTTATAGAGAATATAGATACGTTTTCTGATCTCTCTGGATTACAACCAAATGAAGTGTACTATATTACATATTGGATCACTAAAAATACAACTTTTACATTACCATGTAGTTTACCAATAAAATGGCCTGACGGTGATGTGGACATACTCGGTATACATATTCCAAAACAAAGAAATGAACTCACTACAATACATTTTCATAGACTGGAAAGCAAAAATAGATAAGATCTTGCTACCATGGAAAGGAAAATACCCTGTTTAACTCTTTAGTCGTAACTCTTTAGTCGAAGCCAGACAAAATTTAAAGGGCTTATTTATATCATGAATATGAATTAGAAGGGCAGAAATGATTAAATATTAAAGAATTAGACCTCTCACTAAAAAAGTCAGCCATACAAAAGTTATACTTAAGTCCAAACTGGTTCTCTGGCAGATTAGTAAGAATGTCTCCCCCTGTCACGCCCTGACCTTAGTTATCTATGTTTTATGTAATATTTGGGTCAGGTCAGGGTGTGACGAGGGTGGGTATGTGTGTTTTTGTCCTGTCTAGGATTTTAGTATATCTATGTTTTTCTTTGTATGTCTAGGTAATGTAGGTCTATGGTGGCCTGAATTGGTTCCCAATCAAAGGCAGCTGTTTATTGTTGTCTCTGATTGGGGATCCTATTTAGGTTGCCATTTTCCATTTTGGTTTTGTGGGATATTGTCTATGTGGAGTTGCATGTCAGCACTTGGTCTATATAGCGGCACGTTTGTTTTGTTAGTATTTTTAGTGTTCATTCTTTATTAAAAGAAGAATGTATTCATATCACGCTGCGCCTTGGTCTCCTCTATACGACAAATGTGACAGAATAACCCACCAAACCAGGACCAAGCAGTGTGAAAAGGAGGAACAGTGCTTAATGGGGAAATGGACATTGGAGGAGATATTAGATGGAGGAGGAGTATCGCCGGGGGAGTATCGCCGTCCTAAGGAGGAGATAGAGGCAGCAAAAGCGGAACGGCGATACTACGAGGAGAAATACCGGAGAATAGAGGAACAGCGACGATATGACCTTACACCGCTAGCACGGAAGCCCGAGAGGCAGCCCCAAGAAATGTTTGGGGGGTGGCACACGAGAAGATTGCATGAGTCAGGTCTGAGACCTGAGCCAACTCCTCATGCTTACTGTGGGCAGCGTGTTACTGGTCAGGTCCCGTGTTATGCGGTAGAGAGCACGGTGTCTCCAGTGCGCTATTCTAGCCCGATGCGCTCTATTTCAGCTCCTCGCATTGGCCGGGCTAGAATGTGCATCCAGCCAGGAAGGAGGGTGCCGGCTCAGCGCTCCTGGTCTCCAGTATACCTCTTTGGACCAGGATATCCTACGCCGGCTCTGCGTACTGTGTCTCCGGTGAGTCTGCATGGCCCAGTGAGTCCTGTGCCAGTGCCCTGCATTTGCAGGGCGAAAATAAACATCCAGCCAGGACGGGTTGTCTCAGCTCTACACTCCAGTCCTCCAGTGCACCTCCAGGGTCCAGTACGCCCTGTTCCTCCCCGCACTCGCCCTGAGGTGTGTGTCACCAGCCCAGTACCACCAGACCCGGCACCACGCACCAGGCCTACAGTGCGCCTCGGCAGTCCAGTACGCCCTGCTCCTCGCACTTGCCCTGAGGTGCGTGTCCCCAGCCTGGTACCACCAGTGCCAGCACCACGCACCAGGCCTACAGTGTGCCTCGGCAGTCCAGAGCGTCCAGCGACAGTACCCAGTCCAGAGAGTCTGGCGATAGTTCACAGACCGGAACCTCCAACGACGGTCCCCAGCCCGGGGTCTCCAGCGACGGTCCGGGGTCTCCAGCGACAGTCCCCAGTTCAGAACATCCGCCGATGGTCCACGCAGCGAGGGTTCCCAGCCCGGGGCCTACGGCGAGGATCCGCAGTCCAGAGCCTCGGGCGATGGTCCACGGGTCAGTGCTACAAGAGCGAAATCAGTGTAAAGAAGGGGGTGGCATCCAGATCCAGAGCCGCCACCGAAGGTAGATGCCTACCCGGACCCTCCCCTAAAAGTTCAGGTTTGTCCGCACCTTTGGGGGGAAGGGGGGGTACTGTCACGCCATGACCTTAGTTATCTATGTTTTATGTATTATTTTGGTCAGGGTGTGACGAGGGTGGGTATGTGTGTTTTTGTCCTGTCTAGGGTTTTTGTATATATATATGGGGTTTTTGTATATCTAGGTAATGTAGGTCTATGTTGGCCTGAATTGGTTCCCAATCAGAGGCAGCTGTTTATCATTGTCTCTGATTGGGGATCCTATTTAGGTTGCCATTTTCCATTTTGGTTTTGTGTGTTATTGTCTATGTGTAGTTGCATGTCAGCACTCGGTCTATATAGCGGCACGTTTGTTTTGTTTTAGTGTTATTTCTTTATTAAAAGAAGAATATATTCATATCACACTGCGCCTTGGTCTCCTCTATACGACGAATGTGACACCCCCCATGTTTAAGAATGGCCTTTTCCCCTTTATTCAGATTACAACCTCTCACTAGCGGTTATTTTAAAATGAAATCTCCAAAATATCGCTATTTTTAAAACAAGCCAAAGAAAGTTGGTTGCGATTTCAGTTTAATCCACCAGAAAAGACAGAACAAATAATACAGCAAATATTGCGGTTAAACTCAATTACACTAATTGATTAAAAAAACGGTTATTTTACAACAACAAAAAAATGTAAAACGGTATGTTTGTAAATGATATCATAAATAGGACTGGGAATTATGTCACACATGCAGCTAACAAAAGTATGTGCTCAACCCAAAATTACAACCAACTAATTGCAGCATTACTGCAAAAATGGAAGAGGCAAGTGGAAGGGGGAAAAAGGAACATTTCTGCCAGCCCTGCATTAAAGACCAAAATTGGGAGAAGAAAATTGTGATTAAGAGTACCAGTTTAATTGAAGGGCCAACAAAATGGCAGCTGTGCCATATAGATTGCAAAATAGTTGGGAAGAGATTTTCGATGTACCATTTCCATGGCACATGGTTAATGAACTGTTATGCGAAATGATGTCGGATTCAAAACTTTGAATTTTTCAATTTAAATTATACTACAAAATTCTTGCAACATATATATATATATATATATATATATATATATATATATATGGGGATACAACCATCCCAGCTCTGCAGATTTTGCTGCGAAGAGACAGGATCATTTGTTTTGGTACTGTCCAGGTGTAGCTTGTTTTTGGTCAGAGGTCCAGGAATGGCAGAAGAATTGTAACGTTTACCTGGAGCTAACTCTGCATATAGCACTACTGGGTGATTTGAAAAGTCATAGACAATCAATTAATAATACTTTCAACGAAAATGTTTCTCTTGAATTCAAAATCTGTAGAAACTATGAGAATAGAAAGGTTCAGAGTGTTTGAAATATCACAGCACAATTGAAAAATATATTGCAAATAGAAATCAAATATGGATGGTGTTAATTAAGATATAGATGGGAGGGGTATGTGTGTGTGTGTGTGTTTATATACACACACGTACAGTGCATGACTAGTCTTCATGTCCCTGCTGCTGAAAAACGTCCCCACAGCATGATACTGCCATGATGCTGCCACCACCATGATTCACCGCAGGGGTGGTGCAAGACGTGACTCTTGGCATTCAGGCCAAAGAGTTCAATCTTGGTTTATTCAGACCAGCAAATCTTGTTTCTCGTGGTCTGTGAGTCCTTTAATTACCTTTAGACAAACTTCAAGCGGGAGTGGCTTCCGTCTGGCCACATAAAGGCCTGATTGGTGGAGTGCTGCATAGATGGTTGTCCTTCTTGAAGGTTCACTCATCTCCATAGAGGAACTCTGGAGCTCTGTCAGAGTGACCATTGGGTTCTTGGTCAACTCCCTGACCAAGACCCTTCTCCACTGTGTTCCTGGGGACCTTCAATGCTGCAAACATTTTTTGGTACCCTTCCCCAGATCTGTGCCTCGACACAATCCTGTCTCGGAGCTCTACGGACAATTCCTTTAACCTCATGGCTTGGTTTTTGGTCTGATATGCACTGTCAACTGTGGGACCTTATATAGACAGGTGTGTGCCTTTCCAAATCATGTCCAATCAATTGAATTTACCACAAGTTGAAACCAATCAAGTTGTAGAAACATCTCAAGGATGATCAATGAAAACAGGGTGCACCTGAGCTCAATATTTGAGTCTCATCGCAAAGGGTCTGAATCTGCAAAAATGTCTAAAATCCTGTTTTTGCTTAGTCATTATGGGGGTATTGTGTGAAGATTGATGAGTTAAATTGTTCTTTTTCCTCAAGGATCCGTCCCTTTTATTCAATTGTCACCTAAAATGAAATACCCAAATCTAACTGCCTGTAGCTCAGGCTCCGAAGCAAGGATATGCATATTATTGGTATCATTTGAAAGGAAACACTTTGAAGTATATGGAAATAGAAAAGAATGTAGGAGAATATAACACAATAGATCTGGTAAAAGATAATAAAAAAAATAAAAAACGTTATGAAATGTAAGAGAAAGAGAAAGTGAATGTGAAAAGTTTTAGACTGATCCAATGAACCATTTATTTTTTGTTGTTGTTGAATTTTACCTTGTTTTCTCCCCAATTTCATGGTATCCAATTGTTTTAGTAGCTACTATCTTGTCTCATCGCTACACCTCCCGTACGGGCTCAGGAGAGATGAAGGTTGAAAGTCACATGTCCTCCAATACACAACCCAACCAAGCCGCACTGCTTCTTAACACAGCGCGCATCCAACCCGGAAGCCAGCCGCACCAATGTGTTGGAGGAAACACCGTGCACCTGGCAACCTTGGTTAGCACGCACTGCGCCCGGCCTGCCACAGGAGTCACTGGTGTGCAATGAGACAAGGACATCCCTACCGGCCAACCCCTCCCTAGACCGGGCGACGCTAGGCCAATTGTGAGTCGCCCCACAGACCTCCTGGTCACGGCCAGTTACGACAGAGCCTGGGCGCGAACCCAGAGTCTCTGATGGCACAGCTGGGATTTCAGTACAGCGCCCTTAACCACTGCACCACCCGGGAGGCTAACCATTTCATTTCTGTTCAAAATTTTGTATCAAGTCTACCCAAATGTGCCTAATTTGTTAATTAATTACTTTTCATGTTCAAAATTGTGCACTCTCCTCAAACAATAGCATGGCATTCTTTCACTGTAATAGCTACTGTAAATTAGATAGTGCAGTTAGATTAACAAGAACGTAAGCTTTCTGCCAATATCACATATGTCTATGTCCTGGGAAATTGTTTCTTGTTATTTACAACCTCATGCTAATCGTATTAGCTTACATTAGCTCAACCGTCCCATGGAAGGGACACTGATCCCGAAGAAGTAGAATAAGGCTGTAAAGTAACAAAATGTGGAAAAAGTAAAGGGTTCTGAATACTTTCCGAATAGACTGTATATGTATTTTATATATATGTATGTATGTCTGTATGCACAGTACTAGTCAAAAGTTTGGACACTCCCACTCATTCATGGGTTTTTCTTCATTTCTACTATTTACTGTATGATAGTTTGTTTGAAAGGATGCCAAGAATGTGCAAAGCTGTCATCAAGGCAAAGGGTGGCTACTTTGAAGAATCTAAAATATATTTTGATTTGTTTAACACTTTTTTGGTTACTACATGATTCCATGTGTTATTTCATAGTTTTGATGTTTTCACTATTATTCTACAATGTGGATTATAGTAAAAATAAAGAAACACACTTGAATGAGTAGGTTTGTCAAAAAATGTGACTGGTACTGTATATATATAAATATATATATACATACAGTACCAGTCATACAGTACCAGTCCCCCCCAAAAAGATGCATTTTAGCCAATTAGCAACCACTACGCATTTTAGCTAACTATGCGCCGTCTTGGAGGAAGTATAGTAATATACGTGTTTTTCTGAGACCAGGTTTCTTGTTGTGTTATAAGATCAGAGGACAATTATGGGGAGAATTTATGTTGGTGCAATTTTTGTAAAATATAATGTGTTTGCTCTGAGACCAGGCTGTCTAATTACCCTCCATATGGCTTTGTTGATCATGCAATGCCAACTATGATATCAATTGCTCCCAACAATAATATCAAGATGCTATAATGTTAGCACACCGAAGAAAGGGCAGATGCTTCTCTGTGAACTATATGGGCACTAGTCACATCAACAGTCACCAAGATATGGATGACAGAGGAAGTACATGGAGGATCTGGACAGGGTCACTGGTGTAGAGAGGAGTAGGCAGGAGGCAGTCACAGGTTTAGATCTACTGAGTTTATTTAAGCACCATAAATCAAAGTGGGACGAAACACAAACTCTGTTGTGCTCAAAATATATCTTCAGGAACAAAATGGCACAGGGCAAACACAAAGTTTAAAATATAAAGTACTCAGGAAATAGTAAGGGAAATTCCTCTCAGGAAAACAAGTAACATTTTCAATGACCGACAAAGACAAAATGGCAGAGGGAGTATATATACAGTGATAGAGTGGGGATTGGAACCAGGTGTGTGTAATGATGACGAGACATGTCCAGGGTTGATGAGTGAAGGGTTTTGTCAGCAGTAGGTTCGGCAGCAGCTAGAATGCCGGCGATGCCGAATGCCTGGGCTGGACAGGAGGGGGAGCGAAAGCGAAGGCTGGTGTGACAGACAGGGCAGCTGGATCCTGGACTTCCTGACAGGCCACCCCCAGGTGGTAAGGGTAGGTAACAAGACATCTGCCACGCTGATCCTCAACACACGGCCCCTCAGGGGTGCGTGCTCAGTCCCCTCCTGTACTCCCTGTTCACCCATGACTGCATGGCCAAGCATAACTCCGACACCATCATTAAGTTTGCCGACGACACAACAGTGGTAGGCGTGATCACCGACAACAATGAGACAGCCTATAGGCAGGAGGTCAGAGACCTGGCAGTGTGGTGCCAGGATAACAACCTCTCCCCCAACGTGATCAAGACAAAGGAGATGATTGTGAACTACAGGAAAAGGAGGGCCGAGCACTCCCCCATTCTCATCAACGGGGCTGTAGTGGACCAGGTTGAGAGCTTCAAGTTCCTTGGTGTCCACATCACCAACAAACTATCATTGTCCAAACACACCATGTAAGTCATGAAGAGGGCACAACAACGCCTATTCCACCTCAGGAGACTGAAAAGATTTGGCATGGGCCCTCAGATCCTCAAAAAGTTCTACAGCTGCACCATCGAGATGCATCCAGACTGACTGCATCACCGCCTGGAATGGCAACTTCTCGAACCTCCGACAGCAAGGCACTACAGAAGGTATTGCATACTTTCCAGCCCAGTACATCACTGGGGCCAAGGACCTCTGCCATCCAGGACCTCTATACCAGGTGGTATCAGAGGAAGGCCCTAAAAATTGGCAAAGACTCCAGCCACCCAAGTCATAGATTGTTCTCTCTGCTACCGCACAGCAAGCAGTCTACGTCCAAAAGGCTTGTTAACGGCTTCTACCCCCAAGCCATAAGACTCCTGAACAGCTAATCAAATGGCTACCCGGCTACCTTTGCATAGTCACTTTACCTCTACCTACATGTACATATTACCTCAATTACCTCAACTAATCTGTGCCCCCGCACATTCACTCTATACCGGTACCCCCTGTATATAGCCTCGCTACTGTTATTTTATTATTAATCTTCAATTATTTTTAATTTTTTTCAATTATTTTTTAAACTATTTTTTCTGTTTTATTTTTTACTTCAGTTTATTTTAGTAAATACATTCTTAACACTTATTCTTCTTAAAACTACATTGTGGTTAAGGGTTTGTAAGTAACCATTTCACTGTAAGGTCTCCACCTGTGGTATTCGGCGCATGTGACAAATAAAATTGGGTTAGATTTGATTTTCTCTGACCTCTGAGTGAACCTTTTGCCTGGGTCCTTCTCTCCTTGTACTTCAAGGCCCATACAGAGTAAATGATCCAGCTGCTCTATGGTTCCAATTGCTTCGGTCCACTTTGGTCTATTATCGTCCTATCTTAGTGATTGTCTAAGTCTGATTATGCTCCACTGATGTTTTCTAAGACTCAGCGAATGCACAAAATGTTGTGATCTTGGATGGGATCCTAATAGCCAGTAAATCAATGGATGGGTAAACTAGAATCCTTTGTTTGGAAAAGGTTCTGACAGCAGTCTGTTACTTAAGAACTGGGTTCCACTTCCAGCTTGACTTGATAAAGCTCCATCTTTAGAAAATGTAGTTGAAAGAGATCTCAGAAAGAGAGAGAGTGTGAGAGTGACAGAGACAAACATCTGTTTTTGTTTTCACAAGGTAAGAAGTTGTCTCTACCCGCTGTGAAATGACCTTTTGTCTTGGAGATCTAACCATATGATGTAAGCTCCTATGCAGACAGCGTCTGTAATGTGAGCTGCACACATTTTGGTTTTTCATTTGTTTTAAATATTCCATTCTATTTTTCGGGGAAGATTTAGACTTTCTGATAATTTAGCAATAATAAAAACATTCACTTTACCCCCACACCCAGAATTGTTCTTGTTGCCTCAGGGCAACGCTGCGCCATAAAGGTAATAAAACACCAAGGAAAATGGGATATTTTCAGAACATTTCTTAAGTGAAACATAGTGGAAACAAGCACTATTTTTTATAAGAAAATACAAATTGGGAATAAACTAGTATTTCACTGCCTCTCAAACCTATGGTTCATTTTTCCTCACTGTCACTGTCCTCCAGCTCACTTTCCTCACTATCAGAGGGTATGATCCTAACTGTTCCAAAAAATATTTATCCTTTATTTAGCTAGACAAGTAAGTTAAGAACAAATTCTTATTTTCAATGACGGCCTAGGAACAGTGGGTTAACTGCCTGTTCAGGGGAAGAACAACAGATTTGAACCTTGTCAATTCGATCTTGCAACCTTTCGGTTACTAGTCCAACGCTCCAACCAATTAGTCTCCTTTCGCTCATAGAATGTCTCTGTGTCCATTGCCTGTGAATGTCAGTGGATATGTTGGAAAAACATTGACCAAGGCCATCATTTTACATCAAATGATATGTCTTTCATTGAGCATGATATTGGCCTGAAAAGTAACCTAACTGTACATCGTTGCCCTGAGGCACCAAAAAGAGAACTACATTTTTTGAATATATCTAAAAGCAAAATATGTTCATAACCTATCAAATATGCTTCTTAAGATGTTCCTACACAAGTGCATATGCTTTTATTGTCACGTTCTTTATTTAAACATTTTTTAATTTTTTAAATGTTTTAATTTCACCTTTATTTAACCAGGTAGGCTAGTTGAGAACAAGTTCTCATTTGCAACTGCGACCTGGCCAAGATAAAGCATAGCAGTGTGAACAGACAACACAGAGTTACACATGGAGTAAACAATTAACAAGTCAATAACACAGTAGAAAAAAAGAGAGTCTATATACATTGTGTGCAAAAGGCATGAGGAGGTAGGCGAATAATTACAATTTTGCAGATTAACACTGGAGTGATAAATGATCAGATGGTCATGTACAGGTAGAGATATTGGTGTGCAAAAGAGCAGAAAACGAAAGGCGGCAAAATGAGGTGTTGGCTTTAGGGATGATCAGTAAGATACACCTGCTGGAGCGCGTGCTACGGGTGGGTGTTGCCATCGTGACCAGTGAACTGAGATAAGGCGGAGCTTTACCTAGCATGGACTTGTAGATGACCTGGAGCCAGTGGGTCTGGCGACGAATATGTAGCGAGGGCCAGCCGACTAGAGCATACAGGTCGCAGTGGTGGGTGGTTTAAGTTGCTTTAGTAACAAAACGGATGGCACTGTGATAAACTGCATCCAGTTTTCTGAGTAGAGTGTTGGAAGCTATTTTGTAGATGACATCGCCGAAGTCGAGGATCGGTAGGATAGTCAGTTTTACTAGGGTAAGTTTGGCGGCGTGAGTGAAGGATGCTTTGTTGATGAATAGAAAGCCGACTAGATTTTATTTTAGATTGGAGATGTTTGATATGAGTCTGGAAGGAGAGTTTACAGTCTAGCCAGACACCTAGGTACTTATAGATGTCCACATATTCTAGGTCGGAACCATCCAGGGTGGTGATGCTAGTCGGGCGTGTGGGTGCAGGCAGCGAATGGTTGAAAAGCATGCATTTGGTTTTACTAGCGTTTAAAGAGCAGTTGGAGGCCACGGAAGGAGTGTTGTATGGCATTGAAGCTCGTTTGGAAGTTAGATAGCACAGTGTCCAAGGACGGGCCGGAAGTATACAGAATGGCGTCGTCTGCATAGAGGTGGATCAGGGAATCGCCCGCAGCAAGAGCAACATCATTGATATATACAGAGAAAAGAGTCGGCCCGAGAATTGAACCCTGTGGCACCCCCATAGAGACTGCCAGAGGACCGGACAGCATGCCCTCCGATTTGACACACTGAACTCTGTCTACAAAGTAGTTGGTGAACCAGGCAAGGCAGTCATCAGAAAAACCGAGGCTACATGCAAAGCAATCAAATGTATCTTACCCTTTGCTCACACCATGTGGTCATGTCGCTCTGCGATTGATACATCACATTAACTTTTGCACCTCATTGGATTGTGTACAGACATGTCATCACATATTGTTTAAGCCATACAATCTTTGATTGAGCTTTACAACAATGTTACTGGCGGCCATCCTGTAATAACCTAAATTCCAATCCAGTTTCATGACTTTATAAACAGTCCATAGCAGTTTCATGTTGATATAATTTGTTATCAAATAAATAGCCTGGCCACTGATTAATGGGAAGTTCATGACTGCTTTGGTTTTTCAGTGATGCAGAGAGATGCCATCTTGGCTCTAGTTTAGAGGTCACTATTTTTAACACTTTCAGTGTTTACATCCATACAGATGTTGATGCCTGCATGTTTCTAATAGCAGCTGTGATTCAGCTGTTTGTAGAGAGATCTTTTAATGATGTGTCTAAAGGTCAAGAGCAATTACTGAAGTTATGTCATGTAAACTATGTAAATAGGACATTGATTTCCAGTTAAGTAATGTTATGCAGTAGTATTGTAGGCTACATCAAAAAAGCGGTAGCTGGTAACACAATATTGAGCTAAACTGGGGGCATGTGGTTCTAAAGATTGAGAGTGAATATCAAGTTAGGATGTTGAGTCTTCCATTAGCAGATTAGGAAGCCCCAACATAATTCAATTTGTGGAGTTGTGATTTGGGATAGACTATAATGACTTCAAAGAGATTTTGATCTCGATGCCAAACTTCAGAGACAGTGAAAACAATTGTCCCATGCAGTCATAAGAGACTAGGCTACAACCCAGAATGGTTTAAATGACTTGGAAGAAAAAACAGAACAATGATGAAACAATGAAAACATTGAGAACATTGCTTTACTGAAAGCACTGAAGATGACATTTTTCACAATTTATTTTTGCATTTCAAACGTTTTGTATCTGTACTTCATCTATTTATCACAATGAAAAGATAATTGATCTACGTTTGACACACCCAACATGTCCAGTCCTTCGTTTATAGCAGCAGCTACTGAGAACGTACACATCTCAGAATTTCTTACGTCAGATCTACTGCCACCCAGTGGGCACTATGTGAAATTACTAGGAACCTTGATTAATACTGCAGGAGGATACATTATGACGCTGAGAATCAGCAGAAAATATAGATTACTGTCATTTTTCATTGTCTTAGAATATTTTTTTGCCTTACTGTACATATACCCTGATACTGATGGAACGCATCCTTGCCAAATGCACTTGTATCACACAGACACCAGCCATCATAATCATCTAACATCCACCAAACTTAAAGGCATTCCAAACCCACTGCTGTGGTCAGACACTGTATAACAAGGTATGAGCCATTAAAGTGATACAAATCAATAGCATGATTTGCAATCAGTGTTATTTTGGGAGTAACTCAATAGAACATTTCTCAGAGGTTGCAGCTGTTGTCATTCCCAGCAGCAGTTTATCACTGTGGGAGAGAGAGTGTCTACTGCATGTCTCAAGAGATCCCTGTGTTCTGTGGGAAGTGACAGTCACACGTCTGCCTGTGACTGTGTCTCAGTCTGTGAATGACCTTGACTGGTCACATGCACTTGGAAGGAAGGGAGGAGAGGAGGAGAAGGATGAAAGATGAGAGAAGGGAAGAATGGGAAGGGGAGAAGGGGATGAAAAGGGAGGAGGCAGGAGAGGCTGCAGGCCCAGGCACGTCTTGCTCTGCCTTGGTCTGGGCCTGTTGGAGAGTGGGAGAGAGGAGAAGTGGGGGAGAGAGGAGAAGTGAGGGGGAGAGAGGAGAGGGGGAGGAGAAGTGTCTGCCCGCCTAAACACAACAGCATCTCTCACAAGGGCCAGACACCATCACAAATCAACCTTGAGCTCGTCTGGATGTGGATGACAAATCATGTCTGTGGACTTGAGCGTAGACACTAAACTTGGCTGAGTCCTTTTCTATTCTTCACAAAACCAAACATCAGGCCATGAGGACCAATGCCAAGGGCATTATTCAAGTTTGTTTATATATGATCTCATTTATATCCTTCAAACTGGTGTGTCAAGTGCATACCCACATTCGAAATCAAAATGTGTCTTTGCATGAGAATAACACAAATAGGAGAGAATTAATATTAAACTGGACCAATTGAGGTCATTGTTGCTAGGACGCTCCAGCTGTAATGTCCTGCACAAATGAACTTTCACCTTTCCTCTTATTTGAAACCACAAATCAGCCCCTGAAGACTGCTGACACAGTGCCAAGGTATGAGTGTGTGCATACAGTAAATATCACCCGAGCAGACATTCAACATTAGGGCCCAGAACTTGTTATTCTCTGTGTGTTTTAGGTGGAGTGTAGTCAGGAATCTACTTTTTCCATTTCCTCCTTTTATATCGTTTCATTTCTGAATGAGCTTATGTAATGATCCTGCGTCACAGGAAAAAAGAAAGCATACTCCTAACTGGAGACATCTGGCCACTGGCCTGGCTGTAGAGCTCAGCTTGGCAACAGGATGATGAGAGCATAAAGTAAGAGGTTTACATTTGCAGGGCTCATTAAAGAACCCTTTTATAACCTGTTGGATTCAGCAGCAACACATCATCAACATTCCCGTACCTGTGCTTGGTCATGATTTTGTGTGACGCTGGAGCCTGGGACAGTTGTGTTTTGAGCCAAGTGTGGAGTTCATGGATATGTTTTGAATTTGAGCTACAAGGTGTTACAGTAAAGATTTGCATTTGTTAGGCTGATAACATTATAATTTGAATTGGACTCCTTTTGGATGACCCATGTGTGTGTGTGTGTGTGTGTGTGAGTGTGTGTGTAATGAGGCATGGGGATGTGTGATAATATAAGGATCAATCATCTTGAAAGCCCCCTCCTCCATGTGCCCAGACCATGTTCACTGACCCACAAAGATGACACGATCCTCCCTCTATTGACATTGTCTCCCAGGAGCCAGAGAGTAGCCAGAAGGAGCTTAGTGACACACGGTGCAACAGTGCCCACTCCTGGCTGCTCCACATTTCTGAGCTGTGACTGGGAATTACACAACTTCTGGAAAAGTCCAAAGCCACAGGGCGTGAATCAGTGTCAACATCACTGCTAGGTCCTGTATAAATACCTAGCGGAAGACAGCCTCACTGCACTTCATCCGCTCTGAAGAGGCAAGATCAACAGGGAGGTGAGTAATCCTCTTCTGCCTGGCTGTCCCGGCTGGCTGGGAGGAAAACGCATATTGTGTGTCTTCAGGGTATCAGCCCCGTGCACAGCTGCCTTCTGCAGCGCTAGACAAAACTGCAGTAGGAGTATCCTTGAAATGCTTGATTTGTCTTTAGAATTGTACCTGGGGCTGATGCTACTATTTTTTGCCATGGGGTTTATTATGATAAATATTGTTTCTATTTGATTCTGAAGAAATTCTGCACAGTGATGTTACTGTTATTCCTCATTCTTACTCATGGGTGACCTCTGTTCAAAACTGCCGCTGCCTCTGCCTGTGAATGACCCAGATATGTACTGCGTATATCGCAACATTTTAAGGCTGCAAGCTTTATCCAATGCATTTGCTATAAAGACTCCACAATTGGATAATTAAATTCAACACCCTCAAAGGCACAAAATCTCTCTGAGTTAGAGTGCTGTTATTGCGTTGATATTGTAGCTGTACAGGGCATGTTTGAGTGAGATGGACAAGCAGAGAGCAATTAAGTCTGGATGCTGCAGTTCTCAAGCCCCATTTTTTTCCCCTTGTAGGAGTATACTAGAATGTGCAAATCCCTTTTAATACAGAGCTCAGTCCATCTGCTTGATTGAGCAGAATTGTGGGTTCTACTTCTGGGTTCTATTAATGGTGTTCTACTTTTTCCTGCAAGTCATACAAGTGCTATTGGACCTTATTTATGAGTAGGACATTGTTTGAAACTTCTTTTTCTCCCATTATTATTTTCCCTTGTATCCACCCAGACCTGTAAAATATGCAAGGCTTGTCCTGTGTCTGAAAATGTCAACATTATGACTGTATCTTGCCATTTCCCTTAATGGCAAGATATTTCCTCCAATGGTGACATTTCAATTGAATATCTGGCACCACAATTGGAAGGATGTGCAATGTTTTCCAAATCTAAACATTGGGCTTTATTTTTTTTCCAACAATTCAGTGTTTTCTGGGAAGTTGTACAGTGAGCGTGTTGAATACACAAGGGATTATAGGGCTGCCTGGAATAATCACAGAGATTAGTGGAGAAGAATTTGTGTTTGTTTCAGCTCCATTCCAACAGGGAGATCTATCAGATAAACGCCCACTAGGGCTGGATTCAATCTCTAGCGCCGTAGATCAGCGTTGTAGCGTGATTTAATTTTATAGGCAATGTTTCTGTGTTTGAGGAGACTGCATTCACAGTAAACGCTGCATATGTCGACTCGATCGAAAATGACCTTTACATTTCAACCGCGCTACAACGCTGCTCTTCGGCGTTAAGGATTGAATCTAGCCCCTAATCTCTGCATTGTATCTATGTCACAGGGTTTATCTTGAGCCTAATGTCAATTACTTTTATCAAATTAAAAAAGTATACAATAGGATAAATGTCTATGCTGCAATGCAGTATAAACACACTTTATCGTTTGGAACAAATCAGCAAATGTCAGCATTATAGAAAAAGGTTTCAAATGATGCTGTGTCACAGTATTGTCATCGTTTAATGGGCAGCATTACCCTCTAGTGGGTAATATCAACATCACAACAACACCAAGGTCAGACGTGGACTATACAGTTATTCCCAAACTGGGGTAATACAGGTATTCTCAAACGCGCAATTCCGTCAGGCGGTACGCCAAATAAAAATGTGATTCACATCTATTTTTCACATTTTGAAACAGTCCATTTATATTTTCCAACGGGGCTACACATTTGGGTGTTTTTTCTCGCCTGGGTAGCCTCGTTTCACTTCCAAAAATAAAATGAATCCATCTATTGTTCAGCAAAATAACAACAAGATGTCAAATACAGGTAGCCGAGTCAAATCACATCCAATCACATTAACCGTTACTCTCTCACTAACGGCCCGTATGTATCCAAACTTAGCTGCTGCTCATTCAGTTTGCTCAAAAAAGGATAAATGGTTAAAGGAAAGTAAGGCCCACATCCATAAAGACACATACAGCTCTACTGGTAGTACTGCTACTGTCATCAGTACTCCACCTGCACCTGTCAACGACCCAAGTTATTCTGCTTCCACAAGCACATCCATAGAGACACATACAGCTCTACTGGTAGTACTGCTACTGTCATCAGTACTCCACCTGCACCTGTCAACGACCCAAGTTATTCTGCTTCCACAAGCACATCCATAGAGACACATACAGCTCTACTGGTAGTACTGCTACTGTCATCAGTACTCCACCTGCACCTGTCAACGACCCAAGTTATTCTGCTTCCACAAGCACATCCATAGAGACACATACAGCTCTACTGGTAGTACTGCTACTGTCATCAGTACTCCACCTGCACCTGTCAACGACCCAAGTTATTCTGCTTCCACAAGCACATCCATAGAGACACATACAGCTCTACTGGTAGTACTGCTACTGTCATCAGTACTCCACCTGCACCTGTCAACGACCCAAGTTATTCTGCTTCCACAAGCACATCCATAGAGACACATACAGCTCTACTGGTAGTACTGCTACTGTCATCAGTACTCCACCTGCACCTGTCAACGACCCAAGTTATTCTGCTTCCACAAGCACATCCATAGAGACACATACAGCTCTACTGGTAGTACTGCTACTGTCATCAGTACTCCACCTGCACCTATCCACGACACAAGTTATTCTGCTTCCACGAGCAAATCCAATGCTTAGCATCAGTAATTTTACGTGTTGTTGCTAGCCCAGCTAGCATGGACACTGACAGCTGTGAATCTGATGCAGCTACTGCCCCCTTACCCGGGAAAGCACCGAACAACAGACAGGGACGTTGGACCATCGAAGAGCAAATATGATGAGAACTACATTGATTTGGGGTTCACTTATATTGGGAGTAGTGCCTTTCCTCAGCCACAGTGTGTTATATGTGCAAAAATACTATCTCACAACTTGATGAAACCTTCACTCTTGCTCAGACATTTAGAAACAAAACATGCCAGTTTGAAAAATAGGCCATGGGAGTTTTTTGAGCAAGAATTAAGATGACTTTCAAGTAGTAAGACATGTATAAAAGCAACAGATACCATTAAAAAGGAGCTAGAAGTCGTATATGATGAGCTACCGAGTGGCTAGGACAGGCAAGCCCCATACTATTGTGGAGGACTTCATTCTCCCTGCTGCCGCGAATATGGCTGGGACATTGCAGGGGGGAAAGGCCAAAAAAATGATACAGACAATGCCTTTGTCAAACAACACTGTCTCACGACGCATCAGGGACATGGCAGGAGATGTTTTGAAACAATTACTGCTTCGCATACAAGCCTGTGAATTCCAGGCATTACAGCTGGATGAGTCACCAGACATGGCGACCTGGCACAGCTCCTGTTATATGTCCGTTACGTTTATGGGGGGTCAATTAAGGAAGACATCCTCTTCGGCAAACCACTGGAAACCAGGACAACAGGAGATGATATTTTTAAAGTACTGGACAGCTTTGTGACATCAAATGGACTTGGTGGTCAAGATGTGTTGGTATCTGTACTGATGGCGTAAAAGCCATGACAGGGAGACATAGTGGAGTGGTAACGATGTGCAAGCAGTTGCTCCCGATGCCACTTGGGTACACTGCAGCATCCACCGAGAGGCTCTTGGGTACACTGCAGCATCCACTTAGAGGCTCTTGGGTACACTGCAGCATCCACTTAGAGGTTCTTGGGTACACTGCAGCATCCACCGAGAGGCTCTTGGGTACACTGCAGCATCCACCGAGAGGCTCTTGGGTACACTGCAGCATCCACCGAGAGGCTCTTGGTTACACTGCAGCATCCACCGAGAGGCTCTTGGGTACACTGCAGCATCCACCGAGAGGCTCTTGGGTACACTGCAGCATCCACTTAGAGGCTCTTGGGTACACTGCAGCATCCACCGAGAGGCTCTTGGGTACACTGCAGCATCCACTTAGAGGCTCTTGGGTACACTGCAGCATCCACTTAGAGGCTCTTGGGTACACTGCAGCATCCACCGAGAGGCTCTTGGGTACACTGCAGCATCCACCGAGAGGCTCTTGGGTACACTGCAGCATCCACTTAGAGGCTCTTAGTTACACTGCAGCATCCACTTAGAGGCTCTTGGGTACACTGCAGCATCCACTTAGAGGCTCTTGGGTACACTGCAGCATCCACCGAGAGGCTCTTGGGTACACTGCAGCATCCACTTAGAGGCTCTTGGGTACACTGCAGCATCCATTTAGAGGCTCTTGGGTACACTGCAGCATCCACTTAGAGGCTCTTGGGTACACTGCAGCATCCACCGAGAGGCTCTTGGGTACACTGTAGCATCCACCGAGAGGCTCTTGGGTACACTGCAGCATCCACTTAGAGGCTCTTGGGTACACTGCAGCATCCACCAAGAGGCTCTTGGGTCCACTGCAGCATCCACTTAGAGGCTCTTGGGTCCACTGCAGCATCCACCGAGAGGCTCTTGGGTACACTGCAGCATCCACCAAGAGGCTCTTGGGTACACTGTAGCATCCACCGAGAGGCTCTTGGGTACACTGCAGCATCCACCGAGAGGCTCTTGGGTACACTGCAGCATCCACTTAGAGGCTCTTGGGTACACTGCAGCATCCACCGAGAGGCTCTTGGGTACACTGCAGCATCCACCGAGAGGCTCTTGGGTACACTGCAGCATCCACTTAGAGGCTCTTGGGTACACTGCAGCATCCACTTAGAGGCTCTTGGGTACACTGCAGCATCCACTTAGAGGCTCTTGGGTCCACTGCAGCATCCACCGAGAGGCTCTTGGGTACCATGTAGCATCCACCGAGAGGCTCTTGGGTACACTGCAGCATCCACTTAGAGGCTCTTGGGTACACTGCAGCATCCACTTAGAGGCTCTTGGGTACACTGCAGCATCCACCGAGAGGCTCTTGGGTACACTGCAGCATCCACTTAGAGGCTCTTGGGTACACTGCAGCATCCACTTAGAGGCTCTTGGGTCCACTGCAGCATCCACCGAGAGGCTCTTGGGTACCATGTAGCATCCACCGAGAGGCTCTTGGGTACACTGCAGCATCCACTTAGAGGCTCTTGGGTACACTGCAGCATCCACTTAGAGGCTCTTGGGTACACTGCAGCATCCACCGAGAGGCTCTTGGGTACATTGTAGCATCCACCGAGAGGCTCTTGGGTACACTGCAGCATCCACTTAGAGGCTCTTGGGTACACTGCAGCATCCACCGAGAGGCTCTTGGGTACACTGCAGCATCCACTTAGAGGCTCTTGGGTACACTGCAGCATCCACTTAGAGGCTCTTGGGTACACTGCAGCTTCCACTTAGAGGCTCTTGCTGCCAAGGGAATGCCTGACAACTTGAAAGGCGTTTTGGACACTACAGTGAAAATGGTTAACTTTGTTAAAGCAAGGCCCCTGTACTCTTGCGTATTTTCTGCACTATGCAATTATATGGGCAGCTTGTAGCGCTTTTACAACATACAGAAGTGGGCTGGTTATCAAGGGGCAAAGTATTGACACGTTGTTGTTTTTTTACATTGAGAGACGAGCTTAAAGTTTTCTTTACTGACCATAATTGACACTCGTTCTTATGTTTAATAAATGTATCGTATAGTGTGTGTGTGGCAGGCTTACATTGTTGGCAAAAAACAACAACATTTGAGAGTACGCTGTCCCTGGTGCTAGTGAGTGTTGAATGTTTGAAAGGGTATCGGACTATAAAAAGAGTGTGCACAGCTGAAGGTTGAATGTTTGAAAGGGTATGGGACTATAAAAAGAGTGTGCTCAGCTGAAGGTTGAATGTTTGAAAGGGTATGGGACTATAAAAAGAGTGTGCGCAGCTGAAGGTTGAATGTTTGAAAGGGTATGGGACTATAAAAAGAGTGTGTGCAGCTGAAGGTTGAATGTTTGAAAGGGTATGGGACTATAAAACGTTTGGGAACCACTGGACTATGAGGTCATTTTGCAGTGCTTTTTATAAGAGGCGTTATGATTACATCCGAAATACCCTAAGCCCCCTCTGTTTTTCAGGTGTGAACTGCATCAGTCGCTTGGTATCTAAGAAACAGTAAAGATGAAAGTCTTTGGGTCACTAGTTGGCCTTGCTTTGCTTCTGGTATCTACTGAGTGTCTGCTGCCTCCATCAAAGGAGGATCTAAGCCGTAAGCCATCATATAACTAAATATCTTCAAATTGTTCAGAATAGCCGTATACTGTATAATGCAGGATATTTTTAAGTCGCTGGGGAGATTTATTTTGAGTGATTGATCTCTGCAGAGATTTCTCTCCTGGGGGTGAAGTACCTGGACAAGCAGATAGAGAATGCCATCAGTGGGGTGAAGGAGATGAAGACAGTGATGGAGAGGTCTGGAGATGATCACAATAAGTTCTTGAGTGCCCTGGAGAAAACTAAACAGCAAAAAGAGGTACAGTGCATTTGAGCAACGCACAGTACCATGAGCTTTCATCACTGTTTTGGGCAAAAATAAGTTAAAGATCACACTACATTTTGTGTTCAATTCATCAGCTATAGTTCTTTTTAGACCACTGACTCAGTTGCTGTGTTTGTTTCCCAGGATGCTCTGAAGGCAGCTCAGGAGATGGAGACGAAACTGAGTGAGGAGCAGGAGGTGTGTAACGGCACCATGCAGTCTCTGTGGGAGGAGTGCAAGCCCTGTCTGAAGAACACCTGCATCAAATACTACTCCAGGACCTGCAGCAGTGGCGCCGGACTGATCGGCAGACAGGTATCGCCTCAACTACAAGGAACTATCATCAATCAATCTCCTCATTGGTTTGCAATTGTAGTTCAAATAGGTTGTTTAAGCTAGACTTACACAGAGACATGCACAACCACTGATCAATGTGTTTAAGCTATTATACAATCCTTCCAAATAAAATAGGTTACTGTTGTACTAGCTGCTTTCTCCTGTTTCCCTATCAGCTGGAGGAGGTTCTGAACAGGACCTCTCCATTCTCCATCTGGATCAACGGGGAGAACATGGATGTTCTGGAGAGGGAGGACCAGGAGCAGAGTCAGAGGTTCCAGAACCTGGAGGATCGCTACTCTGACGTGGCCGATGGGGTGGACAGTATCTTCATGGACAGCTTGAAGGTGTTTGACCACATGCGCTCCCTCAACCCTCCCATGTTCTCCAGCCCCTTCCACATGCCCAGTATATGGGGTCATAGTGAGAGGGCCAATGAGAGAGCAGAGATGGCAGAGACGGGCGAGGTGCGCTCCCGTATGGTCAGGTCCGCTTTGCAGGACCCAGACTTCCATGGGTTCCACAACATGTTCGCTCCTATGATGGACATGGCCCGGAATATCTTCGGCTCCATGGGGCCTGTCATGGACGCAGACGCTAACTTTGACATCAACCCCTCAGAGGGTATACCTCAGTCCTAATTAAACAACTGTTATTATACAATAACATGGTGTTAATGTTTACATAAATGATATTGGGCTTCTTTTTTCCACAGAGGGGAGTGTGAATGAGGATGTTGTTCTGACAAAGCCTTCCGGTATGACCTGCAGAGAGATACGTCGCAATTCTGCTGGCTGCATTAAACTGCGAGGAGAGTGTGAAAAATGCGTAGCGATCCAGGATATTGGTAAAGCCCAACAGATTTTCTTTCTCTTTCTTGCCACAAAGTCATGCCGTGGCTGAGTCAGGTATTTTTAAAATTGTTATATTTAAGCTTTATTTAGCTAGGCAAGTCAGTTATGAACCAATTCTTATTTACAATGACGACCTAACAAAAGGCAAAAGGCCTCCTGCGAGGACTGGGATTAAAAAGAAAAATATAGGACAAAAAAACACATCATGACATTAGAGACACCACAACACTACATAAAGAGAGACCTAAGACAACAACATAGCATGGCAGAAACACATGACAACACAGCATGGTAGGAGCACAAAACATGGGTTGTGACATATTATGTGACGACTGCTGTTCATCTAATTATTAACTGTTTATAATTACGTCTTTCAATTAATCAGGTAATCATTAACTCAGTAACCTGGGGCACCATGAGAAAATTTAGTTTTTTATTGAGTTTCCGTTTTCCCAAAATTAACTATCAGAATATAGATTTTACATTTTAATTAATTTCCTCTACAGTCTCATCCTGAACGTCGCATAATTCGTGAATCTGCACAAACCCGAGTCTCACTAAATAATTCTGTACCACACCAATTGAGTTGATCATTTATTTACTAACATGCTAAATGATAACATAAGATACACATACACAAACAAACAGTCTAGGTTATTGATTAAAACTTAGTACAATGAAAAAATTTCCAGTTTCACCTAAATTGGGGATTTAGAAAAAGAGAGAAAGAGAGAGTGCAGGAGAGAAAAGCACACTTGAATACATTTGTAAACTATGCTTAGTTTAGCCCTTACACCTTGCCCCGACCTGCTGCTCTTATGGGTTAGAATATAATGATGTAATTACTTGTCGAAGGTCTCTTCTCTGATGGTGGCACTTCTTTCGTTACCGGGTGTAAGTCTCTGATTGTCCACACAATGTCAGTGTCCTTTCTCTTAGTAGTCTGTTTTCTTGCCCTCGTTCTGAAAAGGGGTCTTCTCCGGACGACTAATTAGCCATGTACAGTCGTGGCCAAAAGTTTTGAGAATGACACAATTATTAATTTTCACAAAGTCTGCTGCCTCAGTTTTTATGATGGCAATTTGCACATACTCCAGAATGTTATGAAGAGTGATCAGATGAATTGCAATTCATTGCAAAATCCCTATTTGCCATGCAAATGAACTGAAACCCCAAAAAAACAGTCCACTGCATTTCAGCCCTGCCACAAAAGGACCAGCTGACATCATGTCAGTGATTCTCTCAACGCAGGTGTGAGTGTTGACGAGGACAAGGCTGGAGATCACTCTGTCATTCTGATTTAGTTCAAATAACAGACTGGAAGCTTCAAAAGGAGGGTGGTGCTTGGAATCATTGTTCTTCCTCTCTCAACCATGGTTACCTGCAAGGAAACACGTGCCGTCAGCATTGCTTTGCACATAAAGTGCTTAACATGCAAGGATATTGCTGCCAGTAAGATTGCACTTAAATCAACCATTTATCGGATCATCAAGAACTTCAAGGAAAGCGGTTCAATTGTTGTGAAGAAGGCTTCAGGGTGCCCAAGCAAGTCCAGCAAGCGCTAGGACCGTCTCCTAAAGTTGATTCAGCCGCGGGATCGGGGCACCACCAGTACAGAGATTGCTCAGGAATGGCAGCAGGCAGGTGTCATCTGCACGCACAGTGAGGCGAAGACTTTTGGAGGATGGCTTGGTGTCAAGAAGGGCAGCAAAGAAGCCACTTCTCTCCAGGAAAAACATCAGGGACAGACTAATATTCTGCAAAAGGTACAGGGATTGGACTCTTGAGGACTGGGGTAAAGTCATTTTCTCTGATGAATCCCCTTTCCGATTGTTTGGGGCATCCGGAAAAAAGCTTGTCCGGAGAAGACAAGGTGAGCGCTACCTTCAGTCCTGTGTCATGCCAACAGTAAAGCATCCTGAGACCATTCATGTGTGGGGTTGCTTCTCAGCCAAGGGAGTGGGCTCACTCACAATTTTGCCTAAGACCAGCCATGAATAAAGAATGATACCAACACATTATTCTAGAGCAACTTCTCCCAACCATCCAGGAACAGTTTGGTGACGAATAAAGCCTTTTCCAGCATGATGGAGCACCTTTCCATAAGGCAGAAGGGATAACTAAGTGGCTCGGGGAACAAAACATCAATTTTTTGGGTCCATGGCCAGGAAACTCCCCAGACCTTAATCCCATTGAGAACTTGTGGTCAATCCTCAAGAGACGGGTGGACAAACAAAAACCCACAAATTCTGACAAACTCCAAGCATTGATTATGCGAGAATGGGCTGCCATCAGTCAGGATGTGGCCCAGAAGTTAATTGACAGCATGCCAGGGCGGATTGCAGAGGTCTTGAAAAAGAAGGGTCAACACTGCAAATATTGACTCTTTGCATCAACGCCATGTAATTGTCAATAAAAGCCTTTGACACTTATGAAATGCCTGTAATTGTACTTCAGTGTTCCATAGTAACATCTGACAAAAATATCTGAAGACACTGAAGCAGCAAACTTTATGAAAATTAATATTTGTGTCATTCTCAAAACTTTTGGAAACGTCTATAGACGGTTCCAGTTTGGGAATGAAAGCAGTGTAGACACACGATACCTTGGATAGAATAACCGGGTGGTGCTGCTTGAATTCACCCTCTTAGACACAGCTACTCATCCGTAGCATAAATTGTTAAGAGGTTCTTTTGTCTTCCTCAACCTCATGTTGCGTTTTGGGGTTGCGACTACTTGGGGTTGCGACTACTCAGACCTTAGACAACTAATTTCACAGTTCACTTTTCCAAAACATTCTTTTTGATCTGGACATTTTCCACACAACATACAATATGTATACATCATGTGCATATTATGGAAACTCTTCAAGTTACAATGTTTTCGTTATAATGTTGTCATTTAACCTTTAATAACATAACAAAAACGACATTCATTTTCATATTCCATCTATCGTTATTACCACCATTTTTGCTGATTAAATATATTTTCCCAAAGTCCATTTACACATTCCAAACCTCCACACTGAGTTGACAAAGGATTTTGCCTGCTGCCTTCAGATTTACAATGGGCATGAGGTGTCATAAAACCCCTCATCTCCCCCCTGTGGTGGGTGTGAGAGATATATCTGTAGGACTCTGGTCCATGGTAACCTGACCCGAACAGGACAGTCATGACACATGGTACAAACATTATTGGGCACAGACAACAGCACAAAGGCAAGAAGGTAGAGACAACAATACACATGTGAAGCATCCACAACTGTCAGTAAGAGTGTCCATGATTGAGTCTTTGAATGAAGAGATAAAGAGAGAAAACTGTCCAGTTTTGAGTGTTTTTTGCAGCTCGTTCCAGTTGCGAACTGAAAAGAGGAGCGACCCAGGGATGTGTGTGGTTTGGGGACGTTCAACAGAATGTGACTGGCAGAACAGGTGTTGTATGTGGAGGATGAGGGCTGCAGTAGGTATCTCAGATAGGGGGAATGAGGCCTATAAATAAGCATCAACCAGTGGGTCTTGCTATGGGTATACAGAGATCACCCGTTTACGGAGGAGTATAACATGCAGTGATGTGTCCTATAAGGAGCATTGGTGGCAAATCTGATGGCCGACTGGTAAAGGACATCTAGCCGCTCGAGAGCACCCTTACCTGCCAATCTATAAATTACGTCTTCGTAATCTAGCATGGGTAGGATGGTAATCTGAATCAGGGTTAGTTTGGCAGCTGGAGTGAAAGAGGAATGATTACGATAGAGGAAATCAAGTCTAGATTTAACCTTATAGCCTGCAGCTTTGATATTTTCTGAGAGAAGGACAGTGTACCGTCGAGCCATACTCCCAAGTACTTGTATGAGGTGACTAACTCAAGCTCTAAAGCCTCAGAGGTTGTAATCACACCGGTGGAGAGAGGGGCATTCTTCTTACCAAACCACGTGACCTTTGTTTTGGAGGTGTTCAGGACAAGGTTAAGGGCAGAGAAAGCTTTTTGTCACAAAAAGATGCTCGACTATGCTCGACTATGCATATAATTGACAGCTTTGGAAAGAGAACACTCTGACGTTTCTAAAACTGCAAAGATATTGTCTGTGAGTGCCCCAGAACTGATGCTACAGGCGAAACCAAGATGATTGCTGATTCTAAACAGCGTTTGCCTTGTTTCAGTCGCTATTATGGAGTTCATTTGGAAAACAGTTCGCCGTTTTGATGACTGAATTTTCGTTTTTTTTTTGGTACCCAAACGTGATGTACAAAACGGAGCGATTTCTCCTACACAAATAATCTTTCAGGAAAAACTGAACATTTGCTATGTAACTGAGAGTCTCCTCATTGAAAAAATCCGAAGTTCTTCAAAGGTAAATGATTTTATTTGAATCCTTTTCTGGTTTTTGTGCAAATGTTGCCCGCTAAATGCTACGCTAAATGCTACGCTAGCTATCAATACTCTTACACAAATGCTTGTTTTGCTATGGTTCAAAAGCATATTTTGAAAATCTGAGATGACAGTGTTGTTAAGAAAAGGCTAAGCTTGAGAGCTAGCACATTCATTTCATTTCATTTGCGATTTTCATAAATCGTTAACGTTGCGTTATGGTAATGAGCCTGAGGCTGTATTCACGATCCCGGATCCGGGATGGGTAAGTTCAAGAAGTTAAAAGGCTGTTGTTTTGTTAGTAGCTAGCTAACTTTTTTAGTTTGGATTCTGCAACGTAGTTGTTGAGACAGCTAGTCTCTGTCCAGTGATCCTGCCGAACAAGAGCGGGTCTGAGGAGCTATTTGGGATAGCAGCTAGCCTATTCATACGAAATGGCGCCGACAGAGAGGGCTGCCATGCTTCTAGCTCTTAGGAAACTTCGTAGTATTTCGTTTTTTATGTATTATTTCTTACATTAAGCCCAGAAAATGTTTTGTGTTATTACACACAACCGGGAAGAACTATTGGATATCAGAGTGGCGGTAACTTTCCAGCACCAGCAGCATTATGACCAGGAATACGACTTTCCGAAGCAGATTCTTTGTTTGCACCCCCCAGGGCAATTGAACGTATTCCAGAGGCCGACCCAAAACTCGGAGTGGTCTTCTAGTCCGAATTCGTAGGCATGCATACCACCCACCGCTTTGGAGTATATTACTCGCTAATGTTCAGTCTCTGGATGATAATGTTGATGACCTTAGGGCGAGGGTTTCTTTCCAGACAGACATCAGGGATTGTAACATACTCTGTTTCAAGGAAACATGGCTCTCTCGGGATATACTGTCTGAGTCGGTCCAGCCAGTTGGGTTCTCAGTTCATCGCACAGACAGGAATAAATATCTCTCCGGGAAGAAGGGCGGGGTCGTATGTTTCATGATTAACAACTCATGGTATGATTGTGATAACATACAGGAACTCAAGGCCTTTTGTTCCCCCGACCTAGAATGCCTCACAATGAAATGCAGACCATATTATCTCCTAAGATAATTATTTTTGGTTATTGTCACAGCCCTGTATATCCCCCCTCAAGCCGATACCACGACGGCCCTCAAAGAACTTTACTGGACTTTATGCAAACGGGAAAAAACATATCCTGAGGCTGCATTTATTGTATCTGGGGATTTAAACATAGCAAATTTGAGAAAAAGGCTGCCGAAGTTCTATCAACACATCGACTGTAGTACTCGCACTGCTAAAACACTCGACCACTGCTACTCCAACTTCCGGGATAACTACAAGGCCCTCCCCGTCCTCCTTTCGGCAAATCTGACCATGACTCCAGTTTGCTCCCCCGTTCCTATAGGCAGAAATTCAAACAGGAAGTAGCCGTGCTAAGGACTATTCAATGCAGGTCAATTGGAATCCACGCTTCAAGATTGTTTTGATCACGTGGCCTGGGATATGTTCCGGGTAGCTTCAGAGGTTAATATTAATGAATATACTGATACGGTGACTGAGTTTATCAGGAAGTGTATAGGAGATTTTGTACCCACTGTGACTATTAAAACCTACCCTAACCAGAAACCGTGAATAGATTGCAGCATTCATGCAAAACTGAAGCGCGAACCATCGCATTTAATTATGGCAAGGTGACTAGGAATATGGCAGAATACAAACAATGTAGCTATTCCCTCTGCAAGGCAATCAAACGGGCAAAACGTAAGTATAGAGACAAAGCAATTCAACAGCTCAGACACGAGAGGTATGTGGCAGGGTCTACAGGCAATCACGGACTACTAAAGGAAAACTAGCCATTGAGGACACCGACGTCTTGCTTCTAGCCAAGCTAACCACCTTCTTCGCCCGCTTTGAGGATAACACAGTGCCACTGACACGGCCCGCTACCACTGTGGGCTCTCCTTCTCAGTGGTAAGACATTTAAGAGTGTTAACCCTTGCAAGGCTGTCGGCCCAGACGGTATCCCTAGCCACGTCATCAGAGCATGTGCAGACCAGCTGGCAGGTGTGTTTACGGACATATTCAATCTCTCCCTATGCCAGTCTGCCGTCCCCACATGCTTCAAGATGCCCACCATTGTTCCTGTGCCCAAGAAAGCAAAGGTAACTGAACTACATGACTGTCACCCCATAGCACTCACTTCTGTCATCATGAAGTGATTTGAGAGACTAGTCAAGGATCATATCATGTCACCCTAGACTCACTTCAATTTGCTTACCACCCCAACAGATCCAGAGACGATGCAATCTCCATCGCACTGCACACTGCCCTATCCCATCTGTACAAGAGGAATACCTATGTATGAATGTTGTTCATTGACTATAGCTCAGCATTCAACACCATAGTACCCTCCAAGCACATCATTAAGCTCATGGCCCTGGGTCTGAACCCTACCCTGTGCAACTAGGTCCTGGACTTCCTAATGGGTCACCCCCAGGTGGTGAAGATAGGAAACAACACCTCCACTTCGCTGATCCTCAACACTGGGGCCCCACAAGGGTGCATGCTCAGCCCCCTCCTGTACTTCCTGTTCACCCATGACTGTGTGCCCAAGCACACCTCCAACTCAATTATCAAGTTTGCAGACGACACAACAGTAGAAGGCTTGATTACCAACAATGACGTGACAGCCTACAGGGAGGAAGTGAGGCCAATGGGAGTGTGATGCCAGGGAAATAAATTCTCATTCAAGGTCAACAAAACCAAGGAGATGATTCGTGGTCTTCAGGAAACAGCAGAGGGAGCACCCCTCTATCCACATTGACGGTACCGCACTGAAAGGGTCTACCCACACAGACTGTGTGGTGAAGAAGGTGCAACAGTGCCTCTTCAACCTCAGTGAGCTGAAGAAATCTGGCTTGGTACCAAAAACCCTCAAACTTTTACAGATGCACAATTGAGAGCATCCTGTCGGGCTGTATCACCGTCTGGAACAGTAACTGCACCGCCCGCAACCGCTGGGCTCTCCAGAGGGTGGTACTACCTGCCCTCCAGGACACCTACAGCACCCAATGTCACAGTAAGGCCAAAAAGATCATCAAGGACAACAACCACCTGAGCCACTGCCTGCTCACACCACTATCATCCAGAAGTCGAGGTCAGTACAGATTCATCAAAGCTGGGACTGAGAGACTGAAAACATAATGGCAAAATGGCTTAAGGACAACAAAGTCAAGGTATTGGATTGGCCATCACAAAGCAATAATCTCAATCCTATAGAAAATTTGTGGGCAGAACTGAAAAAACGTGTGTGAGCAAGGAGGCCTACAAACCTGACTCACTTATATCAGCTCTGTCAGGAGGAATGGGCCAAAATTCACCCAATTTATTGTGGGAAACTTGTGGAAGGCTACCTGAAACATTTCACCCAAGTTAAACAATTTAAAGGCAATGCTAGCAAATACTCATTTAGGGTATGTAAACTAATGACACACTGGGAATGTGATGAAAGAAATAAAAGCTGAAGTAAATCACTGTACTATTATTCTAACATTTCACATTCTTAAAATAAAGTGCTGATCCTAACTGACATAAAACAGGGAATTCTTACTAGGATTAAATGTCAGGAATTGTGAAAAACAGAGTTTAAATGTATTTCGCTAAGGTTTATGTAAACTTCCGACTTCAACTGTAGTTAAGCTGCAGCAGGCTCAGAACAGAGCTGCAGGTCTTGCTCTTCATTGTAATCAGAGGGTTGATATAAATACCATGCTGCCAGTCTCTCTTGGCTAAGAGTTGAGGAGAGACTGACTGCATCACTTCTTTTTATAAGAAACATGAATGTTTTGAAAATCCCAAATCGTTTGCATAGTCAATTAACACAGCCCTGACACACACACACACACACACACACACACACACACACACACACACACACACACACACACACACACACACACTCTTACCCCACCAGATACGCCACCAGAGGTCTTTTCAGTCCCCAAATCCAGAACAATTTCAAGAAAGCGTACAGTATTATATAGAGCCATTATTGCATGGAACTCCATTCCATCTCGTATTGCTCAAATTAACAGCAAACCTGGTTTTAAAAATCAGATAAAGCAACACCTCACGGCACAACGCCTCTCCCCTATTTGATCTAGATAGTTTGTGTGCAAGTATTGATGTGTAGGGTACGTGTGCCTATCTGTGTAGTTCTGTCCTTGCGCTGTTCTGTCTATTCATGTTCTGTATTATGTCATGTTTCATATTTTGCTGCTTTTGCAACAGCTAATGAGGATCCTAATAACATACCAAAAATACTTTTGATAAACAGGGAAAAATTGAAATTGGCTTATAACAGTTAGGATCAGCTTGATCTCCACCTTTAAATAAAGGACGCACCGTGGCTACCTTCCAAGCAACGGGAACCACCCCAAAGAGGAGAGACAGGTTAAAAATGTCAGAGATAAGCTTGGTGATGATAGAGGCTGGAACCTTAAAGCAGAAAGGATTTAAACCATCTGACTCAGATGTTTTTTTTGGGGTCAAATATAAGGAGCTCCTTTAGCACCTTAGACTCAGCGACAGCCTGCAAGGAGACACTTTGTAGCAGGGCAGGTTAAAAAGAGGAGCATCGGGGCTAGTCGCATTAGAAGTGGTGGGAGATGAGGAAATGTTGTACAGGCAATGAGGGATGGCCAAGTCAAATAGGAATCCTGACTTAATGAAGTGGTGATTAAAGAGCTTAGGCATGTGCTCCTTGTCAGTAACAACCAATTCAACATTAAGGGACACGGGCAGCTGCGAGAAGGGTTTATTCTTCAGGTCTTCAACAGTTTTCCAGAACTTATTGGGGTTAGACCCAGAAAGAACTGCTCCTTAAGCTAACTTTGGCCTTCTGAATAGGTATAACAAGTTGCTAGTACATCACACCAAAAGTTGCTGATATGGAGCTAAAGGGACACCAGTGACTCTGTTGACTATAGAGTTGTGTATTACATGAAATGTGGTTCTCTCCTCCAGACTGCTCAGGGAAGAAGCCTCTGGCTAGTCCTCTGAAGAAGGACCTGGAGCAGGCCCTGGCCATGGCAGAGAAGTTCACTCAGGAGTACAGCAAGCAACTGAGGAAGTTTGAGGAGCAAATGTCCAACACTTCCAGCCTGCTGGACCTTTTCAGTAAGCAGTTTGGCTGGGTGTCTGCCCTGGCCAACAACACCAACAACAAGGATGGAATCTTCAAGATCGAAACGGTGAGAATCCATAGCCTGCAATGCGTTGTATCCTATTTCTTTGTAACATGGTCTTATGAAGACTTACATCTTGAATTCCTCCAAGGTCATGTCCATGGACACAGAGGACCCTGAGAAGCCAGGGGACACCAATGTGTCTGTCCAGTTGTTCGACAACCCTGCCATGACCTTCAGTGTGCCTGGAGACATCCCCTGGAATGACCCCAAGTTCTCTGAGGTGGTAGCACAGCAGGCCCTAGACCTCTACAAACAAACCACTGTGTGAGTGCTTCTGTGTCATTGGACCAATAATCTTACTAATCACACCAGGCTTTATAGCAAGTACATTTTAAAGTGAGATAGGAGACAAATGTCCTGAAGTGGGTTTAGATTTTTTAATGACCTTTTCCTTTCCAGAGTGGTGAAGTAGAAATCAGAGGACACCCCACCGTGCACCACTACACAAAGGAGAATGTTCAGGATGACTTCACACTGTCAACTAGAAAAAGTGAAACCTGTCATCATTGTTGATCATATTTTAAGTAAGTGTATATTCCTGTGTAACTAGAGCTCGTCCTGCTGTAAGAACCGAATAAATAAACACACCAAGTCCTATTGTCTTGAGGAGAAAGAATATAGTACTGCTGTTGCCCTAGAGTAAAACCTGCTCACTGCTCTCCACTTCATGTTAATTGCTACTGTTCCTTTTGTAGTTCTGTGCTCTTCTGCACAGCAACGTGCAATATAAATAAATGAGACCTGACAAAAACACAACCACTGTATCTCTGATTATTTACTTGCCTAAGTTCTATGAAAAATGTCACATCAGCTGATAAAGGATCTTATCAGACTGGAATGCATCATTTTTTACTATCAAGCGTTTAAAATGTAGCAATACAAGGTATTCCTTGGGACTGCTTGAGTCAGTCACATCAACAATAACATTTGAACCAGAAAAAGGTGGTTAAAATATTGTCATTTTATTTTGTGTAAAAATCACACAGCTGCTAGTTCATTCTGCAGAGATACATCCATGCAGTTAAACATCATCCCACAGCCATAATAAGCAATTAAATAGAATATTTGCTGTTAGTCAGCAATTAATGCAAATGTACATATGAGATCAAAAGGTGTGTATCATATACAATATACAACATAACCCTTTTACAGTACATCAACCTGAACAGCAGGGAAAAGAAGGTTCACCTAGGTTCAATACAGGGAGAATAGAATAAAGTGGAAACCTGAACGCCAGGAGTAAGGCATTTGAGGACAGGTTGAGAAAAGAAACAGGAAGTTCCAGGAAAACAAAGACAGTTATACAATGTTTAGGTACCACCACAATGTCATACTAGGTAAGATATACAGGTAGAAATCAAGTGGTCTATTTTTAAGCGCAGTCTTCATACTAGATAAGAACATGAACAACATGCAGGTAAAAATAAAAATGGTGTCAGAGGGGAAACAAAAAGAAAAACAGGGGGGATGCAGTCTTTTCAGTCAGGTCTCACTTCCATAGTTGGTATCTCACAAGGACCTCTCTCAGGCAGCGGCAGCATGAGCAGCTACAGAGCCAGGATCGAAAAGGTGTCCCGTCATCTGGGGGTCGATCACTTCACAAGGTAATACAGCTCACTGTGTTAAGGATCAAATCGCAGAAGACTAGTGAAAAAAAAACTAAAGGAACACATACATACACTTGTTGCATTGTGCAGTTTGTAACCGTTGCCTGCCCACATACATCCACACACACAGTAATAAACTGGAACATTAATAAATTCCTGTCGCATGATCAGTCCAAGGTGCTCCAGGATAGAGCATCATCTCCCATAGACTCCTCCCCTCTCCTCTCCTCACCCAATGCCCTCGCTGGTATGATTATCTGTCCTTGACAGGGCCCGGGCGGCCAGGCCCACTCACACTACAGACATACCACAGTGTGCTCCTCTCATTCAGTGAACTGGACACTTGTCATCACGGGGAAGAATGGGGAGGGAACTTGGCCTTCAGTACCCCATGACTCAAGTTCCAGTTCTACGCCTGCCTGGCTAGCCTCGGGGGCCTGTCCTGTTATAAGGGATTGACGTCTACAATAATCTTTATTTCTTTGATAAATAAAAGTGCCAATATTTGTAACATTCCCATCCCAGCCGCTCTGGTAAAACTGTACTCTGTCTGATTAGGGCGACTCAGGGTGTGTTGTTGCAGTCAGTCAGCCGGTGACAGAGTCCGTTTCCCACAGTAGAGACAGCAGAACACAGAGGGAGTGGACATCGGGAGAACAACATGTGCATCTCTCCTATCTGCTCTCATGGACTTATCCTCCTCACAAACAGGTTACAAATGGGAAAATGGTCTAAGCTGTTCCAGTTGAACCTCCAAAGATATCCTCTCTTCTAGCAAGTCCTATGAATGAAAAACAACAAGATAAATCACCTAAAATTAGGAATGAAGTACAACCTTTGTAAAGGCTTTGATTTTTTTATGCCAAAATATTCTAAATCAAGCCTCAGGTTCAGTTCACTAACAAATTGGTTAGTATGCATGTACTGTGTTTAAACACTCCCCTACTTTTAGCTGTTGCTGTAATTCACTGTTGAGCCTGGCCAAGACTGTGTTGGTCTCCTTGTTTCTTCTGATAGAGGCTTGAATTGCTTTTTTATCCTTCCCAACCGACCTGCAAATTGTTTTTATTCAAAACTTAAATTTCTTAATTTCAATGCCAATTAAGTGATCGAAGATATATAAATCAACAATGAAAGACCAGTCACTATTCAGATTCATATGGAGCCCCTGTTCCTACCTGGGAATGGATGGCTGTGCAGCTAAAACAGTGGCTATGACGTTAGACTTCAGGGGGAGGGCCTCTTCCTGGAGTTCATCCTCAGACTTCAGTCTCCGGCGGACAGGCTTAGGTGGGGGGGCCATGATGGACCCTTTGGCCTGACAGGGAAAAAAATAAAACACAATGTATAGATCTGAAAATAACCATTTGCAAGTACAAACAATAGTACGCAAGTATTAACACCATGGGACCACGCAGCCGTTATACCGCTCAGGAAGGAGACGTGCTCAGTCTCCTAGAGATTAATGCACTTTTGTGCGAAAAGTGCAAATCAATCCCAGAACAGCAATAAAGGACCTTGAGAAGATGCTGGAGGAAACAGGTACAAAAGTATATCCACCGTAAAAGGAGTCCTATAGGGGGAGGCTTGCAAGCCGAAGAACATCATCCCAACCGTGAAGAACGGGGGTGGCAGCATAATGTTGTGGGGGTGCTTTGCTGCAGGATGGACTGGTGTACTTCACAAAATAGATGGCATCATGAGGAGGAAAGTTATGTGGATATATTGAAGCAACATCTCAAGACATCAGTCAGGTAGTTAAAGCTTCCAAATAATGCTACCAAATACTAATTGACTGTATGTAAACTAATGACCCACTGGGAATGTGATGAAAGAAATAAAAGCTGAAATAAAATCACTCTTATTATTCTGACATTTCACCCTTAAAATAAAGTGGTGATCCAATCTGGCCTAAGACAGGGAATTTTTACTAGGATTAAATGTCAGGAATTGTGAAAAACTGAGTTTACATGTATTTCGCTAAGGTGTATGTAAACTTCTGACTTATGTAAACTGTACATATTCACCCCCTTTGCTATGAAGCTCCTAAATAAGATCTGGTGCAACCAATTACCTTCAGAACTCAAATAAAGTCCACCTGTGTGCAATCTAAGTGTCATATGATCTCAGTATATATAAATATGTAGCCGTTCAAAAGGCACAAGAGTCTGCAACACCACCAAGCAAGTCGCACTATGAAGACCATGGAGCACTTATAACCCAACAGATCAGGGTTGGGTTATAAAAAATATCCGAAACATTGAACATCCCACAGAGCACCATTAAATCCATAAAAAAAATGGAAATAATATGGCACCACAACAAATCTGCCAAGAGAGGGCTGCCCACCAAAGCTCACGGACCAGGCAAGGAGGGCATGAATCAGAGAGGCAACAAAGAGACCAGAGATAACCTTGAAGAAGCTGCAAAGCTCCACAGTAGAGATTGGAGTATCTCTCGTACACTCCACAGAACTGGGCTTTACGGAAGAGTGGCCAGAAAAAAGCCATCGCTTAAAACCTCTCTGTGATATGTGGGACGCTAGCGTCCCACCTGGCCAAAAGCCAGTGAAAATGCAGAGCACCAAATTCAAATAAATTACTATAAAAATCTAACTTTCATGAAAACACACATGTAAGATACCAAATTATAGCTACACTTGTTGTGAATCCAGCCAACGTCAGATTTCAAAAAGGCTTTTTGGTGAAAGCAAACAATGCTATTATCTGAGGATAGCACCTCCCTAAACAAAGAGAGAAAAGCATATTTCAACCCTGCAGGCGCAACACAAAACGCAGAAATAAAAATATATATCATGCCTTACCTTTGATGAGCTTCTTTTGTTGGCACTCCAATATGTCCCATAAACATCACAAATGGTCCTTTTGTTCGATTAATTCGGTCGATACATATCCAAAATGTCCATTTATTTGGCGCGTTTGATCTAGAAAAACACTGGTTACAACTTGCGCAACGCGACCAAAAAAATATCTCAAAAGTTACCTGTAAACTTTGCCAAAACATTTCAAACTACTTTTGTAATAAAACTTTAGGTATTTTTTAATGTAAATAATTGATAAAATTGAAGACGGGATGATCTGTATTCAATACAGGAGGAAAACAAACTGGAGCTCGCTTTCTGGTCATGCGCCTCTATCTAACAGTACACTACAAGTGACCCTCGTTCTGAACAGAGCTACTTCTTCATTACACAAAGGAATGACTTCAACCAATTTCTAAAGACTGGTGACATCCAGTAGAAGCGGTAGGAACTGCAAGAAGGTCCCTTAGAAATCTGGATTCCCAATGAAACCCCATTTAAAAGAGTGACCTCAAAAAAAATCTGAATGGTTTGTCCTCGGGGTTTTGCCTGTGAAATAAGTTCTGTTATACTCACAGACATGATTCAAACAGTTTTAGAAACTTCAGAGTGTTTTCTATCCAAATCTACTAATAATATGCATATCTTATCTTCTGGGGATGAGTAGCAGGAAGTTGAATTTGGGCATGCATTTCATCCGGATGTGAAAATACTGTCCGGCAGTAAATAAGCAAACACGTTTGGTGTTCCGCAAAAGGCATGTGAGAGACTCCCCAAAGATATGGAAAAAGGTACTCTGGTCAGATGACTTAAAATTGAGCTTTTTGGTCATCAAGGAAAACACTGTCTGGAGCAAACCCAACACCTCTCATCACCCCGAGAACATCATTCCCACAGTGAAGCATGGTGGTGGCAGCAACATGCTGTGGGGATGTTTTTCATCAGCAGAGACTGGGAAACTGGTCAGAATTGAAGGAAGGATGGATGGCGCTAAATACAGGGAAATTCTTGAGGGAAACCTTTTTTTTAATCTTACAGAGATTTGAGACTGGGACGGAGGTTCACCCTCCAGCAGGACAATGACCCTAAGCATACTGCTAAAGCAACACTCGAGTGGTTTAAGGGGAAACATTTAAATGTCTTAGAATGATCTAGTCAAAGCCCAGACCACAATCCAGTTGAGAATCTGTGGTATGACTCAAATATTTGCTGTACACCAGCAGAACCCATCCAACTTGAAGGAGCTGGAGCAGTTTTGCCTTGAAGAATGGGAACAAATCCAAGTGTCTAGATGTGCCAAGCTTACAGAGACATACCCCAAGAGACTTGCAGCTGTAATTGCTGCAAAAGGTGGCTCTACAAAGTATTGACTTTGGGAGGGGATGACTAGTTATGCACGCTCAAGTTCTGTTTTTGTCTTATTTCTTGTTTGTTTCACAAAATATATTTTGCATCTTCACAGTGGTAGGCATGTTGTGTAAATCAAATAATACAAAAAAAAAAACCCTAAAAAAATACATTTTAATTCCAGGTTGTAAGGCAACAAAATAGGAAAAATGCAAATATTTTCGCAAGCCACTGTACAGGTATCGAGTCAGTGTACTGAGGTACGAGGTAGTTGGGGGTGATTGATTGAGGTGCATCATCAGTCAATTACTTACAGAGTTCACAGTAGCTGCAGCTCTCTCTTCCTGGTTGTCACTCTTCACAGTTCTCAAAGGCCCAGCACCTTCTGAAGACTTCTCTACCTGTGAACGGAGAACGAACAGTCTGTCTTATTATAACAGGAGTACAGATGATATAACCGGGTTAGGTTCACCAACTGCAAGGTGGTTCTGTATTTTACGGTGTTTGACTTACCGGCAGACTCTCTGGGTGCTTCTCCCCGTCATCGCTTGGCTCTTCTGAGGCAGCAAACGCCTGGAACTGACTGAAGTCAGCAAAGTTGGGCTGCTCCGGGATCTGCTGGGGCGAGGTAGTGGAATGAGCTGCCAGGCCCTCATCTGAGCGATGCCCACTGTGGGGACCCGAGGTCTGGGGAAAAACACAGGGTTCAGACAAAACACGGCATATTGAAAAACAGAACACAACCTTGAATAGGAGATGACTTAGTCAATGACTTAGGTGTGGATTGAAATTTACTGCATAGGTACCTGGAGAAAAATGAGGGAGGGTCATGTTTTTTCAATTTCAGTCATGGGGAGTGTTGAGTATTTTTTAAAGTTAATTTGTGGAATTTCTTTCCTTCTTAGCAATTGAGCCAATCAGTTGTGTTGTGACAAGGTTGGGGTGGTATACAGAAGACAGCCCTATTTGGTAAAAGACCAAGTCCATATTATGGCAAGAACAGCTCAAATAAGCAAAGAGAAACAACAGTCCATCATTACTTTGAGACATGGTCAGTCAATACGGAAAATCAAAAACTTTGAACGTTTCTTCAAGCGCAGTCACAAAAAACATCAAGCAGGGGCTGTCTTCTGTATACCACCCCAACCTTGTCACAACACAACTGTCTCTGATGAGGACCGACACAGGAAAGGAAGACCCAGAGTTATCATCAACTGTTCAGAGGAGACTGTGTGAATCAGGCATTCATGGTTGAATTGCTGCAAAGAAACCACTACTAAAAGGACACCAATAATAAGAAGAAACTTGCTTGGGCCAAGAAACACAAGCAATGGACATTAAACCTGTGGAAAATTGTCCTTTGGTCTGATGTCCAAATTGGACCTTTTTGGTTCCAACCACCATGTCTTTGTGAGACGCAGAGTAGGTTAACGGATGATCGCCGCATGTGTGGTTCACACCGTGAAGGATGGAAGTGGTGCTTTGCTGGTGACAATGTCCGTGACTTATTTAGAATTCAAGGCATACTTAACTAGCATGGCTACAGCATTCTGCAGCAATTCACCATCCGATCTGGTTTGCACTTAGTGAGGCTATCATTTGTTTTTCAACAAGACAATGACCTCAAACACACCTCCAGGCTGTGTAGGTGTTATTTGGCCAAGGAGGAGAGGCCAAATAATGACCAGGCCTCCACAATCACCCGAACTCAATCCAATTGAGAAGGTTTGGGATGAGTTGGACCGCAGAGCGAAGGAAAAGCAGCCAACAAGTACTCAGCATATGTGGGAACTCCTTCAAGACTGTTGGAAAAGCATTCCTCATGAAGCTGGTTAAGAGAATGCCAAGTGTGCAAAGCTGTCAAGGCAAACTGTGGCTACTTAGAAGAATGAAATATATTTTGTTTAACACTTTTTTCATTACTACATGATTACATATTTGTTATTTCATCATTTTGAGGTCTTCACTGCAATGTAGAAAATAGTAAAAATAAAGAAAAACCGTTGAATGGTTAGATCTGTCCAAACTTTTGACTGGTACGGTGTGTGTGTGTGTGTGTGTGTGTGTGTGTGTGTGTGTGTGTGTGTGTGTGTGTGTGTGTGCGCACGCCTGATGCCGCCCCTCATCGCAGATTCTCCGCCTGGCATGCAATATCAAGTGAGCCTACAGGCTATTTAGTGTAGTCTCAATCAAATTATCCATAGCTTATAGGCTACGAAGTGCATGGTCGGAGAAGCACAGATCAAAGTTATATTACAAAGATAGCTGCTGGGATGGTATAAATAAAACTAGGCTGCAACACACACGGCAATGGATATTCCAACCGTGAGCCCCGGGCTGCTCTGCTCTTGCTGATCAAAACCTTTTTTTGTGTGCCGTCTCACCAATGCTGTGCAGGCCTACACTGGCGGCAGTTCAGGAGGTGAGTCAAAAGCTTCTTCCAAACATTACTTCCGATTAGGCCTAGTCCAAATCTTGTGCGCGGACTAGCCTATAACCTATGTTCCGTTCAGCTTTTTTTTTTTTCTTGCCCATGATGTATTCAGAGTTATTGATTCGAGTTACATTGTGGTGCTGAAATTTGAAGCAGCAGCACAACCAATGGACAGTAGGCATCATTAATATAAAGTTTTAATTTGACTTTAGTAACAACAAAGGACTTTGTGTTGGAGCCTATTTCTTCTTATTTAAGAAAGAGGTAGACCTACCTGTTTGACAGATAAAATTAGGCTATAGGCTGCTATATACATAGATTTGCCATAGGCCTACCTTTTATTAAAGAAAATGGCAAAAAGCACAGGCCTACACATTGTTATCTTAATTTAGAGGGGAAAAAAAATGACAGATCCATTATATAAAGTAAACTCTAACAGTGCTTAGGTCCGTGACGCTTTATGATAGAAACAAACGATAAAATACCCGGGATATCATTTAGTTTCTACAGCAGAGACAAAAATGTACTTTGCTTGGGAGGTAATCAAATTCTGTCACTATCAATTGATTAAGCTATTCACTTTCTGTACAATAGAAGATACTTAAACCCAAGACAGCTTTTAGGGAAACACTTGTGACCTTCTCTCGTTGGGTTAAGCCACAGAAGAAGAGTAGCCAGTAGTTAAAGCTTTCATTTTTATGCATCGGTAGGACTACTTTGTTTGGGGTGGAAAGGTAGTCTTAACTTTTGAAAGAACCATTCTCAGATTCCTAATGATTGTTTGCAGACATGAACAGTTTTGTTGCAAACAAAACACACTGATTTGGCATTGGAGAAATGTCACAAGATGAACACACATCTGTCCATTCTTAGCCTGTAATTTATGTGGTATTAAAAAATATTCCACCAATATGTAACATTATGTAGAATTGCATGAAATGTTTCTATAAGGCCATTTTTCTCTCTGACCTGCAAATATGATAGATTTTACTATAAAGGACATCTGTCCACAGTAGTCTCTGAACTCACAACCTTCTGGCCCGCAGCCCTGTGCCCAAAAAATAAAAATAAAATCCTGCATTGCCATGTAATGCTTACAGAAGAAAGAACAGTTTCTAAAACTGCATATCTAAGGCTTTGGTGTGTCCAAGAAGTGAGGTTAAACAGGTTCTCTGCTATCCACTTCATTTTAATTATTATTTTGGGTGTGTGTATATCACTTTTTTTCCAAGGGAAGGCTGGCTATCCATTTTCATATCAGAGAGGTTCGCTATTCTCCATGTAACCCTTATTATAAATAACGTTCACTCCCTTAGTAGTAGTAGTAGTAGTAATAGTCTGTGTAGAGTGAATAGAACATAAAGAAAGGAGATTTCAGCATTTAAATATGTACATTTCCTATTTAAGACTACACAGAGGCGGCAACATTTTGTCTTCAGGTCTGTGCTGATAGTTCTACCTGTGTGGGTAGTGGTCTAGGAGGCACGGCTGGAGGGTAGGCCACGACTCCAGCCGACTGTGGGCCGGTGGGGACAGCCACAAAGCTTCTGTTCATGTCTAGAGAGGAGGAGCGGGAGTGGGAGGCGTGTGGTCTGGGGGGTGGAGGTGGAGGAGCAGTCACCACCTTCAGTCCTTCAGGAGACGTCCCAGAATGAGACCTACAACACAGCTAGTGAGCTTACCATTCAAAAACTCTTCAATCAACAAAGCATGTGTTTTGACATCGAATATCTCTAGATATTGAGACCAACTTACCTTTGTCTTGTTACAACACTTGTAATTGGGTCTTGATCTGAAGTATAGGAATCTGAACTGCTATAACCATCACCTTTAGGAGAGAAATATGAGTATTGTATCTTGAACCATGCCTCAAGTATGTATGGTCACAGATCTATTATAGGAAATATGGCCTACCTAAAAATTGCAACTGTCCTAAATTCTTTATGATAATGGCACATCCCTTGAGACACTTACCAGAGTTAGCAGTTACAAACTTCATAGAGGTGGCAAGCTTGGTTTCTTCAGAGAGGTCAGGTGGTTTAGCCATCAGGGGACTCGTAGGATGTGTGTGGTCTTCAGGAATGAGAAAGACGGGTCAATTCCCTTAACAGTATTTAGAAAGAGGTACAGTGTATCCCTTCTCTACTTCTCAGTAAAATTCTTGAGAGTTGCTAGTCTCTCTAGTCTCCACTGCTTTAGAAGACAGAGCTTGGTCTTCTGATATGTTTACCTGCTCTTATCATATGGGGAAAGTATCTTACCACTTCCGGTTCTCTTCAGCTCCATCTCTTGCATATGGATCTTGCTTGGGGTCATGCGGATGGGGACAGGGTGGACAATGGCTGTATCCTGTAAGCACAGAGGTGTCTGATGATCATAAGCCCATATACTGCCATTAGGATAGAAATATTTCATATAGTGTCAGAACAGTTTGTAAAAGGCTAGAAAAGGCTTCCATTCATGGCAATTATGCAGACTGAGAAAACAGAAGCTCTAAAGTACCAGTCAAAAGTTTGGACACATACTCAAAGGTTTTTCTTTAATTTCAAAAAAAGTGTTCAACAAATCAAAATATATTTAACATTTGCGATTCTTCAAAGTAGCCACCTTTTGCCTTGACAGCTTTGCACACTTGGCATTCTCTCAACCAGATTCACCTGGAATGCTTTTCCAACTGTCTTGGAGTTCCCACATATGCTGAGCACTTGTTGGCTGCTTTTCCTTCACGCTGCGGTCCAACTCATCCCAAACCATCTCAATTGGGTTGAGGTCGGGTGGTTGTGGAGGCCTGGTCATCTGATGCAGCACTCCATCACTCTTCATCTTGGTCAAATAGCCTACACACAGCCTGGAGGTGTCCTTTTGAAAAACAAATGATAGCCCCACTAACCGCAAACCAGATGGGAAGGCGTATCGCTGCAGAATGCTGTGGTAGCCATGCTGGTTAAGTGTGACTTGAATTCTAAATAAATCACAGACAAGTGTCACCAGCAAAGCACCCCCACATCATCTCCTCCATGCTTCACGACGGGAACCACACACACGGAGATCATTCGTTCACCTACTCTGCGTCTCAAAAAGACATGACAGATTTCCACCAGTCTAATGTACATTGCTCGTGTTTCTTGGACCAAGCAAGTCTCTTCTTATTGGTGTTCTTTAGTGGTTTCCTTGCAGCAATTTGACCATGAAGGCCTGACTCATGCAGTCTCCTCTGAACAGTTGATGTTGAGATGTGTCTGTTACTTGAACTCTGAAGCATTTATTTGGGCTGCAATCTGAGGTGCAGTTAACTCTAAAGAACGTATCCTCTGCAGCAGAGGTAACTCTGGGTCTTCCTTTCCTGTGGCAGTCCTCATGAGAGCTAGTTTCATCACGGCGCTTGATGAGTTTTTGCAACTTTACTTAAAAACTTTTAAAGTTCTTGAAATTGTATGGATTGACTGACCTTCATGTCTTAAAGTAATGGACTGTCATTTCTCTTTGCTTATTTGAGCTGTTATTGCCATAATAGGTACTTAGCCCTATTTGGTAAAAGGCCACCTGTTTACCACCCCTACTTTGTCACAACACAACTGATTGGCTCAAACAAGGCACACCTGTTAATTGAAATGCATTCCAGGTGACCACCTCAAAGCTGGTTGAGAGAATGCAAAGCTGTCATTAAAGGCAAAGGGTGGCTATTTTGATTTGTTTACCACTTTTCTGGTTATATATGATTCCATGTGTTATTTCATAGTTTTGATGTCTTCACTATCATTCTACAATGTAGAAAAGAGTAAAAAATAAAATAAAAATGAAGACATTAAATATTGCTAACATTTAAAATATCCCAGGAACTTATAGGGCCCACAATGTCATTCTTAATCATAGTATGGGACAAAAAAAGATAAGCAAGCAAAAATCACATGGGTACTGCTGTTATGGTAAATTCAGTAGCACTAAGTACATGAACTCAGAGCGAGATCTTAATTAGCCCTTGGGTTAATTTCATAATTTATACTGAAACAGGCAAACTAAGTGATGGACTTACAGGGTCAGCTGGCGCAATGTTAGAATCAAATTGGGTCAGAGTTTGTGAGCTGGAGGAGCGCTCACTAAAAGTCTCCCACTGCTAGAGAGACAAAGCAGAAACACATCAGCACACAGGATGATTCCCCACCCAGTTACAAACCCCACTGCTCTCACACAGGCGGGGTGAGGAACTGCATTTACTATCACATCCATTCATTATAGTGAGGAAGGGATGGATATTGACTGGAACCATGATAACTAGCTTAACAGAAATGGAGCAAACTGACTCATTGAGAATTGTAGCTTTTGTAGGGTTTCTGTAAGTACTAATCTGTGTTTCTTAAAAATGGATAAGAAAGATACTGAATTAGGAAATTACTGCGAGAGGACAGCTACTAAAACCGAGCAATGGAAAGATCCTTATTGATCACTTAATTAAGAAGTAATTTGCAAAATGCTGGAATGGCAAAAGTTCAACGATGACCTATTTTACAGTGACAACATGTGGTGGTTCGGTGTCCAACCTCATTGCCCTGGTTAAGATCAGGCCAGGTCTGGTTGAGTGAGGGCATGGAGGGGGACTTGTTGGGTGTCACCTCCACGGGGGATCCCGAGTAGCCCACGTCAGGGGCCTGGTCTGGAACCTCTGGAACATGGAACATTTATATCAGGATGACGATTCCATTTCTCTCTGTGTTTCATAAATCAACTGTCTGCAGCAGACAGTCCCAAGGCCAGGTTTGGACAGATTCTGATTATATAGCAGGAGAGCGCCAGCTTTTACCTGCTGAGTCATCCAAGTCAATAAGCTTTGGCATAAGACTCTCCGGCAGCTTTTCGGGAAGATCATAGCTGTTTTTCCGAGCAACAACCAGATGAAATGCAGCACAGAACTCATCCAGTGTCAACGCCCCGTCTTTATCGAAGTCTGACAGCTCCCTGTAATGCAAAAAATGTGAGTCAGCGAAAAAGACTAAACACACTCGTGAATGGAAAACTGCTCGAATCCCTTGTGAATTCAATCACTGGACAAGAGGTATCCAAATTCAATAACTGAAGCGTTATTTATTCCATTCTTTGGTATTACTTCCTGGATTAAGAATAAAGCAGGTGGTTCATAATACAATTCCATCATTACATATGGGGAGCATCTCAACTAAAGCCAATAGCCCTCTTTCTAATAACTTACCAAATGTGGGACAGTTCAAGAATAGGTAGCTTTGATTTTGTGAAAAATTCTTTTGCGGCAGAACCTGAAATATAGACGAAGGGAAAAACTGTTTGTGCTGGGTCAATCACTGTAGCATAACAGCCAGTCCCTGTAACCTTTAAAGGGCCAATCCTTAATTGAAACAAAGTGGTTCCCTGCCTCTGTTTTGGTAAAAAGCTGAGGGATAGGCCTGGAGAAATGTAACCATTAAAATTGAATGGGCAGAGCTATGAATACAAGGACTGACCAGCCAATATATTAAAGATAGTTTTTAACATGTTGAGAGGCTATAAAATGTTTGTTTACCAATGTTTACAACCATTGGTGTAAAACAAACATATTTTGGGTTCTGATGGAGTATGACAGTTAAACTAAGCTCATTAGGCATTTCTAATGTATATATCCTTTGATTCTTCAATAACATTAATGTATTAGTCCAAAAATGGATGAAGCAACTGCAGATTGAAGGTGAATGTGTAAAAGCTGGTTTCACACAAAGCTCACTACTCACCAGGAATGAAACCGTTGAGGTCTGGTTGGATGGTCTTGAACTGATTTATGTAATACTGTCTCTGCTCGTCTGTGATTTTCCAGGGGTCGTCATAACCACCACTGGACTGTCTTTGGGTTTCATTGGTTGTTGTCGCAGATGCAACCGTTCGTATCGAAGAGTTCTCCTAAAGCCAGTCATGTGAAACATTTAGAGAGAAAAGAACCATTCCTGACTTAGCTACAGTGCATTCAGAAAGTATTCAGACCCCTTGACTTTTTCAACATTTTGTTACGTTACAGCTTTATTCTAAAAAGGATTAAATATTTTATCAAGCTACACACAAAACCCATAATGACAAAGCGAAAACAGGTTTACACATTTTTGCAAATGTATTCAAAAAAATAAAGTATTCAGACCCTTTGATATGAGACTCGAAATTGAGTTCAGGTGCATCCTGTTTGCATTGATCATCCTTGAGATGTTTCAACCTGTGGTAAATTCAATTGATTGAACATGATTTGGAAAGGCACACACCGGTCTATATAAGGTCTCACAGTTGACAGTGCATGTCAAAGTAAAAACCAAGCCATTAGGTTGAAGGAATTGTCGAGCTCTAAGACAAGATTGTGTCAAGGTACAGATCTGGGGAAGGTTACCAAAACATTTCTGCAGCATTGAAGGTCCCCAAGAACAGTGGCCTCCATCATTCTTAAATGGAAGACGTTTGGAACCACCATGACTCTTCCTAGAGCTGGCCATTCAGCCAAACTGAACAATCGGTGGAGAAGGGCCTTGGTCGGGGAGGTGACCAAGAACCCGTTGGTCACTCTGAAAGAGCTCCAGAGTTCCTCTGTGGAGATGGGAGAACCTCCCAGAAGGACAACCATCTCTGCATCACTCCACCAATCAGGCCTTTATCGTAGAGTGTGCAGACGGAAGCCACTCAGTAAAATGCACGACAGCCCGCATGGAGTTTCCCAAAAGGCACCTAAAGGACTCTCAGATCATGAGAAACAAGAGTCTCTGGTCTGATGAAATCAAGATTGAACTCTTTGGCTTGAATGCCTAGGGTCTCGTCAGGAGGAAACCTGGCACCATCCCTACGGTGAAGCATGGTGGTGGCAGCATCATGCTGTGGGGATGTTTTTCAGCAGCAGTCTCTGGGAGACTAGTCAGTGTCGAGGGAAAGATGAACGGAGCAAAGTACAGAGAGGTCCTTGATGAAAACTTGCTACAGAGCGCTCAGGACCTCAGACTGGGGAGAAAGTTCACCGTCCAACAGGACAACGACCCTAAGCACACAGCCAAGTCAATGCAGGAATGGCTGCGGGACAAGTCTCTGAATGTCTTTGAGTGGCCCAGCCAGAGCCTGGACTTGAACCTAATCAAACATCTCTGGAGAGACTTGAAAATAGCTGTGCAGCAATGCGCCCCATCCAACCTGACAGCTTGAGAGGATCTGCAGAAAAGAATGGGGAAACTCCCCAAATTCCAGGTGTACCAAGATTTTAGCGTCATACCTAAGAAGATGACTGTAATAGCTACCAAAGATGCTTCAACAAAGTACTGAGTAAAGGATCTGAATACTTATGTAAATGTAATAGTCTATTTTTATAAACGTGCAAACATTTATAAAAACCTTTTTTCGTTTCGTCATTATGGGGTAATATGTGTAGATTTAGGGGGAAAAACACAATTTTATACATTTTAGAATAAGGCTGTAATGTAACAAAATGTAGAAAAAGTCAAAGGGTCTGAATACTTTCCGAATGCACCGTATGTAGTTTGAGGGGGAAACATTAGCCAATGAAATAGAGCATCTAGTGAAATAGGCCATCTCCATCTCTATGCCTTTAAGCCATTACAAGAAATATGACAGGTCCATGGAAGCATTTGCTGCACTACCTGGACCGGTGAGGAATGTATTGCTGGGAGTGTGCTGGAGGAGGGGGGATGAGCATCTTTCAAACTGACCCAGCTTTCCTGAACAGGGGGAGGAGAGTTGGCAGACCACATCCCATCACCTGACACCACAGGTCCTGTAGAGAGAGGAGAGTTACACAGCCTCAGGACAGGGCAATTAGATTACACAGAGCTCCTTCTCGCTGATGCAATGAGCATACTCAAGCATTCAGTGAGTGGATTAAAGACACTTGTCATCAATATTCCTATTACCAATAATCATGTTGAACCTCACTTATCTAGCAAGCTATGTAATAGTTGTATGACTAGCAAAAGCCAAAATGATGCATGACAACTGTGTACAGATATTAATACACATCTACAACTGAAACTGTAAACCTTGTCAGACTAACATTCAGAGGATACAGGCTGTTGTGTGGAGTGTGTACCTGCTTGTGGTTCTCTGAAAGGTGTCCAGACAGCACCTGCCACAACCACAGGTTGTCTCTCTACGTTCCCCCCGCTGGCCTGACGTTTGTGCTTTCTCCAGTGGGGTGAGGTGGGAGGGGACTGGTGCGGAGACACCACAGGGGACGTGGTGTCAGGCTGCAGCTTCAAAGAGTGGCAAATAACATCAGATTAAAACCTAAATGTCTATCAAAGTTTGAATTGTAATTCTGACAGATCAATCTGTCAAGAAACTAGATCATTCAAATAGTTGATAAAATATATTTCTCCACTAGAGATCTCTTAATAAGAGAAACGCTCAGAGGGGCAATGACCTGTGGTTCTACTGTGGGCACGCAGGGCTGGATGACCTCATGGGCAGACAACTTCTTGACCTGCCCTCGGCCTGGGGGTCGTGGGATTACGCCCTGGTAAGACCCCTGGTTCTCAGAGTCTGGATACATGGCTGTGTGTCTGGCCTCCTGTTCATTCTTGGCCACAACAAAGCGAGGCAGAGGCAAGTCCTTGACTGTAGATGAGAAACTGTTAGATTATAGTACTGCCTCAAATCCCTTCTAGCTAGCTAGTTGTTTCAACTAGCAGGACTTAACTAGTCAGTTGTTGTCGTCTAGTATGGCCTATTACAACATGGCCTACAAAAGTGTTGAAAATGATAACCAAAACATTTGTTTGCAGCTGCATTATTAACCACATCTAGTTAAAGTGTTACCCAATTTACTTAAGTGATGTATCAAAAGGTGCTTTACAAAGCCTAATGTTCAGGTTTTCAAGAGGTACTTTGAGTCTTTTCCTCCAATAGCTTTGGCCCAGCTTCCTGTTTAGGCAGTGCAATTTCCTGTTGAATTTGTTCTCTATTCTTCGCTTGTACACTACATTACCAAAAGTATGTGGACACCTGCTCATCGAACATCTCATTCAAAAATCATGGTCATTAATATGGAGTTGGTCCCCCATTTGTTACTATAAGAGCTTCCACTCTTCTGGGTTGGCTTTCCACTAGATGTTAAAACATCGCTGCAGGGACTTGCTTCCATCAGCCACAAGATTATTTAGCGATGTTGGGCGATTAGGCCTGGATTCGCAGCCAGCGGTCCAATTCATTCCAAAGGTATTCGATGGGGTTGAGGTCAGAGCTCTGTGCAGGCAGTCAAGTTCTTCCACACTGATCTCACCAACCCATTTATGTCTGGACCTCAACTTCTGCACAGGGGCACAGCCACGCTGAAACAGGAAAGGGCCTTCCCCAAACTGTTGCCACAAAGTTAGAAGCACAGAATTGTCTAGAATGTCATTGTATGCTGTAGCTTTAAGATTTCCCCTTCACTGGAATTAAGGGGCCTAACATGAACCATGAATACAGCCCCAGACCATTATTCATCCTCCATCAAACTTCCCAATTGGCATTATGCATTGGGGCAGGTAGCTTTCTCCTGGAATCCACCAAACCCAGATTCGTACGTCGTACTGTAAGATGGTAAAGCGTGATTCAACACTCCAGTTTCCACTGCTCCAGAGTCCAAAGGCGGCAAGCTTTACACCACTCCAGCTGGCGTTTGGCATAGCACATTGTGATCTTAGGCTGGTAGGCGGCTGTTCTGCCAAGGAAGCCCATTTCATGAAACTCTCGTCGAACAATTATTGTGCTGACGTTTTCAGAAGCAGTTTGGAACTCGATAATGAGTGTTGCAAACAAGGACAGGCAATTTTTCACGCTGCGTGCTTCAGCACTTGGCGGTCCCGTTCTGAGAGCTTGTGTGGCCTACCACTTTGCGGCAGAACCGTTGTTGCTTCTAGACGTTTCCACTTCACAATAACACTTAGTTGACCGGGGCAGGTTTAGCAGGGCAGAATTAATTTTTTTATAAAAAGACTTGTTGAAAAGGTAACATCCTATGATGGTGCCACATTGAAAGTCACTGAGCTCTTCAGTATGGCCATTCTACTGCCAATATTTGTCTATGGAAATTGTATGGCTGTGTGGTCAATTTTATACACCTGTCAGGAACGAGTGTGGCTGAAGCAGCCGAATCCACTGATTTGAAGAGGTGTCCACATGCTTTTGTATATACAGTACCAGTCAAACATCTAGACACACCTACTGATTCAAGGGTTTTTATTTGTACTATTTTCTACATTGTAGAATAATAGTGAAGACATCAAAACTATGAAATAACACATATGGAATCATCTAGTAGCCAAAACAATTGATACATAAATCTAAATATATTTTATATTTGAGATTCTTCAAAGTAGCCACCCTTGCCTTGACAGCTTTGCACTCTTGGCATTCTCTCAACCAGCTTCATGGAGGTAGTCACCTGGAATGCATTTAAATTAACAGGTGTGCCTTGTTAAAAGTTCAATTTGTGGAATTTCAGTTGTGTTGTGACAAGTTAGGGTTGGTATACAGAAGATAGGGTTATTTGGTAAAAGATCAAGTCCATATTTTGGCAAGAACAGCTCAAATAAGCAAAGAGAAATGACAGGTCATCATTACTTTAAGACATGTAAGTCAATATGGAAAAGGTAAAGAACTTTGAAAAGTTTCTTCACGTGCAATCGCAAAAACCCTTCAAGTGCAATGATGAAACTGGCTCTAATGAGGACCGCCACAGGAAAAGAAGACCCAGAGTTACCTCTGCTGCAGAGGATAAGTTCATTAGAGTTACCAACCTCAGTTTCTCATCAAATGCTTCCCAGAGTGACAGACACATCAACTGTTCAGAGAAGATTGCGTCAACCAGGCCTTCATTGTTGAATTGCTGCAAAGAAACCAATACTAAAAGTACACCAATAACAAGAAGAAACTTGCTTAGGCCAAGAAACATGAGCAATGGAAATTAGACTGGTGGAAATCTGCCATGTCTTTGTGAGACGCAGAGTAGGTGAACGGATGATCTCCACGTGTGGTTCCCACTGTGAAGCATGCGAGGTGGTGGTGTGATGGTACCTTGCTGGTGACACTGCCTGTGATTTATTTAGAATTCAAGGCACACTTAACCAGCATGGCTACCACAGCATTCTGCAGCGATACGCCTTCCCATCTGGTTTGCGCTTAGTAGGACTATCATTTTGCTTTTCAACAGGACAATGACCTCAAAAACACCTCTAGGCTGTGTATAGGCTATTTGACCAAGAAGGAGTGATGGAGGGCTGCATAAGATGACCAGGCCGTCCACAATCACCCGACCTCAACCCAATTGAGATGGTTTGGGATGAGTTGAGCCGCAGAGTGAAGGAAAAGCAGCCAACAAGTGCTCAGCATATGTGGGAACTCCTTCAAGACCGTTGGAAAAGCATTCCAGGTGACTACCTCATGAAGCTGGTTGAGAGAATGCCAAGCTGCAAAGGCAAAAGGTTGGCTACTTTGAAGTATCTCAAATATATTTATTTTTTTGGCTACTGCATGATTCCATATGTGATATTTAATAGTTTGTGTTTTCACTATTATTCTACAATGTAGAAAATAGTAAAAATAAAGAAACACCCTTGAATGAGTAAGTGTGTCCAAACATTTGACTGGTACTTTATAGTGGTCTTAATTTCCTGCAAAATCACACTCCATCTCTGATCCATCCATATCTCTGCATCCTGCTACTTATTAAATGGACTCAGATATGAAACTTGGGTGACGTATCCTCTATGTTGACAGTATATACATTTGAAAACAGCTCATCTCTAGGGAGCACACAGGGCATTTGGAAAGTATTCAGATCCGTTCCCTTTTTCCAGGTTTTTAGACATTTTGGGGAATGTATAAAAAACAGAAATACCTGATTGACATAAGTATTCACACCCTTTGCTCTGTGACTCAAAATTGAGCTCAGGTGCATCCTGTTTCCAATGATCACCCTTGAGAAGTTTATACATCTTGATTGGAGTCCACCCGCAGTAAAGTCAATTGATTGGACATGGTTTGGAAAGGCACACACCTGTCTATAAAAAAAGGTATAAAAAAAGGTCCCACAGTTGGCAGTGCATGTAAGAGCAAACACCAAGCAAAGAGGTTAAAGGAATTGTCTGTAGACAGGATTGTGTCGAGGCACAGATCTGGGGAAGGGTACCAACAAATTTCTGCAGCATTGAAGATACCCAAAAACACTGTGGCCTTGATCATTCTTAAATGGAAAAAGTTTGGAACCATTAAGACTCTTCCAAGAGCGGGACTTGGTCAGGGAGGTGACCAAGAACCCAATGGTCACTGACAGAGCTCTATAGGTCTTCTGTGGAGATTTGAGAACCTTCCAGAATGATAACCATCTCTGCATGAATCTAGAAATCAGGCCTTTATGGTAGAGTGGCCAGACGGAAGCCACTCAGTAAAAGGCATGACAGCCCGCTAGGAGTTTGCCAAAAAGGAACCTAAAGCACTCTCAGACCATGAGAAACAAGATTCTCTGGTCTGATGAAACCAAGATTGAACTCTTAGGCCTGAATTCCAAGTTTCACATCTTGTGTATACCTAGCACCATCTCTACGGTGAAGCATGGTAGTGGCAGCATCATGCTGTGGGGATGTTTTTCCAGTGGCAGGGACTGGGAGACTAGTCAGGGTCGATGAACGGAGCAAAGTACAGAGAGGTCCTTGATGAAAACTTGCTACAGAGCGCTCAGGATCTCAGACTGGGGAGAAGGTTCACCTTCCAACAGGAAAACGACCGTAAGCACACAGCCAAGACAACGCAGGAGTCGCTTCGGGACAAGTCTCCTTAATGTCCTTGATTGGCCCAGCCAGAGCCTGGACTTGAACCCGATCGAACATCTCTAGAGAGACCTTTAAATAGATGTGCAGCGACACTCCCCATCCAACCTGACAGAGCTTGAGAGCATCTGCGAAGAAGAATGGGAGAAACTCCCCAAATACAAATGTGCCAAGCTTGTAAAATCATACCCAAGAAGACCCGTGGCTGTAATCACTGCCAAAGGTGCGTCAACAACGTACTGACTAAAGGGTCTAAATGAATACATAAGTAAATGTAATCTTTTTTTTATTCTAAAAAAACTGTTTTTGCTTTGTCATTATGGTTGTGTGTAGATTGATGAGGGAAAACCACAACTGTATTTATTTTAGAATACGGCTGTAACATAACAAAATGTGCTAAAAGTCAAGGGGTCTAAATACTTTCCGAATGCACTGTAATCAGTTTTGTTTTGAAGTGAAATGTGTGCCATTGTGAAAAACACATGACTATGCTACTCTCCCTTCAATATAGGTGACTGAATTTAACTGAAACCGCACCAAAGGCAAACATAAAAAGATGTAAACATTGTCCGGTGTGCCCCCAGGTGCTAATACCCTCTCTCATACATTAGTGGTTAATTCCTAATAGATGGAGCATTCCAGACATGTTTACTAACCAGAATTGAGGCTCTCTACTCGGAGAGGCAGTCCGGACTGGGCTACAGCGATGAGTTTCAGTGCAATGTAAAACTGGCTCCTTCCAAAATGGCCCAGGCGAGTGGCTCCACAGAGCTCTGTGATCTGAGACAACAAATTTACATTTCAGTCTTTTTGAGGAGGGGGATTATTTAAGATACTCTTTGAAGAGGTAGGGTTTCAGGCATTCAGAAGATGGGCAGGGACTCTGCTGTCCTAGCTTCAGGGGGAAGCTGGTTCCATCCTTGGGATACAAGGACAGAGAACAGCTTGGACTGGGTTGAGCAGGAGCTGCCGTCTCGTAAGGGCCAAGAGACCAGAGGTGGTTGGGGTGTAGGGTTTGAGCATAGCCTGAAGGTAGGGAGGGGCAGTTCATCTTATTATCAACATACTGTAGAATGATATAAACTCACTATTGTGTTCACACATTACTGTTATGTGCCAAATAGTTGATCATGGGAGGGAATGTTGCAGTCTCTCACAGAGAAAGTTCCAAGGACATTGCTTCCTAACTAACACAGGAAGACAGATGTTGCTTTGTGTGCTCACTGAGCAATGTGACTTGTGTCGTCATAAAAGAAAATGGTCTGACATTTCTACAAGGATGCATCTGAATTAGATGTATACGGCAAGTTGAAGACCTATTCCCTGAGACTTTGCCATCGCGGTGCTGTAGGGTTGGACCAACGTTGGTAAGAAATAGAACTACCAGCCAAGGCCTAGTGAGTCTGCATCATTTCAATGGGAAATAGGCCACAGACAGACCCAGGAAACATTTCACATCTCAGATTTATGGATCATGGATTAGGCCTATTCTTCAGTATAATGAACAACCAAAACAGAAACCCTTAGTCCTGTGTTTTTGCATTAGGGAGGAAATAAAAGCATACATCATGGCCCACAAAAGAGCACAGTAACTGTTGAAACAAAAGTCTGAGTCACACCCCTTCCTAGCGCATGAATTCTATAGCCTACACCAGGACAAGTGGCCTAGGAATTAGACTGAGCAGGTCAATAAATGACACTTTGAAAGAAAGACAGCCCAGCAAACCTTCAACCGTAACAGAAATGTTGGCGTCAGCCCACAAATTGATAACAGCATGAATATACAAAGAAATAGCTGAACATGACTGACTATGTTCAAGTAACACAGTCGTTGCTACAATGCACATTCTACTGGCTTCACATCTTGGATTGGATTAATGTTAATCAGTCAAATGAGCACTATGACCTTCGAATAGTATCAAGGCGATACAAATAAAAGTGTATCTTATAATGTACATTTTGTATCCAGTCCAGCAAGCAACAACGTATTAAATACACACGCGAGGAAGTGGGCTGTCGACTTAAACTGGTTAGCTACAAACGCAAGTGGGGATATTTAAACTAGTTTATGATTCAAATTGCAAGAATATTAAGCAGAAAGACAGCTAGAAAAACATTGAAAATAAATAGCTGTGGTGTTGAGAGAACATGTATAAAATGTAATGCTAGCAACTTAACTATATTCTTGGTAGCATGCTTTGCTAGTTAGCCTGATGCAGGAAATACCTTTTTCACTTTGCTAACTGGCAAGTATAAGGTGTGTCTCGTCACGTTAACCACTGTCAACATGAACGCCACATACATGTCAAACACACCTCTATCACATTTGACAGATTGATACGTTTAGCTGGCTAGTTAATTTAGGTAGCCCACCTGCAGGACAACCTCGCTGGGTAGCTGGGCCGCCCGGAAAAGGTCAAGAACTCTGCCATTGGAAGCCACTTTCTTTGTGTTGTCCGTATCGCAATAAACGAACAAATCAGAGTAATACTTCTGCTCTCCATCAGTTAATGTTAAACTTTCCATTGTGGCATAAAAAGTACCCGTTTAGCGAACTAGCTGTTTCTTTATCCTCACTTGCCTGAACTGGACCCAAAAAGTGCGAAAGAGCGACGTTGCTGGTTAGCTTTGCTAAATAGCTTAGCGAAATGCTGGATATGGCAAGAAGGGGTCTTGTATGTCCCCAGAAACTAGCCCAGTCGCAATATTACGTACCGACTGGTTAGAACAATTGACTATTTCGGGTAATTACTTTGCTATTTATCAATGGATAAAGTTAGACTTTCTGGCCTCGCTACTAACGTTACAAGCTGTTAGCAGCTAGCTAACGTAGCTGGCTAGCCAGGTAGAAAACCAGCCTCAAGTCAGCAATAGTCAACTTCCGAGACTGGGTGTCGGTATTCAACGGTAAATGAAACGGAGTTCTTCCGGTTCTAATCCGTTGCCGTATGTTTCAATCAAGTCTGAATAATTCAAAATGATATTAGACGTGAAGTTGTAGGGTCTTCTGGCTCTTTTCTCCATCAGTCAGAGCCACCAGTCCTTTCCCCCGTGATGTCATCGTACAGACGTTGTGAGTGAGCGGCGCCCGGATCACAAAAAATGCCATAGTTCATGTATATTTGTTTGTTTGTCATATCTAATGCACTAGTAGAATGCCATGGCTGTGATTGACCAGGCATAGGAGGTCCATTGCGGAAGGTTTTGCCTTTATAAACGGCTGTTTCCCTCGTGTATGATGAGAGGGGACAACCAGAACCTGGCCTTACAGGAGACATTGATACAGGGACTTCACAGAAAGTATTCATACCCCTTGATTTATTCCACATTTTGTTGTGTTACAGCCTGAATTCAAAATGGATTCAAAATCTCTCACCCATCTACACACCACCATTATGACAAAGTGAAAACATATTTTAGAAATATTTGCAAATGGAAATTAAATACAGACACTCCAAATTGAGCTCAGGTACATCCAATTTCCTTTGATCATCCTTGAGACGTTGATCAAATCAAATGTTATTTGTAACATGCGCCGAATATAACAGGTAGTAGACCTTACAGTAAATTGCTTACTTACAAGCCCTTACAAGCCCTTAAAAGTATTAAGATAAACTGAAATTTAAAAAATATATCAAATAAAAATAACAAATAATTAAAGAGCAACAATAATACTCGATACCATCTACTGTATCTTGCCTATGCGGCTCTGCACCATCACTCATTCATATCTTTATGTACATATTCTTTATCCCCTTACACTGTGTATAAGAAATTAGTTTTGGAATTGTTAGTTAGATTACTTGTTGGTTATTACTGCATTGTCGGAACTAGAAGCACAAGCATTTCGCTACACTCGCATTAACATCTGCTAACCATGTGCATGTGACAAATAAAATTTGATTTGATTTGATTTACTTAAAATAACAGACCCGAGGGTATATATAGGGGGTACAGGTGCAGAGTCAATGTGTGGGGGAACAGGATAGTCAATGTCGATACAACTTGATTAGAGTTCACCTGTGGCCAATTTAATTGTTAGGACATGATTTAGAAAGAAACCCACCTGTCCCACAATGTCAGTCAGTTGAGAGGTCTTGGAACACTAATCGTAAATAAGGTTGAGTTTGCTTCGTTTATTGCGTAAGTCATTGTACAGGACAAACTAACCAAAAATCAAAGAAACTGGAAATCCTTGAGAAAGGGATTAAAAGGTTCTTGGATCTCCAGGACTTCACAGTCAGAAGTCCTGGCAAATCTAATAGGAGTGACTTACTATTGGAGGCATTAATGTTATTATGGTGAATTGAGGGACTGGGTGTACTGTAGTAGTGAGATTATGTTGGGTCCCAGCCCATTTGGGTGTGGAAGGGAATGGCCATTGGTTCTGCAACTTTTAAATGGGCTTTAAAATGACGTGATCATTTTCCACTGGGTAGAGGTGAGGCCAAATGTAACATCAGAGCCATTTTGATAGATGTGTGGTAGAAGAGATGGGACTCTGAGCCCAAGGGCTGGCATTTATATGCCCTCAAAAGAAAAGGTTGGTGGACCAAGATTCAAAGGTCAGATTAAGGAGGAGTTGGTGTTTGCTTGATTGCACCTACATTGAACTCCATTACATCTAGTTGGCAAGCATGTGTATGGTCGATGAAACGGTGGCTCATGTTATATTGTTGAAGAGAGGGAAAGATTTAAGTGTAGGGGGGTTGGAAGGTATTTGGGGGTGGGTCTGTTAGTAGGACTCTTTTTATTTTCTCAATGTACCGAGTTAGGTAGAAGGATTTAGAAATGTGGAGATAATGTTTTAAGCTGTGATTGACACACAGTCCAGCACAGTAGGTGGTGGCATGCACCTTTAATTTTTGTTTGCAGACTGCCATTATATAATCGGATTTCGCAGCTGAAACATTGCAGGGAATACTGTCTGAAGATGCTCCCCTCTCTCAGGCCCCAGAGCCTGTGTGGGAGCTGAGTACATTTGACCAAGTGAAGGAGTACATATTTGTTTTGTGAGAACAATTAGCGCTCTGTTTGAATACCCATACGGTATACTATTAGTTCATTTTAGTATACTGTTGATGAATGATGTCTTTTCAGTTGCGTGTACTAGCGCTTTGCCTGTGTACTGGAAGTTGATGCTGTTGTTATGCAATCTCTTGTTAGCATAACAAATTACTAGCTAGACATGTTTGTAAATTCAATATGGAGTGCCAGAGTGCACTCAGAGCGTTCGTAAATTCAGGGTGTTGTCAGATTGTCCGTTCATAAATTTGAAGTGCTTTAGCTGAGGAAAAGCATTGATCCGAGAGTCAGAACGTTTGACCCGCAATGGCACTGTAAATAAGAATTTGTTCTTAACTGACTTGCCAATTTAAATAAAGGTAAAATAAAGTAAATTCAACCACCCAAGCTAACTTGCTAGCTACTTCCAGACAAAAATGAGAACCTCACTTGTGACTATTTTACTTGCCCTAGCAGAGCTGGTTAGGCTGTTTTCATGTTATCCAAAGCGTTGGTGACTAACTATGCTGCTGGCAACAATTTAACTTGGATTTTTTTTGCTGAGGTTTACTGACAATTGCCACATTCAACAAGTGAGCATTCGTAAATTCATCAGTTATTCTGAGCTCTGGCACCGTCAGAGGAGAGTGCTCTGAAATTGGACTAGATGGCCAGAGTTAATTTACAAACACACCTGAACTACTATACCACTTAGCAAAGCTATGAATGACGTGAATAATCAAGTCAATAAATGTTGGATAGATTGCATGAAGTAAATATACTGGTAAGTTCGATGTATTAGTGGCCAACTAATGTTAGTAGGTACCTAACATACCTGGTACATACTGCTGTAATGCTATGCGGTTTGTAAGGATAGCGTAGCTAACAAATTGACTGCCAACACAATGTAACTTATTTGAAAAGTCATTACTTTATTACATTGCTCAACATTTTCTTAACATTTGTCATAATTAGTTAAAGCAATAAATTTGAATCCTCTCTCATCAGACTTGCATATTTTCTGCCATTTTCTTCAAATCTGAAAACGTTGTGAAGCCACGCCTATTTCTGAAGAATTCAAATCAAATTTTATTTGTCACATACACATGGTTAGCAGATGTTAATGCGAGTGTAGCGAAATACAAAAGCACGGAATTGGAGTCCATTGCTTGTATACTTCGTATTTTGGCGACTGTAGTACGACATCTGGGAACTTTGTCATACTAACTATATCCACACTCTGACCACTAAGCATACTACATACTCAATTTACATCAGACATAGTATGGTTAGTGAGGTTAGTATGAGTATTAGAACCCAGCTTATGAGGTTTATTTTTTCATTACCCTATTTTATTTTTTATTTTTTGTTAAACTATGTTTTCATCCCACCAAGTGGTGGCAATACACCTTTTTGGATATAGTCTGCCAATAAAACCTTGAAGAACCACCGAGGTCAAACAGTGCATGTCAGAGCAGAAACAATGAAGTCCAAGGAATTATCCGTAGATCTCCGAGATATAATTGCATTAAGGTATATCTGTTGAATGTTTCCGAGAGCACAGTGGTCTCCATCTTTTGAGAAATTGAAGAAATATGGAACTACCCAGACTCTGCCTCGAGCTGACCTAACTGGGCAAGAAGACCTTTGGTCAGGGAGGAGACCAAGAACCCAATGACCACTCTGACAGAACGATAGAGTTCCTTGGCTAAGATGGGAGAACCTGCCGGGAAGGACAATGGTCTCTACAGCACTTTACCAATCTGGCCTTTATGGGAGGATGGCCAGATGTAAGCCACTCCTGAGAAAAAGGCACATGACCACATGCCTGGAGTTTGCAAAAAGGCATATGAAAGACTTCAAGCATAAGGCAAAATATTCAGTGGTCTAATGAGACAAATGTATCTCTTTGGCCTGAATGCAAAACGCTATGTCTGGAGAACCAGGCACAGCTCATCGCCCGTCTAACACCATCCCTACTGTGAAGCATGGTGGTGGCAGCATCATGCAATTGGGGATGCTTTTCAGCAGCAGGGACTGCAAGACTGGAAGGGATATACTATTGTCATTTACTGCCGTCATTGCTGGAAGTCTACAACAGCTCAATACATTGGAGATGCCAATGAGGCATTAAAAAAACTTTTTATTTTGACTTTTTGGAAGTACATACAGGCCCTGATGGCAGTAAATGGCGACAGTTGCTATTCAAAACTCCATATTTGGTGAGTAACGAACGTATTTTAACATTACGTTTTAAGCTGGCCAATGGCAAGTTGAATGGATGCTTCCTGGGCTTAAAGGAGATTCACCTTATCCACATCTCCTGCAAGGCCAGATTCTGGTTCAAGAGACTAACCAAGAACAGGAAGTGGGTATTTTGAGTCCTGCTGCTAATTCTGCCAACTGGGATAGGTCTGTGATTGTCAGGTAAGCTACAGTGACCAAAAGAAAAACCGGGGACACTGGTCAGAGAATATTTCATAAGCCTAACCTACCTGACCAGTTTATAACATTTTGGTCAATCTGCATGACCACCCGTTCTGAAGAGCCAGTTTGGGCAGAGCCCTCTGGCCCTCAGGGTTGTCCGGCTGAGTATCGAATATTTAAAAAACCCTTTGACATGATTGGAAGGAAGACTCAAAACCCTGTTCTGTAGTTATCCTTGAGGTAGCAATGTGACCCCAAAAAAATGAGTTTGCCAATAAAAAAAAGATATGGGTTGAAACACAACCTTAGTTCAAACACACTCTGATGCCAGTAGCATTTTCTTCTATGTGTTTTTTTTTAATGAATGGCTTTGTTTGCAGTAGTCAATGGCTAAACCAAGCACATGCATCAACATAGACGATAGAGCCACCGTGCATATTAGTGCAGTGGAAATGGCTAAATGTAGATATGCTAATCGTGTCCAACAGCGAAGCTCAACCTTTTATTTTTTTCATAATACCAAATTATCAATTTACATCCCTACATCAAACATGTCTAACAAAACACAGATACAGACAAAAAAAATGCAAAAAAAGTTTGGGGTCACTTAGAAATGTCCTTGTTTTTGAAAGGAAAGAACTTTCTTTTGTCCATTAAAATAACATAAAATTGATCAGAAATACAGTGTAGACATTGTTAAATGGTGTAAATTACTATTGTAGCTGGAAAGACTTTTATTTTTATGGAATAGCTACATAGGTGTACAGAGGCCGTTTGTCAGCAACCTTCACTCCTGTGTTCCAATGGCATGTTGTTAGCTAATCCAAGTTTATAATTTTAAAAGGCTAATTGATTAGAAAACCCTTTTGCAATTGTTAGCACAGCTGAGAACTGTTGTGCTGCTTGAATCTGGAGCATCAGCATTTGTGGTTTCGATTACAGGCTCAAAATGTCCAGAAATAAAGAACCTTCATCTGAAACTCATTAGTCTATTCTTGTTCTGAGAAAAGAGGCTATTCCATGCGAGAAAATGCCAAAAAATTTAAGGTCTCGTACAATGCTGTGTATTACTCCCTTACAGAACAGCGCAAACTGGCTCTAACCAGAATAGGAGTGGGAGGCCCTGGTGCACAACTGAAGAAGGCCAGCATCCCGGAGTTGCCTCTTCACTGTTGACGTTGAGACTGGTGTTTTGCGGGTACTATTTAATTGCCAGTTGTGGACTTGTGAGGCGCCTGTTTCTCAAACTAGACACTCTAATGTACTTGTCCTCTTACTCAGTTGTGCACTAGGGCCTCCCAGTCCTCTTTCTATTCTGGTTAGAACCAGGTTGCGCTGTTCTGTAAGGGAGTAGTACAAGATCTTAAGTTTGGCATTTTCTTGCATGGAATAGCCTTCATTTTTCAGAATAAGAATAGACTGTTTCAGAATAAAATTATTTGTTTCTGGCCATTTTGAGCCTGTAATTGAACCCACAAATGCTGATACCCAACTAGTCTAAAGAAGGCTAGTTTTATAGCTTTTTTTTTTTTCATTGGCTCAAGTTTTCAGCTGTGCTAACAAAATTGCAAAAGGGTTTTCTAATGATCAATTAGTGACTTAAAATTCTAAACTTGGATTAGCTAACGCAACATTCCATTGGAACACAGGAGTGACGGTTGCTAACAATGGGCCTATGTAGATATTCAATTAAAAAATCTGCTGTTTTCAGCTACGATAGTCATTTACAACATTAACAATGTCTACACTGTATTTCTGATCATTTTGATGTTATTTTAATGGACATATTTGGCATTTTCTTTTTAAAAAAGCATTTAAATGACCCCAAACTTTTGACTGATAGCATACACACAGAAAAAGAAAGTCCTCTCACTGTCAATTGCGTTTATTTTCGGCAAATTTAACGTGTAAATATTTGTATAAACATAAGATTCAACAACTGAGACATAAACTGAACAAGTTCCACAGAAATTGAATGTGTCCCTGAACAAAGGCGGGGTCAAAGGTAATAATCAGTATCTGGTGTGGCCACCAGCTGCATTAGGTACTGCAATGCATCTCCTCCTCATGGACTGCACCAGATTTGCCAGTTCTTGCTGTGAGATGTTATCCAACTCTTCCACCAAGGCACCTGCAAGTTCCCGGACATTTCTGGGGGGGAATGGCCCTAGCCCTCACCCTCCGATCCAACAGGTTCCAGACGTGCTCAATGGGATTGAGATCTGGGCTCTTCGATGGCCATGGCAGAACACTTTTTGCCAGTCCTGTCTGGTCCAGTGACGGTGGGTTTGTGCCCATAGGTGATGTTGTTGCTGGTGATGTCTGGTGAGGACCTGCCTTACAACAGGTCTAGAAGCTCTTAGTCCAGCCTCTCTCAGCCTATTGCAGACAGTCTGAGCACTGATGGGGAGATTGTGAGTTCCTGTTGTAACTAGAGCAGTTGTTGTTGCCATCCTGTCCCGCAGGTGTGATGTTCAGATGTACCAATCCTGTGCAAGTGTTGTTACACATGGTCTGCCACTGTGAGGAAGATCAGCTGTCCTTCCAGTCTCCCTGTAGCGCTGTCTTAGGCATCTCACAGTACGGACATTGCAATTTATTACCCTGGCCACATCTGCAGTCCTCATGCCTCCTTGCAGCATTCCTAAGGCACGTTCACACAGATGAGCAGGGACCCTGGGCATCTTTCTTTTGGTGTTTTTCAGAGTCCATAGAAAGGCCTCTTCAGTGTCCAAAGTTTTCATAACTGTGACCTTAATTACCTACCATCTGTAAGCTGCCAGTGTCTTAACGATCGTTTCACAGGTGCATGTTCATTAATTGTTTGGTTCATTGAACAAGCATGGGAAACAGTGTTTTATACTCTTTACAATAAAGATCTGAAGTTATTTGGATTTTTACAAATTATCTTTGAAAGAAAGGGTCCTGAAAGGGCTGTTTTTTATTTTATTTTATTGCTGAGTTTTAAATACAAAAAAATACAATTCTAGTGCAATTTGTATTCACTCTCTCAATGATTCAGGGAGATATTATTGTTGTTATTCACTAATATCTTAAAGATGATTCAATCAAAAATATTTGCTATTTTGGTGTAGAATTCTGGAATTTGTCTTGTTTAAAGCAACAAGAATAAAAAAATAAATCACAATCATTTAGAGGGTCTTGTTATCATTGCAATAGTAACATATATAATTTCTCAACAACATGGGTGGTGTTCAAAAAGGTAAACAATTATATGCAAGGTCAGTATTCTTTTCCCAAAAATCTATCATAGATATATGTTACTATTGCATTGATAACAAGACCATTCATAGAACAAGTGAGTCAAACGTTCACTTTTCGCAGATGTCATCATTAGCCACAAATTTGGACAACACAGAATGTACATAAAATATATCCATGTAAATCATAAAGAGCACTTCCTTAAGTTTGTTTGCTATACAATATTTTGTAATGCATCAACCAAGCTTTTTTTCCAGACACTGTCAGGAGTAAGCATGTTCCAGATTTTTTTTTTCCTCTAGGCGTAAATTGGTTCCGGAACATTTGCCTTATGTACGTATTAAAACAAGATTTTTCACGTAAACCTATGCCTTCCAAACTGAGCTCTGTATAAACTCGTTGATCATCACCAAAGCGAAAAGGAGTTTAAGCTCCCCCTCCCTGTAGCCAAAGAAGGAGTGGTCATGACGTCGGCAATAATGCCTTTTATGGTACAGTTTTAATTTGCTTCGTCCCTCTTTCTCTTCCTGTTGAATTCTACTCAGGCATCGTGTTATATCGGGATATCGCTCTTACTCAGGTAAATACCGCAACATAATAACAATTCAATGTGAAATAGAACATGCGCATAGTCTGTTGGGTTATTTCTCTACATTTAAACTCTATCATCACTTTAGCCGGCAGCCTCTCGATTTTCCTTCCATTGTCTGCCATAGCCGTGTTTATGTAGTCTATAATCAATTGATTTTATTTTTTAAATGATCGAAATAGTCAAGCAGGACAGGGGTCAAGTAATGGGTCTCGAAACGGTTTCACCGTCTATTTCAACGTAATTGATTCTAAATTCCCTTTGGTAGTGATCGGTCGTCACTAGTTATCACAGCAACAAAGTCATATCTCGCCTGTTTCTACCATTTCTCTCCTTAAAATGTGACTTTAACCCAAACCACACTGCAAATGTTTGCTTGAACTTATATTTAGACAAAGGGTGTTTTTTTGTTGTTGTCTTGAATTGTTACGATACAGCCCATTTTGACTTTGCGGCTGTGGTAAATAGGTTAAACCCTACTGAGCCCAGCTAGCCTACTTCCGCATTGATAGTCTTATTATTTATTTCATTTTTTTACCTTTTATTTAACTAGGCAAGTCAGTTAAGAACAAATTCTTATTTACAATGACTGCCTAGGAACAGTGGGTTAACTGCCTTGTTCAGGGGCAGAACGAAAGATTTGTACCTTTTCAGCTTGGGGATTAGATCTAGCAACCTTTCATTTACTTGGCCCAATGCTCTAACCACTAGGCTGCCTGCCGCCCCACTTTTCATATGGAAGGCAATTTTGTTGCAGCTTGTTACAATGTGAAACTGACTTGTTTCTGCTGCTGCGTAGGCTACATTTTTGCGAAACGGACCATCTTTATAATACTGTGATGGTGTATCCTGTCTTAATCAGGAGCCCATTTTTATCCTATAATACATTACAAGGGATGTTATGACACATGTCTACATTGACAACCCCTCTCCCTTGCTGCTTTTGGGAATGCCCATATAATATTGGCATGTGACACTTACATTTTGTTACACTTCTAGCGGCAATGAACGTCCAACATGAAGTATCTCTGCTTGTTGGAGAGATCCAACGGCTTGGCAGTAAAAGTAAGTATAGTCTTATATTACAGTGCACTTTGCTTATAACAAATAACCAATGCAATGGGGGTTGCCCTATTGACCGGGTCTAGTGACCCAAGTTGTCACAAGTTGAGCCTGCTCTGAGGTTGCTCCATTAGGCAGGTGACTAATTAAAATATATAATTCCAGTAGTCTGGTCCTTCTAGTTCCGTATGTGAAGATGAAAATAGATACTTAATTCAGGCAAGTGATCATAATCTTCAGGCGCCCTTTCAGACCTCAATGTCAATCCCAAGGATGAAACCAACCGGATGAAGTGCTTAATCAATGTACTTTGCAAGACCATCTGTTTATAATAATCAAATCAGCAGGGATAGGTGGCGTGATTCCTGTAATAGAGGTTGTGCTGTAATCTGAAACTGCTACAATTCTCTCCAAATAGGGTGTGTAGAATTTTTTTTTTTTTTTTTAATTTGATTTTTTCCTCCCAGCTAAATTCTAACTAGTGCTGAGCCATTAACCATATTTTCAGGGGTTTTTCGGTTATTAAACAACACATTTCCAACTTCGGTTCAATTACTTGAATTCCATTTAGTTTCTCTAGAGAAAATTTCTCATGATTTGATTTAAGTCAAGAACAGTATATGGGATGCTGGTCCAAAGGGAGTCGTAGTTTTCATTAAGCAACATTTCAACCTATATTGAACAAAAATATAAATGCAACGATTTAAAAGATTTTACTGAGTTATATACATATATGGAAATCAGTCAATGGAAATAAATTCATTAGGCCCTAATCTATGGATTTCAGATGTCTGGGCATGGGGTGGAGCCTGGGTTGGCTCTGGGAACCGATAGGTCCAGCCACTGGGGAGCCAGGCCCAGCCAATCCGAATTTGTTTTTGTCAAAATGTATCTAGTACTTTTGGGTGTCAGGAGTAAAAAGTATATTATTTTCTTTAGGAACGTGGTAAAGTAAAAGTTGTCAAATATAAATCGTAAAGTATAGATACCCCAAAAAATGACTTGAGTAGTATTTTTACTTAAGTGCTTTACACCACTAATTTTATGCCTGTTTGTTTAGATGCACCACAGACCCCATATGCCACCGTATGAGAGAGAGAGAGACAACATAAAGAATGATAGGGATAGAGTTCTTGAAAGTATGCCTGATCTACTTTGAAGAACTAGTCAAATGATATCTTCAGAGAGCAGCATACTTAGGCAGGCTTGCCTAGCTTAATGGGGTGACTAAAGACGGTAGCCTACAGTATGGGAAGAACAGAAATGTCTGGCTGCCTGAGATGAGATGACGACTTTAAGTAAAATTACAAAGCCATCAAGTAAAACTAAGTAACATAAATATCTTAAAATAGTTAATTACTATGTGGACCTGACTGAGTCGATGGAATATTTTCAATGGATCTCATTGAACCCTAATTGCATATTTTTAGCTTTGGCATTTCCATGAAAAAGCTCTACTAATTTTAATGTCAGTATTTCATAATGCAGTTGTTTAATAAAATATATCAAATCGAAATCCATGATTTTGTATTCAAATAAGCATAACTGAACCGACCTCAGCATTAATTGCTTAGCACTAGTTCCAACAAACAAACGTTGCGTAGAGGCATGTTTGTTTTATATAACATTTCTATCCAAAATGTTGTCCTGCTGAATGCTCCCCTGGTTCAAGGGCTTGGTGGATAGTTGAGTTCATTAGCATGGGGTGGAACCAAAGTCTGCATACCATGTGGATCCCCAACACCATCATGCAATTAATGTGATCCATAATTAATTGGTGCACTGAAAGTAAGCCTGTTTTGTCTTCATTTGGACACCAACTTTATCCTCCGGCAGTGGGGCATCCAGTTTGAACTCATCTCAGACTTTTCAAAATAACCACCCCATATTAGCTCCACTACCTCCATGCTCTCTCCTGCTGTTAAAAATCCCATGGCTTTAATTCCTTGTTTACACAGCCATGCATCCACCTTATTTGCTCCTCAGCTGCCGCAGCCTATTTGGGAACGGCTAGTTTCAGTGTCATCCCCTGTCAATACTGTGCAGTGCTAGAGGAAACACTAAACGTGGTACCAGTCAAAAGTTTGGACACACCTACTCATTCAAGGGTTTTTCTTTATTTTGACTTATCTACATTGTAGAATAATTGTGATGACATCAAAACTATGAAATAACATGGAATCATGTACTAACCAAAAAAGTGTTAAATCAAAATATATTTTAGATTATTCAAAGTAGCCACCCTCTGCCTTGACAGCTCTGCACACTTGGCATTGCTGAGTGTGCTGAGCACTTGTTGGCTGCTTTTCTTTCTCGCTGCGGTCCAACTCATCACAACGAATCTCAATTGGTGAGATTCATTTGAAATAAATCAGACAAGTGTCACCAGCAAAGCGCCCCCACACTATCACACTTCCTCCATGTTTCACGGTGGGAACCACACATGCGGAGGGCATCCGATCACCTACTATGCGTCTCACAAAGACACCAAAAATCTCTGATTTGGACTCATCAGACTAAAAGACAGATTTCCACCGGTCAAATGTCCATTGCTCGTGTTTCTTGGCCCAAGCAAGTTTCTTCTTATTGGTGTCATTTTGTGGTTTCTTTGCAGCAATTTGACCATGAAGGCCTGATTCACGCAGTCTCCTCTGAACAGTTGGTGTTGATGTCTGTTACTTGAACGCTGAAGCGTTTATTTGGGCTGCAATTTCTGAGGTGCAGTTCATTCTAATTAACTCATCCTCTGCAGCAGAGGTAACGCTTTCCAGATTGAATGACCTTCATGTCTTCGAATAATGATGGACTGTTGTTTCTCTTTGCTTATTTGAGCTGCTCTTGCCATAATATGGACTTGGGATTTAACCAAATAGGGCTATCTTCTGTATACCAACCCTACCTTATCACAGCACGACTGATTGGCTGAAACACATTAAATGAACTTTTAAAAAGGCACGCCTGTTACTTGAAATGTAATCCAGGTGACTACCTCATGAACCTGGTTGAGAGTGTGCCAAGGGTGGCAACTTTGAAGAATCTCAAATATAAAATATTTAGATTTTAACACTTTTTTTGGAGGGGGGTTACTACATGATCCCATATGTTATTTCATAGTTTTGATGTTTTCGTCAATATTATTCTACATTGTAGAATATGAAGAAACCCTTGAATGAGTAGGTGTGTCCAAACATTTGACGAGTATTGTTTGTGATAGACATTCACAGGTGTTTCAGGAACGTTTTCGTTTTATTTTTCATATTTATTGAAGGAATACAGGATTCTCTTTTTTTAATACTCCCTTGCCTTGTTTTACAGATGCAGATGGACAAACTTGTGTAAAATTTGGTGTCCTGTTCAATGACGATAGGTGCGCAAATATCTTTGAGGCTTTGGTTGGGACTCTGAGGGCTGCCAAGAGGAAGAAGATCATCGCATTTGAAGGGGAGCTGCTCCTGCAAGGTGTCCATGACAATGTTGACATCACACTCCTACAAGAATGAAACTGATGGCTATCATTATTCAGATGCAAAGTCAAGTTTCTTTGAGGCGTTACTATTACATCTACCAACCAGGGATCACAAATCAACATTTTGATACATTTTTAGGACTACAAATGTACAGGCTGAGAATGTAACACTTTGTATACCACATTTAGGAGAATATTGTTCATAACGAGTATATTCTAGGGGACGAAATACACCTAGATGTTTTAGGAAACAAATGACCTTACAGGAATCACCAAATGGCAACTTCATTTATTGTTTACATGGTCATTTTGGTACCTCTTGTGGACTTCCTTAGAAAAACTAAGATGGCAGTGTTTCAAGAGAGGCTTTTGCACATATTGATTTTTATTTTATTCATGCTAATGTTAAGCATTTGAGTATGTATTATTCAAGCTTTTATATGTTCGCATGACTGTCTTTTCTCTATCGACCACTCACAAACCTTTGCCTTCGCTATAACCAAGGGGGATTAAGCCAATGGATTTCCTGTGTGATTCTTAGTAGTATTTAATGACAGGGTGATTTGTGCCAAATAAAAACTAGGTTTTGTAATGTTCCTCAGGACCAAATGTTAAACTGACCTTTGAAATTAGACTCGTTTATTTAGAATACAAGTTTGCCTCATTCCAGATACAGTGTTGTATATTATGCAAGCATAGCATAGTCTTAATAAGAGAAATATTGATAAAGTACTCATGTTGTAGATGGATAGAAATTATGTATAAGATATTCTCTATTTTACAGGCTAGGGAGTTGTTGATCACATTTCTATACCTGCAACATGTATTTTGTGGCTTACTTAATGTGCCCCATATCACGAATAAGACTCTGTCATCAAATTGTGTGGGTTACCATGAACTGTGAATATAGGCTTATCATGCATGGTGTTAATGTTCAAAGAATATACACAATGCTTAGTATTGTGTCCTGGTCGGAAATACATTTGAAACTTGACATGGGAAGCAATAGTAACTCTTCAAAAAAAAGAAGGTTTAACAAGAAAAAATAAACAAATGACAAATTGAGCACAATACATGTATGATCATCAAAGTGCAGTTCCTTTCCAAAGTCCAATAATTTCCAAATTATTGACAATAATGTATTCCAAAGAAAGTGTTCTGATGAAATACTCAGTTAATAAAGAACAAACCTTCACTTTGCAGCCTGATATAAATAAAAAAACCTATAGGCTCCATACTACAGATGTATTGCATACAGAATGGTCATGTGTGTGTATATATATTTTTGTAACCTTATGCTGTGCTATATAACATCGCGTTCTTGAAGAAAATGTGAATATATATATTGTGAAAAGGACAGTAGGCTATACTACCACCAGTCTATTAAGTTTGCACTGATGTCTGCACTTTTAGAAGTAATCATTAGATAGCTGACAATGCAATAGAGTATGACTTCAATTGTTGCCACAGATAACCCAAAGAAAGCATTGCCTTGAACCTGAGGAATTACTTGAGTTTTCTTTTCCTACCAGGACCCTTTACGTGGGACTCCCTTGTTAATTCGAATAATAATTTACAGCAAGGTTCGGGGGGCGGAGCCGTGTTTCGTCATGGCGGCAGGAGGAAAACAGAACAGCGCCTGACGGATCTACATTCAGAGCAGGAATCAAAACAAGAAACGGACACGCCTTCTTCGTAGGTTACCTTTGCTGTCACAACTGCATAAACCTGGATGGAGATAATATAGCTGTAAACAGTACCACCTGCAATCAAGAAGAGAATCATTGCCTCTCTCAAGTAGGATTCAAATGGAATCCGCAGAAATGTCAGCCAGCCGTTGATGGGTTGAAAGTATTCATATCTGGATCAGTAAAATGCCCAACCAGAAAAGCAACAAGGGGAAGAGAAATAAAAGGACTAATAGTAGTGGAGATGAACAAGAAAATGGAGCCAGTGCTGCCGCAACAGGAGGAGCACCAGGGGTAACAGCAACATTATTAGGGGCTACAGCTGCACCGTTCAACGAGCATAGAAGTGGTAAGAGTGAAATTGTGTCAAAACATGCGTGACCGAAGTTATTGCAATGGATTTTATTTTATTATTGCCTATGAGCCAACGTACGCTTTACGGTGCTTCACATTTTTGTTGTTATCGACTGTAGGCTTCATAACTCACGCGTTATAGTGTAATTTCCACCCAGCATTATGCATTGATCATTTAATGATGCGTCGACATGGAGCTCTATGCACTGTCATATCACGACGCACACATGTACAGTGTCAGTTGTGGCCTTGTTCATGGGTAGTGCTGGCACCTCGCCGCTTGCCTGCTCAAGTTCAACTTAATTTGATACATTGTCGGTATTGCAACGTCTGTGTCCTGAGTCAGATAAAGTAACACAGAAACGATATAAGTAGGCTGTGCATATACATTTACATTTAAGTCATTTAGCAGACGCTCTTATCCAGAGCGACTTACAAATTGGTGAATTCACCTTCTGACATCAGTGGAATATATATAGGCTGCATATACATTATAGTTGGCATCAAAGTTATACCAGGCCTAACTTACTATCTGAATGAAACATGTTTTGTCATGTAAAACATATTCCGGTCGGCTCTTTATAAACAAAATAGTACCAATTAATAAAATGTGCTGGGGTAGGCAAATAGCTGAACAATGATGGAATTCATTGTACAGAGCCTCAGGTTTATGTTTGAATCACCCTGGCAGCCTGAAGTTGGTGACTCATAATCATGTTGCAGAGGCATAGACTAGTCCTGTTCTTCTTATTTAATTTGATTTTTAACTGAACTGAGTTTTGATGCAAGTATAGTTAGGCATATTACAGTGCATGCATGGGATTGTTTCTGATACACTGTCTAGAAACTATGAGGGCTGAGAGATGACAATGAAGTACAGGAAATGAAAGGAGGAAATTGATCTACCATACAGACACAGACAGAAAGACAGACAGACAGACAGACACTGAGGGTTTCCCTGTCTGACGGGTATTCAGGCACCACTTCTCAGTGATCCATACTCAATGATGGCTCTTATGTTGCAAGATAACACAGATCCCATTAGCCTTCTTCTTATTATTGAATGTTCACACAGTCCATTACCGTTTTAAAGTTAAATTCCAGACAGGCTGTGCATTGATGTTTGAGTCCTGAATCGTTCAGTAACAGCATAGAATTTTGTCAACATTGCAGTCCAAGGAGCTAGTCCTGATAGCATGAACACAAATCTATTCTGTTTAATATTGTTTTGTTACTCTGTAATATGTCCAAAGTGAATGTTGAGCCTCAAAGCATGTTTGTTTTTTATTTTCAAGTCATATTTCGTATGGAGATGTTATAATATGTTTATGAGTGATATAGTAACTTTGTTTTGTGTGCTGCAGAGGCCCCCTGTGCTACCCCTCTTGTGTGCAGTCTGGCCAGAGACATTGACCTTGACAAGGATGACTATCAACGTGTGGTGTGTAACAGTGATAGCTGCCCTTATGGCAACTGGATGCACTTGCAGTGCTTCTACGAGTGGGAGAGCAGCATCCTGGTCCAGTTCAACTGCATTGGAAGGGCCCGCAGCTGGAACGAGAAGCAGTGCCGGCAGAACATGTGGACTAAGAAGGGATACGACCTGGCCTTCCGCTTCTGCTCCTGCCGCTGTGGCCAGGGCCACCTTAAGAAAGACACGGACTGGTACCAGGTGAAGCGCATGACAGAGGTAAAGAAGAAGGTGCCTCTGGAGAAGAGTCTAGGGAAGTTGAGCAGCTCAGCTGGAGGGGGTGCATGTGGAGGTGGGCTGGATCCCCCTGATGATCCTAAAAGGGGCAAGCTGCCTGGGGGCAGTAAGCTGGCTCACAGAGCATCCAGTCAGGAGCTGCCTCGCCGACAGTCAGTGGATCGGCAGAACTCTCAGGAGAGGGGTCACGGAGGCCTATTCTGCGGAAGCAGCCTGGGGCCCCGCTCACCCTGTGACTCCCCAGGTCAGTCCCCTCCGTCAGGCTTCTCCTTCTTCTCCCCGCCTGCATTCACAGGGCCCCGCAGCTCCAGGCACCTGGGGGAGTTCTTGAAGAATGCGGTGCACATGGAGAGTCACCGGAAGCACATGCTGGCAAGCGGCATGTTGGGTCGCGGAGGCCACCTCGATCACACCATCCTGCCCCTGCCCAGACTCACCCCAGGGGACAACCCAGTGCAGTTCTTGCGGAGGCTGGACCTCACAGAGCTGCTGACCCACATACCCAGACACAAGCTGAACACCTACCATGTCCGTATGGAAGATGATGCCCAGGCGGGCCAGGGAGAGGACCTGAGGAGGTACATCCTGTCGGCTCTGAGCGCCAGCCACAGGAACATGGTCAACTGTGCCCTGTGCCACCGCACCCTGCCTGTCTTTGAGCAGTTCCCCCTGGTGGACGGAACCCTGTTCCTGAGTCCCTCCAGACACGATGAGATTGAGTACGATGTGCCGTGCCATCTGCAAGGTAGGTCTTTGGGACAATGTCCATCTCTGAGAAACAGAATTTGAAACACTTAGGCTATCAAAACCAGCAGACTGCCTCAACCACTGCGCATGCATGCATGTATGTATGTTGTGATTGGGTACAAACTGGAAATTACATCATTATTTTTTAAATATTCTATGGACATATTTTCCCACAAACAATCTGATGACCTGTAATTAAAAATGTGAAAATGATTGTCTTGAACCCGAGTTCAAGATCACTTTATTGGTGAATTGCACACGTTCCATCTGACGTTTGACTTTGAACCCAACCCTGCAGAAAAACACACATGCATACAGATTTTGTAGAGGTGCTGCCACACTGGACCCCCAAGAGCTGTTGTTGTTGGGGGGTTAAGTGCCTTGCTCAAGGGCACAACGGCAGGTAATGTCATCTAGGATTTGGTACCGACAGCAACCCTCTGGTTGCCAGCTCACTTCCCAACAGATTGTTCCTCGTCGAACCTGGGTCGGACATGCTAGCTCGCCTCTTTAACCTCTAGGCTACCAGACACCGATATGCTGGTTCCTGTTGTGGTAGAAGAAATGTGGACAGTGAAATGTTCAGGCTTACTGTTGATAGCTGATCAGGCCCCAGGAGTTACAGTATGTTGCTGCAAGTAAATGATTTGGACCACATCTGTTTCCAGATATGCATGTTTTAGTGTATTTCAGAATAACTCGTTTGGTTGTGAATTTTCATAATTTTTATTTTGGTCAGCAAAGGTGTTATCCCTTGCATATATTTGAGATAAGAACACACCATAATCAACCTGGCACAATATAATTCATTACTTTCATTGAGAACTAAACAAAATTATTATGGCACATGAATGTGATCAAGCATGACATGCATATCAATCAAGTCAATCTATACTGTTTTCCACAAACAGGTTCTTAGTAGCTATTCACCACATGGATAAGAATTAAATCCGTGGCTGAATGCTGTTGCTTTGATCTTCAGGCTTTGTAATGCATGATTATTTTTCACGCTTTAGGGATTATTTGTGGAATCTATTAAACAACCCTATTGTCTCTCTTGTAAAGGGAGGCTGATGCATCTGTATGCAATATGTGTCGACTGTCTGGAGGGAGTGCACAAAATTGTCTGTATCAAGTGCAAGTCCAGGTGGGATGGGAGCTGGCACCAGTTGGGGACGATGTACACCTACGATATACTGGCCGCCACACCATGTTGTCAGGTGAGTAGGCTATTAGTATTTATCAATGTATCTTTTTTTTTCTCCTCACGATGAGTTTGAAAGTCATATTTGAGTTAGCATCCAGATGGTTCAGGGGTGTCATTTAAATATGGCAGGCTGCCTGCCATAAGGTAGCTTCATGGGCCAAAGTCAGGTAAAAAAAAAATCTGGTTTTGTGATGGGGCTAGATCTCTTCCTATCAAATCGTCTCATTGACATTATGCATGGCAAAGTCAACTGCTGCGGATCCTTAGCCATTTCCTCCATTTGTACCCTTAGGCCCGTCTGAACTGCAAGCACTGTGGCAAGCCAGTCATAGATGTCAGGGTGGGGATGCAGTACTTCTCAGAGTACAGCAACGTGCAGCAGTGCCCCCACTGTGGGAACCTCGACTACCACTTTGTCAAGCCATTCTCCTCCTTCAAAGTCTTGGAAGCTTATTGACAAATGTGCATGCATGCTAGTGCTGTTTCTCTTGTTTCTGTTTTTTATCTAGGCAACTTTATTTTTGTCCCTTAAATACTTTTTTTCTGGGCTTTAGTTATTGTTTTATTTTGTATGTATAGAAAGAATATGACTCGACTAAAAATGTCCAAGACAGCATCAATATGATTTCAGAAAAAGTTATATTCATAAAGACCTACAACGGTCGGAACTGTCTGGCACTTAAAAAGATGAAACACATATACTGTGACAACAAGTGAATGTATCTGTATGCCAAATTTGCTTTTTTACAAAAGGATGACAAATATATAATAAAGGAGAGAAAGAAATGTTGCATGCTCTTGTTATAATTGCCAAACAGCAAAGATTAGGCAGAAATTAGTAAATATAAATGACACTATGAATCTTTTCACCAGTTAAGTTGACTGAGAACACATTCTCATTTACAGCAACAACCTGGGGAATAGTTACAGGAGAGAGGAAGGGGGATGAATAAGCCAACTGTAAGCTGGGGATGATCAGGTGGCCATGATGGTATGAAGGCCAGATTGGGTATTTAGCCAGGACACCAGGGTTAACACCCCTGCTCTTACGATAAGTGCCATGGGATCTTTAGTGACCACAGAGAGTCAGGACACTTATTTAACATCCCATCTGAAAGATGGCATCCTACACAGGGCACTGTCCCCAATCACTGCCCTGGTGCATTGGGATATTTTTTTTAGACCAGAGGAAAGAGTGCCTCCTCCAACACCACTTCCAGAAGCATCTGGTCTCCTATCCAGGGACTGACCAGGACCAACCCTGCTTAGCTTCAAAGCAGGCCATCAGTGGGATGCTTTAAACATTTTTAGGGTGCTGGACAACGTGACCAGGAAGATTTTAATTGACCAGACATTTCAGAAATTTACTGACCGCCCATATCCATTCACATTGGAATAAATGAGGGATATTGGCCAAAACATTATAGCCAATTAATTTGTATTTTTTTTGGGCTGCTTTCCTAAAATAATAATTGTCCACCTCACAATTCAGCTGTTGGAGATGTGAGCACTAAATGCATCAGGGCATTGCATGCATAGGCCTATAGGCTTAGGTGTCCACTGTATGATATTAATATATATAAATGTAGCCTATATAATGGAAGAGAAGGTTTGGCCTAGCCCCAGAAAGATAGAGATATGCCCGGCAGGATGCTAGGACACCAACATGAATTTCTTTGAGTGATGGTTATAGAGATATAGATGTACAGAAGGAGGCTAATTCATTCATTTTCAATCAGAATATGCTGTATAAAGATAAGCGTTATAGTGTAAGATTATATGAGTAACTCTAATAGGCCTGAAACATTCTTTCTCACCTCAAGTTCAACTGTTGGGAGTTGTTTGGAACGCCAGTGCACACTGCCTTCATATCATAGGCTTGCAGTAGCTAAAGCTTAATAATAGCCACAACAAACCTTCACAAAAGTTTCTAAACTTTTTTTAGGGTAATATGAAAAGTAAGTCAAGCCATTGTTTATAGGAAAAATAAGAGCAGGCTATTATATTGCTGCAAACACAGCATTACAGTTTGAACTTTTTAATTTGTTTAACATTTATTTAACTAGGCAAGTCAGTTAAGAACAAATTCATATTTACAATGATGACCCACCGCAGCCAAACCCTTACCCGGACAACACTGGGCCAATTGTGCGCCGCCCTATGGACATCAAAATCACGGTCAGTTGTGATACAGCCTGGAATCGAACCAGCGTCTGTAGTGACTCCTCTGGCACTGAGATGTCGTGCCTTAGAATGCTGCACCATTCAGGAGCTAATTTAATTTGGCCAAAGAAAATGGCTCAACAGAATGGAGCAGAACACTTCCAAACTGGTTTAAACCTTTTGAACAGGCTATATTGCAGCAATTTCCTACAAAGGCAGGTGCCTACCATACCCAACAAATTACAGAAATAGGCTAAAGGCTAATTATATTTATTTTACACCTACCTATAACCTATCTTAAACTAAATACAGAGCACACAATTAAAAGACAGATCAAAGTTAATTTAGCCAATAAAAATGTCTCAAGAGTTAAACAAAACAGGTTTTGCATGTTTAAAGAACTGGTTTAAACATGCAGTCTCTCATGAATCAAAGTGGAAGAGAGATTGACTTCCTCATTACTTGCTTTTGTAAGAGGTGTTGACAAGCTGAAGGTACTGAGCTGTCTTTTTAAAATACCAGCACACAGCTCGTGCACACATGTATACCCCACAAGACATGCCACCAGAGGTCTCTTCACAGTCCCCAAGTCCAGAACAGACTATGGGAGACGCACAGTACTACATAGAGCCATGACTACATGGAACTCTATTCCTCATCAGGTAACTGATGCAAGCAGTAGAATCAGATTTAAAAAGCAGGTAAAAATATACCTTATGGAACAGTGGGGACTGTGAAATAACACAAACATAGGCACAGACACATGCATACACACACATGATAACATATGCACTTTACACACATGTACACATGGATTTTGTGTTGTAGATATGTGGTAGTGGAGTATGGGCCTGAGGGCACACACTTAGTGTATTGTGAATTCTGTAAAGAATGTATTGCAATGTTTTTAAACGCGGTGTACTACTCCCTTCACAGAACAGCGCAAACTGTCTCTAACCAGAATAGGAGTGGGAGGCCCCTGTGCACAACTGAGCAAGAGGACAGTTTGCGCTGTTCCGTCTCCGGGATGCTGGCCTTCAGAGTTCCTCTGTCCAATGTCAATGTTCTTTTGCCCATCTTAATCTTTTATTTTTATTGGCCAGTCTGATATATGGCATTTTCTTTGCAACTCTGACTAGAAGGCCAGCTTCCCGGAGTTGCCTCTTCACTGTTGACGTTGAGACTGGTGTTTTGTGGGTACTATTTAATGAAGCTGCCAGTTGAGGACTTGTGAGGCGTCTGTTTCTCAAACTAGACACTCTAATGTACTTGTCCTCTTACTCAGTTGTGCACTAGGGCCTCCCAGTCGTCTTTCTATCCTGGTTAGAGCCAGTTTGCGCTGCTCTGTGAAGGGTGTAGTACACAGCGTTATACGAGATCTTCAGTTTCTTGGCATTTTCTCGCATGGAATAGCCTTAATTTCTCAGAACAAGAATCGACTGACGAGTTTCAGAAGAAAGTTATTTGTTTCTGGCCATTTTGAGCCTGTAATCGAACCCACAAATGCTGATGTTCCAGATACTCAACTCATCTAAAGAAGGCCAGTTTTATTGCTTCTTTAATCAGAACAATAGTTTTCAGCTGTGCTAACATAATTGCAAAAGGGTTTTCTAATGATCAATTTGCATTTTAAAATGATAAGCTTGGATTAGCTAACACAACGTGCCATTCGGAACCTAGGAGTGATGGTTGCTGATAATGGGCCTCTATTCCATAAAAAAACCTGCCATTTCCAGCTACAATAGTCATTTACAACATTAATAATGTCTACACTGTATTTCTGATAACATTTTAATGGATAAAAAACACTGATATTTCTAAGTGACCGCAAACTTTTGAATAGTAGTGTGTATTACATTTCACTATCGGCATACTCTTTTTCATCTAACTTGTGTTTTACTTCAATGAAAAAGGACTCAATCTTCGCAATCAACAGTAGACTAGGCCAAGGCTCTTTGGTTGCTCTCTCTCTCTTCAGCAGCAGGCGCATTTGCACACAAGGTGTGAGAGAATGGGTCAGAACAGCGTCTCCTGGACAATCTGGCTTGCTGCAATTTTATTTATTGGCTTTTTATTTTTTTATCAGCCAAATGCCTGCAGGTAAACCTTGGACCATTTTCTCATCCGAGTTTGTGTTTCCATCAAATTCATAAGTTTGTACGGTAAATATGTAGTGCACATAAAAAATACCTTTTGAGGTTAAATTCCCATGTACTGAATAAAAAATACAAGTTAAATGCTTATTTTCAACTCTAAGCATACTGATGGTTTTGTCACAGAAAATGTTGCATAGCTATAGCGAATATGCCCACTCTGGTATTGGCATGTGCGCTCTAGCAAGCGGCTTGCAGATATAGTGCAGGAATATTGTAGCCTACTACATGATGAGATATTATTGACAAAAGTGCAAGATTATTTTTATTTGTCAAATAGCAGCCAAGCATCGATCATCATGTCACCAGAATAAGACCCTTGATATTTATTGAAAGGAGCATGAAATAAGTTATGATGAAATAAGTTATGATGAAATAAGTTATGATGACTTTCACAAGGTGGTGAAAGTGCACAGTGATGAGGTTCATCACCCTGCACTTTCACCACCCTGTGAAGATCATCATAACTTATTTAATCTGTAGCCTAATAAACTGCATGCTTTCCTATGATGGGGTGACATTATTTTATTATACCCCCTTTATACCCCCAATTTTGCCATATCCAAGTACGATCTTGTCTCATCGCTGCAATTCCCGAACGGGCTCGGGAGAGGCGGAGGTCGGGTCATGCATTCTTCGAAACATGACCCCACAATCCGCGCTCCTTAACACCCGCCCGCTTAACCCTGATGCCAGCCAACACAACACCATTCAACTGACAACCGAAGTCAACCTGCAGGCGCCCGGCCCACCACAAGGAGTCGCTAGAGCGCGATGAGCCAAGTGAAGACCCCCGGCCAAACCCTCCCCTAACCCGCTGGGCCAATTGTGCGCCGCCCTATGGGACTCCCGGTTACGGCCGGTTGTGACACTGCCTGGGTCTGTAGTGACGCTTCAAGCACTGCGATGCAGAAATCTGGTTATTGTCAAACAATTTTGAGGATGCTGGAATTATATTTTGGAGGAATGTGCGCATGCCTACAGGAGACTTTTGAAGTAGCCTAATCAGATTAAAACATTGTGACTGGTTGTGTTTATGCCACATATTATGGTAATTCCTTTTAAAAAGTTAAATGATAAATATTTTGACTGTATTGAAGCGGTAGGTTCTAGGTGTCAAAGTAATAGCCACTCAGATTGGAGAGGAGGCAGAGCATGTGCTTTCCTGAATAACTGGGCCTGCGGGGAGTACGTGGTCACATTATTATAGGATGACTTGGGAGAGTGATGATCTGCAACAGACAGCGCATTCAGTATCAGAAGTAAAAATACAGCTAGACTGGAGTGCTTCAGTGCCTTTCTCGACCTTATAAACTGTCGAGAGTCGACCCACAACTGATCCAAATCGAATGAAACATTGAAATCACAGGGCTTTCGCGCCGTTATTCAAATGACATTTTCACTGCTGAATTTTGCACTCATTATTCATTGCAATTATTCATAGCATTGTGGTGTTGTAGCCTAATTTTTAGCTGTGTGTCTCATATCTTCACTGTTCTTTCATGTGCAAATGGTGCACCTGGCCTTTCCGCTGTCTATCAGCTATTTGTTCTTGAGATTCATATGAAAAATTGAGGCAGATTTTAATATTTTTATGTGAGGTATGATTACTAGTTAGCCTATTGCAGGTCTGGACAAACGACCCATCTACTACTATTTTATTCGTAAATCCCACTCAGATATCATATTCAAAACTGCACATTTTTCTCTATGCCCCATGGCAAAATTAGTAGAATTGCAGCAAACTTTGTCGAAAACAAACATTTTCTCTACGCCCCATAGCAAAATGTGTGGAATTAAATGAACTCCAAAATGTACTTGTTTTCTCTCTGCTGTCAAGAGGGGGACTGCTAAAATGTTTTGCTCGCAACAACATTTCGTTTAGGCCCCTCAAAGGCTGATTGCATGACATACTGTACAAATCCACAGTAATATGCATGGGAATGCAAAGGAGAGGGAAGTCCGTGTGGAGGTTTCGGTGGAATTGTGAATGGTTTCAAAGGCCTCATCTGGTGGTCACCACCATGAAATAAAAGCCTTGAAGCTTTGTCATCCTCTTTGGTGAAGCTGTATATACTCACGTCACTTGTAGGTTTGCACAGGCTATTTCAGGCATTAGGATGACTTCCATAGGTTGGTGTAGATATGATCATAAAGTGGGGCATTGGATAGGACTCGAGTTCGTCCTACTTTTGTCAGTATCTTTATTGAGTGACAACTAGGTGCTTTTGTCCTAACGGAAGATATTGTGTAGAATTTTTGTGCGGTGTGCAATCTGCTGAAGTAGTACTGCAATCCAGAACATAAACATGATGTTCACAGTGGTCTAATTTGTTTTCCCTGGGGCACTCAACACGGATCTGTATTTATTAAAAACCCAGGGTCCTCTGCACTATTATATTATCATGCACAGCTTAATGTCCTCCTCAACGAATAAGCAGATGGCGTTGCCGTGGCGACTTGGTGCCTGTCATTCTAATGTTGTGTCCTTGGTGGAGGAGAGTTTGTGTAACTTTGTTATTTTCCCAGAAAACAGACAGACCACGGCCTGGCCAAAACAACCCACTCTGGGGATAGAGACTGTCGGATACAGATTATATTTAAAAAAAAATAGGTGCACTGTCCGCTTGGCTTTTTTGGTTGGGTTGCCATGGAAACTAGAGTAAGGATCCATCCCTAAATTATCGTGAAAGAGTGGCCGCTTGTCTTCTGAGATGTTTTTGATGTCCAGTTAACAATTCATACAGAGAGAGAGAGAGAGACTGGTCCAAATAAAAGGGACATGAAAGCATTGTAGTGCATTTATCTAGCTACTTTGCATCTTCCAATATTTGGTCATATTAGATAAGAGTTTTTATTGTGTAAACCAGAGAAGTGGGCCTATAAAAACATTCCAAAGAGCACCAACATGTCTACATAAATTTCAATCAGATATTTATTCAAGTTACATTATAGGGTTCAGATGGAAAAAAAGACAGTGGCTTTTATGATGCTGTTTTGCAAACCACATTTGGCATTGAAAGGTTTTTAGGCTGCAATGTCCTGAATAACCCTGCTGCCCATTCTTTGGTTATGCCAGTGTATTTCTAAATGGTCAAAAACAGTTCATCTCTGTCGTCATCTGGTACACAATTTAAACAAACTTCTACTGCACGCCATGACTTTGGATAGACTTTGGATACACCAGTATATAGACAAACCAAGCTGGATTAGATATCTCAACTATAACACCAGGCACAGGGACTACAGTACTAACGATCACACAATGACACATTTGTCGGTTCAGCTGGTCTTCCTTGCATTCTTCTTCTTTGGTGTCTGCTTTTTGGCAGAGGGCTCTGGCTGTTTTGGGGGCTCTGGCTGGACTGGTGCTTCTACTTGAGCTGGAACCTGTGCTGGTTCTTCTACCGGTGAGGGAGCCTGTACTGGTGCTTCTACCTGTGAGGGAGCCTGTACTGGTGCTTCTACCTGTGATGGAGCCTGTACTGGTTCTTCTACCTGTGAGGGAGCCTGTGCTGGTGCTTCTATCTGTGAGGGAGCCTGTGCTGGTTTTTCTACCTGTGAGAGAGCCTGTGCTAGTGCTTCTACCTGTGAGGGAGCCTGTGCTGGTGCCTCTACTTGAGCTGGAGCCTGTGCTGGTGCTTCTACCTGTGAGGGAGCCTGTGCTGGTGCTTCTACCTGTGAGGGAGCCTGTGCTGGTGCTTCTACCAGTGAGGGAGCCTGTGCTGGTTCTTCTACCTGCGAGGGAGCCTGTGCTGGTGCTTCTACCTGTGAGGGAGCCTGTCCTGGTTCTTCTACCTGTGAGAGAGCCTGTGCTGGTTCTTCTATCTGTGATGGAGCCTGTGCTGGTACCTTTGCATGTGCTGGTTCCTCTGCCTTTGCTGGTGCCTCTACCTGTAGTTGTGCTGAGGCCTGTGTTGGTTCGGAGATGTTCTGGGTCTCAGCCGGTTCTGTAGGCTCTGGCTCTTCCTCGCTGTCAGAGTCATCGTCTTCATTGTCTCCTGTTGACGGGGCCAGTAGAGAGGCGGCGAACTCCGCCAGCCTGTTCTGCTCAGCTCTCAGACGGGCCATATCCTCTGTCATCTCTGGCTCCTCAACAATATCCATGAGGCTGTGGACTGGTTCAGGGGCCTGCTCCTGTGTCTCGTCCTTGGGTGTCCCCTCGGGGGCATCAGGGGTTTGACGGATGCCTTTGATCTTGGAATACAGAATCTTCCTCTCATCCTGGAGTGCTCGACAGAGCCTCTCCAGCTTGTCAATCTTCACAACGAACATCTCATACTCATTCTCCTTCAGAGTCCTCTGTGGGAAAAGAGAGTGAAACAGAGAGTCAGGGACACTGTTGTTCATGCAGTTAAACTGTAGGCCGCCATTGTAAATAAGAATTTGTTTTTAACTTACTTGCCTAGTTAAATAAAGGTAAAATACATTTTTACAAATTCAATTAAATAAACTTGTTGTAGCTCATTTGAATAAAGGCTCTCTTTTTTGATGTGTTTCAGATAAGTAGTTACCTCTTCAATCATCTCAGAGAGAGCCTTGTTAGTGCTCTCAAATCTGGTCTTCCAAACAGTCGACTCTTTGTCTAGTTTCTTCATCTTCTTTGTCATCTATGAAACAAAATGTTTGTTGGGTTAAAATGTATCTGAAAATAAATGTAACCTTCATTGTTTTGAACATGATTGATAGAAGCTTCTATCCCTCCAGAAAATAGTTGTTTTCTCATTTCAGGATGATGCTGACCTTATATCACCTCCGAGCACTTGGCCCTAAAAATACACTGTAAGGAACAATGATTGTATTTTAAGGATGCCAAATACCTTCTCCATTTCATTTTTGAAGCTGGCATACACATCGTTGCTCTTAGACAACGTAGTCTGGAACTCTTCAAACTTCTGGGAGTACAGAACAAGCTGCAGAGAAACAGAGAAATTGATTTCAGGAGATTGCATGTTGACTTCACATGTAGCAATAATATGCATCTATTCACCCCGGGAACAATCAGATCTATGATTTTAACATTATTTCACACCAGAAACAGATGTTCTAAACTTTAGAGGGAGATGAGAGAGAGAAAGAACCAGGGGGGGAGGGGTCAGCAAACATTTGGTAATTCATGAGGGGGCTGACAATTTTTTTCCTCTGTGTATATTTTCCCCGGGAACAAATAAGCACTTCCAATAAGGTCACTTATTGTTGGTATGCCTTGCCAGGCAGTCTGTCCAGCTAGAGTTAATCTCAGGAGGCCCTCAGGGGAAAGCAGTATTGCAGACACAGTCAGTCTCCAATATTCAAACATGTCTCTGCAAGCCACCCTGTTGAGATCAACTGTCTATATTTTGAAGCTACTGGTTTGGCACAAAAGCAAAACAAATGACTTGACACACTTTATAAAAGAGGAAAGGATTTTGATTGAATATGTTTTGTATTTCAGATCAGTTTCTGTCTGAAGGCTGACTAGGCCATTTCTTTGTGTGATCGAAATCTGTCTGTTACTGGACAGAGAAATTCAGTTTGACATTCCCCGTAAATTAGATTGGAAATGTGACATGGCTTGGTACAAATATGTAATGAATCGTATGGGTACTGAAATACAATATTAACTTCATTGATGTTTTAATATGACTTTGTCATTTGATTTAGCTAGGAGCCAGGCTAAGGTTTCTATTGTGAAAACCCAAGGCTTTACACAATGGCAAGGTTTCTCTGCAATTAATTATAACCATATGAACTGTCAGCGATAAATGCTTTTCCGATGGATTCATAAATTATTTTTCTATGATTTATCATTTATTAACATGGTGTGTGTCAGCCCAACTAATTTAATTGTATAATTTGCTTGCACCCAAACAATGATTGTACCACATCCAATAAACACAGCAATTGTAATTTTAGCATAATTTTCAAATGGAATAATCAATGGTACTGGAGTATGCACTCAATGTTCCAACAGAAAAACAGTGCTGCATTGCATTGATGCAATCATCACCTTTATCGACTCCATGTCACATTAATTGCAAAGCAAGAGTTTTTTTTCTGTATCCCCATGATGCAGTGGATCATCCTGCTGGTTCAGGGAGAGGAAGTTGCTCTTGCCTTGCCTGCTGCTATCATGGGAATTATGACTGCTCTCTTTGCTGGTTTGACCGTGTACCAAAAAAAAAATGCGTACATTAATTAGCTCAGCTAACATTAAATGCTATGTACATTAAGCTAACATTAAATGCTATGTACATTAAGCCATATAGTTATAAGAGAGGAGAAATACGATTTGGGATTACTCTCAAATGAGGAGGTCACTTTGCCAATGTTTGGGGTGATATTGAAGGGCTTTAGATCCCAATGGACAAATACACATAAATAGATTAGTTGTCTTTTAAAGGCCCAGTGCAGTCGAACATCTGTTTCCCTGTGTTTTTTATCATATTGTACAACAGCTGATGAAACTAACACTGTAAAAGTGTGAAAATATGTTATCAGCGTTATTTCCTAATAGTTGCTGGTTGAAAATACAATCTACACAGGACCTTTTAATCAACAGGTTTTGCATAGTTTTAGCTTGCCTGGTGACATCACCAGGTGGTTTAAGTTAATATAGACACATAACAGAGAGAGTTCCAAAACTCTCCCCCACCAACAGCTAGTTTTCAGATTACATATGCCTCCCACGCCCCATGCAGATCACTCCCAAAAATTCTTGCTTGAGATTTTACCATTTTAATGGAAAAGTTTTACATTAAGGTACTTAACTGTAACCGAGAAATGATTTGATATTGAGATAAGAAATGTATGCATTGGGCCTTTAAAACACATTGAGCAATCCAGAGGACCTTAATGGGACTGTGCTTGCATTTGGTAGGCTTGGACCTGAAAGAAAGGCTTTGAATAAGAGTGCTTGGCACCATATTGGATATATTCACCTGAGCCTGCATGACTGTCTCCTGCTCTCTCAGAAGTTTAGCTTGTAGTTTCCACTCAGCTGCGTGTACCAGTAACTGGTTAAAAACAAAACACACGCAAAGCACAAATGTACCTTTTTCTTCAACTGCAACTCTTGCTCCTTCAATGTGTAGCATTTCTTTGTTTTGTCAATTGCCTCCCTAAGCAGCTAACAACAGAGACAGTGAATGGTTACAATACTCATTTGTGTGAGCATCATATGCACAGTAAGACTTATTGGTTGTATACTTGAAAGTAAACCAGAATTAAAATGTAAGGCAAATGATTCTCAACTATATTGACATTGCTTTACAGTACGTTGTGGGTAAGGTCAGTAAAAGTTGGTTAAAGTATAGTAACTTACGTATTCCTTCTCTCTCTTGTGCTTCTCATCAGCCTCCTGCAGCTGTGCGTGGGCTTGCTCCAGTTTGGCATCAGACAGTTTCTGCTGCAGGTCGTGGTGCTTGAAGATCTTCTCCAAGCTCTGAGTGATAGACAAGGTGAGATTGGACACTTTGGTTTGAGAAGGGCCTCTGAGAGATTCTGTACAGGTTATGACTCATCAATTAGGATACATTTCACACTTTTTTATCTAGCTAAAAACCACCACCGCTACCCTATGTCTGTCTATGAGAAATGGTCATAAATGTGTGCCTTGATAAGTAATTAAGACCATTGTTGTTTGCCTACAGTATTTCATTGGGAAGTTCAGACACTTTTTATGATGCCAAGGAGAACAGACAAAATTGTGGGTGGAGAACCAATTAAAACCTGTGACTTACTGAATTACTGTTTCACATTTATCGGGGGAGTAAATGGTTTAAAGTATTGTCTTTATCGGGATTTTTATTATTATTATTATCATCAGGGCACACATTCTGATGAGAATACTGACCCAAGATGAGTTCAATTGCGGAAAATAATTGTTTCTATACATATGGTTTATTTTGCGCGTAAGACTAATCTATTATCTTTACTATGGGAAATAGCCATATGCATAAACAGTGTGGCATAATCCACAAGTTTTCTGCACAAAAGAGCAGAGTTCATTTATATCCATCAGCATTTAGCCAACTATCAAAGGTCAACTTGTATCCATTTTATGTCATAATTGCAATGTATGGATCTAATCACATATTTTAATAAGACACTTTAGATGTTATTTGGATATCAAATAATCATGTCTTTTTGACACTTAAGTGTGGTGTCAGGAAAACAACCTCTCACTCAACGTCAACAAAACAAAGGAGATGATCGAGGACTTCAGGAAACAGCAGATGGAGCACCCCCCTATCCACATCGAAGGGACAGCAGTGGAGAAGGTGGAAAGTTCCTGGGCATACACATCACAGACAAACTGAAATGGTCCACCCACACAGACAGTGTGGTGAAGAAGGCGCCAGAGCGCCTCTTCAACCTCAGGAGACTGAAGAAATTTTGCTTGTCATCCAAAACTCCGATACAATTTTACAGATGCACTATCGAGAACATCCTGTCGGGCTGTATCACAGCCTGGTATAGCAACTGCATCGCCCTCAACCGCAAGGCTCTCCAGAGGGTGGTGCATCACCGGGGGCAAACTACCTGCCCTCCATGACACCTACAGAACCTGATGTCATCGGAAGGCCAAAAAGATCAACAAGGACAACAACCACCCGAGCCATTGCCTGTTCACACCGCTATCATCCAGAAGGCGAGGTCAGTACAGGTGCATCAAAGCTGGGGCTGAGAGATTGAAAAACAGCTTCTATCTCAAGGCCATCAGACTGCTAAACAGCAATCGCTAACTCAGAGAGGCTGCTGCCTGTATTGAGACCCAGTCACTGGACACTTTAATAAATGGATCACTAGTCACTTTAAACAATTCCACTTTAAATAATGCCACTTTGATAATGTTTACATATCTTACATTACTCATATCACATGTATATACTGTATTTTATACCATCTATTTTACTGTGCCTATGCACTTTTACACTTTGCCTATGCCGCTTGGCCATTGCTCATCTATATACTATATGTACATATTCTCATTCATTGTGTGTTAGGTAGTTGTTGGGGAATTGTTAGATTACTTGTTAGATATCACGGCACCATCGAACTAGTAGCACAAGCATTTCGCTACACTCGCACTAACCATGTGTATGTAACCAATACAATTTGATTTGAAGTGTTTATACTGACTACAACCAGCAGATGGCACTCAAGACAAATTATTAGAAACTCACAAGTAAAAAAAAAAGTACAAAATAAGAAATTGAAATCTTCTGTTTTACCACACCAGCTGCAGCTGTGTGTGGGCAGCAGAAGTGGTGCAACAGCCTCAGTGGCAACCAACTGCATGACAGATCCTGTTTTTCGTGCGTCACTTTAGGCTTGTCATTTTCCTGGTGTATTGTTGTGTGATTACATATGACATGCTATAGTGTTATTCAATGAGCGCCCTTGGCTGGCTATATCTCTGACTGTTGATGTGCGTAGGGAGCAATAATACCCCTGAGTGTCTTTATTCAAAGATCTGACTCAATTCTTTTGTCACAGCTATCTCACTAAACATGACGTACAAGTGTCTACTTCCTGTATAGACTTTTGTTCCCTTTGGGGATAGATGAATTATGATCAATAACAGCTTTGGTTATCAAATGACTCCATGACTGGAGCCTGCATGCATGGTGTTAGTAGGCCAGGGATTTTATTTAACCTTTATTTAACTAGGCAAGACAGTTAAGAACAAATTCTTATTTACATTGACAGCCTAGGAACAGTGGGTTAACACTGTTACTGGCCCAACACTCTTACCACTAGGCGGCCTGCCACCCCAATGAGAGTGTACAGACATATAACAGTGAGGTTAAGGTTACGTATTCCTGTTGTGTACCTCCTCTCTCTGCTCGTACTGGCTGATGATGTGTTTGAGTTTGTCTGCCAGGTTGGCGTTCTCCAAACACAGCTTGTTGTTGCGGTTACTGTGCTGCTCGATCTGAGCCTGGATATCTGTCAGTGTGCTCTGGAAGTGAGTGGTGATCTCCCTGCGCTTCTCCTCGTCCTCACGACAACGAGCTAGGGTCTCCTCCTGAGAGATTAAGGGAGGTAGAGAGGGACAAGGAAGGGAGAGAGAGAGAGAAAGAGAGTGGGAGAAGGCGGGAGAGGGGGGGAGAGAGCGGGAGAGAGAGAGACATTCAGAAGCAGGGGCGGATTGGCCATCTGGCATTTCGGGCAAATGCCAGGTGGGCTGGTTCATTTCTGTCCCAGTGGGCCTGTCTAACTTTTTTTCTCTTTTTTTTCTTTTCGCAAAATGATAATTATCTGGCTAATAATGGTGGCCTCAAGGAAAATAATTGGCCAGTTTGGGTGCCTCAGGGAAAAGAATGGGCAGGTGTGTTAGAAATGCCAATGCCAATTTTTGGTCCCATACTGTGCATAGTATAGAGCACATACATGCTTACAGAAAAAACACCCAAAGAATTCCTTTCATACAAATTGAGGGTATGTTATGTTTAGGGTAATTTAGACCATATTGCTAATGATAATGGATCAGGAGCTATTGCTCCCACAGACATCCTGTTTGACTGTTTAGGCTTCTATTTCTGTTTTGCCTACTTTTTTTTCCTTATCTCTCCCTTTTTCTTCATTAGCCACCCTAATTCATCAAGTCTGCAAACTTAAATGTAAAGGTCTGAAGGGGTAAATGGTTATTTATTTATTTCTCAATACCTTAAAACTTCTAGGGCTAGGCATCTCGTCAGCGGGACACCTGTCGACAACTTCCGGTGAAATTGGAGGGCGCGCAATTCAAATAAATAATCAAAGAAATGATGGGTATTAAACATATAGGTACATACAAGTATATATCAGTTAAAAGTTATATCAGTTAAAAGTTTAAATTATTGATGATCTAACCGCATTGTCCGATTTACAATAGGCTTTACAGCGAAAGCATGCCATGTGATTGTTTGAGGACGGCGCCTCACATCAAAATATTTTTCAAACAGCACAGGCTTCGTAAAATCACAAATAACGATTAAATATTCACTTTTATTCAATATTCAATCGTTATTTATATCCCAAAAAATCAGTTTAGTTTGCGCCATCGATTTGAGTAATCCACTCATTCAACATGCAGAGGAGGAATCCAAAAAAATGAATGCTAAACTTTGTTGAAACAAGTCAAACTGTTTCTATTGAATCCTCAGGTACCCTAAAATATAATTAAACTATACTATTTCATATGGAAAGAAGTATGTTCAATTGAAAAGCAAAATTAGCAAGTGCGCGTCCTCTTCGTCGCGCGCCACCAGACTGATTTCCAACTCTGACTCCCAGTACCAAAACTCAAAATTCTTCTTCATTTGGGAACAAACAAGCCTGAAACCTTGAACAAAGACTGTTGATATCTAGTGGAAGCCATAGGAATTGCAATCTGGGAGCTGGAATTGCGTAGGACTCATAACTTTCCATTGAAAGAGCATGGGCTCTCTTTGGATTTTCTCCTACCACATCAATTGTGTTATAGTCTCATACATTATTTTAACATTTCTACAAACTTTAGAGTGTTTTCTATCCAATGGTACCAATTATATGCACATCCTGGCTTCTGGGCCTGAGTAACAGGCAGTTTACTTTGGGCACGTCAGTCAGACAGGAAGTGGAGAAAAATATACCCTAGCCTGAAGAAGTTTTGAGACCAAAAAATATGTTGCTTAAGAGATTTCATAGGTATGCTGCAATACTGTAAAGGCATCAGCATGCTTCAGTTCGGCTGGTGCCTAGCCAAACTCGGCCAGCCAAACCGAACAAGTGTGCTTGCATACTCCCTTAAAAAACCCTTGCTTGAAAAATAAGAAAAAAGCAGCAATGGTACTGTTTGTCCATTTTGAGACACCATAGCCAGTATATGCTTCCTGAAAATAGTTTGAATTAATCTAACATAACTCAAGAAATATGTCATTGATTTTGACGTTTTTGCTAAATAGATCTTAGTCGCGTTTGGTGCAGTATTTTTCAATGTAAAAAATTGCAAGTAATCAGGTTGATACAGCAATGCAACACACTTGATTCAAAAGGACGGACATAGAAAAGAGAACCATTTGTTCAAACTGACTGCTTTTTCGTAAGCTCAAAACATAACTAAAGGTGTAATCATTATGATACATAAGAAACTAAAAAGGATCATCTTGGTTAAAGGCGGAGATCAAGAATGCATTATCCCTTTATTTATGGATAGAAAATGGCCTTTATTAATGTGTACGCTCCAAAATCATATGATCCTACGATTTTTGATTCTCTGAACAGCATATTGTTAGAATTTAACTTAATTCCATCTGGTTATTGGGACTGACATGAATGCCATTTTGGACATGTGGGACAACTTTAATAAGACCAAATATACAATCCATATGCAACCAAGGCTCTCTAGCATATACTCTCTGATTAGAATCTCATTGATGTCTGGTGAGTACATCATTTTAAAACAAAAGAGTACAATTCAGAGGGGTTGGGTTAAATGCGAATGACACATTTCAGTTATACAACAGACTTGGTACCCTTTCCTTTTTCCTTTCCTTTCTACTGAAACAGGCATAAATCATTCTCACAAATCGATTTCATACAATTATCTGCACCTGAAATTTCTTTAATTAAGAAAATGGACATTAGACATATGCGCTTGTCTGACCACCACGCTTACTACTGCCAACTTCAAATCTCCGAATCTCCTAAAAGAGCCACAAGATGGAGTTTCAACATTTCAGTACTACAAAAGCCTACATTCTGTGATCAATTTGAAACTGAACAAAATTCATAACGATCTATACAAATTCAGTCGATGACCCCTGGATTCTGTGGGATGCCACCAAAGGTTTTATTAAAAGAATGCAACCGCATTTGTATCTGGGTTAAATAAATCACAATTAAAGGAAATATATTTGGAAATGTTGTGTTAGAACGTTTTCAACAAACACTCTTTTCAGACCAGGTAGCTATTACGCTTTCCAAAGCCAAGACAAAACTTCATTTATTGATACGACGGAGAGCAGAATTTGCCATCCATCAAACAAGACTCAACCATTACTTCCAAGGTAATCATCCCAGTCGTTTACTGGCCAACAAGCTATGCAGTCATGATCAATTAGCTGATATAGCAACTATTGCATCTAAAACAGGGGAATTATGATCAGAACTCAGATTAATCCATCACAGATTCTCCCGCTTCTATAAAGAACTGTACACAACTGATTTTCAATCTACACCAAGCAAGACTAAGTCATTTATAAAATAATGAAGAACCACCTCGCTGGGAGCACAAATCTCTATCAATGAACTCAAAGGGGCATTGGATATCATGAATAAAGGCTAATCACCTGGATGGGACAGTATTCATCCTGAGGTCTATTTAAAATGTTGGAATCAATTAGGTCCACTATTGCTCGTAATGATTAATACAGCCATTCACGAAGGTTCATTTGGGAGAAATGTATATACAGGACTAATTTAGCTTTTATTTAAAAAAAGGGAAGGATGCCACCCAGTGTTCTCACTATTGCTCCCTTTCTTTGATACACACATATATTAAACTGTTTTCTAAAATGTTGTTGTCCCATCTCGAGACTTACCCAAATTGGTTCAAAGCGAGTTTGTTAAAAAGTTTTTATCCTCAGATAACCTCATCAACCTCAGATGCTTCATCAGAAACAACAGCTCCTTGGGCTGTATTATCTCTCGACGCAGAAAAAGCTTTTGATAGACTAGAATGGTCATATCTCTGGTCTGTCTTGGAACATATGGGAATTGGCTCCAATTTCATTAATATGATTAAAATACTACATGCCAATCCCTCAGCCATAGTTATAACAGACAATATCTGTTCTGCTTCATTCAGAATCATTAGAAGCAGCAGACAAGGCGATCCAATTTTGCCTCTGTTATTCTAACTATCCATGGAACCCCTGGCCCAGGCAATTCGTCTATCAATGGAAATAACACAAATGTCCTTAAAATCTGATCACTTCATCTCATTATGCACAGACAATATTTTTTACATTATCCAGACAATGTATCTCAATTGTCCCAAAACAAATTGAAACTCATGGATAAATTCAGCTTAATCTCAAGCTATAAAATGTCTGGCTATTGGGATAAAATTCACAGTGCTGTTTCAAAATGTATATGGGAAGGTAAATGGTCCCGGATACAATTAACACATTTACAAAGAGGGAAATACGTAGGAGGACTATTCGTACCAAACTGTAAATTGTATTTCCAGGTACTAGCATTTCGCCCCATCTGCAAAATTGAAAAAAAATGTAACTGGAATCAAAATGGCATAATAATGTTACAATAATGCCTTGCGATCTGGAGGGTGGCCTTTTGCATCCCCCCAATGGTCCAAATATGGAATTAACTTGGCATCCCGTAATCTGAACCAACAATTTATACATTTTAAGTTTGTTCACAGACTGTATTTAACACCAAGGAAACATTTTACGATTAAATTGGCACCAACTCCCTATCTGTTCCCTGCATCCCCTACATCAGGTAGGCACATTCCTTCATATGATGTGGGAGTTCCCTGCAGTTGAATGCTTCTGGGGCAAAGTTACAAAATGAATTTCGAAGTGCATGAATTTAAATATTCAATGCATTGCTTCTATTATGTTACTTAACGATGATAGTCCCTTGAATCTCTCCATCATTCAGAGAATATTACTGCTGGCAGACAGCACTCACTCTCTCCAATTTAACCAGTGGATACAGTTACTACTAGATGTTATAATATCAGAATTATCGACAGCGAAAATGAATGGTGCTAGTCAAGGAACAACTGAGGCCTGGACAAATATACGTGACTCTGTAAAGAACAATATAATGTGCTGGGGTTTTATATGTAGGTATTTATTTGATTGTTTTTTGGTACCTGTAAACCCCACTCTGAAAAAATAAACTAAATAACAAATGTGTCAAAAAAAAACATTCAGTTGCTGGGGTCAGGATTGTGAAATGCCAGTTTCCATACTTAGCTTACTGAGATGTGAACCAAGCATTGCCAGAGTTTCTATCTTAAGACATGGCTGTTTATTTGACTGTGTTTACAAATGACACAGGCATAAGCTCCAACATGGGAAATGTACTGTAGCGCAATTACACCCACCGATAAGTGCACAAATACAGAGCTCTTACAACTAAAGGAGCAAAGCACATTAATGCCAAGCCTCCTCAGACTCTTGCTTACATCATGAGCTACCAGATGACAAGACATGATCTTCCACTTGCAACAGCTGTCCCATTCCAATTCAGATGAGCACATTTTGATTTACTTTTGATAGCATGTAGGATTCTTGTTCAGATATTTGTCTATTATTTGTTTGATTGATTTAGGATGTATAAAGAGCTGGCTATTTACACAAATCTGCATATTAAGATTATACCCAACAGTCAAATGATCATCCTAACTCTGCTTTAACCCTGATTTCCTCTATATCTTGAAATATGAAGATGCTAGAAGGAGCAGAAAGAGATGGGTCAAGGCATTAGAGCCTCTTTCTCTCGCCTTTGATTTATAGTCGAAGAGCAGATGCCACAAAAGCCCAATGAAACCATCCTTCTTGTCAGAGAGCCGCGTCACCGGTGCCCTGTGTCTGAGGGGTCTCCTCTCTGAGTGGGAATCACACACACACGCACACACACACACACACACACACACACACACACACACACACACACACACACACACACACACACACACACACGCACACGCACACACACACACACGCACACGCGCACGCGCACACGCACGCACACGCACACGCACACGCACACACGCACACACGCACACACACACAGTGCCTTGTGGCGATGAGAGACGAGAGAGGGAGAGCGACAAGGAGTCCAATTACCTCCCAAGGGGAGCAGAACAGGAGATTCAATACGTCCCAGAGATTGTGTAAGGGTTGCACAATAGATAGGACACTGAACCAGTAAAAAGGGACTATTTGTTTACAGATCATTGAGCATTATGCCATTGACTTATAGGGTGATTTATGAGTCATAAACAAATCAAATGGCCAAACTGTGTACATAATTATTGGCTGTGAATCAAAGGATAAGTGAACAGTGGTTTAATTTATGTTGATTAAGGCATAAACTTTATCAATACCTAGAGTTTAGCTGAAGAGGTTTCACCTTTTGAGAGGAAGAACAGCAGTGGCAATGTGTCAACTCACAATAGAAAGCTTTCATTGTGCTAAACCTGTGACCTTTGCTAAAATTAGGTAGTGCCATTGGTCATGCTCTTTCTGTGAAATGTTACACACGAGCCACTTATAATGGGATGACTAAACATACCATATGTCAATCTATTATTTATAGATGTAATAGGACACTCACCCATGTAAGGCCTAATTGAGATATGACCCCCTCACATTGAGATCCCTCTGACTAAGGGTAGAGAGTCAAGGCATTTTGGGAGAGGCGCCTTTAAGCATCCAGCTTTTCGACTGACAATACCAGTAGAATGTATTTTTTAAGCACATTTATACAGTGGGGTAAAGACATTTGAATTCAATCACTTTTTGACAGCACCACTTTAATTTGAATGAAACCTTCCATACCTATTTGCCCATGCCAAACCATTCAAGAGATAAAGCTGCTCAAAGTTCACCTATTTTGCATATCCCACCATACAATGAGACATCCATGTCTTCCTCATTGGAAAATAGATTGATTGAAAAACTTTTTTTTAAATATACATTTTGTCATATTTTTACCTTTAATGTCAATTATTTAAAAAAAAATGGAATCTCCGATTTTTCATATTTACAGATGTTGTAGCTTAGACCCTATTTTACATAATCTGAGGTCCTTGTGTTGTGTCTGCCATCAAGTTGAGACACAACATGCTTTTGAATACAGGGTGGCTGATAAATTGACTAAAATTGGAATAAAATCGAAATTACAACTTTCAAATGGTACCACAAAGATGGGTAGACGTCTAACAATCAGATAATGTAGCCTTGAATGCAAATATGTGTGGTTTAAATTATACTGTCAATCCTCCATAGGAAACCTATTGAAATCATAGAAATATAGATTTAAGTTGAAATTGGATGGTGGGTGGGTGGGTGGGTGGACTGGTGGCTATCTTTGTGGTTGTAATTAGAAGTTACAATTTCAATTCAATTTCAATGGTGTATCAGTGGTCTGAAGGGATATATCCATTCTATGAATTATATTTCTATGAATGAAATGACACCCAAGAGCATGTTGTGTCTCAACCGATGGCGGGCACAACACAAAAACCTCAGATGACGTAAAGTAGGGTCAAAGCAACAACAAATATGATTAGAACAATTTTATTTTTTAAAGAAATTATTAAATAGTTTGACAACCCTGTTTGTAGGTGTTTAAGTGATATCAAACTCAACCATTTATATTTTCCAGTGATGAAGACATGGATGTGTCATGGTATGGTGGGGTATGTAAAATAGGTCAACTTTGAACACCTTTATCTCCTGAATGTTTTGGCAAAAGTCACTTTCTGACCTCTTCTTCCATTGGCAAACATGTACGAAAAGTTTTGTTTAAATCAAAAGGGATGCTGTCAAAAAGTGATTGAATTCAAATGGATTCATCCAACGACTGTAGTTGACAGGCATTGACAGTAACATTTTCACTCTCCTGCATTTGATGTCTTATTTCCCTCATCAAGTCTATTTGAGTTTCAATACTCACAGCTACCACCAGCAAGACATTAATAGAAACTTGATGGGTAATGGGCTTTTTCCATTAATGCACCAGTGTGTCGCCAGTGATTATGTTAATGTGAGCTCTAGTGTTATTTTTTGGGGGAACTGTGTTTCCATATAGCTAGGGCTGTAACGAGTGCGCTGAGAGTCGGGAAGCAAGTTCAGGGAGTGAGTGTTTTAATAAATAAACGTAATATCATACAAAACAAGAAAACACAAACAACGCAGACATGACACAGAAACAGAAACAATGACGCCTGGGGTGTCACATCTGCTCCTGCCACACCCCCTAGTGGTCATCCGGTGTCTGCTTGACCTGCAGCCATTCCCCCAGTACACCCCCCCCCCTTTCTGTTTGTGTGGTTGGAGATAGGTGTGCTGGAGTCAGAGCAGATCCCTACCAGCTACAACTCGTTCCATTATCAAGACCTCTACAAATACTCCGTTCTGCCACTTCCACTCTGCCAGATCGTAATCTCTGCTCAGTCAGTTTAAGCTTCTAGCCATTATTATTATTATTGAAGATCCTGTTACCCTGCTGTACCTGCTTCCCTGCTTGACTCTGTTTATCCTCTCACTGCAGTTTTGCCGCCCTGATTCTGTCTCCTGTTCCACATCTCACCACCCTGCTACTCTGTTCTGGACTCAACTCACCATCACTCCCTTGGATTCCCCTCTGGACCTGTTTACCCTGTCCCAACCTAGCTCACTCCAACCTCAGCCTCCACATCTGGTTTCCCACAACTCATCCGAACTTCCCTGTATCTGCACTTCATCTCTCCCTGTTACAATAAATATCTTGGTTCATTCATCCCTGTTTTCTGGTCTGAGTCTACTCTTGGGTTCCTCTGTGCTGCTCCGCTTAACATGGGGAAGGAACCAAAGGGGGTGACATATATAGGGAAGGTAATCAGGGAAGTGATGGAGTCCAGGTGAACCTGATGACACGCAGGTGCGTGTAACGATGGTGACAGGTGTGTGCCGTAATGAGCAGCCTGGTGACCTAGAGGCCAGAGAGGGAGCACACGTGACAAGGGTTGACACTAGGGAGTTTTGAAGAGCAGAATTAACAATCTCTGCAACATCAGGACAGTTATTTGTGAGAAGGTGTTAACTGTGACATTCAACAATCTATGGTTGGCTGAGGTTGAGCTGTAGCAGAGTGGGTGTGTGCAGTTAAAATTGACAAAAGAAACACATTTATTTCCACAAGGCTGTGGGGTGAGACAGGGATGCAGTATGAGCCCCACCATCTGAAACATACATATCAACGAATTGGTGAGGGCACCAGAACAGTTTGCAGCACCCGGCCTCATCCTGCTAGAATCTGAAGTCAAATGTCTACTGTTTGCTGATCTGGTACTTCTGTCCCCAACCAGGGAGGGCCTACAGCAGCACCTAGATATTCTGCACAAATTCTGTCAGACCTGGGCCCTGACAGTAAATCTCAGCAAGACAAAAATAATAGTGTTCCAAAAAAGGTCCACTGGCCAGGACCACAAATTCAATCTAGACATCGTTGCCCTAGAGCACATAAACAATATCTACCTCTGCATAAACATCAGCACCGCAGGTAACTTCCACAAATCTGTGAACAATTTGAGAGACTAGATAAGAAGGGCCTTCTACGCCATCAAAAGGAACATAAAATCCAACATCAAAATCCAGGAAAGAGCTGTTAAAATCTACAACCACCTAAAAGTAAGCAATTCTCATACCTTTCATAACAAAGCCACCCCCTACAGAGAGATTAACCTAGAGAAGAGCCCCCTAAGCAAGATGGTCCTGGGTCTCTATTCACAAACAGACCTCACAGAGCCCCAGGATAGCAACGAAAACATAATTAAACATAACCAAATCATGAGAAAACAAAAAGATAATTACTTCACACATTGGAAAGAATTTACCAAAAAAAACAGAGCAAACTGGAATGCTATTTGGCCCTAAGCAGAGTACACAGTGGCAGAATGCATGACCACAGTGACTGATCCAAAACTAAGGAAAGCTTTGACTATGTAAAGACTTAGTGAGCATAGCCTTTCTATTGAGAGGCCGCCGTAGGCAGGCATGGCTCTCAAGAGAAGACAGGCCATGTGCACACTGCCCACAAAATGAGGTGAAAACTGAGCTGCACTTCCTAACCTCCTGCCAAATATATGACCATATTAGAGACACGTATTTCCCTAAGATTACTCAGACCCACAAAGAATTTGAAAACCAATTAAATTTGGATAAACGTCCATATCTATTGGTGTGAAGTATCACATTCTGCCATCACAGCAGCAGCAAGATTTGTGACCTGTTGCCACAAGAAAAGGGCAACCTGTCACGGATCCCTCCAGAACTTTCATTACGCACACCTGGCCCCTATTCCCAGTGATTAGTAATTGTATAAGTGTGTCATTGGTTTACCATTGTCCTGTCGATTATTGTTATTATGTCCGTTGGTTGTGTGAGTACCTGTGCTGTGTGATTTGGCTTTCGTGCCATTGTGGATTGTGCAGATGATTACGGGTCTCGTGTGTTAATCATTGTGCGCTTGTGTTATTTATTTGAGGTACACCTCGCTCTTTTGTTTGGGTTTCTACCCTGTGTTGTGTATAGTGTTTGTTTGGTCTTCGTCCCCGTGCCTTTACACGGCACATCGTAATTTGGGTGTAATAAATAAACCTTATTACGCATTCTGGCGCTTGTCTCCCAAATCATTCATACCAATGTGACACAACCGTAGAAGATTTATTTTTCCTTTTGTATTTTAACTATTTGCACATCGTTACCTTGCCATAATATGACTTTTGAAAATGTCTCTATTACTTTGAAACTTTTGTGAGTGTAATGTTCTATTGTTTATTTCACTTTTGTTTATTATCTATTTCACTTGCTTTGGCAAAGTAAACCTACTTCCCTTTCCAATAAAGCACTTTGAATTAAATGTAATTGAATTGTGGTACGTAATCTTGCTTGAGGCCTGATTCATGCTTTCTTTCAGAGCTAATGCCTATAGGCTTTAGCTCAATGGTCTAACATAGTCTTACGTCATGTGGATAACCTGGGTTCAAAACCTAGTTGGTCCTATGAACAACCACCCCGACGGTGTTGAACCCATAATGTTGAGTAGATTAGTGTAATGTGAAGTTAGACTGGGCTGTGAGAACCCACCGCAAGGGTCTTGAGCCCATTATGTTGATTAGATTAGTGTAGTGTTAATTGAAGCTGAGCTGAGCAGTGAGCAGTGATCACACACCTTGAGGGTCTTGTTGTGCCTCTGGAGCTCCCTGCAGAGGCCCTCCAGTTTACTGCGGGCCAGGATGGCTCTGCTGTGCTCGTACTGGAGCTGGTCCCTCTCCTTCCCCACGTGGCCCTGCTTCTTCTGCAGGAACCTCAGCTGCTTCTGTTCCCCCCGACGCTCCTCCAGCTGTGGACCGTGCAGACAGATGTGCTATATATATTACACTGGATCACAGCCTCTGCCCTCTGTACAGACTTGGGCTCTTTAAGCTGCTTTTGGCTAACAACCGACTTGGTGACTGAAAGCAGAAAAAATGTCCGAAGAGGATTTGGTATGGCTGGGTAGGTGGGTGTATATGGATGAGTATATATTTGTTTAATCTCGACACCCAACATCTGTTTATACGTTCTGTTTCCTTTTCTTGGTGATACTATGAACTGTATATTAGGATGGCCTAAGGAACTATCCATTTGTTAAACATGAAACTGACTGCGAGAGCCGATGTCTTTGATAATATTATTCATAATGCATAGTGTTCTTGATATCTCTGTCGAGGAATTAGAGAGCCATGTTATAGCTAGCTGTATCACATGGCATATGACCTTGTGTTCGGATTTGCTTTTGCTGCCGGAGGCGAAGAATATTTAGGTCATCACGGTATGAGGCTGAACCCCTTCCAAGATCTCACCAGGCACTCTCTGTTTTCCCCGTTGATTCATTTGTGTGTTTTTATTTGTTTCCTTTCAACTTTCCCTCGTCTGTTTTAGTGCCGCTGGTTACTGCTGTGCTGAAGGACTCTACTCTCTGGTGTGCTGATAGAGGGGAGAAGAGAACACTCACCAGTTCGGCATACTTCTTGAGGAGAGCATCCAATTTCTCCTGTGGTGTGTGCAGCTTGTTCAAACTTTGCATTAGTAGCGTGCCCTCCTTTCCTGTGTGGATAGAGATAAATCATGTAATGTTTGTTTCTGTAGTACTGATATAAAAAAAAGAAGGATGGAAAAAGCCCACCAGGGATCATTCTATACATTTCTTCAAAATAAATTCTCTTCAGAAGCCATTTCCTCAGATATGAAAGCCATTGCTTCTTGACAACTATGGCGTTGGAAAAGCAAATCAAATCAAATTGCTGAAAATGTGCAAGGAAGATGTTTATAACCCTCCGTTGCTGGCCCGGGTTTCATGTTGTGGCAAAGAAACCAACTGTCTGCTGTTGGTTAGAAAATACATGTTTGTGTTGCTTCTGCCCAGGACTTGTGTAACCTGTCCTCAAAACAGAATCTGACCATGGGGCACAACATTGCTGTCATGGTAAGATACAGTAACAGCATGACTCTGCTATTTAGTCTCCTCTTCCCTTTGTGAAAATGTGATGATGAATGGGATTAAGTGTAAACACACATGCACTTTGTCTTAGATTGGAAAGGAAGTTGTTAAGTTGTGGCGAGAATATTTCCTCTGGACTCTCTCATCAGCACACTGCTCTGTCTATGCCCTCACAGCAACTGCTGTCAAACAACAGATTACAGCACAGCTGTGTCGAAAAACAAAGCCATTCTCCTGCTGAATGCAAAGGCTAAGTGAAGACTTGACTGTATGTTTCCAATAGAAATCACTGTGGATGTTGTCTTTAAAAGAAAAACTACACAATACAAATAATACATGAGAGAAACAAAACAAAACAGTGACACTAAAACCACTCACCTAAGGCTTTCAGCAACTTCTTTGTATCCTTGTCTGTGCTGGCATCCTTGGTGGCTGTGACTTCATCACCTTGCTCTCTGCTGGCCTCCTCGTCCACCTCCTCCGTTTCCAGGACGATGCACTGTTTCTCCATCAGGCTGGCTGCGGAGCCATAGGTGTTGATGATCTCCTCCAGCTGACGACCAAACTCCTCCATGGGGTCCATGTGCTGGGCCTCCTGGGCCTGGGTTGGAGGGACCTGGGTCTCTGTGGTGACTGGGGACTGTGGTGGAGTCACCCTGGTCTGGGCTGGAATGACCTCTGCAGCAGACTGGACATTGGTCTCCATTTTCACAGATGTGGCTGAGAGGGGATGGAGATGTTAGATACTAGATACTAGTACCCATGTGGCAGATACATAGAAACAGTGTAAAACAAACAAACTGAAAAGTATACTAATCAATGGTACCTGTGTACCACCTGCCATCTACATCTATAACCAAATCTCCAAACTGCAATATATTTTTGATAGACTAAAAGGTCAACAATATTTGAAAGAAATCTCATATATTTAATGTCTAATGTTTAATCTGATGTTCAAGCTCCTGTTCATCCTCATACTAGTTAGAGTATTACTTCCAAGCAAAGTAACTTTCAGTCTGATGCATGTGGTACAAATCACTAGGGGTGGTGAAAAATAGCACAAAACCCAGTAGCCTGTCAGGAGTCAAGACACAATACCACTGTGAGGATTTAAATCTGCCCTGTCACAAATAGACATCAGAACCACTCGGCTCCCTTTCCACTTCTCCCTTTCATTTAATATGGAATGAACTTAAAGAATCCAGAGGTTGTTTATCCCCCAGCTCTATTGCAACATGATTGCCCCCTGCTTATCAGGATAAAATTATCCCTAGTCCCCTTCTGCAGCCCTCTTCCCCCCTCCCTGCTTCCAGCGGGCAGGCACATGGCACCTGTTATGAGGCTTCACTCTATTTTAGGAGCCTCTAAATATGGTCAAGCTATTTCGTATTCTAGACACGTATCTACTGATGTCAATGACTGTGCTTTTACGTAGAAGTGAGAAAAACAGAGTTGACATTTTGTTCTGAATGTCTGCATTCATTCTTGGTTAGCTGTTATAACACCTGATGAGATTACACATATTTTCTAAACGACCGTGTGTTTCAGTTGATCATTTGGAACAGCTAATCACCTCCTCTGATAATGTTGAATTAAGAACGCACATCAAAAAACACTTGTCATCAGTGTTTGAATAATTTAGTGTGACTTCAGGCCAAATCAACTTGGCAGAAAACTTCCCCACCAAATCAATGCACCACCATGGTACAGAACATTTATCATTACACATGTCGCACTAGCACAACACATTTGTCACTATGGCTTGTCAGTAACACCAAGAAACTTTGTCACCACATATCATGAAGCAGGTTTAACATTTTTTTAAATTTTTTTTTTACCAACCATCATCTCTAAACAGTCCAGGAACACTTAGCACTAAGACCAACAGAAACTCAAACTTAACATGTAATTTCTGTACCTGAAAAGTATGTAAAATAGTATGGGACAGCCACTTACCAGGTCCAGCGGGGAGAGAGAAGTGAAATGGGTCCAACAGGACTCTGGTGACTGAGACAACAACTGTGACAGGCAAGCCCCTTAAAATAACTTCCTGCAACTCAACTCGGCTCACACCAAGAGGATGTCGGCCCATCGAGGGGTGGGTGGTACAATAATAGCCTTTCTGATCAGGCTTTCCAGGAGGGCAGCGCCGAGGACCACCCTTGACTGTCCTTTCTGGAATCTCCAGGGGCTGTTTTTAAATAAATGTTTGGTGTAGGTCTACAGTACACGTTTAGATTGTCTGGTTATTATACCTCTTGTTAAGGGCACAGAGTTTTTCCTGACCATATCACATGACTATGAAATACTCTGGGGCCCAGATAGCTTATAAGTAGCGCCCACTTTTTCTCTGGTCATGTCATGTGGCCAGGATAACCCCCTGGCCCTAGTTAAAGCTCATGTTGTGTTGTGACAGCTGTAAAAATGGTAATGTCTCATCATGTTATGTTGAAGTTTTTTATAGAGCTGTTTGTAGGACTCATAAAATCTATACACATTTCATTCCATGGAATATGTGAATGTTAGCTATCAAAACTTACAGGAGGCAGCCAAAATGGCACTTGGCCATTTAAATGACCTCTTTTTAATTAAAACTTTATTGAATGACTCGCTATGATGAGCATTTAACTGCTCCAGAGTGCATTTTGTTACTGCGCTGGCTCCCTGATTTATCACCAGCTGCAGTACTACTTCAACTTCTTGCCAAGTCATAAATGTTAATTATTTAACTTCATGGATTTCATGTGGAAGCTTTTCCTCTGCCCCATCTATTTCATAGGTCAACACTGAACTGTTTATTTAAAATTAATTGTATGTAGCTACTGACCCCAAACCCTCTATATGGTCAAAATTAAATGACTGGCGAAACATATCTGATTGGTGTGGATTGAGCAGGAGAATATGTTGAATCCCACTGCTGGACTGGGATTATAATCCTAAATCTAGTAATTGAGGACGTGACTGAGGTGGCCAATCATAGATTGGGTGTGGGGGATGGGGTGCTGTCTCCGTTTCAGACGCTGTAAATTGGGGGTTGATAGTGAAAGCCATGGTTTGTCTGTTGTAAAGTATCCTACTGCACTAACGTAGCTATCAGGAGAGAGCATCAGCGACTCAACCTAGACATTCATTCACATGTACTTTCTAAATGGGAGATAATTAATACAGCATTACTGATCTCATACCTTTTCTTAGTTGGGGATCCTTTAACACACAACACCATAGATAAACACTAAAATTATGCCCACACATATACACATTTGAGTAAAAACTGTTGGGGTGTCACTCCTTGCATTCGTAAGTTTGTCTGTAAATTTAAGAGTGGTTACATTGTCACAGCCTTGTCTGTCAGTTTCCAAACAGTGTTAGGGTCAGGTTTTGAAATTACAGATTGGGCCTTTAAATGGTTCGGATCAAGTCTTCAACGAAAATCCATGCACACCTGTAAGCAAAATTAATCACTGAAAGCATTTAGCCTTTTTTTAAGGACAGATAATTTTATTCCTTATTCTAGACACTGTAAACATACAAATCAGGGTTTGTTTGCACACTTGACAAGGTGTTAATGGCACACAGACTGACCAGCAGAGCAGCATCTATGTTTTTTGGCACAAGGATACTCCTCGTCACTGTTATACGTCCCTGCCAACTGTCCCTAAGACAGTTCTGTGTCTATGATCGGGCTGAAGCCGAGGTATATTAAAGTAAATATTTAATGTTTATGGAAATACTATTTTTAATGTCCTTCTCTGTCATTCACTGTATATTTTATTTATTTGGGAGCCAAGAGAGCCTATCATTTTGTCTGAGTGAAATTAATATTTTCAAGGGTTTGCACAGCACACTTCACAAAGACAAGTGTCTCTATTGCTAAGCTACTGTATTGGTGTGTCAATTTGGTTTTCTATAGTCAAAGACACCAATTTCAGGATTCATTGCAATTTACTGATAACCCTTCAAGTCTTCCGAACATTTTCTTGCTAACAATTCAAGCTTCTTTTAAAGTCTCTTTTTCTGAGAATCTAATCCCTTTTCCCATATAAAAGGGATGACTGAATCAGAGATTTAAAAAAATAAGAAACTCAAGGACAATACAGGGTAGTATGCCTCTGGGATGAATGAATCTCTCTACCTTAATATTCAGTGAAAATCTCACATGGGACTCATCTTCCACACTTTCATTAGTCTCAAGTTTTGATTTAAGATGTGTTTAAAATTCGCTTCACATTTAGTCCCTGTAACAGATACATAAATTAGGAGTGAATCCTCACTATTATAACTTCCTTCGCTGAGAAACGGTTCAAGGTCTCATCAGATGGTGAGAAAGAGCTCAGCATATGAAGCTGCTGAACATTGGCATGGTAAAGGTTAGACGCTTACAGCGTTACACCTCAGGGTTCATCTCATTGAGCACTTCCTTTTGGTTAAGTGTTTGGTTCCTCACTCTCCCTCTCAAAGAGAGACAAGCTGGCTGCAAAGATCACCATTAAGGTTCCATAAAAACAGGTATTATGGGCGGAATAGTCCAAATGTAATTTCATAGTTCAATAGTGCTAAGTTTGTTATATTTATTACAGTTTGGCTAAATTAAATAGTATTAACTACTATCCTATATCTACTAGAAATGCTACGTTGTCGGGTATTTTGAGGCTTTATGCATCACCAGTAGTAAGTCTCACCAGTAGTATTTCCTCACAACAACCCTCACTTTGAATCCAACTGTGAACCAAACTGTTGTCTGAATGTAAAAGGATAGTCATGGGCAATTCCACAAACAGAATGATGCACATTTAGTTGAAGAACAGCACATTGGTGACTGTTATGTCATACTGTTACCAAACTTCGCATCTGCACTGTTCAAGTGAAATCTGTTTTTTTTGTAAGGATGCCAGTGGAAATAGTTAATGGTAGTCCTTGTGCATATAGTTGTATGGTTTATTTCTCTTTGCTGTCATTGGTTTTTGTTTTGACATACACTTTAAAAGTGAAAAGAAAAACCGGAGTCTCAGCATCATTCTGTTACGATGGAATCGCCCTCAATTCTTTGGCCTGCAACTGTGCAAAAGTGGCAAAAGTGTGCAACAACAAACCCCACAAGCTGAAAACACATGGAACGGATGCCAACACCCACAATGACACCATGATCACTTCAGTAATGCACTTCAGCTGCTTTATTCATGTTTGCAAATTAAAATAGAATAAATTAACAATTTTCTTCTTCTAAAAAAAGAAAAGAAATGTACAAAAATACTGTCAAACTTTCCTGGAAAGCTTCAACACAGTAGTATTGCCTTGTATCGCATACACTAAATAAGCACAGTGGTGTCAATTCTGAGGACTGATGAGAAACAAGACGTCCTGTGAAATTATACTCTTTACCTTGACAACATTCCACACTGTTTATTGTCCACACATGAAAGAGCAGGGGGGGGAATATTTAAGCGAAGGAGTATCCCTTTTCCAAAGACTCATTTTTTTCTCTCTTTCTAAACAGACATTGTTCCCATTGAAGCATGTGGAAAATACCCAAACATCGCCCCCTCTGTTATTGAAGGATCCACATCTCTGTAAAGACATTTCCATTCCTACCATTAACCTTCACAATATCAAAGAAAACCATGTTAACTCACAGTGCATCCTGGCTGTGATACAAGCTATGTTAAAAATACATTTGCAGCAGATGAGGAAATAAAAAAAAACAAGCACAAGTTTCAGTTTTCCTCCATGATAGACAAATCATTTTAAAGCACAGATATCTGGTAAGTATATGGCCACAACATTGTACAGTATAGTATTGTAGGGAACAATTACACAGTACTTGTCTACAAGCATGTTTCTTAATTAACCACTTCGAGCATTTTGAATATGTAGACATTTGCAATTCTTAATTATTCAACATTTTCTGTCATCCAAAATGTTTGAATGAGGCAGGAAAATACATATACCAAGCACGCTATTGTACGGCTCTATTTTCCTCCAGAACTAGGCCTATTCAAATAAGCAGACACACTCTACTCATCTAAAAGGTTTTCTTGATTTCACATGTTCTGTTGTCCAACTAAAGCTAGAATCCTTAATTGAAACAATAACAAAGTGGGCACCCCCACTGTTTTGGTTTTTAAAAAAGCTGAGGAATGGGCCAAAAGAACCACTCTGAAATTCATAGACATAGCTATTGGTGCAAGGACTGACCACCCATTATATCAAAATGATAGTTAACCATGTTGAGGCCATACAGTGTTTGTTTATATTAACATTGCTAACAAAAAAGGGCTTATATTTTTCCTTTGGGTGATGGGGTATCACAGTTGAACTAAGCTCATGAGGCATTTATAAGTTATATTCTTCAAGAATCAATTGATATATATATATATATAATTTCTTAGTTAATTTCTCCAAAAATTGATGTAGCAACTAAGGATTCTAGCTTGAAGTAATGATGCATAGCATGGATGTAAAGATTTGCCTTTCTGACAAAGATTCAATTGAGATTGTAGTGCATTCCTACATCAAACAAACTCATTTCCATGATATCTGCAGTATAAGTCTATTACCCCAAAATATTTGAGGAATATATCATCTGGTATAGTACATGTTTGAATGGTTCTCCATTGGTATATTGCAGATCTTCTCTCTCAATGTTCGAGTTTAGGGGACAACAAGGAAGGCTTTAAAGTCTGTTTGAGTAGATGACTGTATAAGTCCACTTAGTGAGATTTAACAACTCACTCGGCTTGGCTGTTGCTTACATACAAAGTCTGTCATGAAATCAAACTCGTTCTGTCCTAACCACAGCTCGGGTAGCTCCTTTATTCGGTCCAGCCCCATCTCAATGACCAGAGACATCAAGACCTCCTCATCAATAAAATCCGTGTCAATGACGTTGGGGGGCAGTATTGCTGCAGGCACATGGTGCGCTTGTTGAGGCAAACTGGACGTGCTGTGTTTCGCGTTGTTGTCTCTGAACTGTTGTCCCGTCCCGTTGAGTTGATGATTCGCAGGATGCAAATCATGCATATAATGATGGTGAGAGGGGTGAGTATGGTGGCTGTAGTACTGCGTGTTGAGCTTTTGTAACTGCATACTTGCCGCGAGCTGTCCTTGAGTGGGGACGGCGGCGGCAGGTCCCACAAATTGAGAGCTGTAGCGCGCTCCGGGAGGCATGTTGCCGTTTGGGTGTCCAGCGTTTACGTTCCCCACAGAATGCCGAATTCCGTGGTTAGCTGTTACATTGCCCCCTCCGTAGTGCAAATTATCTCCCATTATACCAGTAGTGTAGCCATGCTGCTGCTGTTGTTGCTGATGGTGTAGTGGGTTCGAGAACTGCCCCATGCCCATTCTGCGCGCTGGGTGGTGATGGTGGAGACCATTCACAGCTTCAGGGAATCGTCCATGGTTCATTGCCATCATGCGGTCTACCATTCCCCAAGCTGTCACAAATTAAAATAAACATTTAATTTGCATCGACTGGATAAGAAACAGGCTATCCAACAATTTACGCGCAATGAAAACGATTATCACCCAGTAAACAGTTTTGCAGTTAAAGCCTCCAAATTATTATATTAAAACTACTTAGAAACAAATCCCATGCAAAACATTCATCTTAGACACTATGTATGTATACAACGTAACTGCAGACTGAGTCACAATAAACAGAGCTGCAAGGTTGTATCAAATGTCTCCGTGACATTGTAATTACTTTCCTTTTTCAGTTAATCAATTTCCGCAGCTCACTCCACTACTCCAAACACAAAACTCGTTATTTACCTCTTTGACGGGATCCCTTGGATGTGGCTCCGCTGTCAGCACAAGGCGAGTGACTGTATCAGTCCAGTTTTTGCAATCACAACTCAGTGAATGGTGTGCATTCTGGAAATCAAGATGGTGTACTTTCAAAATCAGCTCAAAAAAATACAAAACTGTTTCAACCGCTCTCATCCAGTGCTGATATACAAGCAGTCAGGGGCGGAGCAACCGAATCTTGACTCTGACGAGACCAAAGTCTGGATTCAGGATCGCGCAAAACGTGGAGGAGAGTCTTCGCACAAAACGTCTCCCGCGTTCACAGCAGCAACACCGAGGCACACATTACCTCATTGCAGCTATTTCTGTTCAAGGCAAGAGTGGCAAAACGTGGATTCACATTTCACAGCTTTGGAAAGATCAACATGCATAGAAGCTGTCCCTCACTTTTGCGCATAGAGGTCAAAAATGACCTAATGGACAGAGTATAATCTATTTAGTCTTGTGGCAGAGGTCCAGCCTTTAACATGCATCAACTCATAAAACAATATAATTAGGATAAGCATAGGTGTATCCACAGTTGATCAACCTAAATACAAATTAGATACAGTGAATTTCAAAAGTATTGGGATCGTGACAAGTTTTGTTGTTTTGGCTCTGTACTCCAGCCCTTTGCATCTGAAATGATACAAAACCAGGTGAACCGTTTAGAAATGACATAGTCCCCCCATTTTAGGGGACCAACATTCTTGGGACAAATTAATTTATATTTGTATTAAAGTAGTCAAACGTTTAATATTTGGTCCCATATTCGCCGCACAAAATACATTTTGGGGGTATGATATTGGTGCATCTATCTCTCACTATGGATGAAAACACCCTATATAATCTGTCCTGGAAAAGTAGGCTACACGGAGGATATACAGTATACAGCCCTTTAACAGTCTACTAGTTCATTTGCATGACTTAGTATTTTCAGTATTTACAAATGACATGTGAAGTGACATTAATCCACATTGAACAATGGAAATCTGTCCACTCCCCCTTAAGTCCTTGCACATTCCATGTTTTACACATATCCAAACGCTTCTGTGGACTTGCACTCTGCTCCGTGCAGTTGCCACCAGTGTCTTGAACAGCCAAACTTCTCCATGCTCTGTAAACAAACCTGATCACCTCAACCCCGATGATGCCCACTGCTGTACACAATCACATCTTCCATGGCTTCTCATGAGAGTACAAAGCCAGCTCCATATTACACAAGGCTCTTAAAGTGACCTGCCAATTACCCGTGTCACACTGGAGGCAAATTAGCAATGCATGATTGTACACAGCGTCTTCTTTGCAGAATAGTATGTAAATACTAAAGTGGTGGTGGCTCGTGCTTATGAGGATGGCAGGATATCAGTGAATTTAAATTCATCTTGGAATTTGCTTGGGTGCAACATCATTTGAGCCTGGTTATAATGTAGTAGAAATGTAATTCATACCTAGAATATAAAACCTCTACTCCGAGTCACCATCTCCAATGCTTTTGGATGCACCATATGACATTTTATTTTCACCTCGCCATGGCAGTGTGACTAACTGTTCTCTTGAGTTCCGTTGAGTGTGTTTGGAAACCAGTGTTGACAGAGAGTGAGGGAAGAGGAGCTCGGTATGTGAGTGCACTCAGCTGACTGTGTGAAAATGAAAGGGGCTAGCGAGTGGAGCACCCAGTGTGGAATGGGTGGATTCTGTTTCAGTTAGCCATGCTTGGTTAGAAAGCATGGCTCCGAGCTGGAGGGAAACTCTTTAACCATTGTGTGAAAAGTGAGAGCTAGGGACCCCGGCAGGCGGCGTCTTTGTGAAATGCCATTTGAGTCACAGATCTGGAAAGTGGCGGAGGGAAAATAGAAAACTCGTTTACACATTTAGGGTTGAATCAATGTTGTTTCCTCTATAGAAGCACCCAGGTCTCCATTGCCACTTTTCTTTTAAAAGTGAGCCCTAATAGTTATGATACTGTATTGTCTCTGGCTACAACTTAAAAGGCATTTGTTATATTTCCAGTCTCTCACCACATTCCTCCAAGGGATGTTGCATATTCTGTTTGGCAAACAAACCACATGCATTTTACCACCTTAGTTGATATGACTGATATTATTATAAAGTAGAACCCACAATGGTGAACTATTGCCTCTCAGTCACCATAGACTAATACATAATACCTGCATTGCAGTTCTGTACATAATGGTAAAAGAGACTCTTAATGCCTGGCTTTTCCCCCAGCCAGCCTGTGTCTTGTATACCCATGCTTCTACCCTTTTACAAATTGGTCTATCCTTTTCAAATGTACAGTTTTCTTCCCCTTTCCAACTGTTCAATGTGGAGGGACAATAGCATTCCTCGGTGGTTTAATCCCAACGTCATGCCTCACTCAACCCCAGTGGGGAATAGAACTAATGAGCCTACACCCACTAAACCATACAGTATGTTGGAAACCTACTGCACATTCGTGCCACTAGAAATCACTCGGGTGCTCTGGCTGGCTCTCTCTGTTTGAAAGGAAATGCGACCTGCTTTATTCATGTTTTAATGGACTGTTCACTGTTTAATTCATTGGGCATATTTTATTTCCCTTCCTCTTCATCCGTTGCAAACAAATATTAGACTCATAATCCACACCATCCCCCCTAAATCCACTGTAGTGTGACATTATACTCATCTCTTTAGAAGCCTCTGGGTTTTTATTTACTGCTGTGCAGTGCAACCAACCAACCAGTAAACCCATTGGGGCCATTATGATTTCAATGAATCAGAAAGTACTGCTTTATGCCTCTTAATAAATCAGAGAAAGAAGGTTGCAATAGTCTCCAATAGCACAATTCCATCATTAAGCACAGTAAACTAGTATCCAGCTGAGCCCTCTGGATAAGATTTCCTTACAGCCAAGCGCCGTGTGGTTTTAGCTAGGCCTGCACATCCAGGTGTTAAACCTCAGGCTTACAGGTATTAAGCTCTACTGTTGTGGTCTGTTCTGACTGCCCATATCCAGCTATACAGTGCCTTGCGAAAGTATTCGGCCCCCTTGAACTTTGCGACCTTTTGCCACATTTCAGGCTTCAAACATAAAGATATAAAACTGTATTTTTTTGTGAAGAATCAACAACAAGTGGGACACAATCATGAAGTGGAACGACATTTATTGGATATTTCAAACTTTTTTAACAAATCAAAAACTGAAAAATTGGGCGTGCAAAATTATTCAGCCCCTTTACTTTCAGTGCAGCAAACTCTCTCCAGAAGTTCAGTGAGGATCTCTGAATGATCCAATGTTGACCTAAATGACTAATGATGATAAATACAATCCACCTGTGTGTAATCAAGTCTCCGTATAAATGCACCTGCACTGTGATAGTCTCAGAGGTCCGTTAAAAGCGCAGAGAGCATCATGAAGAACAAGGAACACACCAGGCAGGGCCGAGATACTGTTGTGAAGAAGTTTAAAGCCGGATTTGGATACAAAAAGATTTCCCAAGATTTAAACATCCCAAGGAGCACTGTGCAAGCGATAATATTGAAATGGAAGGTGTATCAGACCACTGCAAATCTACCAAGACCTGGCTGTCCCTCTAAACTTTCAGCTCATACAAGGAGAAGACTGATCAGAGATGCAGCCAAGAGGCCCATGATCACTCTGGATGAACTGCAGAGATCTACAGCTGAGGTGGGAGACTCTGTCCATATGACAACAATCAGTCGTATATTGCACAAATCTGGCCTTTATGGAAGTGGCAAGAAGAAAGCCATTTCTTAAAGATATCCATAAAAAGTGTCGTTTAAAGTTTGCCACAAGCCACCTGGGAGACACACCAAACATGTGGAAGAAGGTGCTCTGGTCAGATGAAACCAAAATTGAACTTTTTGGCAACAATGCAAAACGTTATGTTTGGCGTAAAAGCAACACAGCTCATCAGCCTGAACACACCATCCCCACTGTCAAACATGGTGGTGGCAGCATCATGGTTTGGGCCTGCTTTTCTTCAGCAGGGACAGGGAAGATGGTTAAAATTGATGGGAAGATGGATGGAGCCAAATACAGGACCATTCTGGAAGAAAACATGATGGAGTCTGCAAAAGACCTGAGACTGGGACGGAGATTTGTCTTCCAACAAGACAATGATCCAAAACATAAAGCAAAATCTACAATGGAATGGTTCAAAAATAAACATATCCAGGTGTTAGAATGGCCAAGTCAAAGTCCAGACCTGAATCCAATCGAGAATCTGTGGAAAGAACTGAAAACTGCTGTTCACAAATGCTCTCCATCCAACCTCACTGAGCTCGAGCTGTTTTGCACGGAGGAATGGGAAAAAATGTCAGTCTCTCGATGTGCAAAACTGATAGAGACATACCCCAAGCGACTTACAGCTGTAATCGCAGCAAAAGGTGGCTCTACAAAGTATTAACTTAAGGGGGCTGAATAATTTTGCACGCCCAATTTTTCAGTTTTTGATTTGTTAAAAAAGTTTGAAATATCCAATAAATGTCGTTCCACTTCATGATTGTGTCCCACTTGTTGTTGATTCTTCACAAAAAAATACAGTTTTATATCTTTATGTTTGAAGCGTGAAATGTGGCAAAAGGTCGCAAAGTTCAAGGGGGGCGAATACTTTCGCAAGGCACTGTATTAAACCCACCTGAGGATACGGCCCTCCAAGGCACTTGATCAGTCTGAGGGCAACCAGGAGTAGACCGAATCATTGATTTGGTTGGGTTTAATGTGTGTGTGTTAGAGGGGGAAACTGTGTCTCTCCGTGTGTCTGTGTGTGCATGCACGCGTCTTTAAATATAGATTTGAACACTTTGATGGATTTCGTTGATCAAAATATATTATTTTTTTTCAAACCATGTTAATGTGCGTTTTATAAATATATTCTCACTAGATAATCTCTTCAACAAGGGACGTAAATGATGATAAATGTCAAAGATCATGAAGAGATGCCGTTCTAAAAGGCTGATTTGTAATCGTATGATCATAGGCTGGCAGAAAATTCCATTCTATTTTATTTCCCCTGAAATAATGGTACACGAGGGAGACTTCCCATTGAGCAAAAACTGGTTGAATCAGCATTGTTTCCACATCAATTCAACACAAAAATTCAGTGTGATTACATTGAATCAACGTGGAAAACCAATTGGATTTGAAAAAAGTAATTAACATAAGGAAACATTGGCCTTTTTTCACCCTACTTTTAACCCCATTTTTTTGATTTCATGTTAAATTGACATTAGTTGACAACTCAACCAAATGTAAATGAAAGCAAAATGTTGAACTTGTCACGGTCGTCGTAACGATGAGACCAAGGCGCAGCGTGATTAGAATACATTCTTCTTTTATTAACGAAAAACACGAAGAACACTTAAACAAACTAACCACAAACAACAACACGAACGTGCCGCTATAAACAGCTAGTGCTGACATGCAACTACACATAGACAATAACCCACAAAACCAAAATGGAAAATGGCAACCTAAATAGGATCCCCAATCAGAGACAACGATAAACAGCTGTCTCTGATTGGGAACCAATTCAGGCCACCATAAACCTACATGTACTTGGACATACCAAAACCCCATAGACATACAAAAAACCCTAGACAAGACAAAAACACACATACCACCCTCGTCACACCCTGACCTAACCAAAATAATAAAGAAAACAAAGATAACTAAGGTCAGGTCGTGACAGAACTGACGTCTGTGCCGAGTGGGTTCTCATGATTACATAGTGAACAATATTGAACAGTCACTAAACAGTTACATCTCTCTAACCTCTTTACATGATATGCTTACAAGCAGGATAGCCAGCTCATTTGCTCTTGTTCGCAACCCGTTAGCTTCACTCCCTTGCGCTAAGCAAAAAAGTTAAAATATTAGCCAAGCTAAAGTACGTGATCAGCAACTCTGCTGTAGCAGATATGAGTGTGTGGACACCAGACTGCAAACATGTGAAGAAACAACTTTTATAAAATAATCTCCCTGTGATGCTGCAGCGCTTTCAACGATTGGGTGGCAGGGCTTCGCTGAAATGTCACATTACCGTTGCTACTTGCTACAGGCTGTAAAAGAGCCTGCTCTGTGTTTGTGCTACGTGGGCTGGCTGGCCACATCTCCCTCTACAGAAAGGTTTTATTCTCTGGCTGGATTGGCATAAACAAATAAATGGCCAGATGCACCTGCCATAATCTGAGGTTAAATAGTAAGTTGAAAGTGAAATTTGTCACGGCAAAGAGGCATAGCTAAGACAGCAGCACATGGATAAACCATGTCTCTCTCCCCCTCTCTCTCTCTCTCTCTCTCTCTCTCTCTCTCTCTCTCTCTCTCTCTCTCTCTCTCTCTCTCTCTCTCTCAACATCAGGAAAACTGTCTGTCGGCCACAGAAATAACACTATGCATTTTTTATTGAGCCTCATGGGTGTGGTATATATTGTACATCCATTAATTATATATTATCTTTATTTCTTTATTAGCTGGCTGTCTCAAGCTCTTAGGAAACTTACTGTGGTAAAATATTGTACATGTTCAGATGACATATTTGTTTGTACTGTATTTAACAGCACCTTGTTGGTATTGGTGTACTCTACTTGTGATTTGTATTTATTGTTCAAGACTGAGACTATACATTATGGTTGAAGAACGTCAACCTACAGAAGCCTATATTTCTTTAAACCTTGGACTGCTTTCATTGCAACATGTTGGTTTGTTCACTACCTCACCCTTGTGTGTGTGTGTGTGTGTGTGTGTGTGTGTGTGTGTGTGTGTGTGTGTGTGTGTGTGTGTGTGGGGGGGGGGGGTCAGTCATTTAGCCTAGATATAAAATGTCAGCATTTGAAAATAAACACAACACGCTTTCAGTCATCTTTAGTTGCGTTGTGGATAAACATGCCCATTTGTATATGAACATAATGAGAGAGAAGAAGCGGCTTTGAGTCATTTTCTGTTAGCTCTAATTAAAGAGTGAGCTTGAATGTTAGATGGATCTGTATCTTGTGCTGTGGCTGAAAGGGCTTTAGTTTTTATAAAGCTCACAACCACACAGTACTTTAAAAGCATTGATTGTTGTCTACTGGAATTATAGCCTACCCTGTGCTGCTATTTGACTGTAAAATGTAAAACCCCATCTCCAGGTCCCCCATAGAGGAGGACTCTCCACTTGACTAGATGGATTATCACCGCGTCCGTCCTTCATCAAATGATTCTATTCACATATAGGAGTGTAAAGTAAACATGTGGTCTTTTTACTCTCATAAACATACTGTACAATCAATGCCATCACTTTGTTTGTTGGTGCTCCACCTCACACGGCTCCCCTCACCCCTCATTTGTAAAGTCATTTACATACTTCAAGTCAACATGCATCAAACAGAACTTGTTCCTATCTGTCCTTTCCTCTCAGTTAATTGTATCACTCAGCTGACTGGTTCACTGCGTATTAATGTCATTTCATGCTATTCCACATTTCGGTGTGCATGCTGTTAGGCCAGAAGGTGTTTCTCTGTTGGGGTTTTGCAGCAAGGCTTTGCACTCCTTCCCATGAGGTCCCAGTCCCAGTCCCACCCCCGTGATATGAGCTCCGTGCTCTAAAACAGCCTGCAGGGTCAGGGGGGTCAGGCGCACCAGGAATGTGTGCATGTGACCACCACGCCGCGCTATGTTCGGCTCTGCTCCCCTCTCTCTCTCTCTCTCTCTCTCTCTCTCCCTCAGTGAGACGCGGCTGCTGGCTGGGGACTTTCATTTGTCTCATTATGCAAAGACAGGATGTTTACACACTCTAGAGCCAATTCAACCCCAATGTTACCATAAATCAATTCACTTTGGGTTCGAGCTGGGCTCTGATCATGGACGAGCAGAGGGAAGGCTTGAGGAGGAGTTTTGCAACACCTCTGCTCCGGATTGCTCCAGAGCTTTTTTATTATTAATGGGTTTATGTTGTTTGTTGATGGCATCATTATGGCGGTCCGCCTCCTGTGCTTGTCCTTGCTGTGTTGGGCTGTCAAAGGAGGCTCTGAGGGAGAGAGCTCTTAATACTTGCATGTGATTTTATATCCATACAGGGTAAAACTACAAAGAACCTGTGGAGATAGAAAACTGGGAGTTTATTGTGGATTAAGAGCGTTATATGATTCCTACCTCCCTGGGTTGGATCACTTATTATGTCAATTACTCGTAGTCAGCTACTTCTCTAACGATCAGCATGCTGCCATCGCTCTTCCTTTGTGCTGAAGTATTAGTTCCTTTTCAATGTCCTCTTCTCCCTCTTTCCCCATTTTGAAATAGCTTATTGCATTTGAGATACAGCATTCAAGACAGAATATGTCAACTACTGACTACCACATGTAAATATATTTGGGGTTATTCTCACATTTTGGTCTCACATGAATGTAAGATGAACACTTGCAGCATCTATACAAGTAAAGAAAACAATCTGTGGCAAATAAACAAACAGTGTTTGGATCATGTCTTCCTGTTACTACGTGACTGTGATGCTGTCTAATGGCTGTGTAACTCAGCGTAGCCAAACGATCGTGGAATCCCAACAGACTGGCAAGACCCGTCCTGTGCTCGATTCACACTGGCATCACAGAACTGCAGGGTCAACACCAGAATTCCACATGGCTTGACAAATTGGACTGCGGTCTGTGAGATTGTGGCACAGCCTATATTGTGCAGTTGTTACCTCACACTACTAGTGCTATTTCAGAAAACTCACTTAGCTCAGGCACTAGATTTATTTTTGATCTATGTATGTATGTAATGTTGGATAGCACTTTATGATAACTCCACGTACTAAAGGATTTATAATGTACATAGTTTATTAATAATTTATGAATCATTACTCCATTCATAAGATGTTGAATATAGGTCCTTATAAACCATTTACTAATCATTAGTTAAGTCTTTTTGCGTGGCCTCATCTAAAGTGTGGGCTATTTATACTTTATAAGGTTGATTTTGCCAAAACGGGCACTTTTGGATGTTAAATGAAACCTCTTGAAACCACTTTGTATCTACCTGAATATTTTCTTCACTCTGTCTGGAATCAAGATTTAATAGTGGTTGAGACCGTACTCTTGAAGAATATAAACATTTTGGTTAGTTACCCCAATTACCCGAGGGGAAATGTCATTACCACCACGCCATAAAATGTGCTAATTGTGCCTAAGGAATTTCATATAATGCTTCACATTTGTTCATGTTTTTTTATTACTGTTTGGAAGTTTTATTAATTATATGTATTCGTCACTGTGATGTCTAAATGTCCATACATGCCTTGATGATACTCAACAACACCAAAATCTTAATATTTTGCATTATTTTAGGAATTATCTTAAGAACAAGCATATAAGGGAAAGCACTGGAATTTAATACACCTTGGCCTCAAAAATATGCACCGCGATGATAATGACTGTGGTGGAAATTATATTTCATAAAGTACCCATCAATGTTTGGACACACATGCAAGAGTTTTTCTGTTTTGTATAATTTTCTACATTGTAGAATAATAGTGAAGACATCAAAACTATGAAATGACACATAGAATCATGTACTAACCAAAAAATTGTTAAAATTGTATATTCTTCAAAGTAGCCATCCTTTGCCTTGATGACTGCTCTGCACATGCTTGGCATTCTCTCAACCAGATTCACCTGGAATGCTTTTCCAACAGTCTTGAAGGAGTTCCCACATATGCTGAGCACTTGTTGGCTGCTTTTACTTCACTCTGTGGTCCAACTCATCCCATCTCATTTGGGTTGATGTCGGGTGATTGTGGAGGCCAGGTCATCTGATGCAGCACTCCATCACTCTCCATATTGGTCAAATAGCCCTTACACAGCCTGAAGGTGTGTTGGGTCATTGTCCTCTTTAGAAACAAACGATAGTCCCACAAAGTGCAAGCAAGATGGAATGGCATATTGCTGCAGAATGCTGTGCTAGCCATGCGGGATAAGTGTGCCTTGAATTCTAAATAAATCACAGGCAGTGTCACCAGCAAAGCACCCCCACACCATCACACCTCCTCCTCCATGCTTCACGGTGGGAACCACACATGAGGAGATCACCTGTTCACCTACACTGCGTCTCACAAAGACACTGTGGTTGGAACCAAAACTCTCAAATTTGGAGTCATCAGACCAAAGGACAGATTTCCACCGGTCTAATATCCATTGCTTGTGTTTCTTGGCCCAAGCAAGTCTCTTCTTATTGGTGTCCTTTACCAGTAGTTTCTTTGCAGCAATTCGACCATGAAGGCCTGATGGACACAGTCTCTTCTGAACGGTTGATGTTGAGATGTGTCTGTTACTTGAACTCTGTGAAGCATTTATTTGGGCTGCAATTTCTGAGGCTGGAAACTCTAATGAATGTATCCTCTGCAGCAGAGGTGACTCTGGGTCTTCCTTTCCTGTGGCGGTCCTCATGAGAGCCAGTTTCCTCATAGCGCTTGATGGTTTATGTGACTGTGGTGGACTGTCATTTTTCTTTGCTTATTTGAGCTGTTCTTGCCATAATATGGACCTGGTATTTTAGCAAACATGGCTATCTTCTGTATACCATTCTTACCTTGTCACAACACAACTGATTGGCTAAAATGCATTGAGAAGGAAAAAAATTGCACAAATTAACTTTTAACAAGGCACAGCTGTTAATTGAAATGCATTCCAGGTGACTACATCATGAAGTTGGTTGAGATAATGCCAAGAGTGTGCAAAGCTGTCATCAAGGCAAAGGGGGGCTACTTTGAAGAATCTCAAATATAAAATATATTTAGATTTGTTTAACACTTTTTTTGGTCACTACATGATTCCATATGTGTTATTTCATAGTTGTGATGTCTTCACTATTATTCTACAATGTAGAAAATAGTAAAAAATAAAGAAAAACCCTTGAATGAGTAGGTGTGTCCAAACTTTTGACTGGTACAGTATAAAACAACTGATGAAAAATACTATTAAACATTTTGTCACAGTTGTACATGTTTAATTTTATTATACATATAGAACAGACCATTCGTTCCAATTCATCCCAAAGGTGTTCGATGGGGGTGAGGTCAGAGCTCTGTGCAGGCCAGTCAAGTTGTTCCACATTGTTCTCAACAAACCATTTATGTGTGAGGGCATTGTCATACTGAAACAGGAAAGCACCTTCCCCAAAACTTTTGCCACAAAATTGGAAGCAGAGAATCATCTAGAATGTCATTGTTACTGTAGCGTTAAGCTTTCCCTTCACTGAAATTAAGGGGCCTAACCCGAACCATGAAAACAGCCCCAGACCAGCTTTACATCATTCCAGCTGACGCGTGGCGTTGAGCATGGTGATCTTATGCTTGTGTGCTGCTGCTCGGCCATGGAAAACCATTTCATGAAGCTCCCGACTAACAGTTATTTTGCTGTTGTTGTGTCCAGATGCAGTTTGGAACTCTGTAGTGAGTGTCTCAACCAAGGACAGACAAGTTTTACACGCAACGCCCGTCAGCACTCAGCGGTCCTGTTCTGTGAGCAATGTGGCCTACCACTTTGCGGCTGAGCTGTTGTTGCTTCTTGACGATTCCACTTCACAATAACAGCACTTACAGTTTACCGGGGCAGCTTTAGTAGGGCATACATTTGATGGACTGACTTGTTGGAAAGGTGGGATCCTATGAAGGTGCCACGTTGATAGTCACTGAGCTCTTCAGTACGGGCTATTCAACTGCCAATGTTTGTCTATGTAGATTGCATGACTGTTTGCTTGATTTAATACACCTTTCATCAATGGGTGGGGCTGAAATAGCAGAATCCACTCATTTGAAGTGGTGTCCATATACTTTTGTTTATATACTGCATTTGCTTGTCCTCTACTTGGTTGATTTAGGGGGCATTTTATAGAAAAATCTAAAATAAATCATTTAAGTCAGTAATCACCATAGTAAGTCACATAAATAGACATCAATATCACTCAATCATCCTAACATAATACAAAAACATAATGGCCTTCAAAGGGTAAACAAGTGTTACATTTCACTTAACCATGATCATATATGTAATTTGTGTGTCCTTTCAGGTCTTAAGGTATGTAAACATGTATACATTTTTTCATTACCATCACATTCTGTCCTTGCCATCACATTTCATTATGTGGTGGTAATGACGTGTGGTGGGAATGACATTTTTACAGTATTTGGTCATAAATATCAGGGATTCTAGCATGCTAACTCCAGTTGAACAGCCAGCATTCAATGTATCCTAAATACACATAATTGAAACATATTTAAAAAAAAATCTATTATAGCCTATTTGGTAATGACGTACAATAAAAATATTATCTTCCCAAGTGATATTTAAACAGGTGTATTAAATATTATCTTATTATAAATACTTTTGTACGTTTTAATACATAGCAGAATGTCAAACGTTGGGGTGCGAGTGCTTAGTGCTTAAGTTTATTTTAGTCTCTAAATCAAATCAAATCAAAGTTTATTTGTCACGTGCGCCAAATACAACGGGTGTAGACCTTACAGTGAAATGCTTACTTACAGGCTCTAACCAATGGTGAGAAAAAAAGGTATGTGTGTGTGTGTGTGTGTGTGTGTGTGTGTGTGTGTGTGTGTGTGTGTGTGTGTGTGTGTGTGTGTGTGTGTGTGTGTGTGTGTGTGTGTGTGTGTGTAGGTTAGTAAGGAAATAAAACAACAGTAAAAAGAAAAGAGTAGCAAGGCTATATACAGACACATGTTAGTCAGGCTTATTGAAGTAGTATGTACATGTAGGTATCGTTAAAGTGACAATGCATATATGATGAACAGAGGGTAGCAGAAGCGTAAAAACAGGGGTTTGGTGGGTGGTGGGACACAATGCAGATAGCCCGGTTAGCCAATGCATGGGAGCACTGGTTGGTCGGGCCAATTTAGGTAGTATGTACATGAATGTATGGTTAAAGTGACTATGCATATAAAATAAACAGAGAGTAGCAGCAGTGTAAAAGAGGGGTTGGGGGTGGCACACAATGCAAATTGTCCGGGTAACCGAACTGTTGAGAAGCCTTTTGGTCCTAGACGTGGCACTCCGGTACCGCTTGCCATGCGGTAGTAGAGAGAACAGTCTGTGGCTGGGGTCATTGACAATTTTTAGGGCCTTCCTCTGACAACGCCTGGTGTAGAGGTCCTGGATGGCAGGCAGCTTTGCCCCATTGATGTACTGGGCCGTACACACTACCCTCTGAAGTGCCTTGCGGTTGGAGGCCGAGCAGTTGCCGTACCAGGCAGTGATGCAACCGGTCAGGATGCTCTTGATGTTGCAGTTGTAAAACTTTTTGAGGATCTCAGGACCCATGACAAATATTTTTAGTTTCCTGAGGGGGAATAGGCCTTGCCGTGCCCTCTTCACGACTGTCTTGGTGTGTTTGGACCAATCTAGTTTGTTGTTGATGTGGACACCAAGGAATTTGAAGCTCTCAACCTGCTCCACTACAGCCCCGTCGATGAGAATGGGGGCGTGCTCTGTGCTCCTTTTCCTGTAGTCCACAATCATCTCCTTAGTCTTGGTTACATTGAGGGATAGGTTGTTATTCTTGCACCACCCGGCCAGGTCTCTGACGTCCTCCCTGTAGGCTGTCTTGTCGTTGTCGGTGATCCGGCCTACCACTGTTGTGTCGTCAGTAAACTTAATGATGGTGTTGGAGTCATGCCTGGCCATGCAGTCATGCAGTCGTGGGTGAACAGGGAGTATTTTTTTTCGTCAAAAAGACGGACATGCCATTGGTAGACATTCCAGCAGTACCTGATGCTCCTTAAGGTTTCAAAATAGCCTAGAACATATCAATGGTAAAAGAATAAGCACACAACACAGGAGGTTATATTCACAAAAGCAATTGTGAAACAACTTTTGCAAGGAATTGAGGGAAAGTTTTAATGTTAATGTTTTGGCTGAGAGTTTCTTTTTGCAAGGTGGAGACGTCGCAGACCGGAACCCCCAATTTCTAACACATATGGATGAGCGGTGGCCGCTGATTGGCTGAATACCCAGGGTGCGAGATGGTTGGAGTTATCAACAAAGCAGTATGACAGAAATGTGATGCCAAGTTCTTCAAGTACCAGAAGTTTCTTTGAGAAGATACAAAAGCGATCTGTGCATTTGAACAACAGCATAAATACACCTGTTTATTTTTTTGCATGACAAACACTGAAGGACCACTGCTGCACATGTTACCACTGTTTTGAACAGAATAGATTATACTATCCAGAACAAGCAGCCAGCTCACAAAGGAACGAGTGCACCAGGGAGAACGCAACAAGCATACAGATGCAATAAGTGAAAACACATTATCTAACTGGGGATAGCTAGTTAACATAATGTCACAAAGCATGACGTGCTAGCCAGTTACTGATTATTCTGAAATAATGTTATATTTCTGAGTTAGTCAGATAAGAGTTTAGAAAGACTGTCCTTCAACCCTTGTTGGTTGTAGTTGTCCGGTTTATCAGGTCCCAGGGTCCTATTACTGTTATGATTATTTATTTGCAAGATACAAAGAGCTTTTTGCTTTAGTGACATCAGTACTTGATAGAGCAGATCTACTATAGTCTCAGGTGAGGAAGTAAGCCGACTCATTGGGAAGAGGAGACTAGAGCCGACCCAGAAGTTGTGACTGAACGGACATTTGTGCAGGACGGTCCATTTGCTTTCTGCTGTTATGATTAAAGCTATAAAATCCTCCTGCCATTTCATTGTGACCATTCCCCCTCACAGCAAATAGCTGGCAACACAATCCAGGCAATGTTTGCATGGCCTGTGTACCCAAGGAGACGGATGTGCCGCTGCTGGCAGTCACCGAGGGGCAGAGTAGTAAATAACTGAACAGCTTGTTTTAAACAACATATTTTTGAAACAGGAAAATGTACACATTTCCACACTTTTTTGAGCATTTAAAACATAATTGATGAAGTATATAATATAATTTTTTTTAACTATCACAAGTGGGGTGCCGCCTCTAATGCCCTAATGGGCGAGCCGCCTCTAATGCACTAAGGAGCGAGCCGCCTCTAATGCCCTAATGGGCGAGCCTCCTCTAATGCCCTAATGGGCGAGCCTCCTCTAATGCCCTAATGGGCGAGCCTCCTCTAATGCCCTAATGGGCGAGCCACCTCTAATGCCCTAATGGGCGAGCCTCCTTTAATGCCCTAATGGGCGAGCCACCTCTAATGCCCTAATGGGCGAGCCTCCTCTAATGCCCTAATGGGCAAGCCGCCTCTAATGCCCTAATGGGCGAGTCGCCTCTAATGCCCTAATGGGCGAGCCGCCTCTAATGCCCTAATGGGCGAGCCGCCGCTGCTGTTGGTATGGACCCAGAAGTTAATTACAGCTGACCAAATTATTCAAGATTTTAGTTCTGGGTTAACAAGATTAGACTGCTCTAAGGAGTGACTGCAAACCCTTATTTCGGTTTTGGTAGAAAAGTCACTGCCAAGAAATGCATAGTGCATAGTGTGTCTGAAGTTACAAATCACACTATTAGTTGTTTATAAATGTGTGAATAACTAGGTTACTAACATGCTGCTGTAAGTCACTCTGGATAAGAGCATCTGCTAAATTACCAAAATGTAAATGTGATTTACAAATGTGGGAGTAATAATTACTAAATGATGAGTAAACTATTTAATAATCCATTATAAATGATTTATTAGGTGGAGTTATTATAAAGTGCTACCGGACGTTTTTTGGCACCATGGAATTTATGAACCAAAATGAAAATAAGCCTATGACTTCTTGTTGTTGTATCCTGTCACGTTTTTAAAACATGTGAACTGCGTGTGTATATGGGTGTTTTGTAACTGACAAATAAAATCAATCAATCAATCAATCCAGCTCATGCATGGGAGGAGGTCCCCAAAAGAAAAGGGAAGAATTGAGTGAGGTGACATTAGGTTGAAGAGAAGATTTGAAGTTGTGTCCTGGTATAACCCACAGTCGTCATGGCGGTGCAGTAATAGCTGGGTTTGTTTTGCCTTCTCTCTTCTGTGTTTACAGTAGAGTAACCTATGAACACTCTATGAAAAGAGCCCACCTCCAAAGAAGCGCTGAGCTTTCGTTTAGGGAATGTGGTTAATATGTTATATTAACATACACAGTGGGGAAATGTTTGACAGCCTTGATAAAGATGAGCAATAATGACTGTGTAAAATACATCATTCAAATCCTGAGCTATATGGTAAGCTCACATTTTTGAGGGAAAATATAGTATTTTATACCAATACAATTGCTCATAGAAAGCGATTTTTGTTTAACAAGTAATATTTTTTTCTCTCAAAAAGGTAGGGGTCAAAATTAGTTGACACCACTAAATATTCTTATAAATGAAGTAGTCAAAAGTGTAATATTTGGTCCCATATTTCTAGCACATAATGACTTCATCAAGCTTGTGAATCTACACACGTGTTGGATGCATTTGCAGTTAGTTTTGGTTGAGTTTCAGATTATTTTGTGCCCAATAGAAATTAATGCTAAATAATGTATTATAATTTTGGAGACATTTTTTTTATTGTAAATTAGAATATAATATGTTTCTAAACACTTCAACATTCATGTAGATGCTGCCATGATTACAGATGATCCTGAATGAATTGTGAATAATGACGAGTGAGAAAATTACATTGGGTCAAATATCATAACCCCAAAAACATGCTAACATCCCCTGTTATTGGTAATGGTGAGAGGTTAGCATGTCTAAATTATTACTTGTTAAACATCTCTTTCTCTGAGCAACTGTATTAGTATACAATATAATTTCCCAATTTATTTGAGCATACAATATAGCTCAGTATTGGAACTATTTCTTTTATACAGTCATTATTGTTATTCTTTATCAAGGCTGGCAATAATTTCGGATACATTTATGGACTGACGTTATGCATTGGACAAACAGTAAAGCAAAGTGTGTATGACTTTTATACTGAGTGTATAAAACATTATGAACACCTGCTCTTTCCATGACATAGACTGACCAGGTGAATGTAGGTGAAAGCTCTGATCCCTTAAGGTGTTCCTAATGTTTTGTACACAGTGTACATCTCACAAAGACACAATGCTTAGAACAAAACATACTTCTAATTGGCTACATTTATTTCACTGTCTACAATCTACCGCACATCTCGAACAAAAGACATCAAGATAAGGACTGACCACTTTGTTTTTCTCCCACTAAGCCATGAGCGTTTTTCTCATCCCAAGTACATACAGAATATTTTCCTCATCACTTGGCTGAGAGCAGCATGATAAGTAAACATTGAGGTAATCCACAGATAAAAGAGAGGGAGAGCAACTTTCCCCTGGTCTCCAAGCAACAAGAGCCATTGGAAATTAATACTCTATCCGACACTCTGGAATTGACAGTGTGCTGGTAGCTATCGCAAATGTAATTGCCAACTTCAAGGTATTAAATTAAGCTGTGTGGCTCTAACTGAAATGTTGGTGATATTACTTAACTTTCCCAGACATCAAGCACTCAGGAATTTCACACCGTATCCTACACATATGCACAATTTATGGCATCTAATAATAGAATGATTAACTATCCTCTTAGGCTACTGTAAATGCAGAGCAATTAACACTCCAGCACACTTAGGAATTCACACAAAGTACATGGATGTTGATTGTGTTTTGGTGGCCATATGGTGTGTCAATATGCAGCAGTAACATGTCATGAGTCACCACCCATTGATATACACATGTGAGTTAAGGGCCACTCAGATTATAGTTTGCTTTCCTTTGATTTATGTGATCTATTGATTTCAGTAAGTGTGGATTTACAGTGGAGGATCCTTGGAGGAGAAAGGGGAGGGCCATTGTCCTCAGTGAATTTAATAAATAAATAAAATAGTGAAACATTAAACAAGTTATTCTTTTTAGATACTAAATATTCACATCCCCAAATAAATAATTAAAACACAATGTCTGCAGTAGCCTTAACAGAACTCTGTAGGGTAGCACCATGGTGTGGCCGGAGGACAGCTAGTTTCCATCCTCCTTTGGGTACATGGATTTTAATACAAAATCTAGGAAGCTCATAGTTCTCACCCCCTTACATAGATTTACACAGTAATTATGACAACTTCTGAAAGACATCCTCCAACCTATCAGAGCTCTTGCAGCATAAACTGACATGTTGTCCACCCAATCAAAGGATCATAGAATTAATATAGTATTGAAAGCATAAGTTACAGCTAGCTAGCACTGCAGTGCATAAAATGTTCTGTGTAGTTGACTCAAGAGAGACAGAGACAATAGTTGAACAGTTCTGAACAAATTATTTAGCTAATAAAGTGACCATTAAGAAAATGTTTTAATTGAAAACAATCACAGTATATCAGACCTCAGGATAAGACCCAGATGCAGACAGTTCGAAGTAACAAAAGTTTATTTCAAAAACAGAGGGCAGGCAAATGACAGGTCCAGAGCAGTGTCACAAGGTACAGAACGGTAGGCAGGCCCAGGGCAGGTAGAATGGTCAAAACCAGGAAAACAAGAAGGCAGGAACAAGAACGAAAACAGGAGTACGGGAAAAATGCTGGTAGGCTTGATGAGACAAGACGAACTGGCAACAGACAAACAGAGAACACAGGTATAAATACACAGGGGATAATGGGGCAAAAGGGCGACACCTGAAGGGGGTGGAGACAAGCACAAAGACAAGTGAAACAGATCAGGGTCAGATAGGTGAATCAGATCATTTAGCAGGTACAGCACTGTCATTTAAATGTAATTGAAACTTTAACTTTCAACTACTACAGAAAGATGGCTGCCACCCACCGTCGAATGTTGACTTCAATGTCTATTCCATTATATGTATTTATATGACTTCAATAGGTTTCCTACGTTTCATTCAAAACAATGGATATTCCCACTCAAGTCAACATTATCTGATGTGTGGACCTCCAACCATGTCTGTGGTACCATTTGAAAGTTGACATTTCATTTGTATTCACACTGTAGTACATTTATCAGCCAAAACATGACACACACCCTGTATTTTAGAGTATGCTGTGTCTCAAAACAACACAAAAACCTCAGAGGGTGTAAAATAGGGTGTAAGCTAAAACATACAGGTAACGGCCAAAATAAAGGAAACACTTGAGTAAATGAGGGATACAAAGTATATTGAATGCAGGTGCTTCCACACTGGTGTGGTTCCTGAGTTAATTTAAGCAATTAAGATCCCATCATACTTAGGGTCATGTATAAAAATGCCCAGTTGCCCATTATTTTGATTACAATGTCTAGAAGAGATCTCAGTGACTTTGAAAGAGGGGTCTCAAAGGAGCATAGGGGGTTTAAAGGTGGTTTGTGTGTGTGTCTCAGGAGCGATTCTGATGCCACCCGAGACAGAGTTTTCCACCAGCATCAGATGGAATTTCTTGTGGAAGAATGGTGTTGCATTCCTCCAATAGAGTTCCAGACATTTGTAGAATCTTTGCCAAGGTGCATTGAAACCCTATTAAGACACTTTTTGTTGATGTTTTATTTTGTTACCTGAACATGACAAAAACCTGAGTTTACACATTTTTTTAATAATTAAAGTTAAAAGTATTTTTTTGTTTATTTGTTATACATTTTAAAACAGTTTGACAACACTGTTTGCAAGCTTTCCAATGATATTAAACTCTACCGTTTATCTTTTCAGTGATGACGATATGAATGGGTGGGGTAGGGTGGGATACACAAAATAGGTCAACTTTAAGCACCTCTATCTCCTGAATGTTTTGGTATTCAAGTCCAAAAAGTCCATTTCTGACCTCTTGGGCAAACATGGGCAAACATTGTATGGTAGGTTTCATTCAAATCTACAGGGGTGTAGTCAGAAAATGACAGAAATCAGAAAGTGACAGAAATCAAATGTAACAACCCCCGTGAGTTTGTTCTGCTTACCCAATCCCCCTTTAAGAAGCTATTGGACAACAGAGAGTTGTATAAGAAAAGATAATGTACACAATGACAAACTGACTGCATAGCTTATTGCGTTCCCTGTTAAACACAAGACATTTGACATTTCACAAATGTCTTGCTATCTAATACCAAGTAGACAGAAAATGCTATTGTTAAAGGGTTGTTTGATTCGCCTTGGAAGATTCCAGCGTGGCATTGTAACTCAGCTTGAGGCCCAGTTTGAGTTAATGAGATTAAGGAGTTTTTTTTTGTCCTTAATTTTACCAGAGTAATAATTAGCTTCATCTCAGCAGCTTGATTGGAGCAGTGTGGGCTGCTTTCCCATACTTAGCCCTCGCTGCCTGTCGCCTCTCCTCTCTTTCTCTCTCAAACGTTGCCAGGCAACTGCAGCAGAACATCATGTCAAATGTTTACTGCAACAAAACTTGCAGGATGACTCACTTCTCTTTTACTAATCAAATAGCAGGTGAAAGGTATTGTTTGCAGACAATTGGTATTTTTTTTACTTGTAAACATGTTTCATTTGTATTTTGCCGGTCAAAGCTGAGAGGCTCTAGTTACTGTGAAAAGCACAGGTTTAATTGAGTGTCTTAAAATATATACACAATAACTAATAAATAACATTGACATGTGATACCACAGACTCCAGAATGTTTCAAAATCATTGTCTGCTTTATTGGTTAGAAGGCACTGGATTGGTTGTAGTGCAGCCATGAACAATATGTCCAGTATACTGAATGGATTGTTCTGTAGTATTTCATTTTATGAGGTTGTCATGATCAGGGCAGTAACTTTTAATATTGGCGTAAAATGGACTTACTGCAAGTTAGAGAGAGGATTCCTAAAGCTCCCTGTTAAGCTTGAGAGGCCATGTCCTGTATCTAACTTCCATTGTGACCTCAGGCATGCTGTTGCATAAGACCGAATATACATGTTCATGTAAGGACTTCCTTTGAAGCGTCGTGGCTAACTCCAATATGAGTCCATTTCATGTTAAGCTCGGTATTTATTGAAAGTCAAAGTTCAACTCACTGTTAGACCACAGCTTCTCAGTTGGGTGGCTTTTCTCTAACACGTCAGAAATACTGTTTCCGTTGTTGTTGTGAATGAGTTTCCTCGCAGGGAAAAAAGAAACAGAGTGAGAAAAATAACATTTGGAATAGATGGGGAAGGCATGTCATCCAAGATGAGTTCTGAATACTGCAACAATTGGATTGCGTGCATCACATTTTCACACTGTTAAGGAAAGCTGTTGTTGTTTGCACAGTTCAGTGCTGTTTTGTATGATGAACATTTCACCCATGGTATTGAATTAATAGACTAAAATCTCTGTCAATTATAAGGAAAAGTCCATGTACCTTTTGGAACCCAATCAGATCCCATCAGCTGTCCTTGTAGTAACTTCAACTAATGTGAACTACTGATTTGATTTATGACCGTATAAGTGGAATACAAAGTTGTCTGGTCTAGCAGATCATGAGAGAGGCCTAGCGCTTAATGAGCCACAGAGTTGGCCCAGGGATCAAGACCTTGTAAGCACCAAGGTCAGTGAAGAAAAACACCTCCTAATCAGGCTTCCCTCAGAGCTAGTGTTTCCCCTGGCACCACGCAGGGAGCACTCTTTATTCATTTCACAGCTCAGCCTTTCTGACATCACAGCATGATTCTCTGACATTCTCTCCATCTTGAAACATAGTCCTCAAATGGAGCCATTTTCTCATTTTTTCACTGCCCTGTGGTCATGCTGCGTGACACCATATTTGGATGTGTGTTTATTTGCTGGGGAGGGAGTGTGGACTATCACCTCAGCTCCCAGATGAAGTCCTAGTCGAGTTGAGGCACTGTGTCTTTAAAAAGCCTCTGCCAGCTGTCTGGTTCGTGTGCAGGCAGGGCCAGTAGTGAAAGAAGGGGGAAGGGAGAGAGCAGAGACACACTACACTACCATGGCTGCTATACTGACTGTTTTCCTACTCACTTATTTTTTTATTTTGCTGGCCTGTCGCTGTCCATGTGTCAATTGCATGCCAGTGTCTGAGGTGGAACCGGTTGGATCCTCTTGCACTATTAACACCATCTTGTTTTCATTGTAAACTTGCTTTCAATTAGAGAAAGAGGGTTGTTTTCTTTCCCTGTAGAGCTCTATGTGGTCCCACGCACTGAAACAACCCCCCCCCCCCACCCTTCCCAACTGCCCAACACTGGAGCTAATTAAGGAGGAACATTCTGGTATAAACAAACACAGACCATGTTTCGCAGCCAGCCTATGTCACATCAAGTAAATCAAATCAAATTGTATTTGTCACATGCTTCGTAAACAACATGTGTGGACTAACTACTGGCCCTTCCCAACAATACAGAGAGAAAAATAGAAAAATAATAACACAAGGAATAAATACACAATGAGGAAGGATGACTTGGCTATGTGCACGGGGTCCCAGTACTGAGTCAATGTGTGAGGGGTGTAATGTGTTTGTCACCTTTGGACCGGTAAAGGCTGCCTGTGTCATGATGAGCAGCTCCCCTCAGTGGCTCCAGACACTTGTGGATGGATATACACCGAGTGTACGAAACACAACCCCGCCAAGCCGCAATGCTTGACACAGCAGGCGACCGAAATCAGGGTGCATGCGCCCGGCCATCACAAGGAGTCGCTAGAGCACGATGGGACAAGGGCATCCCCTCCCCTAACCCAAACGATGCTGGGCTAATTGTGCGCCGCCTCATGGGTCTCCCGGTCGCGGCCGGCTTCAACACAGCCCAGGATCGAACCCAGATATGTAGTCATGCCTCTAGCACTGCGATGGAGTGACTTAGACTGCTGCGTCCCTCAGGAGGCCCCCATCTGGCCAGTCTGTCATAGAAAGAGCAGGTGTTCCTAATATTTTGTACACTGTTTATATTGTGTCCATCTTTTGACAAGACAAGAGCTGTCACAGAGCTAATGCAATTCACGCCAGTGTTGTGTAAACAGTACATAAATCACAGCTATCTAAATATGTGATTTTGTGAATGGCTTTGTATGGACACACATTTCGAAATATTTTCAGGCATGTTATCTGTAGACGTATACGGCAGTTTCAATAGGTAGATTATGTGTGGATTTTGCACCTTTATGTATTATTCAGAAACCAAAAGGATGTGAAGAGTTAAAACCTGGTTGGATACAGCAGAGCAGTTTGTTGCTTTGTTGTTCTGTTAGCAGACTGCTCATCATGTCAGAAGGGATGATAAAACAAAAAGGTTATAAGGCAATTTGTTTGCAAACTCACTCACTCACTCACTCACTCACTCACTCACTCACTCACTCACTCACTCACTCACTTACTCACATAAAGAACAGTAATGTATTCTGTATAATCTGGGCAAAAGTCAAATCTACTTTATTGAGCTTCATTAAGCCTCTTTGCATATTGAAGAGCTCCTCGTAATGTTGACTTAATCTGAAGTGAGGACACACTCAAGGTTCCCAGTGACACCTGGTCCCAAATAACATGCCAAAAATGAAGCGCTGGAGTTAACAAGGGCAGGAGGGGGCTGTATCAATAGAACCTACTTGTGCCTGGAACAGAGAGTCAATAAATGGTGGCTTGAAGGTCAGAGGAGCCAACAACATTGGAATTTCGAAGAAACTCACCCGAGCAGAAATGGAAATGTATTAAAGAAAATTATATTGCAACACATACGTATCTCCAGACTTGTATAAACAGCAGGGAGCTAAGCAGGGAGCTAATGTAATGCATTTCACTCGTGGATGGTGAATTCATCATATTTAAACTATTCACATTTTCCCACATTGTTTTTGTTATGTTTTTTTATTAGTGCTTTAGTCTTTGTTGGCATTGGCCCCCCTTTCATTCTTGACACAAAATCGACCTTTGGGTTTTCTAAAAGATACCTCTCGATTAAATGTCAGGGGTGCACAATGCATCCAGCGTGCTATTGACTGTGACAGGTGAATACGAGCAGGCAGAGTATATTGTTAGTAAATAGAATGTGGAGTGAGACAGAATGTAGACGGAATGCACTGGAACACTAAGCTTTGACGAACCTTCCTATGACCCCTAAAAACCGCTACCAGATGGTATTCATTCTCAAAAGTGAATATGTGGTGAAATATCCCGTTTCCTGAGGGCAAGAGGCAGCAGTGAAAAGAGAGGGGGGCAAGGTAGGAATAAATCAGTGGGGACTGGATTATAAGCTATATGCAAAGTTGTGACAGCACACACTCACATCCTCTGTGGTCACCACTTCTTATTTGTACGGGTTCTCAAATCCACAAAGACCCCTGAAATATGTCCAACGATGCACTCAAAATGCAGGATAAAAAAAATATATAATTCAGGGTAGCAGTGTCTACATTTCATCAGTGTAAAGGCCACAGGATCTGTGAACGATATGAACCACAGCAAGTGGTCTGTATAAAAAAATGTAGGCTATTTTCAGGATGTGTTTGTTTGTGTGTGGGATATGTATTTTTACGCACACATAATCTATGATAATCTACATTAGGAAGGATTTACAGCATTGCAAATATGAGCTTCCATGTCAGTGTGGCTGATGAGGATTGTCATGAACAGTCATGGAATTTGCCTGATGATTAATCATAGTCGGATATAGAGAGAGAGAGAACTTAGGAAAGATCACTGTAATTCCTACAGTCCCCTCAGTTGAATGTCAATGGGCTGTATTGGGCTGTATGACACCTGCAGTTTCAATGGACCACATATGGACTAACATCACCCGCTACGCATGGTCAGTATTTGTTTGTTTATTTGGATCCCCACTATCTTTTGCAGAGGCAGCAGCTATTATTCCTGGGGTCCACAAAAAACACAGAACATGACAAGTAACAAAACAATACAATACAAACAATACAACCACAAAAAAAGTATGTGTGTCTCTGCGTGTGCGTGTGTTTGTGTGAGTCCCTTCACAGTCACCGCCATTCTATGTTTTATCTTTTTTTATGTAGTTTTGCTGTTTGCTTGAGTAATTGGAGATGAATGGGAGTTTCATGTGATCAAGGCTCTGTATAATACTGTGCGTTGCCGTGAATTCGTTTTGGGCACGGGGACTGTGAAGAGACCTCTGGTGGCAAGTCTTGTGAGGTATGCATGGGTGTCTGAGCTGAATGTTATTTGATTATGCAGACAATCTGTCATTTTCATTACAGTAATGCTTCTTGCCAATCCTCAACCAGGAAAGACTGGCATACACGTTGTTGATGTTAGTTCTGTGTGTGCAGTTAAGGGCAAGGCGTGCTGCTCTGTTTTGAGCCAGCTGCAGCTTTGCTATGTCGTTCTTTGCTGCACTTGACCATACTACCTGACAGTAATCAAGATGAGACCAGCGCCTGATCAACTAGTACAGCTGATTCTTGTGTAAAAAACAATGTTTAAAAAAATTATACACTGCTCAAAAAAATAAAGGGAACACTAAAATAACACATCCTGGATCTGAATGAATGAAATTCTAATTAAATACTTTTTTCTTTACATAGTTGAATGTGCTGACAACAAAATCACACGAAAAATTATCAATGGAAAGCAAATTTATCAACACATGGAGGTCTGGATTTGGAGTCACACTCAAAATTAAAGTGAAAAACCACACTACAGGCTGATCCAACTTTGATTTAATGTCCTTAAAACAAGTCAAAATGAGGCTCAGTAGTGTGTGTGGCCTCCACGTGCCTGTATGACCTCCCTACAACGCCTGGGCATGCTCCTGATGAGGTGGCAGATGGTCTCCTGAAGGATCTCCTCCCAGACCTGGACTAAAGCATCCGCCAACTCCTGGACAGTCTGTGGTGCAACGTGGCGTTGGTGGATGGAGCGAGACATGATGTCCCAGATGTGCTCAATTGGATTCAGGTCTGGGGAACGGGTGGGCCAGTCCATAGCATCAATGCCTTCCTCTTGCAGGAACTGCTGACACATTCCAGCCACATGAGGTCTAGCATTGTCTTGCATTAGGAGGAACCCAGGGCCAACCGCACCAGCATATGGTCTCACAAGGGGTCTGAGGATCTCCTCTCGGTACCTAATGGCAGTCTGGCTACCTCTGGCGAGCACATGGAGGACTGTGCAGCCCCCCAAAGAAATGCCACCCCACACCATGACTGACCCACCGCCAAACCGGTCATGCTGGAGGATGTTGCAGGCAGCAGAACGTTCTCCACGGCGTCTCCAGACTGTCATGTCTGTCACATGTGCTCAGTGTGAACCTGCTGTCATCTGTGAAGAGCACAGGGCGCCAGTCGCGAATTTGCCAATCTTGGTGTTCTCTGGCAAATGCCAAACATCCTGGACGGTGTTGGGCTGTAAGTACAACCCCCACCTGTGGACATCGGGCCCTCATACCACCCTCATGGAGTCTGTTTCTGACCATTTGAGCAGACCCATGCACATTTGTGGCCTGCTGGAGCTCTGGCAGTGCTCCTCCTGCTCCTCCTTGCACAAAGGCAGAGGTAGCGGTTCTGCTGCTGGGTTGTTGCCCTCCTACGGCCTCCTCCACATCTCCTGATGTCCTGTCTCCTGGTAGCGCCTCCATGCTCTGGACACTACGCTGACAGACACAGCAAACCTTCTTGCCACAGCTCGCATTGATGTGCCATCCTGGATGAGCTGCACTACCTGAGCCACTTGTGTGGGTTGTAGACTCCGTCTCATGCTACCACTAGAGTGGAAGCACCGCCAGCATTCAAAAGGGACCAAAACATCAGCCAGGAAGCATAGGAACTGAGAAGTGGTCTGTGGTCACCACCTGCAGAACCACTCCTTTATTGGGGGTGTCTTGCTAATTGCCTATAACTTCCACCTGTTGTCTATTCCATTTGCACAACAGCATGTGAAATGTATTGTCAATCAGTGTTGCTTCCTAAGTGGACAGTTTGATTTCACAGAAGTGTGATTGACTTGGAGTTACAGTGTGTTGTTTAAGTGTTCCCTTTATTTTTTGGAGCAGTGTATATAACAGACATACCCCTCCCCATCTTCACAACAACGTTGTCAATATGACTTGACCATGATAGTTGATTTTTGATTCAAATAACATTTACATTACATTTACATTTAAGTCATTTAGCAGACGCTCTTATCCAGAGCGACTTACAAATTGGTGAATTCACCTTCTGACATCCAGTGGAACAGCCACTTTACAATAGTGCATCTAAATCATTAAGGGGGGGGTGGTGAAAAGGATTACTTATCCTATCCTAGGTATTCCTTGAAGAGGTGGGGTTTCAGGTGTCTCCGGAAGGTGGTGATTGACTCCGCTGTCCTGGCGTCGTGAGGGAGTTTGTTCCACCATTGGGGGGCCAGAGCAGCGAACAGTTTTGACTGGGCTGAGCGGGAACTGTACTTCCTCAATGGTAGGGAGGCGAGCAGGCCAGAGGTGGATGAACGCAGTGCCCTTGCTTGGGTGTAGGGCGTGATCAGAGCCTGGAGGTACTGCGGTGCCGTTCCCCTCACAGCTCCGTAGGCAAGCACCATGGTCTTGTAGCGGATGCGAGCTTCAACTGGAAGCCAGTGGAGAGAGCGGAGGAGCGGGGTGACGTGAGAGAACTTGGGAAGGTTGAACACCAGACGTGCTGCGGCGTTCTGGATGAGTTGTAGGGGTTTAATGGCACAGGCAGGGAGCCCAGCCAACAGCGAGTTGCAGTAATCCAGACGGGAGATGACAAGTGCCTGGATTAGGACCTGCGCCGCTTCCTGTGTGAGGCAGGGTCGTACTCTGCGGATGTTGTAGAGCATGAACCTACAGGAACGGGCCACCGCCATGATGTTGGTTGAGAACGACAGGGTGTTGTCCAGGATCACGCCAAGGTTCTTAGCGCTCTGGGAGGAGGACACAATGGAGTTGTCAACCGTGATGGCGAGATCATGGAACGGGCAGTCCTTCCCCGGGAGGAAGAGCAGCTCCGTCTTGCCGAGGTTCAGCTTGAGGTGGTGATCCGTCATCCACACTGATATGTCTGCCAGACATGCAGAGATGCGATTCGCCACCTGGTCATCAGAAGGGGGAAAGGAGAAGATTAATTGTGTGTCGTCTGCATAGCAATGATAGGAGAGACCATGTGAGGTTATGCAGAGCCAAGTGACTTGGTGTATAGCGAGAATAGGAGAGGGCCTAGAACAGAGCCCTGGGGGACAACAGTGGTGAGAGCGCGTGGCGAGGAGACAGATTCTCGCCACGCCACCTGGTAGGAGCGACCTGTCAGGTAGGACGCAATCCAAGCGTGGGCCGCGCCGGAGATGCCCAACTCGGAGAGGGTGGAGAGGAGGATCCGATGGTTCACAGTATCGAAGGCAGCCGATAGGTCTAGAAGGACGAGAGCCTGTTTTTGCTTTGTCATTATGGGGTATGGTGTGAAGATTGATGGAAAAAACGATTTAATCCATTTCAGAATAAGGCTGTAACGTAACGAAATGTGAAAAAGTCAAGCGGTCTTAATACTTTCCGAATGCACTGTATGTGACCGATCGCCTCGATTCGGTCATTTAGCAATATTTTTAATTGTGTTTTTTACATTGGATAAAAGTAGAGACTCAGAGCTAAAAAATGGTATATCATACACTGCAGTTGAGGAACAATGGGAAAGTAATTCTGCTTTGAAAGTTGATAAACCACTATTGAGAAAATGGCCCTTGAATGCTTTTTGTACACCTACTGGAGAGCTCTTTTTTATGTCTACACCCATTCAGCATCATTCACACCCTCTAAGCCTTAGCCCACCAATCTCTTTCTGACAAGCCTTTAACCAACAATGCAGTTCAAGAAATAGATAAGAAAATACTTACTAAATAAAATAAACTGTAACACAATAAAAGTATAACAATAACGAGGCTATATACAGGGGGTATATAACTAACAAGGCGGTGGCCCGTTCCTGTAGGTTCATGCTCTACAACATCCGCAGAGTACGCCCCTGCCTCACACAGGAAGCGGCGCAGGTCCTAATCCAGGCACTTGTCATCTCCCGTCTGGATTACTGCAACTCGCTGTTGGCTGGGCTCCCTGCCTGTGCCATTAAACCCCTACAACTCATCCAGAACGCCGCAGCCCGTCTGGTGTTCAACCTTCCCAAGTTCTCTCACGTCACCCCGCTCCTCCGCTCTCTCCACTGGCTTCCAGTTGAAGCTCGCATCCGCTACAAGACCATGGTGCTTGCCTACGGAGCTGTGAGGGGAACGGCACCGCAGTACCTCCAGGCTCTGATCAGGCCCTACACCCAAACAAGGGCACTGCGTTCATCCACCTCTGGCCTGCTCGCCTCCCTACCACTGAGGAAGTACAGTTCCCGCTCAGCCCAGTCAAAACTGTTGGCTGCTCTGGCCCCCCAATGGTGGAACAAACTCCCTCACGACGCCAGGACAGCGGAGTCAATCACCACCTTCCGGAGACACCTGAAACCCCACCTCTTCAAGGAATACCTAGGATAGGCCCTTAAATGATTTAGATGCACTATTGTAAAGTGGCTGTTCCACTGATGTCAGAAGGTGAATTCACCAATTTGTAATCGCTTGCTAAATGACTTAAATGTAATGTAATGTAATGTACTGTTTAGTCGAGGTAGTAAGTACATGTAGGTAGGGGTAATGTGGCTATGCATAGTATGAAGACACAAGGCGAGACCCAAATGCAGACACAGGAGGCAGATAGTTTGAGTCTTACAATGTTTAATAATCCAAAGGGGTAGGCAAGAAAATTGTCATGGACAGGCAAAAAGGTCAAAACCAGATCAGAGTCCAGGACGTACAGAGTGGCAGACAGGCTCGTGGTCAAGGCAGGCAGAATGGTCAGGCAGGCGGGTACAGAGTCCAGAAACAGGCAAGCGTCAAAACCGGGAGGACTAGAAAAAGGAGAATAACAAAAGGAGTACGGGAAAAACATGCTGGTTGACTTGACTAAACATACAAGACAAACTGGCACAGAGAGACAGGAAACACAGGGATAAATACACTGGGGAAAATAAGCGACACCTGGAGGGGGTGGAGACAATCACAGGAACAAGTGAAACAGATCAGGGCGTGACACATAGATAATAAACAGAAAGTGTCCAGATAAAAATATTGAATAAATATTTTATCATTATTAGATGCCGCTTATTCGACACACTAAATTGTGAAGGACATGCTATAACCTCCCCCCAGCCACATCTAGCTAAGTGGATGGGTCACTATTGTCTAGACATGTACACGAATGGTGTCCTATAGGATATACTACACCCCTAATGAATTAGTGAAGACTTGTTACCTTCTAGGATCTCTGAGAAATAGATACAAATGTAATTTGACTCGTTGAAAGAGCATTTAGGGTGAGAATTTCACAGATTCCTTTCTTTGCAAATTGAATGAGTGGAAATACAAAATTGATCGTGAATGCTATATGGATCTTTTTAGGATATGGAAAATGATTTGATCTAACAAAACTTCATGTTATCTCTGGGACCCTTTGGATGATAAATCTGAGCAAGATTTCAGAATCTAAGAACTTATTTCACCTTCAGAGGTGAATTTATCAAACCTATCATGAAGAAAAAAGTGTTTTGTTGTTAGGAGCTCTCCTCAAACAATAGCATGGCATTTTTAGCTACTGTAAATTGGACAGTGCCGTTATATTAACAAAAATATACGCTTTCAGCTGATATAAGACACTTATATGTACCGACATTTGTTGTTTCTCTAAAATCTGCGATCTTGACATAACGCACAGCATTATTTACAATTGTCCCGTTGACGGAACGCCGATCCTTAGTACGCTTTAACTTGCAATAAAAATGACTTTCTGACAAAATGTGAAACTTATACCTGAAAATGTAGCTAGACTCTTACCTGTATACATGGATGAATGCTTCAAGGCAGACTGGTACATCTTGTTTGGCTAGCTTTGTGTCAAGTCACTCCGGTTCACACTGACCGTGGCGTGTGCAGAAAGTGTACACTTTTTCCAACTATTCTGTCGATTCCACCTGCTAAATTCAGGGCATCAATGTTTTTGAGTAAAGTAGCATACCTTTTGTAGTTCTTTAGGGCTAATGTTATATATTTAAAAAACGGCGCAATAGAAAGTACTGTCAACACACACTGAACAGCTCACATAATGGACAGAAGCCTGCTATATGGCAGACCAATCCATACTCAACTCCCGGGATGTCCAGCCCATCCATTATCTCAGCAAATCATGGCTAGCGGGAAGGATCCTGTATTTGTCCATGGCTTAACAATTGTTTTCATATTTATGGTTGGAATACATGTTTTAAGGCACATGAAAGTTTACATGTTCCAGAAGAAATTTCTGTCCAAAAAGGTATTTTGACAAAAAAATAAATGTTTACGTTCAAATGGGGCTACTGTGAAGTAGGGAGGTGCGACATATGCCTAGTTTCCTGAAACAATTCACATATGGCCCTTTTGAAGCTCTCTTCGTGTTTTCTGAAGTCCATAGATGAAAGAGAAAATAGCACTGAACAAAAATATAAATGCAACATGTAAAGTGTTGGCCCCATGTTTCATAAGCAGAAATAAAAGACACCAAAATTTCAATACACACAAAAAGCTTATTTCTCTCAAATTTTGTGCACAGATTTGTCTACATTTTTTTTGCTTACCTATTGCAGATTCAGTCTTCCCAGCCTGGTGCAGGTCTACAATTTTGTTTCTGGTGTCCTTTGACAGCTCTTTGGTCTTGGCCGTAGTGGAGTTTGGAGTGTGACTGTTTGAGGTTGTGGACAGGTGTCTTTTATACTGATAACATGTTCAAACAGTGCCATACAGGTAATGTGGAGAACAGAGGAGCCTCTTAAAGAAGAAGTTACAGGTCTGTGAGAGCCAGAAATCTTGCTTGTTTGCAGGTGACCAAATACTTATTTTCCACCATAATTGGCATATAAATTCATAAAAAATCCTACAATGTGATTTTCTAGATTTTTTTTTCTCATTTTGTCTGTCATAGTTGAAGTGTACCTATGATGAAAATTACAGGCCTCTCTCATCTTTTTAAGTGGGAGAACTTGCACAATTGGTGGCTGACTAAATACCTTTTGCCCCACAGTATATAGGGAAGGTAATCAAGGAAGTGATGGAGTACAGGTGAGTTTGACGACTCGCAGGTGTGCATAACGATGGTGACAGGTGCGCGCCATAAGGAGCAGCCTGGTGACCTAGAGTCTGGAAAGGGAGCACAGGTGACAACAATAAAAGCCCACTCTAAAATGTGCAGTTTTGTCACACAACACAATGTTTTGAGCGAGAGTGCAATTGGCATTCTGACTACAGGAATGTCCACCAGATCTGTTGCCAGATAATTGAATGTTCATTTATTTACCATAAACCACCTCCAATGTTGTTTTGGAGAAAAGATCCAACCGGTCTCACAACCGCAGAGCCTCACAACCGCAGACCATGTGTATGGCATGTGTGGGCTAACGGTTTGCTAGCAACATGTTTCAAGCAGACCACCATAGTCCCTGTGCCCAAGAACACTAAGGTAACCTGCCTAAATGACTACTGACCCATAGCCCTCAGGTCTGTAGCCATGAAATGCTTTGAAATGCTGGTCATGGCTCACTTCAACACCATTATCCCAGAAACCCTAGACCCACTCCAATTTGCATACTGCACCAACAGATCTACAGATGATGCAATCTCCATTGCACTCCACACTGCCATTTCCCACCTGGACAAAAGGAACACCTGTGTTCCAGCGTTCAACACCATAATGCCCTCGAAGCTCATCACTCAGTTAAGGATCCTTGCACTAAACACCTCCCTCTGCAACTGGTTCATAGACTTCCTGAAGGGCTGCCCCCAGGTGGTAAAGGTAGGTAACAACACATCCGCCACGCTGATCCTCAACACGGGGTCCCCTCAGGGGTGCGTGCTCAGTCCCCTCCTGTACTCCCTGTTCACTCATGACTGCACGGCCAGGCACAACTCCAACACCATCATTAAGTTTGGTGATGACACAACAGTGGAAGGCCTGATCACCGACAACGATGAGACAGCCTATAGGGAGGAGGTCAGAGACCAGACCGTGTGGTGCAAGGACAGCAACCTTTCCCTCAACGTGATCAAGACAAAGGAGATGATCGCGGACTACAGGAAAAGGAGGACCGAGTACGCCCCCATTCTCATCGACGGGGCTCTCGTGGAGCATGTTGAGAGCTTCAAATTCCTTGGTGTCCACATCACCAACAAACTAATATGGTCCAAGCACACCAAGTAAGTCATGAAGAGGGCACGACAAAACCTATTCCCCCTCAGGAGACTGAAAGGACTTGGCATGGGTCCTCAGATCCTCAAAAGGTTTTACAGCTGCACCATCGAGAGCATCCTGACGGGTTGCATCACTGCCTGGTATGGCAACTGCTGGGCCTCTGTCCGCAAGGCAGTACAGAGGGTAGTATGTATGGCCCAGTACATCACCGGGCCAAGCTTCCTGCCATCCAGGACCTCTATACCAGGCGGTGTCAGGGAAAGGCCCTGAAAATTGTCAAAGACTCCAGCCACCCAAGTCATAGACTATTCTCTCTGCTACTGAACGGCAAGCGGTACCTGGAGCGCCAAGACCCTCAAGCCATAAGACTCCTGAACAGCTAATCAAATGGCTACTCAGACTATTTGCCCCACCCCCACCCCACCATGCTGCTCCTACTCTCTGTTATCATCTATGCATAGCCACTTTAATAACCCTACCTGCATGTACATAATTACTTCAACTACCTCGACACCGGTGCCCCCGCACATTGACACATTGACTCTGAACCAGTACCTCCTGTATATAGCCCTGCTATTGTTATTTACTGCTGCTCTTTAATTATTTGTTTTTCTTATCTTTTAGTTAGTTTTTTTGGGGGGGTGGGGTATTTTCTTAAAACTGCATTGCTGGTTAAAGGCTTGTAAGTAAGCATTTCACTGTAAAGTCTACACCTGTTGTATTTGGCGCATGTGACACATTTGATTTGATTTATGAAGGAAATTATATTATTCAAGGGCAGGGAGATGTGAAATCATTTTTCCTTGTCAGTCAGAAATCCATATCTTCCACTCTACTGATGTGAACAGTGTGATGGGTACTGCTGTACTTGTCTAGGATGTCTGGAGCAGGTTGTACAGACCAGGGACAATGTTTGTACTGAAATGATCACTGGTGCAGAACTAAACCCACAATTTCTGTCCTTTTCTGTCTCACACTCTGAGTTCAGTGGTGTGCACACACATTTTGTTCCAGGTGAAAAAAGTCTCAACTCAACAAGGAATGAATGTTAGTTATTAGATGACTGAATAGCGGACCACATAAGAGGAGCTCCATAACCCGTGGCTACGCGTGTCAATAAAGCCAAAGCAGTAGTGATTATTTTCTCTGCAAACACCCAGCTATAGGAGAAGTGCACAGCGATAATGATGGAGAAAATGATTTGGACCAGGCTTAATTAGCTGTCCGTCAGGGAAAGCCATAGGGGATTGAGCCAGAGTAAGAGCTGTGCTTTGAGAGGGAGCGATCCTGGCGCCAAGCATACTGGAAACAGCAAGCAGAGGAGCAGGCTTAATTTGATATTCAGATCAGTGGGCTTAAGGGCTTGTCCTGGCCCTGAGGAGAGCAGAAAGGCTTCAACAGACCTGCCCCAGGAGGAACACTTGGCTTTTCTTGGCTAATCAACTTTTTACCCTTATAACAGCAAATACCACCCCCAAACAGATTAAGCCCATGTAATGTCTGGATAGCATATCCACATAATATTTGTAATGGTTTTTGTTTTGTTGTCTTTTTATTCTGTTTATTGAGTTGTGCTTGGCTCCTCCAGTAAAAAAAAACAGGTTACATGGTCTTATGCTAGATGCCGTGTTGACTTGTCTTTAAACAAAGATACAGAGACGGGGAGAAACAGGCGCCCGAAGCATCGCAGGGCTTTTCAAAGGGAACACTGGGGATGGGAGGGAGGACAGAGTTTGTAGAGTATTGTTCACCTGGAGCCAGCTAGAGTCTCAAAGTTCTGTAAAAAAAAAAATTGGAGAAAGTTGAGAGGCTGCTGGAAGGAATGCTGTTGTACTAAAACATATGGCAGTAAAAGAAACAACTCATAAATGGTAAAACACATGGTTAAAATAAACGTGCCTTGTAAATAAGGAAAACAAACATCCCTCCACTACTTTTTCCAACCTTCCACTATACAATATACTCAGTCAGGGATCTCTGCTATTATCAAGAATAACCTTTACTCTTTCACTAAAATACTTGTTATTTTGAAAGTGTATAGATGTGGTTAAACCTAAAACCTAATTGCATGATATCTAGTAACAAGATGACACGGGTTGGAAATGTTCACGTTAAACAGCACAGCACTGACAGTGAAGAGCATGTTTGCCTAGAGTGCTGTGATGATGCTGGTTTGCTGCGTACGTCTTGTGAAAGACACAAATTACATTACTAATCTCTGAAAAGAGCACTCTGCAGTTTCAATTACAACTACAGACTGAAGACTCTCATTCTGACTAACCATCTGCCCCCACACACTTGAAATGGTAAGCTCCAATGATGTCTGAGAAATTGTGTACATGTTGTAACCATCTATCTCCTATTTAAGACTCTGGTAAGCACCCTCACTGATCTCTGGTAAGTAACCAAGCAATACCAGAGCCAGCAAGGGCTGTTTGTTACAATAAGTGTTGCCATTTTAATGCCGGGCATTTAGCACTGTCAGCAGGAAGTTGCTGTGTAGGGTTACAACCTTTGAAATGCAGGGGGAAAAAAAGCCTCCCCTCCCCCATTCTCCAAACAGGCTATTTGTAGCAAAGGCTAACAAACCATGCCAACGGAATCATAACTCAATCTGCAAAAACTGGTTGAATCAACATTGTTTCCATGTCATTTCAACACAAAAAAAAATCTATGTGATGATGTTTAATCAACGTGGAAAATGTTGTCTTTTATTCATCCAACTTTTAACCTAATCCAATGACATGGTGACTTTTTTTTTGTTGATTTCACATTGAAATCACTTTAGTTGATAACTCAATCAAAGGTAAAGCAAAACTAGATGTTTAAATGACGTCTGTGGTATGGTGCAAGACACTGTCAAATTCCATGCTTTGTTCGAATCAGCTTGTTTTGTTAGAACCATTTTGCAAGCCAATACAAAGAGGTTTATGAGGTGTAATATTCAAATAGCTTACTATTGGATTTTAGAGGAAATGTCAACAGCAAATTTATTTGAAATATTATCACGTGTGTTGGAGGAGACTACAGATAGAAGCCAGTGGATTTGTCCAGTGGATCCCCATAGACAAAAATGTCAGGACAGTGCAAATAAAATCCCTGTTGCAACCTAGAGAAATAAATGACCATCTGTCTTATAAATTCTAGAAGTGAACCATCACCTCGGCCAAAGACAGAAAGAGAGAGGGAGAGAGAGAGCAGAGAGTAGAGAGACCTGTGTCTGAGCAATAACAGAGCCAGTCTGCACCCGCAGCAGCCCGTGGCAATTAGAGGCAGGGTGAAATATTTGTTGAGAGAAAGGCAGAGAAGAGAGGTGAGAAACACCCAGGAGATTCACAGCTCTTAAGGAGGAACATGCAGTTGTGAAGGTGTGGGCAGTGGTGTAAAGTACTTAAGTAAAAATACTTTAAAGTACTACTTAAGTCGTTTTTTGAGGTATCTGTACTTTACTATTTATATTTCGACAACTTTTACTTTTACTTCACTACATTACATTTTACTCCCATACATTTTCCCTGACACCCAAAAGTACTCGTTACATTTTTAATGCTTAGCAAGACAGAAAATGGTTGTTAAAAAATGCATTTGTAAATGATGTCTGAGTGTGACCCAGGCTATTCGTACGTTTAAAAAACAAGACAATTGTGCCGTCTGCTTTGCTTAATATGAGGAATTTGAAATGATTCATACTTTTACTTTTGATACTTAAGTCTATTTTAAGTCTACTTAAGTCTAAATGTAACTAGATTTACTTTTGATACTTAAGCATATTTAAAAAACAAATTATTTTACTCAAGTAGTATTTTACTGGGTGACTTTCACTCTGACTTGAGTCCTTTTCTGTGAAGGTATCTTTACTTTAACTCAAGTAGGAGAATTAGGTACTTTTTCCACCGCTGGGAATGGGAAAGAGGATGGAGACCGCTTAGTATCTGGACCTGGGGCTCTCCCTCCCCCTTTCCACAGTGAAACAGACCTCCAGAGGATCTGCCTGAAAGCCTTGCCCTCAGACTGCCAGGGAGTTGAAAAGACGCTGCAAAGATAAGTGAGAAAAATCTTTGGGCCATAACTACAGGCAACTGTACTTATTGACGTTTAAAACTGATCAAAGGAGTGGTTAGAGATAGAGCGTATTGCTAAGGAATGGGTTTGAGGTAGGACCACGATTTGTAAAACTAGGCAATGCAAAACAGACCAACTTGACATGAGTTTCAGATTTGTTGTAGATAAGTCTTAAAGTGATTTATTGTAGATTCGTATTAAGTGTCTGGGTCCTTGATTCTCACTGACATCATTCAGAGGGGAGTATGTAGGTCAAAGCATATCATCTGGAGATGCCAAGGATATTTTCGTCAAAAACACTTATCTTTCCTGCTGGGTAAGGAAGGTATGGGAGGATTTGAAATGTTACCGTCCAACATAGATACAGTATATTTCCTATAAGTAATAGTGAACATGTAAAATTGCTTTAAAATATATTTGCATCTTCAGCCCTTATGTTTATATGTCAAACATTGTTTACACAGTGTAATCAGTGTTGTAAATCAGTGCCACAAGTTTGGATACAAAAATGAGCAGATATTAATTTGGATGACCATAAATCAATATAATATCTTCACATATTTTCTCATTTTCATTTTATATTTTTGAATCTAGGCATATGCCCTGCTTTACATATTCTAACCTCGATACACTACTGTGCAATAAAAATGAAGGCATAAGCTGTAGGCATCATTCTGCTAGAGGTATCCAGGGCAGCTGGGAGAGAGAGAGAAAGGGGGGATAGAGGGAGAGTGTGATACGAGGGGGGGAGAGAGAAAGGGGGATAGAGGGAGAGTGTGATAAGAGGGGGAGAGAGAAAGAAAGGGGGATAGAGGGAGAGTGATAAGAGGGGGAGAGAGAGAGAAAGGGGGGATAGAGGGAGAGTGTGATAAGAGGTGGGGAGAGATAGAAAGGGGGATAGAGGGAGAGTGTGATAAGAGGGGGGAGAGAGAGAAAGGGGGGATAGAGGGAGAGTGTGATAAGAGGTGGGGAGAGATAGAAAGGGGGGATAGAGGGAGAGTGTGATAAGAGGGGGGAGAGAGAGAGAAAGGGGGGATAGAGGGAGAGTGTGATAAGAGGGGGGAGAGAGAGAGAAAGGGGGGATAGAGGGAGAGTGTGATAAGAGGGGGGAGAGTGTCACGGTCATCCTCCTCTTCATCTGAAGAGGAGAGGCGAGAAGGATCGGAGGACCAAAATGCAGCGTGGTATGTGTTCATGATGAATATTTAATAAAAGAAAGCACTGAGCACTGAATACAAACTATACAAAAACAATAAACAAATAACGACCGTGAAGCTATAAATGAGACCTGTGCTGACACAAGCAACTAACATAGACAATCACCCACAAACAAACAGTGCACCCAGGCTACCTAAGTATGATTCTCAATCAGAGACAACTAATGACACCTGCCTCTGATTGAGAACCATACTCGGCCGAAACATACAAATACCCAAATCATAGAAAAACAAACGTAGCCTGCCCACCCCAACTCACGCCCTGACCATAGTAAATAAATACAAAACAAAGGAAATTAAGGTCAGAACGTGACAGAGAGAGAGAGAATGAGAGAAAGGGAGAAGGAGTGTTATGTACATGAATAAGAAGACAGGCAGTTAGAAAGAAGCCTTTTCCCACAATGCTTGGCTGGGCCGACAGAAATAGTCTGGCCTAAAGTTAGCACAGCCCAGCTCTGCATGCGCAAGACGACTCTGTTGCAGTTTGGAATTTGTTAACACTTGACTAACAATTAGAGCGGGGCTCCAGTGGATCCAGAGCAGACGTATGTATTTCATTGGAGCTGACACATTCCTCACTCACTGTGTCATGTTTCAGTTCACATCGCTGACTGATCTGCTAGTTGCATTATTCTAACATAGTCATAACATACATGTTTTGTAGCCTATGCATTTGTTTACATGTTCTGTACAAGGTTACATAATATTCTCTACCTTCTGTTATCATCTTGTGTTGCACAACTGATGATATTTTTATAGAAGCATTTTTACTTTTACAACAGGCATTTACAAATCTCTTCAACATTTCTCCTATATTATCTCCGTATCTTTGCGGCTTTTCTGATTGTAAATCTAGATTGAAGCTGCACAGACAGGACTAACCATGTAATTTAGACGTGGCAGTCAGCTGTGGCCATTGCCATACTATTTGGCACACCCATTATGAACTCATTGTGACCCTTAAACAACAACACGGACTGGTACAAAGTAGCCCATGTTTCCTGGCACTCCATGGTTAACCATTTCCTGGTCATTTCAACACGGCAAGTGTGTGATTCTCTGTGATTGATGTCCCAGGCAAGCAGGTAGCCCTGCAGTGGTCTCTGTGACAGGACTTCAGTCACGTCTCCTAAGACAAGGTGACACAGTGATCCTCAGATGCCGCTCTCTCTACCCACTCGTCAACTGGGGAAGGGAGGAGAGGGCTCTTTTTAGGAAAGAATCTGCAAGGCATGACTATCTGCCACTAACAAGCTGTTGAACTCCCCTGACAGTTCTGACAGTAAACTGCAATGGCAGAGGACAGATTCCTCCCTGAGAGGCAATAGTTTATAATTTCACAGAAAATGGCAAGAGTATGGCAAGAGTATGGCCCTTTTCCAAAATCCAAACATGATCCAAGCAATTACAGACCACAAACCCACAAAGTAGCCAGGGAATAATTTAGAGACAATCCGTTATTGTTCTTTCACAATGCAGAGCACAAAGAAGGTTAATGCACCATGTGAAAGAGATTCATCTGTATTCTGCACTCCAGTAAACAAACCAACCAGGAAGGAAGAATCTTTCATTTTCCCTGGCCAGCCTTGATTCCATAATCAGACCAATAACAGTGATGTATAAGGTCAGGTCGTGTGATGGGGACATAACAGGGAAGAGACAGCAGACTTGCCGCTCCACCAATCGCTTCTGTCACTCACTGCACTGCACAAACCAAAGAGATCATTCCACCCAGCAATCTTCCCCAATCAGCTGTGAATCATTTCTCTGTGTGTTGCTTGGGGACTGTAGAAGGAAACAAAATGGTAAATGGCATCATCCCCCCCCGTCATCAAATATTAACAGATCAGTTTCATCCTTAGTTCTAGTACCACTAGAGTAATTAGAGAGGGCAAAGACAAGTTGCCGTGGTGACTAATGGCTAATTACCACCTACTATAGGCATTATACAGATGGCTTGACAAATTCTACAAACTGCTTCAGTGCTACCCCGTTCATTCCCAATGTCTCTCTCCCTACATTTTCACTGTATTCCTTCCCTTCAGCCTTAGTTAAAGTGTATATGACAGACATAAGGGCTGAGTAGAGAGAAGGGGATACAGAACGAGGTGCCTCAGAGGACAGAGACAGTCGCTAGCATCACTCAGCCCTGGTATTGTGATTATATTGGCAAAAAGAAGAAGACTGATGCCATTGCTATTATTAGCATCTAGGTTGTTCCGTGAAAAGAGTGCCTATTTTAAGTAGATGTGCACCAATATTGAATGTAAAACCTGTATACTTAATGAAGTGCCCTTTAATATAGACACCTCAGAGAATTCAATAAGTCTGTTTTTATATGAATAAAGAAGACTTGCTAAAGTGCCAAAATTCAGCATTTTGACATGTCTCTCCTTGCACCTTCTGAGACTTATGGGAAGACTTTTACTCACTGCACACCAACATTTCTCCAAGTTTTCACCATCATTGTAAAGACCTAAAGTACCAGGGTTTTGCTGTATTTTTAAAACTATTTTCTACATTGTAAGATAGTAGTGAAAACATCAAAACTATGAAATAACACATATGGAATCATGTAGTAACTAAAAACGTGTTAAACGAATCAAAATATATTTTAGATTTTAGATTCTTCAAAGTTGCCACCCTTTGCCTTGATGACAGCTTTGCACACTCTTTGCATTCTCTCAACCAGCGTCACCTGGAATGTTTTTCCAACAGTCTTGAAGGAGTATTCACATATGCTGAGCACTTGTTGGCTGCTTTTCCTTCACTCTGTGGTCCAACTCATCCCAAACCATCTCAATTGGATTGAGGTGAGGTGATTGTGGAGGCCAGGTCATCTGATGCAGCACTCCATCACTCTCCTTCTTGGTCAAATAGCCATTACACAGCCTGGAGGTGTGTTGGGTCATTGTCCTGTTGAAAAGCAAATGATAGTCCCACTAAGCTGAAACCAGATGGGATGGCGTATCGCTGCAGAAGTCTGTGGTAGCCATGCTGGTTAAGTGTGCCTTGAATTCGAAATAAATCACAGACAGTGTCACCAGCAAAACATCCCCAGAGCATTACATGCTTCACGGTGCTCCATGCTTCACGGTGGGAATCATACATGCAGAGATCATCCGTTCACCTACTCTGCGTCTCACAAGGACACGGGGGTTGGAAGCAAAAATCTAAAATTCTGAGGCATCAGACCAAAGGACAGATTTCCACTGGTTTAATGTCAATTGCTTGTGTTTCTTAGCCCAAGCAAGTCTATTCTTCTTATTTGTGTCCTTTAAGTAGTGGTTTCTTTGCAGCAATTCGACCATGAAGGCCTGATTCAAGCAGTCGCCTCTGAACAGTTGATGTTGAGATGTGTCTGTTACTTGAACTCTGTGAAGCATTTATTTGGGCTACAATTTCTGAAGCTGATAACTTTAATGAACGTATCATCTGCAGCAGAGTTAACTCTGGGTCTTCATGAGAGCCAGTTTCATCTTTGCGCTTCATGGTTTTTGCGACTGCACTTGAAGAAACTTTCAAAGTGCTTGAAATTGTCCACATTGACTGACCTTCATGTCTTAAAGTAATGATGGACTGTAATTTCTCTTTGCTTATTTGAGCTGTTCTTGCCATGATATGGACTTGGTCTTTTACCAAATCTTCTGTATACTATCCCTACCTTGTCACAACACCACTGATTGGTTTAAACGCATGAACACTTTTTTGAGTAGGTGTGTACAAACTTTTGACTGGTAACTGTAGTTATTTTGTTGATTTGACAACCATTTCTGAATATTGTTATTAATTTAATGTGATTAGTGATTCATTTATGTCTGTCCCTCATTTTAAGGACAACCCTGTTACGCGAACTGAGCTCTCGTTTTAATACGGTGAAACTATTCCTTTAAAAAACAAAACACAAAGAAACATTGCACATCTAATAGTCAAAACACAGATTAAAAGTAGGTGAGCTGGCTGTACTCTTTTTGGCCATTTCCTGGTGTTTTGTGGTGGAAAACTGAGCAGGTTGAGCATAACAGGTCAACCCTGTTACCCATAGATAGACAGACTAGAAATGTTTTAACAATTCATTTTTTGCAACTCCTTGTTGCACACAACACGCTTCTATTCCACCTTCCACAAGGATATTTATGGCTGATTTCCGATGAAATAGTCAACGCTTTTACTTTATTTGGCACTTACTAGGCACATTTATTTAAAAGGGAGACTCAGCAAAATGACATTGCCACGAGCAGCACCGGAGTTATTGAGGTGAGCGAGATTCAAGGCTCTCACACAGTCACACATGTGCGCGGGTTCGCTTCACCATGTTACGACGTGGTATGCAGGGCAACGAAACAGTGGAGAAGTTGAGCCTCGTGCTTAAACGCCATATTGCTGAGTCTACCGTTAACTAACTCTTGAGATGGGAAAATGTGTTTTATATGACAGAATATAAAAATGTGATGACATAAAAAACAATTGGTGGGGACCAACTAGGTTCACTTAAGGTTTGATTTAACTGGCTGAAAGGTCTATGTAGCATTTCATGCATATACTTTTTCTATTTTTAATTAGTTTGATGTTTTAGCTTGGGAATTCGCAGTATGTACTACTTAACATAACTGTGGCCCAGGCGTGATGTGCTGGATTGCACTGGGCAAAATGTTCACTGTGAAATCGGGCATCCACAGGGCAGCAAATAATATATCACATTTCCATAAGTATTCAAACCCTTTACTCAGTACTTTGTTGAAGCAACTTTGGCAGCGATTGGGTATGACGCTACAAGCTTGGCACATGTGTATTCGCGGATTTCTTCCATTATTCTCTGCATATACGCTAAAGCTCTGTCAGGTTGTATGGGGAGTGTTGCTGCACAGCTATCTTCAGGTCTTTCCAGAGCTGCTTGATCGGGTTCAAGTCTGGGCTTTGGCTGAGCCACTCAAGGACATTCAGAGACTTGTCCCGAAGCCACTCCAGCGTTGCCTTGGCTGTGTACTTAGGGTCATTGTCCTGTTGGAAGGTGAACCTTTGCAAGTCTGAAGTCCTGAGAACTATGGATCAGGTTTTCATCAAGGCTCTCTCTGTACTTTGCGCTGTTCATCTTTTTCTCGATCCTGACTAGTCTCCCAGTCCCTGCCACTGAAAAACTTCCCCACAGCATGATGCTGTCACCACCAAGCTTCACTGTAGGGATAGTGCCAGGTTTCCTCCAGATGTGATGCTTGGCATTCAGGCCAAAGAGTTCAATCTTGGTTTCATCAGATCAGAGAATCTTGTGTCTCATGTTCTGAGAGTATTTAGGTGCCTTTTGGCAAACTCCAATCAGGCTGTCATGTGGCTTTTACTGAGGAGTGGCTTCCGTCTGGCCACTCTACCATAAAGGAAGCCAGATTGGGGTTGTCAGCTCTAGAAAGAGTTTTGGTGGTTCCAAAATTCTTCCATTTAGGAATGATGGAGGCCACTATGTTCTTGGGGACCTTCAATGCTGCAGAAATGCTTTGGTACCCTTCCCCAGATCTGTGCCTCTATGGACAATTCCTTCAACCTCATGGCTTGGTTTTTGCTCTGACATGTACTGTCAACTGTGGGACCTTATATTAACAAGTGTTTGCCTTTCCGAATCATGTCTGATCAATTGAATTTACCACAGGTGGACTCCAATGAAGTTGTAGATACATCTCAAGTACGATCAATGGAAACAGGATGCACCTGAGCTCAATTTCGAGTCTCATAGAATAAGGTTTAAATACTTAAGTTAATTAAGGTATTCCTTTTTTTTCATACATTTGCAAAAATGTCTAAAAAACTGTTTTGCTTCATCATTTTGGTTTATTGTATGTATATTGATAAGGATTTTTTTCATTTAATCCATTTTAGAATCAAGCTGTATTGTAACAAAATGTGGAAAAAGCATCTGAATACCTTCCAAAGGCAATGTACAATACCTTGGGTTTACAGTTTTCAAATACTTACTCCTTATTCCTAGATCTTAACAAAATGCTTCGTGGTCTGGCTGATTGACTCATGAATGTATGTAGGGAAAGAGGAGGACTAGAGTTACAGCAGCAGAACGCCGCTCATGTTCAGGATGTCAATCATATTTACACCATGATTCATATGTAAGGGAGCATTCTGGGACTGAAGATGCTGACGGACACACACGCAAACACGCACGCACGCACGCATGCACGCACACACACACACACACACACACACACACACACACACGCACACGCAGCCTGTAAGTGAGTGAGTCATAGCATACTGGGGTATGAGGACGCTCTTGGCCAGTTTTCTCCTGCTATTGTTTGTTTGCAATTTCATGAATATTTCAAATGCCTGCTGAAAAAATGCATTCCCTCTACATTCTCTTCAGAGGAATTAGGACCTGTAGCTTTGACAAAGTTTTCGCTAGCCTTCAGTCTTGAAAACCAGGAACTGAATAATCTGAGTCAACTCTGGGTCTAAAATGAAGGGAACTAGAACACAGCGTGAAATGGCATGGAATGTATAAGGACATTTATTATTGAAAATGATGCTGGTGGTTTGATCCATTTTGATACATTTAGAACAATATAACGTTAATCTTGCCTGTGTATTATCCAATGCACTTGCTACACTTACATAAACAAATGTATCTCTGTAAATTGGCACTATGATTACCCATAATGAATAGGGCTTGAAACACCCTTGATGTTGTGCAGGAGCTCTTACACTAAGAGCTTCATATTGACTAAGATGAGTAAAATCAGATGCTGAATACATGTTTGTGCCATTCAGCAGAGCTGCTAAGCAATATTATTGTTCTCCACCTCAAAATGACATGTCTGGAGAACAGATTTAATCTACCAAAAAGGATAAACAAGTAAAAGGGGATTTCTTTCTCTATTCTCAGTTGCATTATCAACAACATTAAATGTCCATGGAAAACCTGACAGAAGACTAATTGTTTGTGATTACACACTTCCATTGTCTAATGTTCTTGTCTGTCTAGGCTTAATCAACTACATTTAGGACATTTCCTAGGCTGATACTCTGCACAAACAAACAACGCTTTTTACCCACAATGGTCTTCCTCTGGCAGTTGAAGATGTGTCACACCGTAAAACTTGTTAACATGAGGACAATCATTTATTTTGATTTAATGTTCATTTTGAAATGCACAGTTGCTCTCCTTTGTTTTTCTGTACGAATCGGACTAACAGCCCCTTTGAGGATTTTTGTTCTCCACTATATGCTGTCAGTCTTCTTTTTCATATAAGTTACATGTTAAAATATGTGAGGCTATTATGTATCGTCTACAATGTTTCATAGAAGTACATGTTTGATTATTGAAGATAACGATCCGAAACATTAGAACATTTTGTCCCTCCGTCAGAAGGAGGAAATGGCAAGGATAGACATGATACACGTCGCCTGCTACTGTCTTAATCATTCTTCATGAGCAATCAGAGCAATCTAGTCAGCTCAGCTCTGCTATGACTGGCAGATATAGATCACCTCGCAATTCTATTCCTGTAATACTGGGGGGGGGGAAAGCAGTGCCTTTGAACATACAAATTACAGTGGCATACATTTAGCAGAGACTTTTTGGAATAACATCAGTATATTTGGCTGGGATACAGTATGCCTGGTAGAATCTATAATTATACATGGTTTGTTTCTTTTCAGCAGAATTCTGCAGAGCCTTTACCAAAGTCCTCATTCACAAAACATGAAAGTAATGAGGGGTTTGATATTATGGGAAATGATATGTACACTCACCCAGAAGAGTTCGGTACTGACTAAATATGTTTAGCTTCCTGCTTATCTCAATTTGAGTCACTAGACTACTGCAATATTGGATTGTGGGGCAACAACATCAATACTGTATTGGTGATGTCAAGTTCTGTCTGTGCTTGTAAGAATCAGATGAATGATTCATATCATTGTCTTGAAATACAATGCCTGCATCTCCCCCTGGAGAAGTATATTAAACCTCCATTACTTCAGCTCAGATGGTGCTTTCAGTTACAAAGAGTTTCTATTAATTTACACCATGTAAACAATGTCTCCTGTCTTCAACATTTGGTCTATGTGTCGGTAGTGTTGAAGCAGCCACTTTTTTAAACCCAAAATATTACTACCCCCCCCCCCCAACCTATGTTGAGCATAGAGCCCCACTTCTTTCACCTTCCTAGTGGTTTATGATTGGACAAAGCCAAGCCTGACCATACAGCCACTGTTAAGACACACCAGCTGGCACATTTATGTCTTTCATTTTCCAGTGTGGCTTCGAGGGGTTCAGTGGATGAGTTCTACCGCTTGTGGGAAATCGATAGCAGCAGTTACCCTGCACAACAGCAATAAGCCAGGACTAATTTGGTCCTGGTGGGTCTAGGCTGGCTCCTCCATCATTGGAATCCACTCTAAACAGATGAAACCTCAAGCATGCCCCAATTTACCCAAAGTTGCCTAGCCGTGGAGTGGGGAGGGATAGGTTGGTTCCTTTTATCTAGTACTGCCAAGACATTTACATATTGATTAGATGGAGCAAGCAACATTGGAGATTGCTACTTGGCTCTAAGCGCCCCTTATTTCTTTTTGAATGCTTCCACCCATACATCAGTTTTCTCCACTGCTGTTACGCACAAGCCATAAAGAATAGACATGGAATATGTCTGAGAAACACACACAGAAACAACAACGGTTCATTTGATGATTTACATGTGTAATCGGAGGAAATATGGGTAGCTGGTGGTGGTATTCCAAATGCAAATAATTGTATAGTCATAAACACCATGCATGTTAAAACGCATTTTAATATTTCCTTGGGGATATTCTTATCTGCCTATCCTGAACTAGGAATGAAAGTGGGCAGAACTCCTTTGTTACAAGAGGGAAGGAAGTGTGTAGACATGAAATCCTTCAATGCCGGATGAAAGCCTTTTCCCTAAGGAGCTTCCTGAGGCTGGCTCCTTCTAGCTCCATAGCTTCGTCATCCACATTCTTCATCTAACTCCTGTTTACATGGAATCAGATGTGGGGATTTTTTTTTTAAAGATTTGACTGTTACTCCCCTCTAGTCTTCCATTATACAATTATACAATGTGCTCCCAGTTTTCTATCGTGCTTATTGCTCTCAGAGCTGTGTGAGCCTGCTGATGAAATATTTTGTTATAGAAAGTGTCACTGAAAGTGTTACTTAGTGCAACATCACTATCATTCATAGTTCATCACAAACTTAGTGTGTATTTGTCCTACCCCCCCTAAAAAATGTCATTTTTGCAAGACAGTTTGCCTCTCAGTCGACTTAAATGCCCAAAGCTGTACAAAAATAACCAGAACTGTGGTATTTCCATTGAAATTATATTAGTTTTAAAACAGACCAGCCATTGTTTCTGTGAGGTATCCTGTAGTATAATGCTGTTATACCAGATGTGTTCAAATAACAATGGGGAAAATGATAATATAGCACTTTGTTTCATACGAGTTGAAGTAATTGTTTTCAAGTGAAAACCAGTTGCTAGGATTATAAAACTTGTATAAACAATAGATGTAAAATGAGAAATCCAGAGAATTTGTCCAGAGTAATAGCTGTGAGAAAAGTCTCAGATTAAAGTTTAAACAATATGTAATGCTTTTAAATCAAAGCTGCAACAATTTGTCAGTGAAATACATTGCTAACAGCATAGCATTTGCAGTACAGAGCATTGCCATTAAAATGTTCGTTTTGCATATTTTTTGCATGAGTTCATAATTGCGAACTCTTTGTCAACAAAACCTGCTTAGTCCAATTTATCAAATTACTTTCATCTTTGAAAATCGGTATTTAGCCAGTGATTTGTTACAAACCACACGCTTCATGATTCAAGTGGTAATTATTCTCATTATTTAACCTCATTGATAGACATGACATTGCCAGCATTAATATTTGAGTTCAATTTCCAAAAAGACAAGGCTTGTAGCTTTCAAATGATATGTCACTTTCTATTTTCTGATGATTCTTTAAAAAAATGTTGGGGGGGTTACCACTCTGGAGCAGTGGGAATGCATTCTCCGGAGTGATGAATCACATTTCACCATCTGACAGTCCGACCGACTAATCTGTGTTTGGCGGACTCCTGGAGAACGTTTACTGCCCAAATGCATAGTGCCAACTGTAAAGTTTGGTGGCGGAGGAATAATGGTCTGGGGCTGTTTTTCATGGTTCAGGCTAGGCCCCTTAGTTCCAGTGGAGGGAAATCTTAACTCTATATCATGACATTCTAGACGATTCTGTGCTTCCAACTTTGTGGGAACAGATTTGTTAAGGCCCTTTCCTGTTTCAGCATGACAATGCCCGTGCGCACAAAGCGAGGTCCATACAGAAATGGTTTGCCGAACATATTGGTGCAGCTGTCTTCCGGGTTAAATTAAGAACAACGGTTTGGCGGGTCATGTTTCGGAGGATGCATGTCTTGACCTTTGCCTCTCCCGAGCCTGGTAGTGAGTTGCAGTGATGAGACAAGATCGAAATTGATGAGAAAAAGTGGGGTAAAAACATTATTATAAATTGGTTTGTCGAGATTGGCGCCAAAGAACTTGACTGGCCTGCACAGAACCCTGACTTCAACCCCACAGAACACCTTTGGGATGAATTGGAACGCCGACTGCGAACTAGGCCTAATCGCACAACATCAGTGCCCAACCTCACTAATGTTCTTGCGGCTGAATGGAAGCAATTGCCCGCAGCAATGTTCCAACATCTAGTGAAAAACCTTTCCAGAAGAGTGGAGGCTGTTATAGTAGCAAAGTGTGGACCAACTCCAAATGAATGCCCATGCTTTTGGAATGAGATGAGCAGGTGTCCACATGAGCAGGTGTCCACATACCTTTGGTAATGTAATGTAGTCCGCAAAGGTTGCAGGTCTGTGGAGATCTTCACAACTGCTGCAATAATCTGCACAGAATCTCGAATATAATTGAGCACTTGCACCATGTACTTTTAACGTAATCTCAACTGCAATCCAGGTCATTTGGTTCTGCTACTACCAGAAGCACAGTAATAACACACTACATTTTATAAATACAAAATATCTGACATTGTTTTTTTGTTGTTGCTTTTTTTGCGCTTTTAAATGGTTGAAGCGCAGTGATAAGACATTCCGATGACAACTAAACCAAAAATCGGACATTGTTTTTGCAGTGGAATTTGGTTGTGCTTTTAGATGGTTGAAAGCATAGTGATAACACATTGGGAATTCATCAAACTTCTGGCTGTCTTTTTGAATGGGTGAATAAAGGTTCAAATCTCATGGATCAACGGCTCAACAAAATATTACCCAAATGTCTACGTTGAAATGACGTGGTATTCCCAGTGGGCCATTACTCCTGGTGTTCAGGCATTATCTTATTGTTGATGAGTAGGTGAACAGTGCCGAGATGTATTCATCATAAGCAGTAGATAGTGGAGTTGTCCAGACCAGTGTGGGTTAGCTACGGCTCTGACTACCAGATCCTACTAATAGGATCTGAGACCTGGAATGCCTGGCTTCTCTATGGCTCTGAGTCACGACAGCGACAGAAGGATGAAACCCAAGGCGTATCAACCCCCTGTGTTCAAAAGCCACAAAACCTCCTGAGCTCTCTGACAGTGCTTATAACCTTTAAACCAAACACGGAGTTCAGGAAATAACTTAATAGGCTTTTAGAGGCTTTGGATGGTTATTTTGACAGTGATAACTCCCTTTCACTGTCAGTGCCCACCGAAGAAAAAAAAGAATAGCACATATTTTATTCATAAATATGACATTTCTGTTCTCCTGACAGAACACAGAAGACTTGCAAACATACAATCCTGTCTGCCTAAGATATGGAAATATGACACATTGTAATATATTATCAAGATACAGCTGGGAGAACCGGAGGGTGTGGAGTTTACAACAGCTATGAAATGTAGTGGATAAAATAGTGGCAACAAAGCTTATATCACAGCTATTGAGAGCAATACATTTGAAACCATTGATTTACTGCACATCTTTCACAGGAAGAGGCACATTTAAAGAATGAAGGAGGAAGAATGACGGTCACAATTTAAACAAAATGTCTTCTGCGTCCATGATTCACTTAGTGAATGAGGGAATCTTCAAAATAATTACAGCTTTAAGATTTATATCTATAATATATTTTCTTAGTGGTTGCAACCAAGGTTTAGTTTTGCAACCAAGATGCAATCTGATTTACAGTATATGGAAAGAGGATATCTGAGGAAGAAAGGTGAAGTTGAAGACCTATTGGCAGTGATGGAAAAAGTACCCAATTGTCACACTTGAGTAAAAGTAAAGATACCTTAACAGAAAATGTCTCAAGTAAAAGTGAAAGTCACCCTGTAAAATACTACTTGAGTAAAAGTCTAAAAGTATTTGGTTTAAAATATACTTATTAAGTATCACAAGTAAATGTAACTGCAAAAATATAGTTAAATATCAAAAGTAAAAGTATAAATCATTTCAAATTCCTTATATTAAGCAAACCAAACAACACAATATTCTTGTTTTTTAAAATGTATCTACAGATAGCCAATGGCACACTCTAACACTAATTTACAAATTAAGCATTTGTGTTTAGTGAGTCTGCCAGATCAGAGGCAGTAGGGATGACCAGGGATATTCTCTTGATAAGTTTGTGAATTGGACCATTTTCCTGTCCTGCTAATCATTCAAAATGTAATGGAAAATGTACGGATTAAAAAGTGCATTATTTTCTTTCGGAATGGAGGGAAGTAAAAGTAAAAGTAGTCAAAAATATAAATAGTAAAGTACAGATACCCCAAAAACTACTTAAGTAAAAATACTTTAAAGTACTACTTAAGTACTTGTACACCCCTGCCTATTGGATGAAAGGCACAGTCTCCCACATAAATAAAACTATGAATAAATAAATGACCATGAAATTCTATTTTAGGTGTTTGCCCGTCCATGAAGACTTCCCGTTTTCTTGGTCACTAAAGATACCCAATGAGCTGGAACAATATTTCCTGACAACAACATGCTGCTTGAATGTTGCTCTGAACTACACTCACTGCTGGAAGAATAGTCTTATTTGGACCACGCTGAGGCGTCTGGATAATGCAGGACACTTCTTGAGATCGACTGCTAGGCTGTTAATGTTTTGTTGCCATGGATCATTTGAAAAATAGCCCTCTGAGACTGAGGCAATCATGGATAGGCTCAATGTTTGAGATGTCTCTCGTCTTAATTAATTTGCCCTGTGGAAAGAGAGTGTCTACTGTCTAAATGTTTTCTGAGAACATCAGGAGGTAAAGCCAATTTGTTACCTCTAGAGCAATTCAAATGTTTGATTGAGGAGCTTTTTACTGAAGAATGCGTTTGTTTGTTTTCTATGATTGTGTTTTGTTTCTCGGTTTTTCTTAATGTTTAAATTTTTTTTATTTTTGTAATTACAAGGCTCATCTGTAAAAGACACCTTGGAACTTAGCATGACTTCCTGGCAAAATAAAGGTTAAATGAGAATACATACAAAATAAAAGGCAAATACTGAATACTGAAACTGAGGAGAGAAACTAAAGTGGTATTGAGATTTTATGCAAATGTATCAAACACTTGTGAGGAGACAGGGGGTTTATGGGGTGGAGATCAGAAATATCAGAGTCTGTAACTTGAACGTTTTAGACCATAACCCTGGTTACAGGTTTAACATTAACTCAGGATAAAGACATGGCAGTGAAAACTAATGATCAGTAGTCTTACCAAATGTCAATTGTGTCCTAGGTCTATAGTCTTAATCTGGGTTCATGAAACCAGTCCTTCATGTTTATTATGTTCCCTGGTTCCATATGGATGTTGACCAACATCATCGTAGATAATGAAGTGAAACGTGGGGAGAGATGTCTTTCAGAGGTCAGGGGTACAGAGTCCATGCTGCCTCTGACATTCAAAGGGCAGCAGCATCCTGCCATGATGCTTAAAATGACTGCAGATCAAGGGGGCTTTGAAACAGTAGGGTTACCAAGGTGGACAGATTTACAAAGGAGACATCTGAAAACGGTTCAACATTTGCAAACTAAAATGGCAGCATATGGAAGCCAAGACCTTTTCTACTCTAATAGTATGCCTCATGGAATGATAAATGACCACTGCAAAGAGACTCTTTCTGAACATCGTGAGCATTTGGGCTAGATAAGATGTTGCGTTGCCGTGTTCACATCGTTCAACTGAAACCCTCTGACTTTTGGAAACCCTGTGGCACATACTGGCATTGTACATCTTTTGTGGATTTCAAGGTGAATCTTTTCTGTACTGCTGGCTCCATGGACAACTAGGTTATTATAGTCGCTGTTTGTGCTATTGAATGACTCTTAATGGATTCTTTGTCATCATCCCTGGATAAGAGGAATGATGTCAATAATGATATTCGAGAGAGATATCGGAGAGATGTGTCTCTCCATTATCCAATGAAACAGCCAGAGTTCAGCCCTTGAGCGTCAGGTCAGACAATTATCGATACTCGACTTGAACAGATTCAGTAACGCAGTTTACGCTTTGATTTTCTACGAGACTGATGCTCATTACCAACTACCTTCATGGTACTCACTGAAGGTCCTAATCAGTCTATGCAATCAAATAATCAGACATAAGGAGGAAAGACTTCAGGTGATTTCCTGGGGTTCGGGAATTACTCAACAAGAGCATTTGCATCAAAATTAGTCTCAGAGGCTTGTGGTTATTTTTTACCTGCATATGAATGACATCAATTGCCCTTTGGTAGTCTGTCATTCAGCTTAAAGATGTTAGAGGAAGAACATTTTTTATTTTATCCTCTTCTACCTGCTTCTTCCACAATTGATTCGAGTTCATTGAGCCACAAAAGCAGAGGTGCCTATTGACTCCAAGGTTCCCACAGATCAATTAAACCAATCAACAAAAGAGAAACTTATTAAGTTAAGATGCAAATAAACAACAAGCAATAGCAACCGTCAATAAATGACTGATACCTTGCCAGATCCGAGTCTCTTATCTTTCAGATCCATTCTACACAGGGGTGTAACAATGTTGTGGCTGAAACAGGACATTGAAATAAGTATAGATAATTATTGTAATGTCACGTTCTGACCTTAGTTCTTTTGTTATGTCTTTGTTTTAGTATGGTCAGAGCGTGAGTTGGGTGGGTTGTCTATGTTCGTTTTTCTAGGTTGTGTTTTGTGTTCGGCCTGGTATGGTTCTCAATCAGAGGCAGGTGTCGTAAGTTGTCTCTGATTGAGAATCATACTTAGGTAGCCTTTTCCCACCTGTGTTTCGTGGGTGATTGTTTCCTGTTTTTGTTTTTTTGTGTCACCATTCAGGACTGTTTCGGTTTTCATTTCCATTCACTTTGTTATTTTTGTATTGAGTCAGGTTCAGTTATTATTAAAGTATCATGGACACTTACCACGCTGCGTATTGGTCCGATCCTTGCTACTCCTCCTCAGAAGAGGAAGAGGAAAGCCGTTACATGTAACAGCAGCATGATACTGAGCTAGAGTATAATAGAACACTCTTAAAGTGTCAGCATGCTTCGGTTCGGCTTGCGTCTAGCCAAGAACTGAACGTGTGTGCTCTCATACTTCCTTAGAAGGACTACTTTAGCTTGTTTGCTCATCTTGAGATGCTGTAGTCAGTATACACTTCCTCAAAATAGTCAGAATTCATATAAAATAACGAAAGAAATCTGTCATTAGTTTTAACGTTTTGGCAGAGGAGCTCTTAGTCGTGCAATTTTGCATCTAACCAAGATGTTTTGTGCAGTATTTCTCAAATGTCAAATGTTGCATGAAAACGATTGAATGACAAGAATTCCTACTGTTGACCAATCACCGACGAAGGGGCGTACACCTACCAAATTCAGCCAACTTGACACAACTGTGGGACGCATTGGAGACAACATGGGCCAGCATCCATGTGGCACGCTTTCGACACCTTATAGAGTACATACCCAGACGAATCGAGGCTGTTCTGAGGGCAAAAGGGGGTGCAACTCAAATAGTAGGAAGGCGTTCATCATTTTTTGTATGCTCAGATCCAAATGGTTTCGGATGGGAGGCAGGCAGACGCCTTTATTCTCTGGTCCTCAGGGCAAACCTAAAAAAATGAATAACGATCATACTTTCAGCTTAGAAAGGAAAAAGGCTCACCATGAAAATCGTGTAGTTCCTCCCACGACACACTTTAGTGATTGGATTCATCAAGCCAAGGGGATGTTTACCTTTCATTTTATACCTCAAATCACTCCCCTTTGTCTCCTTAAATCTGCACTAAGATCAGAGAGAGGATAGACCTGTAATACGTCGCTCTGGATAAGAACGTTTGATAAATCACTACAATGTCAATGTAAATGTAGTTAAAAGACCAGATTATAAAAAACGCCATGGATGGAAAGCTCAGTGGAATGGGGATTTTGTTGTTGACTCAGGGGCAAACACAGTCATCCACCACTTAAAGAGTGAATTGGATTATTGCCCTTAAACCCCTTCCTTTGAAACGAAGAGACTGTCTGCTGACATGTGAACCATTTATGTACCTTTGGATATATGGAAAATGTAATGGCTCTGGATGAATTGACTGTGCCTTAATTTCATCTCTTGAATTTCCATGTGATCTTTGACTGCAGTAATTGAGGTTGCAAATCTCGAGGTTGCACAACCGCTTCCTAAGTCCATGAGGTCATAGCGATTCACAATTATAGCACTGAAACTATGAATCAATATGTTTCAAAAGACATTTGAGTACATTTTGACAGTTCCATAGCACATTGTTAATGCCATAACCTACCCATATCCTAGTTAGGTAATGGTATGAAATTGTGCCCAGGGAACATACTGTACACAGTATGTCTGCTAGCAGAGACAGAGTGGCTGTTTTCACATTCCTCGCCAGCAGCGCAGGGAGAATGACAAGGCAGGAGTGCTGCCACTACAGTGCAGCAATCAGGAGTCTTCTGGCTGATTGGAGGTTGGAGGGAGACAAGAGGGACTTTGGAGGGCGGGAGGGAAAGAACCCAGCTCCTCTCCTTTCTGAAATGCTCTCTCTCTCTCTCTCTCTCTCTCTCTCTCTCTCTCTCTCTCTCTCTCTCTCTCTTTGAGAAGCCATGTAATTACATAGCCGTGGCCTGACACTACTTATTGCACTGTTTGTAACTGCTGCCAATTACCATGGAAATGGTTTTACAAAAAAGGAAAAGTTGTAGCAGGTGTTCCAAGAAAAAATAGTTTGTCAACTTTCTTTCTGCGGGGTGAAATACCTTGTTGGTTAATAAAAAGTTGGGCAATGATGCCTCACTTTCCTATGGTTACATCCCCACCATGTGCATTCTGCGCTCACTGTCAGGATTGTAGTGTCCGTCAGAAACAGCCTGTCCTTTGAGACATGGAATTCAGTTGTCATTTAGCTGAGAGACAGTTGATGGGTCATCCAAGTGCTTAGGGAGCACAGTAGGTAAGGGTAGTTGTGTGAAAGTAAATGTGATGTCCGTAGTTCGCGTGGGTTTTCAGTTGGAGTCAAAGGAAGCAACTGAGTTTACCTAGGGGCATCATGCATCCATTATTTTAGAGGGCACAAAGTACATTTAGCATTATTCAAACACCTGAAACAGTTTTGTCCTGCAATCTAGATTCATAATCATCATGCCTAATTTTATGTTTAAAATACAGTACGTATATTTTTCTGCATAGGTAATCTAAGCATACCGCTTTGGCTGTTCAATTGTAATTTTAATGAGGTTGTCATTCTGACTGTTTTAAATCACACATCTCAATATACTGCACATGCCATCAGGGGTCTTTTCGCAGTCCCCAAATCCAGAACAAATTCAAGAAAGTGTACAGTATTATATAGAGCCGTTCCATCTCACATTGCTCCAATGAATAGCAAACCTAGTTTTTCAAAAAACAGATTTAGCAACACCTCACAACACCTCTCCCCTATTTGACCTAGATAGTTTGTGTGTACAGTGCCTTGCGGAAGTATTCGGCCCCCTTGAACTTTGCGACCTTTTGCCACATTTCAGGCTTCAAAGATAAAGATATAAAACTGTATTTTTTGTGAAGAATCAACAACAAGTGGGACACAATCATGAAGTGGAACGACATTTATTGGATATTTCAAACTTTTTTAACAAATCAAAAACTGAAAAATTGGGCGTGCAAAATTATTCAGCCCCTTTCAGTGAGGATCTTTGAATGATCCAATGTTGACCTAAATGACTAATGATGATAAATACAATCCACCTGTGTGTAATCAAGTCTCCGTATAAATGCACCTGCACTGTGATAGTCTCAGAGGTCCGTTAAAAGCACAGAGAGCATCATGAAGAACAAGGAACACACCAGGCAGGTCCGAGATACTGTTGTGAAGCAGTTTAAAGCCGGATTCGGATACAAAAAGATTTCCCAAGCTTTAAACATCCCAAGGAGCACTGTGCAAGCGATAATATTGAAATGGAAGGAGTATCAGACCACTGCAAATCTACCGAGACCTGGCCATCCCTCTAAACTTTCAGCTCATACAAGGAGAAGACTGATCAGAGATGCAGCCAAGAGGCCCATGATCACTCTGGATGAACTGCAGAGATCTACAGCTGAGGTGGGAGACTCTGTCCATAGGACAACAATCAGTCGTATATTGCACAAATCTGGCCTTTATGGAAGAGTGGCAAGAAGAAAGCCATTTCTTAAAGATATCCATAAAAAGTGTTGTTTAAAGTTTGCCACAAGCCACCTGGGAGACACACCAAACATGTGGAAGAAGGTGCTCTGGTCAGATGAAACCAAAATTGAACTTTTTGGCAACAATGCAAAAAGTTATGTTTGGCGTAAAAGCAACACAGCTCATCACCCTGAACACACCATCCCCACTGTCAAACATGGTGGTGACAGCATCATGGTTTGGGCCTGCTTTTCTTCAGCGGGGACAGGGAAGATGGTTAAAATGGATGGGAAGATGGATGGAGCGAAATACAGCACCATTCTGGAAGAAAACCTGATGGAGTCTTCAAAAGACCTAAGACTGGGATAGAGATTTGTCTTCCAACAAGACAATGATCCAAAACATAAAGCAAAATCTACAATGGAATGGTTCAAAAATAAACATATCCAGGTGTTAGAATGGCCAAGTCAAAGTCCAGACCTGAATCCAATCGAGAATCTGTGGAAAGAACTGAAAACTGCTGTTCACAAATGCTCTCCATCCAACCTCACTGAGCTCGAGCTGTTTTGCAAGGAGGAATGGGAAAAAATTTCAGTCTCTCGATTTGCAAAACTGAAAGAAACCTACCCCAAGCGACTTACAGCTGTAATCGCAGCAAAAGGTGGCGCTACAAAGTATTAACTTAAGGGGGTTGAATAATTTTGCACGCCCAATTTTTCAGTTTTTGATTTGTTAAAAAAGTTTGAAATATCCAATAAATGTCGTTCCACTTCATGATTGTGTCCCACTTGTTGTTGATTCTTCACAAAAAAATACAGTTTTATATCTTTATGTTTGAAGCCTGAAATGTGGCAAAAGGTCGCAAAGTTCAAGGGGGCCGAATACTTTCGCAAGGCACTGTATGTATTGTTATTGACATGTAGGCTACGTGTGCCTTAAAAAAAACCAATTATGTAGTTCTGTGCTTGAGCTTTTCTTGTCTATTAATGTTCTGTATTATGTCATGTTTCATGTTTTGTGTGGACCCCAGGAAGAGTAGCTGCTGCTTTTGCAACAGCTAATGGGGATCCTAATAAAATATCAAAATACTGAAATGTCTGGGATACAACATCCAAATTATTACATGGTACATGTGATTTGTGGTTATGTTTTTAAATCAATGAAATATGCTTCTCTGCATGTATACTAATATCTGGATACAAGATTGAAAGGAATATGAGTCTTATTCAGTATATTTAGTTATTACTTGCTTTTCTAAAGTTTATCAACCATGCCAGCAGGCATGCCAGCTAAGATGGGTAGACAAGCTACTCAAACTTGATTGATAGCCCAAAATGGCTTGGTAGCTAGGTTGGGAGATTGGGAACCTATCTTGATGGCTAGCTAAAGCCAACTTCATAAAATGTCTAGGTGGCTAGAATTACAGAGTAACAACAAAACATTTTGTTTCATTTATTCACCAAGAAGGAATCAACAGGCTACATAGCTTGAACAAATTCATTTACAAACATACCTCCTGCGAGTCCTGCCAATCACCGGCAGCTAAAAATCAAATAAAATGTTGTGTGTCACGCTGTACTCCCTCTACTTCTCCACTGATTATACTGTCTGCATGCAGTAGATTAGGGTTACTGAAGTACTATTTGAGAAGGTCCTGTCACACAAGTCTTCTAGGTGGCAAAGGTCCGGATGGATATTGTCATTTATCGGAGTAGTAACAAACCCCCACCTCGCAACCCATGCGACCTCAAACTGAGACAGAATGTTGCATTTTTAAACACATTTCCCGCAATTCTACACATTTTGCACAGGGGAAAGATTTCTGTTGTTGTTGCTGTTTTAAAGCTGCAATATGTTGGTGATCTGTCATTTTCATTGAGATCAAGTCTAAGAAGCAGTAGCTCTGTTGTATGTGTGCTTTTTCTATGCTTCTCGTTCTTAAGTTTAGTTTTTTGCGTCTTCTACTTTTGTTTTTGTACACCAGCTTCGAACACCTGAAAATACAATATTTTGGGTTATGGAAAATATATTTCAACTGAAATTAGGCGAACTATTTGAATTTCTGCAACCAGGAAATGGCAGAGTGACATCTACATACTGCATCTTTCAAGGTAATTTCCTGCAATGCTACACATTTTTCCATATCTTATGTGTTTATATGATACCAGAGCTCGAAGCCCGACCCATTCCGGGTCCAAATCGGGACCGGTTCTGCCAGTTGAGTATGGGGGCACACTACATTATCTAGCGTCCTGTCTAGCATATCTTGGATCCTTGTCTAGCATATCTTTGCTCCTTGGAAGGAACCACATACTAGGGAGAATAGGGGGTGGTCCAGTCAATACCACTGACAGATCTTTTTTATAAATAATGATGATAAAACGTGGGCATAAAAATGAATACAAAATTATAATAAATCAAAGCAATCTGAGGCAGCACGTGCCCTTGACGCCTCTGGGTGAATTAAAGGCCTTGATGACTTGCAGAGAGTGTTAGCTAAAGATGAAGCGATACCAGGTGTGACTGACGCATTGGTAGCGTTCCCAAACATATTACAATAGGAGGTTAACAGGGTTATTGATTCCGTTCTAATAGCCTAAACTAACCCGACTTGAGTAATTTTGACTATTACTATTACACAAAATATTCTCTTAGCCTCTTGTAACGTTTCCACATGCACACTTATTTTGACTCATGCCTCAGTCTTAACTTGAGGTCTTACAGTCATTTCATACACACGTTAAAGGTGAGTGGAGAAAAGGAATACGTTACAGAAACACTTTTCCTGTCTAGCACGAGCAGTGCACCCCAACCCTCCTGTGGTTCTCTGCCATGTAGATGGGTTCCCCTGGAGTCTCTTCCCACTGTTCAGGGCTCTCCTCTCTTAGCTGGTCTCTGTCTGACTCTGTAGAGGTCTCCTCCAGTCCTCCTAACTAACGCTGTTCCTCCCACACTGCTACACTAATGAGGACGCTCCATCAGACAGGTTGCAAACTGTGACATAATCTACATCCCAATTGTAGTGCTGCCTGGATGAGATTGGATCAAAACGTAATGGCTCTGTGTGGTCTAGTGCGATTACCTAGGAGTGGAATGAGGAGACGATAGGGAAACAGCTCGGAGAACTGAGCACCCGACAGCTCCAAACCGGTACAGCCTGCCCACACAGTGCTCCAGACTATCATTATCAGCCTAATGAGGTGATAAAAAAAAACACATAGCAAGCAGTGAAAATTCGCACATTCATCGATTCCTTTAAAAAAATGTGAATTTCAACTTCCAATTAAAAACTGTAAAGCCCATTGTGCTTTCTGAAAAGTGATGTAAAATTAAGGAAGCTCTGTGCGGTTGTTATGATTTGTCCTGTAGGATTTTAATAACCTCTTAACACCCAGGCAAAATAATATATTTGTGCTTTTATTCTTTTTTTCAGCACTAGCATGCAAGGGTGTCAGTATGAGCAGTAAGATATCAAAACCAAATAGTTACATATTACATCTAACAGTGTCTAGTTGTTAATAGCTTGGGAAAACATCTTAGATGGATGATACAAGAAAAGGTTGCTTCTGTGCTCCTACGCTCAATATTTATACATATGTAATGTATACATTATTCAAGCTTGAGAACTATAAAGGGCCTGTGCAAATGTTGAATTTGCATAAGATGAATTGCACAGGTGTACACTCTTAGTAAAAAATGTGATATCTAGAACCTAATAGGGTTCTTCAGCCGTCCCTATAGGACAGGGCTATAATCATCTATATTCTTACAGGGGCCAGATGTGAAAAAAAGGTTCATTATAGGGGGGCGGACATTTTCCACATGCAATTATTCTTCAGAAGCGCAACACAAAAACGTTCGCTCACCATTTTTTTCCTAAACATTTTATTTGGGTAATTTTACAATTATCTGAAACGAAGCATCTCAATAAATAACACAAATAAATGTCACATTAGATAATACTAAATTCCAGTCTGAAGGAAGTAGGCTTTGAATTATGTATTTTTGAATGTAACACTCCCTTCTAACTAGTCCTTCTGAGCCTCAGAGTGTAAAACAGAATGCACATACATGTTCCTGAGAGTCACAGCTTTCAGGAATGGGGTCAAACACTAGAGCCAAATTCATATGAAGAAAAAATGATCATCATGCCACATAGGTGATAGAAACTGTGTAAAAATTCTAGAAACAACACTATAGACAACCACAATAGTGCTTGTCATTTTTGCACTGAACGCCCGATTTTTGAGAAGGTGTTTTGTGCAGATCTTTTATTTATGTTCAGAATTTATCAAAGTGCAATTTAAACAAATAAATGGGCCGGATCAGACCAGCGGGCCGCCAGTTGAATAGCCCTGCTATAGGAGAACCCTTTGAAGAACCAGTGGTGTAAAGCACTTAAGTAAAAATACTTTAAAGTACTACTTAAGTATATATATTTTTTTATATCTGTACTTTACTTTACTATTTATATTTTGACTACTTTTACTTCACTACATTGCTTAAGAAAATATTGTACTTTTTACTCCAGATATTTTCCTTGACACCCAAAAGTACTCATTGCATTTTGAATGCTTAGCAGGACAGGAAAACAGTGAAATTCACGCACATATCAAGCAAATATCCCTGGTCATCACTACTGCCTCTGATCTGGCGGACTCACTAAACACACATGCGTTGTTTGTAAATGATGTCTGAGTGTTTCTGGCTTCCGTAGATAAATACAAATGTAAAAGAATTGTGCCATCTGGTTTGCTTAATTAAAGGAATTTGAAATACTTTTAGACTTTTACTCAAGTAGAATTTTACTGGGTGATTTTTACTTGAGTCATTTTCTAGTAAGGTATCTTTACTTTAACTCAAGTATGACAGTTTGGTATTTCTTCCACCACTGTGAAGAACCCTTTTTGGTTCCAGGTAGAATCCTTTTGGTTCTAGAGAAAACCCTTTTGGGTTCTATGTAAAACCCTTTCCACAGAGGGTTCTACGTGGAACCCAGAAGGGTTTTCCAATGAGGACAGCTGAAGAACACTTTCAGAACCCTTTTTTCTACGAGTGTATCTATGAACCAAATGTATGCATGTGCTGGTCCTATCATTAGTCTTAAATCAGGGGTGGGTAACTTCAATGGGGGAGAACCTTTCATATTTTTAGACTTTATTCCATGCAATTTTACACATTTTGCCATTGGATGTTGCTATTTTAAAGCAAGTTTGCTGCAATTCTATACATTTTACCATAGGCTGAAGAGAAATGTTTGCAGTTTTTAATATGATACTGTATCTGAGTGAGACTGACTTTACAAAATCAATAGCGGCCCCCAGGCTCTAATTCAACCTTGATTACTACAAGTTTATATACAGTAGCTGGCCACTAGACTAACTTAACAATCTAAAAAATGTTTGCTGACATGGGCTACTTGAGTGACTTTCAGAACAAAATAAAAACTGCTGATGCAAAAGCAAATTTCAAAATTGCACCTTGTGTATTCTACTATTCTAATTCACAACAGTAAGTTGAGGCCCATCATTGTCTTAAATAATTCATATAGACAAGAGATCCTATGCAGCAAAAGATGAAACAAGCTCTGAACCTCTTTCTCCAGCTATGTATTCAATACACCCCCCAACAGTTTGATGAGATTTGGCAGTATGTCAATTGGCAAGGCACCACAATGCATTTCTTTTATTTCAGCATGTCACAGAGTACCAGCAGGACAGTCGAGCTCAGGGAACAAAATTATTAGCATAACAGAAAAACTAAATAATATCCTGGGTGACATGAATTATAGGAGTCACAGGAATCATAACATAGAAATTATCTGCAGCTACCCTGAGAGAGAGCTAATTTAGCTATTGGCTACACCACCAAAGTCAGTTTCACAACACAGCTAAATATCAGCCATATCATTCTCATTGATAAAATGGCACACAGCATTTGTTTTTAGGCAAATGTTATTGAATGTGAATGACTTGAGTGGTCAATCATTTCAATTAAATGTTTGACTCTGTTTTAAGTGAAAAGTTAAAGCTGAGATAATGGATGCACAACAATTGAAAAAAAATAACATTACCGACACACTGTGTGTTTGCCTCACCTGGAGCACCTACAGTACCAGTCAAAAGTTTGGACATACCTACTCTTTCAAGGGATTTTCTTAATTTTTTACTATTTTCTACATTGTAGAATAATAGTAATGACGTCAAAGCTATGAAAGAACACATATGGAATCATGTAGTAACCAAAAATGTAGAAAATAGTAAAAACTAAGAAAAACCCTGGAATGAGTTGGTATGTCTAAGCGTTTGACTGGTACTGTACGTGAGAATGATGTTCATTGACTACAGCTCAACATTCAACACCGTAAATATACAGGTTAAAAAAAACAAATTATCCTATGCATCAGCATTTGACAATAAACAAATTCATGGTACTAGCGCCGTTGCTAACTACTAGCGCCGTTGCTAACTACTAGCGCCATTGCTAACTACTAGCGCCGTTGCTAACTAGCAATGCTTGTCCCATGTTTGCAAAGAGTTATTGGATATTAGAAGGCCGTTGTCTTAACCTTTGTCGGCTTTCACCTAGGCTTGGTGCCCCCCTCATTAAGTAACTCAAGTTGACGGCCGTCCGGGGTACTGCAGGCTGTCATTATTAACTCAATTATCCTGATAACTTCTTCTGTGTGCGATTTAAAAATAATATGTTTAAGAACATACATCTGGTGATAATTTCTTTATTTAACTAGGGAAGTCAGTTAAGAACAAATTATTATTTACAATGAGCCTACCCCGGCCAAACCCTAACCCCAGCGATGCTTGGTCAATTGTACGCTTCAAATGTTTTTGTTTTATTTACACAAAGTTTCACCCCAAAGATTGCAATTTTTCCATTTACTATAATGGGGGGATCCTGTTTTCTGCTAACAAGGCCTGCTGCACCACAGTCGGCTTTGAACTTCCGTGGTTTCAATGAGGGTGGGCAGTCATTCTCCCCTGGTATGAAAACCTCCCTCTGCAACTGGATCCGGGACTTCCTGACAGGTAAACCCCAGGTGGTGAGGGCAGGCAACAACACTTCTGCCACGCTGACCTTCAACACAGGGCTCCTCAGGGGTGTGTGCACTGCCTCATCCTTTACTTCCTTTACATCCACGACTGCGTGGCCACGCACGACTCCAACACCATCATTAAGTTTGCAGACGACACGACGAGACAAGCTACAGGGAGGAGGGAAGAGCCCTGGCATAGTGGTGGCAGGAAAACAGCCTCTCCCTCGACGTCAGCAAATCGAGGAGCTGATCGTGGAACACGGGGGAGCACGCCCCTATTGAGCACGCCCCTATTGTCATCGACGGGACTGCAGTGGAGATTGTCAAAAGCTTCATGTTCGTCAGCGTGCACATCACAGATGACCTGATATGGTCCAATGACACCCCCACTGGGACAACTACTACCACCAGGCCATCAGTTTACTGAACAGCTTACCGTAGCAGCATCCCTGCACAGACCTGCACCTTAGAAACTATTTGCACATCAGACAATACTGTGTCTGCACCTTAGAGATTATTTGCACTGATTACCCACACATCCAACCCTTAACACACACACACACACACACACACACACACACACACACACACACACACACACACACACACACACACACACACACACACACACACACACACACACACACACACACACACACACACACACACACACACACAGTTCTGTTATATACTATTTAATCCTTTGGGTGAAGAAGTATATTTGTAAATACAGTCCAGTATTACTATACTGTCTTTACACAACATTACATGTACACTACCGTTCAAAAGTTTGGGGTCACTTAAAAGTGTCCTTGTTTTTGAAAGAAAGCACATTTTTTGTCCATTAAAATAACGTCAAATTGATCAGAAATACAGTGTAGACATTGTTAATGTTGTAAATGACTATTGTAGCTAGAAACTGCAGATTTTTTTATGGAATATCTACATAGGCGTACAGAGGCTCATTTTCAGCAACCATCACTCCTGTGTTCCGATGGCACAATGTGTTAGCTAATCCAAATTTAGCATTTTTAAAGGCTACTTGATCATTAGAAAACCCTTTTGCAATTATGTTAGCACAGCTGAAAACTGTTGTTCTGATTAAAGAAGCAATAAAACTGGCCTTCTTTAGACTAGTTAAGTATCTGGAGCATCAGCATTTGTGGGTTCGATTACAAGCTGAAAATGGCCAGAAACAAAGTACTTAATTCTGAAACTCATCAGTCTATTCTTGTTCTGAGAAATGAAGGCTATTCCTAACGAGAAATTGCCAAGAAATTGAAGATCTCGTACAACGCTGTGTACAACTCCCTTCACAGAACAGCGCCAACTGGCTCTAACCAGAATAGAAAGAGGAGTGGGAGGCCCTGGTGCACAACTGAGCAAGAGGACAAGTACATTAGAGTGTCTAGTTTGATAAATAGACGCTTCACAAGTCCTCAACTGGCAGCTTCATTAAATAGTACCTGCAAAACACCAGTCTCAACGTCAACAGTGAAGAGGAAACTCCGGGAAGCTGGCCTTCTAGACAGAGTTCCTCTGTCCAGTGTCTGTGTTATTTTGCTCACTTTAATATTTTTCATTTTATTGGCGAGTCTGAGATATGGCTTTTTCTTTTTTACGTCTATTACTTGTTACTTTTCATTTGATTATTTTTATTGTTATTATTGATATTGATTAATGTACTTCATTGTTGAGGGAGCTAGAGCATAAGCATTTCACTTCACCTTTTATACCTGCTCTAAACGGTGTATGTGAAGAATACAATTTAATTTGATTTATTCTGACGGCTCACTGTCCTTGATTAACAGTGTGTTCATTAGAGACTGTGAGATCAGACTGACTGAGCACTAACAGCGCAGTCTGCTCGGCCGGCCCTCTTTCCAGTCCCAGCCAGCTGGCAAAGCACAGCATTGGTCACGGGGAAGTCACCCATGCAGTCTGCTGTTTCAACAACCAACAGCCTCTCAGACAGTCAGGCCTGCAATACTGGAACAAGTCCAAGAACATCTTAAAGCTTAAAGCCATGGTTGGTCTTCCTCTGAGAAGCGTTGCTCTGGATGCATGTTTATACCTGGCAGAGGGACACTATCACCCGGCTGATCACATGGGATAAAAGACACAATGAACAGAATGGGGATTTTAGGAGGTAGAAAAATGTCCTTTAATGGCATATAGTAATGAAACACAGTATGGCCTACATTGTCAACATGTGATTATAAACTCATGTAGACAATGAGATGACAGAATGATGAACGAGCGCATTTTATTAACCCTCCTGTTGTGTTCGTTTCATGTTAATTAATTCTGTGTTCCCGGTCCAAAATGACCGACCCATTATAGCTGATTATAAATCATAATAATACATATATTATCACCTAATGTTGTGTTAGATCTTTTTGTCAACTTAATTTCTTGTGAATATGACATGTTTTGAACTTCTATTTGCTTTTTATGGCCTATAGGCCTCATTGACCTGAGCTCATACAACTCGTTTTTGAGTTAAAAAAGCATAATGTATGGATTATTTTGACTATAACAAATACTCAGATGAAACATATTGTGCTGTTTATCACAGACTACTTTGAGTCATAGTTAAACAAGGACATTTGTTTTGAAACCATTTGATATTTTAAAATAGTGGCAGGTTCAACCCGGGATACGACGTAACTCGCTGGCCCTGGGGTCATCCTGATAACATTTTCAGCCGACAGCCGACCTCTCTTCTCAGGTGAGGATGAAGACCAGAACAAATTCCCATTGTTTGACCGGATTGTAACAACAACCTCAACAGGGCCCTCCTCCTCATGAGTGGATTGTTCCACATCGGTTGTCTCTTGGTCTGGATCATATTCTGTGTTGTCTCAACTTCTGACACTTCCTCCTCTAACGCATCTTCACTGTCAGTTTCCTGGCCTCTCTCCTCCTCACCAATGTCATGATCAAATATATGATCAAGAGCCTCACATACAGTATATAGTTTGATCATTGTGCTGCCACAGAATGAATTGTGAGCAAGGCCTCAAAAAAATGTTATATACCAGAGATGTGAGAAAAGTTCTATATATTATTGAAACAATGTTGTGATTGTTTGTGAGAATACCAACAGGTGTGGTTCCCGTGGGGGAAATATTCTATTGGGGAAAGGTTCCCGTGGAGGTGGCCATGGAAGCCAAGAAGGGGATCGAGGTGTGTGTGTCTGTTCAAACACACATACATGTGGGGGTCTGGGAAAGGAAGTGTGTCCATTTGATGAATGGGCATGTGCCTGAACCCAATTTTATACACTAATTGTAGTCTCATCCATTAATTTCTAATGACCGGTCACAGGTGTACAAAAGTTAAATAAAACACCCAAAATGTAATGCAAATCATCAAAATGCATTTTGTGTGTTCAGATGCCCTGTGTGGACAAAGTCATGGAACCTTATGACAATCAGATTAAATGAACTACATTTTTCAGAAAGAAAACGTGTAAATCGGTCCAATTCGACCGGAACACAGTAGTAGAGTTAAGAGGAGTTGGGAGCAGAGCTGCTTTCATCTCTGTCAGAAACCTCTTAGTCTCTCTTCAATACTGTAATTCATGTTTATTTCGTTCATATTGAATAACAGATAGCAGCTTTTCAGTTAGCTGGTTCAATTAATGAAGTGTCATTAGTTTATCCCATCTGCCGGAGGATTGCTGCCATCCAAGTGTGAAAACCCAAAATAGCAGGTACAAATTACTTCCTGATGCTTTGGGCTACATTTGTCTCATTTCCAATGATCTGGAAGTATTTGGTCCTCCTCACTATGCCTCTGGGCCCAGGTAAATCAGCAAGCAGGTCCCATAATCTTGTTGGCATGTCTACAGCAATCCGAATCCAGAAGTTACTCCCCCACTCGTTCAACAGTTGATGGTCTCTCCATTCTGACTGCCAGCCCCTGCTATACTTAATTCATTCAGTGCCTCTTCTCAAAGAGATGAGATAACTTGTGGAGAGTGACTCAATGCATATGTAATGATGGAGATGAGTAACTGTTCTATCATCTGAATGTTATATAAAGAGTGGCCTCCAGGCTGACTAAAATCCTCTTGAGTAGGAAAAAAAGTAGAAGTCTGGGTTGGTTTTTTTCTGGACTTGCCTCCAATTTATTTATTTTGTGCCATGTCTTCATCGTCAGAAGAATAAGTTGAAATCTTTTACCCAAGTAGTTATTTTCTAAGTGAGTAACAGTTAAACAGCTTACCAAGAATAAGATGCTTCCCATTCTATTATCCTAATTAGGAATGTCCAAATCAGTTGTTTTCCTAATCCATTTGATGTCCATTGAAACATTTCCACTCCAGTTCACCCATTGACTTTCAATGAACTTCACTTTCTTTCTTTTCACTTGGCAGCTCTTGTAAATGCGACCTTAGGACGTCAAGGTCTAGATGTACCAGGACAAATGGTACTATTCCATTCATGCATGTAATGTACCTTTTATGTATTGCCCAAACTATTCTGACCCTGTCTCGGGAGGTTACTGGCGAATTAGCCTTAGTGTTCAATCACACTTCCATTCAGCTTTTTAACACATGGCCCTCTTTAGACTGTCAGAACGTGTCTCTACTTGTCTAGAATGGATTTAATGATGCCAAGCTTGTCAGAACACAAGTCACAAGCTGCTGTGATGGGGGTAGGGAGAGCCAGTGACTTCGAGTTGTGTAGACAAGGTTAGAGTATTGGGGGGAGGAGGCCCTAGGCCGGTATATGAGGTTGGCAGCAAGGGATTGATTACTATGTTAACATATTCAGCACTACAGGAATCGAACAGGCAAAACAGGAGGTTTATGGTCATTGTCTTTAGATTACATTATAGATGTTTATTATATGTTGTTCATGACATCTGTATGATTTAATAAAATACATTTCTTTTAAGCAACTTTCTTAATTTACTATAACTAACCAGCAAAAAAACATTGGGGCGATAGAAAGGCGTTAAATAACTTTCAATAGTTCAATGAAAAATATTATGACAAGATCCATGTTTCCAATTAGAGCAGAACATTGAACTCAAAGATGTCAAACCATTTTAACATTATAATTAATTTGTCGCTGAGGTGGAAAGATCCCAAATTGATCAATATATTTTAGCCATATATTTGTAAATACTGCACATCCTGAATGCATAATATATAGAACCATGCTCTGTTGTTCAGTGAGCTCATGCATCCCTCTAGCTTTCAGAGTCAGGACAGGACTGTATAGACTGGTCCTCTGGTCCCTTGTTTCCCAGGGAAATGTCCTTGCGCGCATGTTTCCTGCTGCCTTGTAACTGGTGTTGGTGTTCCGCTGCTTCCTGTAGCGTAGCGTAGCCGTGCCCCCCCCTCGCGCCTCCCTCCTCCTCCAGGTTTGGGATTAGAATTGGAATAACAAATGTCTCCTCCTGAGGAATGTGTTTTTGTTGCAGTTGTGGCCACAACATGGTCAGGTGATCTCCTGCCGAGATTCCCTGGGGGCCCAGTGCGCCTGCTTCTCTTTCGCAGAAATTTACTGGAGCAATAAATCTAGTGCGCTCATGGAGAAAAATTGAAGTGGAGACTCCCACAAGGAGCGAGAGAGAGAAAAATAATAAATGAAGGTGGAAGGGGGGGTGAGGGGATGGGGGGGGGGGCAAATCTGAAGAGGTGAAAAAGCAGAATTATACAACTGTACCCTCTCCAGAGGAAATGTCAACTTTGACAACTTAAGAACAAAGCAGAGGCAGACCTAGAGAGTCTGGGGATTATGGCTGTGAGTTCACCCACTCACTGAGCCGGTTATGTTCTAGTGTACTGTAGAATAATTCACCTGGAGCATACTGGGCTCAGGAGGTGTATCAATATACATTGTTCACCAGAGGAACACTGTTTACAAGTTCCCGTACATCTCGGGGCATAATTGGAAGGTTGAGTGGATTTCCTCTGAGGTTGGTACAGTGTTTGTTAAACACAATCTTATTTAAATCAGATAGGACACACACCTGACAACTGAGCTCTCTGTTATATATCTCTTCCATCTCACCGGGGGTGGGGGGGATCTGTGTCCCTTTGTGTATGCCACATTCCCTATTGTATCGTTTGGAGTTTCCCCTAGAGGAGCATTTCAGTAATAAGTGTTGAGCGAGCAGACGGAGCTATGCTTTCCCCCAAGGCCCAAACATTCCTCAGATTGCTCCCATTACAGGGCTCTCTGTCTCTTAATGGGGAGGCAAGCTGCCTAATGAAATATTAAGATGGAGACGAGATGAGATGCTACTCATTGCGGAGGAGAATATTCACTAAGAGTGTTGTAAGTCAAACATTTAACTTCTGGTTGTTACTTATTTTTCATTACAAAGCAATTGAAATTGATAAAGCAATAGCACTTAAAAAATAAAGACAATTTAAGATAATAAGGATACAACAGTAGGATTAAACTTGTATTTTCACTGCCAGATATATATTCAAAGGCATCCTTAAGCACCATTAACGAGCAGCCAAAGCCCATGCTACCCTTAACAGAGTTGAAATGGTCTCCGGACGAAAATTGACCGCTCCCAACATAAAACAATCAGATCTGAATTAGATGTTGGTGTCAGGTCTTGCATAACAGCCCGATAACAAATTACAATCTAATGGAATTGCTGATAGAAAATCTATTAACCTCAGCTCCACCAACATCTTTTAATATGGTTAATTTCACTGATAAATGCTGTATCGTGTGCGTAATCGTGTGAGTAAATCACAGGTTCACCTCTTTCTCTCTCTCTGAACTATTCAACACCAGAAACATTCCATTTCAGTGTTACAGAAGTCCAAGTGAACCATGTCCTGCTATTATTGTATTCCAATACATAGAGCACGCATGATTACACATGATTACACCAGTGATGCAAGATCCAAGTGGGAGAAAAATAGGTTGGTAAACACTAATCAAATCAAATGTTATCCTTCACAACAATGCAGAGAGAAGGAAAATAGAGAAATAATGGAAAGTTAAACGTCATAATAAATACAAAATGAGTAACGACAACTTGGCTACAGACAAGGATCGAGCCAATGTGCCGTTGTATACGAGGTGATTGAGGTAGATATGAACATATAACTAGGAATAAAGTGACAGATAATAAACAGTAGCGGCAGCGTATCTGAGGAGGGAAAAAAAAGTTTGTGGAGAAAAAGGGTCAATGCAGGTGTACACTACTGGTCAAAAGTTTTAGAGCACCTACTCATTCAAGGGCTTTTCTTTATTTTTTTTACTATTTTCTTGTAGATTATTGTAGAATAATAGTGAAGACATCAAAACTATGAAATAACACACAAGGAATCATGTAGTAACCAAAAAAGTGTTTTTTATTTTATATTTGAGATTCTTAAAATAGCCACCCTTTCCCTTGATGACAGCTTTGCACACTCTCAACCAGCTTTATGAGGTAGTCACCCGGAATGCATTTCAATTAACTGGAGTGCCTTCTTAAAAGTTCATTTGTGGAATTTCTTTACTTCTTAATGCGCTTGAGCTAATCAGTTGTGTTGTGACAAGGTAGGGGTGGTATACAGATGCTAGCCCTATTTGGGAAATATGGACCAAGTCCATATTATGGCAAAAACAGCTCAAATAAGCAAAGAGAAATGACATCATTACTTTAAGACATGAAGGTCAGTCAATACGGAAAATTTACTTGAAGTTTATTCAAGTGCAGTCGCAAAAACCATCAAGAGCTATGATGAAACTGGCTCTCATGAGAACTACCACAGAAATGGAAGACCCAGAGTTACCTCTGTTGCAGAGGATACGTTTATTAGAATTACCAGCCTCAGAAATTGCAGCCCAAATAAATGCTTCACAGTAACAGACACATCTCAACATCAACTGTTCAGAAGAGACTGTGTGAATCAGACCTTCATGGTCGAATTGCTGTAAATAAACCACTCCTAAAGGACTCCAATACGAATAAGAGACTTGCTTGAGCCAAGAAACACAAGCAATGGACATTAGACCAATGGAAATGTGTCCTGTGGTCTGGAGTCCAAATTGTTGGTTTCCAACCGCCGTGTCTTTGTGAGATGCAGTGTGGGTGAACGAATGATCTCTGCATGTGTATTTCCCACCGTGAAGCATGGAGGATTAGGTGTTATGGTGTTGGGATACGTTGCTTGTGGATCTGTTGGGGCTGTATGTAAATTGGAGTGGGTCCAGAGTGTCTGGGATGATGGTGTTGATGTGGGCCATGACCATTCTTTCAAAGCATTTCATGGCTTCAGATGTGAGTGCTACGGGGCAATGGTAATGTAGACTGGTTACCTTGACGTTCCTGGGCACAAGGAGTATGGTTGTCTGCTTGAAACATGTACATTATTACAGACTGAGTAAGGGAGAGGTTGAAAATGCCAGTGAAGACACTTGCAAGCTGGTTAACGCATGTTCTAGGTATGCATCCTTGTAATCCATCTAGCCCTGTGGCCTTGTGAATGTTAACCTGTTTAAAGGTCTTACTCACATCAACTACGGAGAACGTGATCACACAATTGTCCAGAACAGCTGATGCTCTCATGCATGGTTTAGTGTTGCTTGCCTCAAAGCGAGCATAAAAGGCATTTTGCTCGTCTGGTAGGCTCGCGTCACTGGGCAGCTCGCAGCTGGGTTTCCCTTTGTAATCTGTGAAAGTTTGCAAGCCCTGCTACATCTGACGAGCGTTAGAGCAAGTGTAGTAGCATTCGATCTTAGTCCTGTATTGGTGCTTTGCTCGTTTGATGGTTCGTTGGAGGACATAGCGAGGTGTCCTATAAGCGTCCGGATTAGTGTCCCGCTCCTTGGAAGAGGCAGCTCTAGCCTCTAACTTTCCCGTAATCCATGAGTTCTGGTTGGGAGGTGTACGTACTGATTATGTGGGTGACGACGTCGTCGATGCAGTTATTTATGAACATATTCCAGGAGGCACTAGCAAAACAGTCCTGTAGCTTAGCATCCACTTCATCGGACCATATCTGTATTGAGCTGGTTCTTTTTTGTTGTTGCTTGTATGCAGGAATCAGGAGAATAGAGTTATGGTCAGATTTGCCAATTGGAGGCTGAGGGAGAGCTTTGTAAGCGTTGCTGTGTTTGGAGCAAAGGTGATCTAGAATTTTTTGCCTGTAGTTGCACACACGATATGCTGGTAGAAATGAGGAATAACAGATTTTAGTTTCCCTGCATTAAAATCACAGGCCACTAAGAGGGCCACCTCTGGATGAGCATTTTCTTATTTGCTTATACCCCCATACAGCTCGTTGAGTGTGGTCTTAATGCCAGCACTGGTTTGTGGTGGTAAATAGACAGCTACGAAAAATATAGATCAACTCTGCTGGTAAATATTATGGTCTACAGCTTAGAACCTCGAGACTTCCTTAATATTAGAGATCACGCACCAGCTGCTGTTAACAAAGAGATCCCTTGAGTTTAGCTGATGCTGCCGTTATGTCCTGCCGATGCATAGAAAAACCAGCTAGATGTATAGTGCCTTCAGAAACTTTTACATTTACTTTTCACACCACCCGATTTGTTTTTGTTACAATGAGGGATTAAAATGAATTTAATTGTCATTTTCTGTCACCAATCTACACAAAATACTTTAACGGCAAAGTGGAAGATTATACAATTTTTTTATGAATGGAAATAAAATGCTAATACAACTTGATTAGATAAGTATTAAACCCCCTGGGTCAATACATGTTAGTATAACCTTTGGCAGCAAATACAGCTGTGAGTCTTTATGAGTAACTCTTTAAGATCTGTGCACACCTGGATTGTACAATATTTCCACATTCATCAACCTCTGTCAATTGGTTGTTGATCATTGCTAGACAGCCATTTTCAAGTCTTGTCATAGATTTTCAAGCTGATTTAAGTTAAAACTATAATTAGGCCATTCAGGAACATTCAACGTCGTCTGGGTAAGCAACTCCAGTGTATATTTGTCCTTGTGTTTCTGGTAATTGTCCTGTTGAAAGGTGAATTTGACTCCCAGTGTCTGTTGGAAAGCAGACAGAACCAAGTTTTCCTCTAGGATTTTGCCTGTACTTAGCTCTATTCCATTTATCTTTATCCCTAAAAAAAAACTAGTCCTTGTCGATGACAAACACGATGCAGCGACCACCATGCTTGAAAATATGAAGAGTGGTACTCAGTGATGTGTTGTGTTGTGTTGGATTTGCCCCAAAAATAACCCTTTGCATTCAGGACCAAAAGTTAATTTCCTTGCCACATTCTTTTGAAACATTACTTTAGTGCCTTATTGCAAACAGGATGTATGTTTTGGAATATTTGTATTCTGTACATGTTTCCTTCTTTTCACTCTGTCATTTATGTTAGTATTGTGGAGTAACTACAATGTTGTTGATCCATCCTCAGTTATCTCCTATCACAGCCATTCAACTTTGTAACTGTTTTAATTGGCCTGATGGTGAAATCCCTGAGCAGTTTCCTCCCTCTCCGGCAACTGAGTTAGGGTTAGGCGACTGAGTCTTTGTAGTGACTGGGTGTATTGATAAACCATCCAAACTGTAATTAGTAACTACACCATGCTCAAAGGGATCTTTATCGTCTGTTTTTCTTACCCATAAGTCAATAGGTGCCCTTTGTGAACCATTGGAAAACCTCCCTGGTCTTTGTGGTTGAATCTGTGCTTGAAATTCACTACTTGACTGAGGGACCTTACAGACAATGTATGTGTAAAAGATGAGGTAGTCATTTAACAATCATGTTATCCTTTTACTGCAGTGGGCTAAATCAAGGTCACAGGGAGGGTTTCTTGGTAGTCTTAAACAAATCTACTTTGAATTACAAGTTTACACCTCACACACATGTACCATGCCATGTACCATGCCAGCTATAGAGTTGAAATGTATTCAATGTTGAGTTTGCATCCCAATATTACCCTTTATATACATCGCAGAAGACTGAAATAACAAAATAATTTGGCATAGAAACACTCAATAAAATAAATAAAGTATATTAATTAAGAAAAATATTAATACAATCCCACCCATGAGGTCACTAGAGGGCAAATTGGATTGGTTACTTGACTGCAGTGGCGGGGGGCACACTTTTATTGCACACAGTCAATGCAACTTATTATGTGACCTGTTGACCAACAGTTTTACTTCTGAACTTACTTAGGCTTGCCATAACAAAAGGGTTGAATATTATTGACTCAAGACATTTCATCTTTGCATTTAAAAAAAATGTGTAAACTGCTGAAAACATAACTTGGACATTTTGGGGTATTGTGTGTAGATCAGTGACACAAAATCTCAATTTAATCCATTTAAAATTCAGGCTGTAACAGAACAAAATGTGGAAAAATGGTATGTAAACATTCTGAAGGCACTGTATATTATCCATGTCCTTTTTCTGCCACAACTCCTTGACAGGATAGCCTCGAATGGAGCTCATCCAGTTTGTTCTCCAGTGATTGTACGTTCGGAGGTTAGAGGCACTTTATGTACTCGCCCAATTAGTTTTGTCAGGGTGCCCACACGCCGGCCTCTTTTACTCCATCTTTTTATTTTCGGTGTCAAAGGGATTAGGGCCTTGTCCGGGGTGAGCAGTATGTCCTGCGTCTCCAATTCGTTGCAAGTAAAAATCTTCATCCAAATGTAGGTTAGTGATTGCTGTTCTGATGTCCAGAAGGTATTTTCAGTCATAGGAAATGATGGTGGAAACATTATGCACAAAACAAGTTACAATCAGACCAACAAAAAAAACACAGAAAATAGCAGACGTTGTCGGGAACCTGTAAAATGTCTGCTATGCAAAACAGCTCCATTATCACTGTTCTCATTGAGTAAAATAGCGCTTCCTGTACCATTATCACTGTTCTCATTGAGTAAAATAGCGCTTCCTGTACCATTATCACTGTTCCCATTGAGTAAAATAGCGCTTCCTGTACCATTATCACTGTTCCCATTGAGTAAAATAGCGCTTCCTGTACCATTATCACTGTTCCCATTGAGTAAAATAGCGCTTCCTGTACCATTATCACTGTTCCCATTGAGTAAAATAGCGCTTCCTGTACTTTCAATGCATTTTTTTTGCACATAAGGTGGGTAAACGCTCACTCAAAAAAAGAAGGTTTGTAAACGGCATTTAAATGCATTTACCTTCCACTACTGTTACCAGTCTAGTGCACAATGTAAGTTAAAAGTGATCTGTGAAAAAAGACCCTCAAGGTGTTATATTGTTAGCGTTGTTTCCTTGACTGTGTGTTTGAATCCACTCTGGGTTTCTAGTTTGAAAAGCCTATGTTTACACTACCATCTCCATCTGCGCAATGACCTTGTTGTCTCAGCCTTGGACCATCATGTCAACCTAATGTGATTCCTCAAGTTTATGTGTGCAGTCAGCAGTGTTGGGTTAGGGCAACAAGTAAACAGCAGGGAGGATATTGAGGGATTAAATCAGTTCAAAGGCAAGGTTACAACACAGAAAGTACACCTAATCCCATTTCCACAAAACAAACCACAGGTTGTCACTTTGGATAGAGTCAGAAGTAGTTGATATAGTGGCCGACCCTTTTTTTTTTAATTGATGAAACTGGTAATACTGTGTTTTTGATTAAACCTTCCTTTGGTCGTTAACTAGCTGTGAAGACAATGGACAAGGAGGCCTAGCTACTTAAAGATGCCCATTTAATTTTGATATTAAAATTATTGTCGTGTCTTTACTATCATTAACTGAAGACGGATAGATTTTTATCAAAGATTCTCTGTAATTAGTTACTACCTGATCAACTGATTAATCACGTAACTAATTAACTAGGGGCACCAAGGAAAAACATTCAGATTTCCTAAAATAACTTTTCAGATATTTTATCTAATCAATTAGTCTTCGAATTAATTAATTATTTTCTTTACCTCACTTTAGTCTCATTCCAAACATCGTACATGGTTGGTTATCGTCACGAACCCAGTCTTCACTATGAGTCATCCATACATCAATTGTCTTAAATCATTTATTTATTACTAACTAAATTATTCACAGAAATGCATAAACAAACAAACAAGGTTAAGGTAATGATAGGAGAATGTGCCCTAGTGGGCTAAACCGGCATGGCGGCTTGTTTGACTATAGGGGAAGTGGGGGTCGACTAAGAAGTCACTACAAAGTGATAATTATAACAATTGAAATGATAATCCTTTGCACATGAACGCTCACTCATTCGGGAACAATTGCAATCAATATATATATTTATGCTCAGTGTGTCGTCTTGATCGCTGGTGAAAAGTACATTTATTTTGTAGAATTGTCCGTCTCTGTCCCGCTCTCTCTCGGTTGGGGTTAGAGTGGATTGTTCAGAGTGACATTAGTTATAGAATGAATGTTTCGGCGGTTGTCGTTCTTCACGTTCAATGATGCCGAATTCCTAGCTGCAGACTAGTAATCAATATCAAAGAGCTGTTCTTATTCTGTCGGTATCGATAGTCTAAGAGTTTAACCACGTGGTTTGGTTAAAAGATACAGCAATGGTCTACAACCTTTGTCCTCCTAATGCAGAAAACATTGTCTGCAACCTTTAGCCATCTCGTAATTGAGGTAAGCTCGGTCCGCTGATCGAAAACCCGAGTGGAGCTGTCCCAGGATGTCTGACCCTAACTGGACTCAGGGGCGGTCCTCTGATTTAGTTCAAATCAAAAGGGAATTGTATTTTTCTTCATTAAACAGTCCAAAATCACATTACACAATTATACAAACAGTATCATACTCACTCATTCCTCTTATACAACAATTAGATGTATAAACAGCGTTATGGTAATGTGGCCACACCGTCTCCCATGAGCTTCCCAAGTTTTGACAAACGGACCAGTTCTTAGCTGGATTCTTCACCGATCTTTTATACTTTCTCCGGAACATGAAATTTGTTCGTACCTCAAGTTCTGTGAGGTGGAAGAAATTACTTTGTGCTCCATGAAATTCTACTCTTTCTCTACTATCTCCACTATGTGTCCATGAGGAGATTCTCAGGAATTTACGACGTCTCTCTGACCACAGCAACCTAGTTGAAGGAGGAAAGGGGGATGCAGGTAGAGGAGGATGGGCTTGCTATACCCAAAGAGGCCAACGTCATGACAAGATAGTTTGGGATTTTGGCAATATACTTCCCCAGAGTCAGATATACTTGTGGATACCATTTTTATGTCATTGCATGAATGAATGATTGCAGTATGAAGGAAGTTAGCGCAATGACAGGAAGTCTACAGAAAGCAACTTCCTTCAAACTGCACGCAGAGACATACAAATGGCATCCACAAGTTCATCTGATTCAGTGCCAAAATGCCAAACTATCCTTTTAATATTAACAAAGATAAGAGATAAAAACGGAATCTGGGGTGGAGATCAACATTACAATATACTGCAGTGTGTTTCCTGTCCAGTACTTTAAAGCAACCATGCAAAACAAATTCCTCCAGCAGTTCCACATACATCAATCTACAGATGTTTGATCTAGTTCATGTTGTCCCTCATCTCTCATATGGCATCTTAAGATGTTATAAAATAAATAATAAAGCCATGCCTATGAAATACGCTTATGATATTCAGCTGCACCTACATAACAAAATGATATGCAGAAGGTTACTGAACATTAAACAATCATCATCTATAGCTCAGAGCCCCCAAATGCCTGACATCCACACAGCTGTATCTGTCATGCTGTATTGAATTCATTCTAGCAAAGGCTGCAATTGTTAATAAAAGCCAATATAAACATGCAGCTGGCAGTCAAGAGTACTTCATCAATCAATTCCTCACTGTAACTGAGCATTTCCAGCCTCTCTCAGCTGCCTCTGTGGAGAGACAAGTAAATTGTGCTGTGCTTGACAATGCTCATGAAATGGTTAGTTGGATTTCCAATCGATCACCAAGATTACCGAGCCGTTACACTGTCACCAGAGAAAAAGAACAGGCTGGTTTTTTTTTTCACCGCTCCTGGGTACTTTGCTGTAGTTTCAATATATTCCCTTCATGTCATGGAAAACGTAACATTGCAAAAACATGGATATTTTGTAATTGCTCTTATTGAGTGTGTACATGCGTGCCTGTGTCAGAGCATCAGACATTGATTTTTGGATTACAGATGAAGCGACATGCTCTGCTTGGTGTACAACGTTGTGGTCATGATACAGTCAGTAGACATAGATCACCATGACTGGGACTAGAAATGTACTGTTAGCGTAAGACATGTGATTTACAGACAGTGACCTCAGTGTTCCTCCTCAGGCAATCAGCTGACACTTTGATGACACTTCCTGTGTGGTGTGTCATCCAGAATCGTTTGTCCCACATTCTTGTTATTCATCATAAACTCAATCAATTACGCATAAGACTAAAATGCATAGTTGAATTCTTAGATATGTTCCTATTGTATTGCAACATTCACAAATTCATATTCATATTGGCCTTCAAAATGGTAAATTTTCAGTTTTATCTTCTTGTCTTTGTCTCCAATTTGATACATCTTGGCTGATTGCTTTGTGTGTTTGTGAATAGTCTCATCAGTAAACAGTTGTTGTGTATAGCCGCTTGGCTCCAATGAGAGTGGCTCTTCGTTATATCCCACAGCTTGTTGTTTGTGAGTGTCATTTGCATTCAGCTGCTTCCCTCCTCCAGGAGAAATAATCTGGCTTGGCGGTGAATCGGGGGATAAAAAACAATGTGAGGCTCGCACATCACTGTCAGTATCACCTATATGATTTCCATGATGGAAGTTCCATGACAAAATCACTGAGAATAGTTCACAATCCATCATGGCATAGGGACATCTATACGCATCACATTGGATTAGTTGTGCACAGGCAATTTTTCTGTCTGGATGTTTTCAGCAACATCATCACTGGCATATTGCCGAGTTTGATGAGTCTATGCACATCCCACCTTTTCATTATCAAGCAGGATGAGCGTGGAGCTTGATTTGAAAATTCCCCACCAACAACAGTCTGTCCCCCTGAGTCTAGAGCAGTAAAAGTCCATTCCCCGCTGGAATGTGAATACCTGATGTATTAACACCCTACTTTGAGTTTTAAAATGGACATATTTCCTCAGAGAGCCTTGTATAAAGAATTATTTTGTCAAGTGGCTTGGCATTTCATGCTTCTTTATGGTATTGCACAAGCAGACTTACTATAATCGAAATAGCCTTCGAGGTTCCCTAGCTGTGGTATACAGTGTAATCTCAATGTCACCTTTCTTGAAGATACGTGGGGAGTGGACATATCAGCAGAAATGCATGTAGATGACGCTGCATACTATCCCCAATATTGGTGTATCTGGCGCCACAGAAGTCAGAGGGCATATTTGGCACCTTGCTGCCATAAATTACATTGTAAATGGACAACTATCTCCAATGGGACCAGACCAGCGAAATAGAATATCATGTCCCAATTGTGTCACTGAGGGAGTTATGGTATCCAGAATGATTGGATCCCTTGGTAAACATGAGCAAAAAAGACAAAATAAATACATTAAAAAAATGTTAACCAGGCAAGTCAGTTAAGAACAAATTCTTATTTACAATGACAGCCTACCCCAGCCAAACCTGGGACAATTGTGCGTTACCCCTATGGGACTCCAAATCACAGCCAGATGTGATACAGCCTGGATTTGAACCAGGGACTGTAGTGATGCCTCTTGAGCTGTGATGCAGTGCCTTAGACTGCAGCCCCTCTCAGGAGCCCTAAATTAAGCAAATACTGAGCTATATTTTATGCTAAACAAATTGAACATTTATATTATTTTATACTAATACAATTGCTCAGAGAAAGACTGTTGTTAAAATAAGTAATAAAACATTTTTTTTTTAAAGATAGGTGTCAAAATGTTTGGATCCCCTGTTTTCAATACTCCAGCACCCTCCCCTTTTAATAAAATGTTTTATAAGATGGAGAACACATTCCACCATACAGAATATTTATTGTCTGCGCTTATGGACTGCCTTTCTTCAAACCACAGGTTTTCAATGGAGTTAAAATCCTGAGATTGAGATGGCCATTGCAAAATTGTTAATTTGTAGTTAATTAACCATTTCTTCATGGATTTTGATGTGTGCTTGGGGTTATTGTCTCGCTGGAAAATTCACTTGCGGCAAAGTTTCAGTCTCCTGGCAGAGGCAACCAGGTTTTTGGCTAAAATGTCCTGGTACTTGGTTAAGTTCCTGATGCCGTTGACCTTAACAAAGCCCCAGGACCAGGGGAAGCAAAACAGCTTTATTTAATTTTGTTGCTCATCTTTATCAGGGGATCCAATGTTCCCAGACCCCACTGTATACTTATAGTATATGTAATCCAGCTCTGACCTCATCAAGACAGCTACTAATATTCACTCATACATATCTTTTGTGCATGTTAGTAACTCTGAGGGAATTTATTTAAAAAAACACATAAACCTTGCAAGCATTGAAATATGCCAATTAGATGTGCAACAGGGACTGCGGGTTTGACTATATGTTGAAAACGTCAAACGCATACATCATAGTCAGAAGGAGTAAGTGATTCCAGAGACAATCATGCAATCAGTGATTAAACAGTTATTGAACTGACTTTACACATACAAATACAACATGTTTAAACCATAGTGTGTAAAACAAGTTAGTGTAACTATTGTGGTTAAGCATGAGAACTCACTCAAGGGTTTTCCACTTCCTCGAACACCATACCACCATCTGTTGTATTTAATGAGTACTGAATCAAATGCTTAACATGCTTGAGATAAGTGCATGTATTCTCTTACAACAACAATGGCCCTAGCAGTCCCATTAAGAGAGGAGAAGATTTGGTTGATGTTCCACAGATTTTAATTGTATGTTCACAGCGAGAACTAATCGAGGTAGTTTTCCTTCTCTTTTTGAGCGGGAACCGATACTGTACCCACCGTGATGGGGAGAGGACTAAGTTCCATTATTATTAGGGTGTAATCAGTCAGTAATAGAGCTGGGAGTGGAGAAGTGAAGATAATGAAAAGGAACATAATTGCTAGGTTTGTTTCAGTATTTTCCCTTTACTCCTTCCCAAACACTAATAATCATCACTGATTATTAGTACAATTTAACATGTGTATCAACTCTAGACTAGGTGGATACTGTGGATATCTATCTTCAAATGTAATGCAATAACATGTAATGTAATATTTGACATGTGTACAGTACCAGTCAACAGTTTGGACATACCTACTTTTTCTTTATTTGTACTATTCTCCACATTGTAGAATAATAGCTAAGACATCAAAACTGCGAAATAACACATATGGAATCATGTAGTAACCAAAAAAAGTGTTAAACAAATCAAAATATATATTACTTTGAGATTCTTCAAAGTAGCCATCCTTTGCCTTGATGACAGCTTTGCACACCCGTGGCATTCTCTCAACCAGTTCATGATATAGTCACCTGGAATGCATTTCAATAAACAGGTGTGCCTTGTTAAAAGTTAATTTGTGGAATTTCTTTCCTTCTTAATGTATTTGAGCCATTCAGTTGTGTTGTGACAAGGTAGGTGTGGTATACAGAAGATAGCCCTATTTGGTAAAATACCAATTATGGCAAGAACAGCTCAAATAAGCAATGAGAAACTACAGTCCAGCCTTACTTTAACATTTGACTGAAGTTCAGTCAATCAAGAACATTTCAAGAACTTTAAAAGTTTCTTCAAGTGCAGTCACAAAAACAGTCAAGTGTTATGGAGAAACTGGCTCTCATGAGGGCTGCCACAGGAAAGGAAGATCCAGAATTACCTCAGCTGCAGAGGATAAGTTCAGTAGAGTTGTGCGTCTCAGAAATTGCAGCCCAAATAAATGCTTCACAGAGTTCAAGTAACAGACACATCTCAATATCAACTGTTCAGAGGAGACTGCCTTCATGGTTGAATTTCTGCAAAGAAACCACTACTAAAGGACACCAATAAGAAGAAGATACTAGCTTGGGCCAAGAAACACAAGCAATAGACATTAGACCGGTTGAAATCTGTCCTTTGGTCTGATGAGTCCAAATTTTAGATTTTTGGTTCCAACCACCGTGTCTTTGTGAGACGCAGAGTCGGTGAACGGATGATTGCCGCATGTGTAGTTCCAACCATAAAGCATGGAGGAGGAGGTTTGATGGTGTGGGGGTGCATTGTTGGTGACACTGTCTGTGATTTATTTAGAATTTAGGCACACTTAACCAGCATTGCTACCACAGCATTCTGCAGTGATTCGCCATTCCCATTTGGTTTGCACTTAGTGGGAGTATCATTTGTTTTGAAACAGGAAAATGACACAACACACCTCCATGCTGTGTAAGGGCTATTTGACTGAGAAGGAGAGTGATAGAGAGCTCCATCAGATGACCTGTGGGGGTGCATTGTTGATGACACTGTCTGTGATTTATTTAGAATTTAGGCACACTTAACCAGCATTGCTACCACAGCATTCTGCAGTGATTCGCCATTCCCATTTGGTTTGCACTTAGTGGGAGTATCATTTGTTTTGAAACAGGAAAATGACACAACACACCTCCATGCTGTGTAAGGGCTATTTGACTGAGAAGGAGAGTGATAGAGAGCTCCATCAGATGACCTGGCCTCCAAAATCACCCGACCTCAACCCAATTGAGATGGTTTGGGATGAGTTGGACCGCAGATTGAAGGATGTGGGAACTCTTTCAAGACTGTTGAAAAAGCATTCCAGGTGAAGCTGGTTGAGAGAATGACAAGAGTGTGCAAAGCTGTCATCAAGGCAAAGGATGGCTACTTTGAAGAATCTAAAATATATTTTGATTTGTTTAACATTTTTTGGGTGACTACATGATTCCATATGTCTTATTTCATAGTTTTGATGTCTTCAATATTATTCTTCAATGTAGAATATAGGAAAAATAAAGAAAAACCCTTGATTGAGTAGGTTTGTCTAAACATTTGACTGGTACTGTATATTACATATAAATGTATATACAGTTGAAGTCGGGAGATGACATACACTTTAGCCAAATACATTTCAACTCAGTTTTTCACAATTCCTGACATTTAATCCTAGTAACAATTCCCTGTCTTAGGTCAGTTAGGATCACAACTTTATTTTAAGAATGTGAAATGTCAGAATAATAGTAGATTTTTTTTCTTTCATCACATTCCCAGTGGGCAGAAGTTCACATACACTCAATTAGTATTTGGTAGCATTGTCTTTAAATTGTTTAACTTGGGTCAAATTTTCAGGTAGCCTTCCACAAGCTTCCCACAATATGTTGGGTACATTTTGGCCCATTCCTCCCGACAGAGCTGTTGTAACTGAGTCAGGTTTGTAGGCCTCCTTGCTCGCACACCCTTTTTCAGTTCTGCCCACAAATGTTCTATAGGATTGAGGTCAGGGCTTTATGATGGCCACTCCAATACCTTGACTTTGTTGTCCTTAAGCCATTTTGCCACAACTTTGGAAATATCAGAAGCTTCTAAAGCCATGACATCATAGAATTTTCCAAGCTGTTTAAAGGCACAGTCAACTTAGTGTCTGTAAACTTCTAAACCACTGGAATTGTGATACAGTGAATGGGTCATTGTCCATTTGGAAGACCCATTTGCGACCAAGCTTTAACTTCCTGACTGATGTCTTGAAGTGTAGCTTCAATATATCCACATCATTTTCCTTCCTCATGATGCCATCTGTTTTGTGAAGTGCACCAGTCCCTCCTGCAGCAAAGCACCCCCACAACTTGATACTGCCACCCCCGTGCTTCAAGGTCGGCATGGTGTTCTTAGGCTTGCAAGCCTCCCCCTTTTTCCTCCAAACATAACGATGGTCATCATGGCCAAACAGTTCTATTTTTGTTTCATCAGACCAGAGGACATTTCTTTAAAAAGTACAATCTTTGTCCCCTTGTGTAGTTGCAAACCGTAGTCTGGCTTTTTTATGGCAGTTTTGGAGCACTGGCTTCTTCCTTGCTGAGCGGCCTTTCAAGTTATGTTGATATAGGACTTGTTTTACTGTGGATATAGATCATTTTGTGCCTGTTTCCTCCAGCATCTTCACAGGGTCCTTTGCTGTTGTTCTGGGATTGATTTGCACTTTTCGCACCAACGTACGTTCATCTCTAGGAGACAGGATGCATCTCCTTCCTGAGCGGTATGACGGCTGTGTGGTCCCATGGTGTTTATACTTGCATACTATTGTTTGTACAGATGAACGTGGTACCTTCAGGCATTTGGAAATGGCTCCCAAAAATGAACCAGACTTGTGGAGGTCTGAAGTTTTTTTCTGAGGTCTTGGCTGATTTATTTAGATTTTCCCATGATGTCAAGCAAAGAGGCATTGCGTTTGAAGGTAGGCCTTGAATACATCAACAGGTACACCTCCAATTGATTCAAATGATGTCAATTAGCCTATCAGAAGTTTCTAAAGCCATCACATTATAGAATTTTCCAAGCTGTTTAAAGGCACAGTCAACTTTGCGTATATAAACTTCTGAACCACTGGAATTGTGATACAGTGAATTATAAGTGAAATAATCTGTCTGTAAACAATTGTCGGAAAAATTACTGTGTCATGCACAAAGTAGATATCCTAACCGACTTGCCAAAACTATAGTTTGTTAATTAACAAGAAATTTGTGGAGTGGTTGAAAAATGAGTTTTAATGACTCCAACCTAAGTGCATGTAAACTTCCAACTTCATCTGTACATTGGATGGGACGGGACGGGACGGGACAGGACGGGACAAGACAACCAGACTTCCGACTGCTACGCCATCTTGAAGATACCAACTTGGTGTAAAAAGTCAAGCGACACAGTATAAATCCTTGCCAAAATCAAAATACAATTATTGACAAACATGTTAATGAGGTGTCTCTTTGCCTTGACATGAATAGATTGGGAGTTATGCATGCGGGTTCACATTTATTGCCATTAGTCTTGTCCTGGAGGCAGAACTGAGAGACTGAGAGATTTCCCCTTAGATAGGCCAGCTGCAAAATAGGCTATTGTAAAAATCCATGACAAAAAGGTTAGAGTTAGGAATAAGGGTTAGCAGTGTGGTTAGGGTTAAGGTTAGGTTTAGGTTTAAAATCAAATTTTAGAACTCTGTGGCTGTGCCAAATAGTACCCACCATGCACAGCTGCCTCCAGAACAAGATTCATGACAAAAAAAAGGCTAACCAGCATCATGCATGCTTGTAAAGGATTCCTACAGCTCTGCCTCTGTATTCTCATTATCTGCAATATTTTTCCTGTCACATAATTTCACACAAGCCTGTCATTCAGGCCACTAATCGGCTGAAAAGAAGACTTTTATCTCCGGGGAATATATGCGGGTAAATAGAGGTGAAAAAGTGGATAATTTTCACCCAGCTTGTTATGTAAATTTGTTAAGAAAACAATGACATCTGCTGTTTACGAATAAACATGTTTTCAGTATGATAGAACCGCATTAATGGAAATGTTTTATTCAGCATGCTTTTTGACAGTTGTTGAACTAAATTGGCTTTATTAAGACTAGCTGCAGTAGATGTGTTTACTCAAACACTGCATGGGCTTAAGTGATTAATACAATGATTCATAGAGCTCAATGTGTTGCATTGGGGTAAATTACCCTCCACTGATGACAGCTTCAGCTTAGGAGTCCACACTGTTCTGATTAAATGATTGGGCCACACTCTCAATGGATAGCTCTATAGTCATGATTCATGTTGTGGTTTCCAAAATACTAAAATAACGATTTCAACCCACAATTTAATCCATGCGGTTTGCTCTCATATTAAGCACTGATTTATAACTTAAAACCCTTACACTCATGGGAATCGGCCTGTATGGATAGGGCTAAATTTAAATGGTTTTAACAGAAGAAATATGGAATGCAATAACCATGGGAAAAAATTCAAAGGGAAAAGTTTGGAGAATATGGGAAAATTATTAGACTAAAGGTCAGGACATAACAGTTGACCTGACAACAGTTCCTGAGTGGCGCAGCGGTCCAAGGCACTGCTAGAGGTGTTACTACAGACCCTGATTTGATTCCAGGCTGTATCACTACCGGCCGTGATTGGGAGTCCCATAGGGCGGTGCAGAATTGGCCGAGCGTTGTCCAGGTTAGGGTTTCTTAACTGACTTATGCAGTTAAATGAAAGAACACAGGACTGTATGCAAACATTACAATGTTGATTCAGTAACATGATAAGAATATTCTTAGAAAATGTGGAGTAGGTTTAACATAAGACAAACAAATTACAAGGGTTTGAATGAGAGGTCTAACTGGTGTTTCCAAGTGGCCACACACCTTTCCAAAGTGTGTACAGTTCTTAAGTCATTTCGATGCACTTTAAGGACTCAAAGAAGAGTCTTCAATCAGTTTGTTCTATTGCCAACATGACAAGCTAAATTATAAAATACTATCATAAAGTGTTAAGCTTTCACAAGGCAATTCAGAGAAGCAGATCAAGATTTTGGTGAGCATAGAATGAAGTCATGAGTGCTTTGAGATGTGTGGTCCACGGCAAATTTTCGTTACAGTACAACAAACAGGCTCATTCTGTTCAGGACAACCCAAAGTAAAACATCATGTCAGCTTGTAACTGTACATCAAACTGTACATCAGTGAGCATAAACATTGACACTCCACTCCTGCTCCATTTTCAACTACCTGAGCCCTAGGACCATGCCCCAGGACTACCTGACATGATGACTCCTTGCTGTCCCCAGTCCACCTGACTGTGCTGCTGCTCCAGTTTCAACTATTCTGCCTTATTATTATTCGACCATGCTGGTCATTTATGAACATTTGAACATCTTGGCCATGTTCTGTTATAATCTACACCCGGCACAGCCAGAAGAGGACTGGCCACCCCACATAGCCTGGTTCTCTAGGTTTCTTCCTGGGTTTTGGCCTTTCTAGGGAGATTTTCCTAGCCACCGTGCTTCTACACCTGCATTGCTTGCTGTTTGGGGTTTAAGGCTGGGTTTCTGTACAGCACTTTGAGATATCAGCTGATGTACGAAGGGCTATATAAATAAATTTGATTCGACACAACATCATACATGATTTTTATGATATGGAAATGTGAAGTGCACATTTGGATAGGGTTAGGGTTAGGATTAGGGTTAGGGTTAGAGTTGCTTGGCTTGCTTGTATGACATCAAAGCAGAATTTATTCATCCTCACCTTCTCATCTTTCAAAATGCATCAAATCCTCTTAATATATAGCATTTCCCTCACTCAGACAGTAAATTATTTTCAAAAGTTGCCCAATTATTGGGAGGGATGGGGCAACTTCTTGCCACGCGCAGTGCTCAAATTCAGAACAAGCTGTCAGTCAAAACCCATACAGAGCTGTGATGCAGAGACCCTGATCTCTGACGTCATGCATTACAATTTAGGCGCTTATCGGTGTCCAGATCTGCCATTTTTAAACCGTATACAGATACAAGTGTAACGGGCTTCAGATTCCCTGACATTCATAAAATGATGTACTAATTTGCATCCTTTCTGTACTGTAGTAGTCAGCATTGGAGCGTTGTAGCTGTCAGTATTACTTAATTTATCTGTGAGCATCATGCTTAATGTGTTATGTACACATGTACTGTTTTCACAAGATCCTTGTCTATTTCCTTATTGCCTGTGCAAGTAAGAGTGGAGGTAAGGCAGGGAAGCACGTTTTCTGGCTGGATGCCATGTCTGTTATGTGTGTTGTGATCATGGCTCCCATGGCCTGAAGGAAGTTTACCTTTTTTACATAAGCCGTTAATGATTTATTAAAGCGCCATGCGCGGAGCACTAACAAACCAACAGCATCTCTCTCAAGGTGACTTACCACAGAGTGTCAGACTCAGCAGGCTGTACATCTGGCAAATTGGGAAGAACAAGGGAGAAAACAGGGAAAGTGTTTGCTTGATAGAATGTCTCATCACCTCTATAACTGTTTTTATAGCAGTGGCTGAACTAGGAAAAGCTGTTTTTATCATAGAGGAGACCTACATACTCAGAAAAGAGTGAAATGAATAGCAATTCATACACATTTGTTTGTGTGTATGATTATGATTGTCCTCTATACCATAATGCATAATGCAAATATGTTGATATGTTTCTCATCTGGGGAGGCATATCCATGGTAGCTCTAATCTATGTACTCTATTTTCTCTCCACATCAAAAACATGTAAATTGGCTCAAATCACCTTTGAGTGCATATTATAGTTATATCCATAGGGGGTTCGTTATGACATTCGCTATCATACCTATGTGATACACTCATTGGATTGAGTTGTGTCAAAAAAATGATTAAAATACTAGTAAAAGCTGTGAAACGATCACTATTGGGTTGCCTGGTAATAGGTAGCCAAGCGGTTAGAGAGACAATCCAACAACCGGCGGGTTGCCAGTTCGAGTCCCAAGATCCGACAGCAAAAATCTGTTGGGAAGTGAATTGGCAGGCGGAGGGTTTCTGGTATCAAATCCTAGATTCCATGGCCTGCCGCTGCGCCCTTGAGCAAAGCACTTAATCCCCCGCAACAACACCACCCTGGGCGCCGGGTTTGGCAGACCCCCGCATCTCTCCAAAACCTCTGTGCCTTCAGAAAGTGTTCATACCCCTTGACTTATTCCACATTTTCTTGTGTTAGTCTTAATTCAAAATTGATCAAATATTTGTTTTTACACCGATCTGCACACAATACCCCATAATGACAACGTGAACATGTTTTTAGACGTGAACATGTTTGCATTTATTGAAATGCAAACATGTTCACACCCCTGAGTCAATACTTTGTAGAAGCACCTTTGGCAGCGATTAGAGTCTTTCTGGGTAAGCGCTTTCCACATCTGGATTGTGCAACATTTGCCCATTGTTCTTTTCAAAAAATTTCAAGCTCTGTAGAATTGGTTGTTGATCATTACTAGACGACCATTTTCAGGTCTTGCCATAGATTTGCAAGTAGATTTATGTGAAAACTGTAACTTGGCCACTCAGGAACATTCACTGTCTTCTTGGTAATCAACTCCAGTGTAGATTTGGCCTTGTGTTTTAGGTTATTGTTCTGCTGAATGGTGATTTCATTTCCCCGTGTCTGGTGGAAAGCAGACTGATGCAGGTGTTCTTCTAGGATTTTGCTTGCTTTTAGCTCTATTCCACAAATGTTTATATCCTGAAAAACTCCACAGTCCTTAATGACTACAAGCCTACCCAGAACATGATGCAGCCACCACTATGCTTAAAAAGATGGAAGTGTTACCCATTAATGTGTTGTTTTGGTTTTGCCCCAAACAGAACACTTTGTATTCAGGATTTGTTTTTATTGCTTTGCCACAATTTTTGCAGTAATAATTTAGTGCCTTGTTTCAAACAGGATGCATGTTTTGGAATATTTTATTCTGTACAAGCTTACTTCTTTTCACTTCTTTTCAATTAGGTTAGTATTGTAGAATAACTACAATGTTGTTGATCCATCCTCAGTTTTCATCTATCACAGCCATTAAATGCAAATTCTCATTAAACTGTTTTAAAATCACCATGAGGCCAATCCCTGAGTGGTTTCCTTCCTCTCCGGCAACTGAGTTAGGAAGGACGCCTGTATCTTTGTAGTGACTGGGTGTATTGACACACCATCCAAAGTGTAACTCATAACTTCACCATGCTCAAAGGGATATTCAATGTCTTCTTATTTGTTTTACCCATCTACCAATAGGTGCCCTTCTTTGCCAGGCATTGGAAAACCTCCCTTGTCTTTATGGTTGAATCTCTGTTTTAAATTCACTGCTCGGCTGAGGGACATTACAGATAATTGTATGTGTGGGATACAGAGATAAAATCATGTTAAACACTTATTGCACACAAAGTGAGTCCATGCAGCTTATTTTGTGACTTGTTAAGCACATTTTTGCTCTTGAACCTATTTACGCTTGCCATAACAATTGGGTTAAATACTTAGACTCAAAGACATTCCAGCTTTTCATTTTTTATTAATTTGTACAAATGGCAAAACATAATTCCACTTTCACATTATGGGGTATTGTGTGTAGGCCAGTGACATAAAATCTGAATGCAATCCATTTTAAATTCAGGCTGTAACACAATAAAATGTGAAAAAGTCAAGCGGTATGAATACTCTCAGAAGGCAATGTATGTGTGTCTTTTGGAGGGGTTGGGTCAAAAGCGGAAGTCACATTTCTGTTGGACCTTTGCATTTGACCAATAAAGTGATCATAATTGTTGAGGCATGTTATCTTCACTAAACCTTTCCCCACACAGACATCCCCTGTTGATGTCTATAGATAAGCATACATTAATTGAAGTACCCTAGATTTAAATATCAGAAGGAGCCAAATATACATCCAGCCCTCATTAAAAAGATGTCTTCCACAGTAATCACACTATTACACACTCACTCTCACTCATAGCCCATTAAGAGCCCTGCTATCGGTACTGCATCCAGACAGAATGTGATTGGATTCTGTTTATTTGTGATGTAATTATTCTGAACAAAAATATAAATGTAAAGTTTGTCCCAAAAAGCTTATTTCTCTAAATCTTTTGGCGGAAAATTGTTTACATCCCTGTTAGTGAGAATTTCTCCTTTGCCAAGATAATCCATCCACCTGACAGTTGTGGCATATCAAGAAGATAAATAAACAGCATGATCATTACACAGGTGCACCTTGTGCTGGGGACAATAAAAGGCCAGTCTAACATGTGCAGTTTTGTCAAACAACACAATGCCACAGATGTCTGAACTTTTGAGTGATTTTTTAAATTTATTTTAAGTTCACCCCCTTTTTTACTTCCCAATTTCATGATATCCAATTGCAATCCAATTATGATCTTGCCTCACCGCTGCAACTCCCCAGGTTCGGGAGAGGTGAAGGTCAAGTCATGCGTCCTCCGAAACATGACCCGCTAAGTCGCGCTTCTTAACACTGGCTCGCTTAAACCAGAAGCCAGCCGCACCAATGAGGAAACACAGTTCAACTGACGACTAAGTCAGTTTTCAGGCACCCAGCCCGCCACCAGGAGTCGCTAGAGTGAGATGAGCCAATTAAAGCCCCCCACCAAACTCTCCCTAACCCGGACAATGCAGGGCCAATTGTGAGCCTCTCTATGGGATTCCCGGTCACGGCAGGTTGTGACACAGCCTGAGATCAAATCCCAGGCTGTAGTGACACTGCAACACTGCGAAGCAGTGCCTTAGACTGCTGCGCCACTCGGGAGGCCATAGTTTACTTTCTGACTGCAGGAAAGTCCACCAGAACTGTTGCTAGAGATCTGAACATTCCAATGTCATTTTAGAGAATTTAGCAGTACGTCCAACAGGCCTCACAACCACAGACCTTGCCTGCCCAGGACCTCAACGTCTGGCTTCTTCACCTGCGGGTTCTTCTTAGACCAGCCACCCGGAAAGCTGATAAAATTGTGGGTTTGGACAACTGAAGAATTTCTGCACAAACTGTCAGGAACCGTCTCAGGGAAGCTCATCTGAGTGCTCGTCCTCACCAGGGTCTTGATCTAACTGCAGTTTGGCGTCGGAACAGACTTCAGTTGGCAAATGCTCACCTTCAATGGCCAGTGGCATGATGGAGAAGTGTGGTCTTCATGGATGAATTCCGGTTTCAACTGTACTGGGCAGATGGCAGACAGCGTGTATGGCTTTGTGTGGGCGAGCAGTTTGTTGATGTCGACCCTGTGAACAGAGTGCCCCATGGTGGCAGTGGGGTTATGGTATGGGCAGGCATCAGCTACGGACAACGAACACAATTGTATTTTATCGATGGCAATTCGAATGCTCAGAGAAACCGTGATAGGATCCTGAGGCCCATTAATCTACGTTGCAAGGATCAGTACACAATTCCTTGAAGTTGAAAATGTCCCAGTTCTTCCATGGCCTGCATACTCACCAACACATCACCCATTGAGCATGATTGGGATGCTCTGGATCGACATGTACGATAGAGTGTTCAGTTCCCGACAATATCCATCTACTTCGCACATCCATTGAAGAGGAATGGAACAACATTCCACAGGCCACAATCAAAAGTCTGATCAACTCTATGCAAAGGAGATGTGTCACACTGCACGAGGCAAAGGATCTGTATTCCCAGTCATGTGAAATCCATAGATTAGGACATAATTTTATTTTTTATTTTTTATTTCTCCTTTATTTAACCAGGTAAGCTAGTTGAGAACAAGTTCTCATTTGCAACTACGACCTGGCCAAGATAAAGCATAGCAGTTCGACACATACAACAACACAGAGTTACAAATAATACAGTAGAAAAAAAGAAAACAAAGTCTATATGCAAATTAGGTCAAATAAGGGAGTTAAGGCAATAAATAGGCCATGGTGGTGAAGTAATTACAATATAGCAATTAAACACTGGAATGGTCGATGTGCAAAAGATGGATGTGCAAGTAGAGATACTGTGGTGCAAAAGGAGCAAAATAAACAAATACAGTATGGGGATGAGGTAGATAGATGGGCTGTATACAGATGGGCTATGAACAGGTTCAGTGATCTGTGAGCTGCTCTGACAGCTGGTTCTTAAAGCTAGTGAGGGAGATGGGAATCTCCAGCTTCAGTGATTTTTGCAGTTCGTTCCAGTCAGCGGCAGCAGAGAACTGGAAGGAAAGGCGACCAAAGAGGAATTGGCTTTGGGGGTGACCAGTGAGATATACATTTATTTAAATTGACTGATTTCCTTATATGAACTGTAACTCAGTAAAATCTTTTAAATTGTTGCATGTTGCGTTTATATTTTTGTTCAGCGCAACCTCTTCAGATGACCTCACAAGAAGATTATACGATACTCAAAAGATACAAAACTGATATACGTTCTCGTCTAAACACATTTTGTTGAATTCCTCTCATTGAGTTCAAATAATTGCAATTGTGGCAACGTACGCCCCAACTGTGTTGTGAAGGATAGCAATATTTACGCAACTGTCCAAGAACACCTTTTTATAGTCCAACAATGGCACAATAGTTGATGGTTGAGTCATTCTCTCCACATCTTTATGTGGAAGAATAAAATAAACATGAAAAAGACAGGTTCATACAAAAATCTAGTTAATTTAGCATATGTTCTTTCCATTTATAAAGGAGCAGGAGGTTACCTGGTTACATCAGTACCTCTGGATCAGCAGTCTGTTAATTCACCAGACATGAAATCTCCATACCTACTGAACAGTACAGCTACATTTAAAGCACACAGCACTCACTGACCTATACATTGTAGTCTTCATTATAGTATGCATTTGTAGCTAGAATACACAGGTTAACTCACAGGAACAGTCAACTACACATTCTAGGTAGTCCCCATAGGGAGTCTTTTCAGAGCCATGAGAGAAATTAATGTCATCTGCTGATATTATATAGCTGCTGAAATGTGTGTCTTGGCAGGAGTAAACAATGAGCTCTTTTCATGGTACAATCCAACAGTGTGTTTCATAATAGAAGCAGCTCAGTACAGTCTGCGGACCATGCCCCAGCTCACATGGCCTAATATAATAGAGTTAAAGACACCTAATAGATTTTTGAGGATATGACACAGTATTGACAGAGACTTTCTTGTGTATTTGTCATTGAAATGTGAACAGCACCCAACCTTGTTTTGCTCATTGGTGTGTTTCACTACTCCACAGTTCTTCAAGCAAGACCAAGATAATGGTGTAAACCTAATGTGCTTCAGGACAGCTTGTCGAATACCGCTGAAGAGCTTCAGATTTAATGGAAAAATCAGCTGTGTGGCATATTCAAAGAATACAATGCTCTGTCATTCTAAGTACACTCATTGCCATGGGTAAACCTAATCTAAAGGACGTATGCTGTAGTTCCGCAGATATCTACTACCTGTACTTACAGTGTTTTAACTGGCCATTGACACAACGAAGACGTGATAACTGTATATATTTTTAAAGGGCGTTAGGGCAGTAATGAAACGTTTGCTTGTTCAAATCCCCAAACAGACTAGGTGAAAAATCTGTCGATGTGCCCTTGAGCAACCCTAACCCCAACCCTAACCCCAACCCTAACCCTAAACCTAACCCTAACCCCAACCCCAACCCTAACCCTAAACCCTAACCCTAACCCTAATTGCGCCTTTAAGTCGCTCTGCTAAATGACTAGCGTCTGCTAAATGACTAAAAGGTAAATGTTAAATAGTCTCAATATAAAGTCTCAATGAGATTGAGTGTGTCATCTACAGTAGTTTAAAACATGAAATATCAAACAGTGACTCTCTTATGTCCCATGACGTCCCTGAGACCTTGGAGATTCTATTAAATTACTAGCATTCTAATTCTAAACCCTAATTCTATGACTGAGAAGCTCTAAGAATGATTTATTTTTCAGTACCGGTATGCAGGTATGACCTTCAGAAAAATGTGGTTTGCAACTTCCTGTCTGTCATGTTTTCATGTTAACTGCTCCTTGGAGTCAAAGATAGATGATGTACAGCAACGTCTAAAGCACTCCGGACTGAGCACTGGATGCTTTTAGAGCTGTCAGAGCTGACTACTCCATGAGTCAGTATGTACTGTACAACTTTCACAGATGATCTATAATATTTAAATAGTGCCCTTAGTGTGTGTCAAAAATTCTACTTTACATTTCAACACAAGAATGTTTACCTAGTAATTGCAATTTTTGGAAGTAATTAATTGGAGTTTAGGTACTGCCCCATACACAAACATTTTGGTGAGCAATTACACAAATTTCACTTTACAAAGCATATAGCGCACATTATGAACTGTTCTGAGGTAGACACACCACACATGCCTTCACTAACTAAGCTTTGTATTAAAAATAAGATTAAACTACTCAACCAGCAGAATTTCAGCAAACTGTTGGGGCAGTAATTTAGCAGTAATTCAATTTATGTCAGCTATGTCAACCAGGTCTCAGAGTATTTTGTATTATTCTGTACATAAAAATGAAACACTCCATTTAGTATGATATGTTATGTTACGTTTCGTATTGTATGTATTCATTTGTGGATGTCCACCACCCATTTTGTATGATATGTAAGGAACTACAATTCGTATTATACGTATGTTACGAATTTGCAAAATGTATGTGTTATGAATTCTAGCTAGCTTGCTAACGTTAGCGAGGCTTGAGGTTAAGTTTAAGGTTAGGGTTAGGTTTAGGGGAAGGGTTAGCTAATAGGGTTAAGGTTAGGGTTAGCTAACAAACTAAGCAGTTGCAAAGTAGCTAAAAAGTACTAAGGAGTTGAAAAGTTGCTAATTAGCTCAAATGCTAAAGTTGTCCGTGATGACGTTCAAACTCGCAACCTTTTGGTTGCTAGACGTTCGGGTTAAACACCCACCCATCCACCCCAACCAACCACCCTACTTTAATTTTTTATTTAAGTCACCATCGGTCTTATGTAACCATACCAAACATAACACATTATACTCATTTTTTTGTGTCCTGGATATATGTTTACTATGTTATGTTTAGTCTATGAGAACAAAGGCTGGAATAATGATATCAGCAGCAACAGCTAACGTTAGCCACTTAGCCACCTAGCTAGAATTCGTATCATATCATACCTTTATCAAATTCTCTACATATTGTACATTTAGAACATTTGTAACATTATTGTACTTTTTAAAATGAAGATATAATTTGAATTTCAATTCGTAACATATCATACGAAATCGGTGATGGACATCCACAAATTAATACATACCATATAAAAGTAAGATCATACTAAACAGGATGTCTCGGATTTGCGTACAGAATAATACGAAATGCTCTGAGACCAGTTTGGCTATGTGCATAGAGTTGCATAGTCAATATATATACTGTATGTAATGCAAATTGCTCTTCTAATGAATATATTTCTCTCAGCCATGCTCTTTCTGCATACTGATTTACACATTGACCTAAGGAAGGCAGCCCCGCAGGTTTAAACATGACGCTCTTTTAAACTCAATACACGTTGATCCCCAAACAGTGGTCGTGGAAATCAATTCTGGAAATGCAGTGTCCCGAGTTTCAATCAGCATTCTATGCAACATATAGACAATATTTACTTGTTTAATTATGATACATTACCTGTGTACCTCTAGTAACTATGCAAATATTAACAACATTGTTATTACATGGTACTTCAGTAATTGCTTTGTAATTGCATAGTAATGGTGTTTTTGTTACATTCGTGGAATAAGGAACAGGCCCTAGTCCATAAGGACTAAAAAGTCATTAAAGTCATTATAAGGTTCACATATCTCAAAGGAATCCGTAAGAAATTCACTTGTGGTAGGCTACAAACAACCTATCATTGTCATTCTCTACATGGTGTAGTGTACAGTATATCTGTGTATCCATGACAAGGTCATGTATTATCGTACTTTGGAACAGACTGAAAATTGTTTGTCATTTATCAAGATTGTTTTATTGCAGTAACGGATTTATTCAGTTCTAATATCTACTCTAGGTCCTCTAGATCCATCACATCAGAGTAGAAGCTTGCAGTTATGTCCTTGATGGTCTCATTGAATATGAAATACGTGTCACTGAGTATTGATGCCAGAATGATCTTATTCTTTCTACAGATAATTATTTTCTTAGAGCTAGGGACATGGCCAAGGTCAAGAGCATATTCACATCTGCAGGATGAATGTAATAGAAATATTTCAGGAGGGGTTTTCCTCGTGTGTTAGTGGGTTAGATGTTAAACAGGTATGTCATATTCAGTTGGCCTTATCCCATGAAATGTACTACATTTACATGACTTCAAGGAAAAGCTGGTGATCCATTTTTAAGTATTCAGTTTATCCAATTCAAACATGGGGCTCATTGATATAAATGGTCAGCAGATGCATTCATTGGGATAGTTATTAAGTATCATCCAGCATCAAATGAACAAAAAAAACGTAATGCACTTATCTCTCACATGTCCCGAGTCTCTATAGTCTTCTCTCATAGTACCTCATTTAAAGTCATCCTGCAGATCCTCTATATTCTTGGCTTGACAATTGCTATTTTAAGGATAATCTCTCGAGCACAATTCAATTAAGAATTGCCATACTATGATCTCCATATCAACAGTAAATACCACTAATTGTGAATTCACTTTTATTCTGGCGTGAAGTATTTTATCTTCTTGAAACTCCCCATCCCGGATCCGGGTTTGTGACTAAAGCCTCAGGCTCATTAGCATAACGCAACGTTAACGATTTCTGAAAATCGCAAATAAAATGAAAATAATGCGCCTGCTCTCAAGCTTAGCCTTTTCTTAACAACACTGTCATCTCAGATTTTCAAAATATGCTTTTGAACCATAGAAATTGACTAATTTGTGTAAGAGTATGCAAAGCTAGCATAGCATTTTGAGTAGCATTTAGCACGCAACATTTTCACAAAAACCAGATAACCAAATAAATAAAATCATTTACCTTTGAAGAGCTTCTGATGTTTTCAATGAGGAGACTCTCAGTTACATACCAAATGCGCAGTTTTTCCTGAAAGCGTCTGTGTGTAGGAGAAATCGTTCCGTTTTCTACATTGCGTCTGGCTACCGAAACGAACCGAAAATTCAGTCACCTACAACGTAAAACTTTTTCCGGATTAACTACATAATATTGACCGAAACATGGCAAACGTTGTTTGGAATCAATCCTCAAGGTGTTTTTTCACATATCTCTTCATTGATATGCAGTTCGTGGAAGCTTGCTTTCCTCTCTGTATCCCATGGAAAAATACTGGCAGGTGACTTTTGCGCACCAATTTCGGCGCAGGACACCGGGCGGACACCTGGTAAATGTCTCTTATGGTCAATCTTCCAATGATCTGCCTACAAATACGTCACAATGCTGCAGACACCTTGGGGAAACGACAGAAAGGGCAGGCTCATTGCTCTCGCATTCACAGCCATATAAGGAGACAATGGAAAACAGAGCCTCAAAAATCCTTGTCATTTCCTGGATGCCATCTCATCTTGGTTTTGCCTGAAGCTCACGTTCTAGGGCACGCACAGAGAATATCTTGGTATTTCTGGACACGTCAGAGTGTTTTCTTTCGAATGCTATCAATTATAGGCATAGTCGAGCATCTTTTTGTGACAAAATATCTTGTTTAAAACGGGAACGTTTTTCATCCAAAAATGAAATAGCGCCCCCATAGATGTAAGAGGTTATGATTTGAATTTATATTTGCAATTTTGCTGACAGTTGCATGCCTGTGTATTGTTATTATTTCCACAGCACATACACAGTATGCATATCTATTGTGCAATGTATGTTGCATTTGGCATCACTTGACCATGAAGTAGTAAAACACAAGTGATAAGTATATCCATACTTTTCCTCTCATTTTTTGGTCATTTAGCAGATGCTCTTATCCAGAGCGACTTAGAGGCGCAATTTGGGTTAAGTGCCTTGCTCAAGGACACATTCACCGAGTCAGCTCGGGGATTCAAACCAGCGACCTTTCGGTTACTAGCCCAATGCTCCTAACTGCTAGGCTACCTGCTGCCCAAACCTAGCTATGGTGTAGTCATTATTAAGTAGGTCAGTCTGTAGATAAAGCGTTAGAGGGAATGTTCCGGTAGTTATGACAGCCTGTTTCCCTGGTAGCGTATCCCTGCTTGAGCAACAGCATACTGTTAATCATTCACACAGGATATTGGTTGCGACAGCTTACAGTCCAAGATAATGATATTTGTCTAAAAAGATGACACCCCCAGTTTGTCACCCAGTAACGCAAGTCTTCTGGGGACGATTTGGAGCAGAGAAATAATTATTACTCATGAATTCAAACGGAGTGCTGAGCAGCACAATGGATGATAATAGCAAGGGTAAGAAAACAACATATGAGGCATGGCAGGATTATGAGAGGGTTGGGAAATACCACATCCAGCCTAGAGTTTGTGACTCTTCAGGAGTGCCAATGGGTTGCAGTATGGCAGTTAGTTACAAGGATGAACAAACAGATGTTCTAAAGAGATGGCCTGCTGGCAATAGAACATGACTTTGATTGGGACTTCAAGCGCCTCGGTAGATGATGTTCAGAAGGGTTGAAGAACATCTCTGGACCAATATCAAATCAAAGTTTATTAGTCAGGTGCACCGAATACAACCTTACAGTGAAATGCTTAATTACGAGCACCTAACCAACAATGCAGTAAAAAAAAAAATTGTGGATAAAAATAAGAAATAAAAGCAACAAGTAATTAAAGAGCAGCAGTAAAATAACAATAGCGAGACTATATACAGGGGGGTACCGGTACAGAGTCAATGTGCAGGGGCACCGGTTAGTTTAGGTAATATGTACATGTAGATAGTTATTAAAGTGATTATGCATAGGTGACAACAGAGAGTAGCAGCGGTGTAAAATAGGGGGAGGGGGGCAATGCAAATTGTCTGGGTAGCCATTTGATTAGGTGTTCAGGAGTCTTATGGCTTGAGGGTGGAAGCTGTTTAGAAGCCTCTTGGACCTAGACCTAACTCCGGTACCGCTTGCCGTGCGGTAGCAGAGAGAACAGTCTGTGACTAGAGTGGCTGGAGTCTTTGACAATTTTTTAGGGCCATCCTCTGACACCGCCTGGTATAGAGGTCCTGGATGGCAGGAAGCTTGGCCCCAGTGATGTACTGGGCTGTTCGCACTACCCTCTGTAGTGCCTTGCGGTCAGAGGCCGAGCAGTTGCCATACCAGGCAGTGATGCTCTCAATGGTGCAGCTGTAGAACCTTTTGAGGATCTGAGGACCCGTGCCAAATCTTTTCAGTCTCCTGAGGGGGAATAGCTTTTGTCGTGCTCTCTTCACAACTGTCTTGGTGTTCTTGGACCATGTTAGGAACTTGAAGCTCTCAATTTGCTCCACTGCAGCCCCATCGATGAGAATGGGGGCGTGCTTGCTTTTTCTGTATCAATATGTACTCTTACAATACATTTAATTTGAAAACCTTCAATGTCATTTTTTATTCTGTAGTGAAATGAAAAGGGGGTTATGAATAGCCACAATGTCTTGTTTTAGTGTCTTCTAATAACAGATCAGACGGCCTTGCTGCATTGATTACCTCTAAAAGCCTGGTGTGCATCAATGCAGTTGCTGGCCAGCTCCAGGTCCCAACCACATTGTGTTTTGTCCTTGGGTGTTGAAGGCAATGTGTCTCTTGAAAAACATTAGGTACGGGTTAATAGGCACTAGTAACATTCCTGCTTCTTTGTATTGGTCATTAGATGTCAGGTCCATAGTGGGGCTGGCTGGTAAAGAGGCTGTGTGTGTTAAAACAGCAGTGACAAGGCTATTCCTTCCTGCCTGCCTGAGAGCTGAAGAGGGATGGTGAGAGGGGCCAGGCTGGGCGAGCTGCCTGTGTGTGAGTGATTAATGGGATTGTACGAAGCGTTCCAGAGTTTAGAGCGAACAGGACCTGCGTCACCTCACTCGAGATGGCATTAAGATTCACTGGATGCCTGAACAAATTAAGCGGGGAAACGGTAAGGCTGACAGTGAAAATGTCATCACAGAGATTGACAACGAGGTGCTGTGAAGAAGAGAACTGCTCATCCAAAAAGGGAAAATTAGAAAAGGGAACATTGAAGGTATGTGTCTGTGTCTGCGTGTGTGTCTGTATTGGCCATTTTAAGTGTTCAATATTGAAAAGGCCTCTACACAGACAACACACGTCTTCTAGAGTGGTTTTTAAGATGAGACTTTTGCACATAGCTACTGCACATTCCCAATTTCAACAGTTCCACAATCTTTTACAGAGAGCCAAGTTGTGATCCATGCTATAACACAATACCTTCGGACAAAGATATAGTGGATCCAAGGTTGTGAGGTAAAGACATGAGGTCAGACTTGGTACCTGCTCTACAAATACCCCAGAGGAACCCACCATGAATGACATACACCCATAACTATGAGTGGCCACATTCATTTTATGGGTTGAGGTCATTACAAGTGTATCAGACAATGAATCACCCACCATGCTATTGACCTACTGAATGAATAGTCTAACAATTCATGGACATTTAAGTTTCAAATTCAAGCGTTTACGTCACTGTCTGTTCATCCAAACAAGGCATGAATAATACACTGGCACTGTCGGGGAAGATAAACTATCGTCCTGAGTTATACACCATGCATGTTTGTTGGTGCATCAGCAGAGAATTAATGAGGGTCTATGTTTGATTGATACTTTCTCTCTCATTCTTTCAGCAAAATCTGTTTTTAATGTGCTTGTGCAAGCCGGAAGCAGCTGGGTTGCCCATCCCCCGCTCAATGCAGGCTTCGTGAGGACGCCACATGCTGTTTTCTGTTACACAGAAGAAAAAAATATAGGAAGGTTTCCTCTTTGTGGCACTTCACAACTCCGTTGATATGTTGAGGTGGGTGACAGTTATTTGTCGTTTCATAAATCTGCAACTGCCACTGGGGACGAATACAAGAGATGACAGACAGACGTGAGATAATAGTTGCGTATTTAATCTACGCAAGACACGCCCCTTGAACTGAATTTGGTTAGTTGTGGTTGCAGCGTCATTGATGGAGTAAGCTGTAGTTGGCCCCAGACACTGATCCAAGGCCAACTATGTGTTCTCCCTCTAATGGTTAAGGTTAGAACACTGAACCTATGTGTATGCCCAAGGGTAAAATCTCGCTGAAGCATCGCAGACAGGTCCAACCAACATCACCTGTACATCCATCGTGCCATTCACTCATGCTGTTATTTGACAGCCATCAATGGGAGATCAAGTCCTTCTTTCTTACTATGTTGTTAAATACACCTGAAAGACTATATCAGCGATGGGAAAATATGATTACGCTCATAATATTTTCAGAGAAAGGAAGTATATTCCTATCACCTTGGGATATTTATCTCAAAGGTAGTATTAAAATGGGACAACTTCCCCAAATACTATGAATAATGGATGTGAGAAATCCAATCCTTTTCTTGTTCCCGTCAGATGATGAAAGGGAGAATGGACTGCTGACAGCCAAATCATTTTGGTTAAGATTCACATCAAGTGACACATTTTGTACAAATGGAAGTGTTCTGTCAAAAGGACAGCCAGTAACAGCACAGTATGTTCCTCTCATAAGAAACGTCTGTTATACATAGGTTGCATTATGTAAACTGCTCCATCCATAGTCCATTGTACACAGTGGCAATTACATTTAACCCTGGTGTTCTTGTTTTTGTTAGTCACCCAATGTTCGCGGGTCTGATGGACCCACAACATTATTGGGTTTTTAAAACAATAATTTACGTAAAAGTACTAAATACTTAATACTGTCAAGCCCTGATCTGTTTCACCTGTCCTTGTGATTATCTCCACCCCCTCCAGGTGTCGCTTATTCTCCCCAATTTATTTATCCCTGTGTTTCCTGTCTCTCTGCACCAGTTTGTCTTGTATGTTAGTCAAGTGAACCAGAGTGTTTTTCCTGTACTCCTTTTGCTATTCTCTTTTTGATAGTCTTCCTGGTTTTTACCTCTTGCTGACTCTGGACTACTTTCCCGCCTGCCTGATCATCCTGTCTGCCCTGACCTTTATTCTGCCTGCCCTTTGGTACCTTTTGGACTCTGAACTGGTATTGACCCTTTTGCCTGTCGACGACCATTCTCTTGCCTTACCCTATTGGATTAATAAATATTGTAAGACTCCAACCATCTACCTCCTGTGTCTGCATCTGGGTCTCACCTTGTGTCATGATAAATACTTAGACTTATATCAATTACAAGAAATATAGACCGCATACATGGTTCATATTTGTAGTTTTCCAATAGAAGCGCTATTCATTTTTACATTTTTATAAAATGTGATTTTTGTAAAGAAAAATCAATTATAATCAAGACATGGGTTGAATAAATCGTGTTTATCTTGAACAAATATAAATTAAACAAGGTTTTCATCACTATTGAACAATTTGGAAATGAGCCCCATTGACCACAAATTAAGGCCAGTCTACACACCACATGAGGGATAGAGTTTTACTGTGTGTGTAGATGTGGATACCCCTTTGGATCTGAAAATCGTAGCAAGGATAAAAAATAATTAAAGTATGCATGTAAATGAGTTCAGTCCATCTCCTTCCATCCCTTTCCAAAAACACCCCATTCCCTCCAAATTAGTGCAGTCCAGAATGATTTTCTGTATGTTGTCTGGGATGAAAAGTTCAAAAGAAGACTATGTCCTGCACCTCCATCCATGTCGGCCCTGATTGCTTCTTTATCACATTGGCAGCCATGTGGGGTGTCTCATTCCTTGGGCAAGAAGGAATGAGACATCCATATTTCTCCTCCTGCAGGCTGCTGATGAGCTGGTTGCTGACAGGCTGGTCCTGGGGCTGGCTGCTGATGGGCTGGTCCTGGGGCTGAGGGTCAATCTCATCCTCTTCTTCCAACTCACTGTCAGACTCCGAATTGACAGAGATTGACAGGATCCTCATATTCGGAAAATTCTTAATCTTCCAAAGTGGAAGATGCTCCTTCCACACTAGCTTCTCTCTCTGCAAAAAAAACAAGGCCCTCTGAGCAGAGATTATTTTTGCCATATTGATTGACTGTAGTAAGGAGACACACATGCAAAGCTATTTATTTGTTGTGTCCCCAATTTGCACCTGGCTGGGATGTGGGAAAATACTGATTTTTTTTGTAATGTATCGTAATAATATTGTGCAGGTTCCCGCAAGACATTGTGTAGTTTCACACTACAAAGGGTAAATAGTGTGAGAAAAGCGGGAGACAGGCAGACAGGCAGGGAGACAGACAGGTTCTTGGTGCCATGTTGAAATAGCAGATCCAGGTTGGAGGTGTCAGGATTTGGCCAGGGTTGTTCCGGGTTTTGGTCAGTAGATGCCCCCATTGTGCTTTTTGTCCCTATGTTTTTCCCTTGATCCCCATTATTATTTGCACCTGTGTCTCGTTTCCCCTGATTGTATTTAAACCCTTTGTTTCCCTCAGTTCTGTGCTCTGTGTTTCTGTCAGGACCCGGTTACGAACCTGGGTCTCCGGAGTGAGAAACCGTCACTTAACCAACTGAGCCACGAATAGACAGCAGAACCCAGAAGATGAGGCAGACACAGCAGTACTTAAGACGGTGTATTTAATAAAGAAAAAATCCTAAAATACAAAAAATGGCAAATCCAAAAGGTGGTAGGTAAAACACAAAAAGACCTCAAAAGAAACTCACCAAAAATAAACAAAAACAAAAAACAGAATACCACAAGAACGTCACCCGGAATCGACAAGAGCACACAGAACACTAGGGCAGGGTGCTAACATACAAACACAGAGCACAGAACTGAGGGAAACAAAGGGTTTAAATACAATCAGGGGAAACGAGACACAGGTGCAAATAATAATGGGGATCAAGGGAAAAACATAGGGACAAAAAGCACAATGGGGGCATCTACTGACCAAAACCCGGAACAACCCTGGCCAAATCCTGACAGGAGGAAGACAAGAGTGGCACACAGCAAAGCATTTTGTTTCGTTTTTACTTGTTTTCACCTACACACACACTTTCCCACAATTTTATTACCCTCGGGTCACCACATATGTAATATAAATGTGTAGGGAGGTGCATGGTGTGCACTCAATGAAAATGTGTTGAACAAAATAATTCATTGTATCATTTTTCTTTTATTAAACATTGAAAATGGGTCCCACAGACCCAAACACCGCACAAGGGTTAAAAGGGTTAAGGGTTCAAATGTTTTATGGAAAGAATGTTATCGCAACTGCAATCTGCAATATCACAATTAATTGCAGATCATCTGAAAGAGCCCTCTCAGTAAAAGAGTAAGCACTGCAACTTTATGTTAGTCTTTCAGACAAAGTCTTTCATAGCTATGCTAGATGATCAGACCATTGTATCTCTCCAGGGAGCAGACAGCAGGGAAATGCAAATAGGTTGAACATTCCACCTCGACAGTCCAGTACAGAACATACTGTAACAAAGCAGAAAGCACAATGTTCTCTGGGTTGAATAAGGCTGTAAAGACCCAAATGAGTATGGTGTTACCTGGCACTGAGGTTGCTACCACTGCCTCCGACGCTACCACAACCCTCAACATTGGTTATAGTTATGTTTTTGCAGATTGCATGACTGCGTGCGATAGCTTCTTGGATTGTCAATGACAGATATTTTAATTCCTGTTTACATAACGTCACATGGGTGACATGGAACAGCTCTACTGCATTGTCACCGAGTTATATTAAAGGGAAGGTTCTCTCCAATATACAACTGTGGTGGCAGTGTAAAGCTGGCTTAGATTTGAGGCCTTGGCCATGATATAAATTTACCAAGAAGATTACAGAATACGTCACAAAAGACAACAGAATCTATAAAAAAAAGGATTGCATACATCCAAAATACTGTATTTAGACTTTTCAGAAGATAAATATTATTTCATTTAATTCTACCAAATCTCTTTATAATATTCATTGCTTTAATCAGTCCCGTCTGCATGAAATCATGTGAAACACACTCATGCATGCATGACACTGTTTAAAAAGAAACTACATTTAGACAGTAAGACGCGAGCACAGAAACAAATCCATTGTTCCTAGCTCTGTTGTATACCCAGCCACAACACACAGTCCGTCAGCACAGAGAGGCGAAGGCAAGACAAGGGGAACACTAAAACCAATTATAACCCTCATTTTGCGCTCCAGTTATTTAAAAAGTCAGGCATTATTACGCAATGGAAAATATGGCTCATTCTTTCCACTTTGTAGTGAGTTCTTCTTTCTTACAACTACATGGTATGATGGATCGTGTTTTTCCCTAGGAACTTTTAAACTGCTTCCTCATCCTTAGTTATTTCAAAGTTTTCAAATTGTTCCATGAAACTTGAGAGTGGATTATCTTGTCCCCTGCATCCCCGAACATGGACTTCTCTTCTCTAGAAAGCCTTAATGTTGGATTCTTGGCATGTCTTTAAACAAAACAGCTTAATAGTGATTGGAAATATTAGATTTTTATCATCAGGCATTACATTGTGTTATTCATTCTGTGTGTTATTCAAATGACGTCATTACGACCAGATAATCGGTTGTAACTGATTGTCATGTCATCAGTTCAACCAGCTTTGAAGATAGTTATATGTTCCCACTAAGACAAACCCATAACGTTGTCGTTTACAAAAAAAGGGTACAAATGAAGCATAGGCAAGCACCAAAGCGAAACAAGTGGGTTCTTAGGACAAATTCTGAAAGACACTCATGGGAGTGTCCACTGAAAGGTCACACAACAAGAAACTGGGCTCTTAAAGGCTATGTTTACACAGGGAGCTCAATTCTAATATTTTTTTCCCACTAATTGGTCTTTTGACCAATCACATCAGATTATTTCTGGGTTTTCCAGTCTAAACACAGCCATAGACAACCACCATGAGTTCCCACAAAATTTGCCCCAGAAAAGGCTAAACAAAATAAAAACTCACACAACTTTTAATAGGGAGTAAAAAGTAAGTGAAGCTAACGAAAGGGGAGAACACAAGATACAGTTGCATTTTTTTATACACTTAAAGAGGAATACTTCAACAGTGGTCAAGCACTTCCAACATCTCTCATGCCAACTGGAGCACTGGGCCAGCCACTCGTAAATATCACATGTGACAGCACAGCTCTTTCCATGACATAGACTGAACAGGTGAAAGCTATGATCCCTTATTGATGGCACTTGTTAAATCCAACTGAGACATGGATTGTGTATGTGTGCCGTTCAGAGGGTGAATGGGCAAGACAAAACATTTAAGTTCCTTTGAACGACTTATGGTATTAGGTGCCAGGCGCACCGGGTTTGTTTCAAGAACTGCAACTCTGCTGTTGTTGTTTTTATATATTTTTACATTCAACAGTTTCCGGTGTGTATCAAGAATGGTCCACCACACAAAGGGCATCCAGCCAACTTGACAACTGTGGGAAGCATCCCTGTGTAACGCTTTCGACACCTTGCCCGACGAATTGATGTCGTTCTGAGGGCAAAAAGGGAATGGTGCAACTCAATATTAGGAAGGTGTTCCTAATGTTTGATATAATCTGTGTATACTATATGTAGTATATAATTTATATATATTTTTTCACTGCAACCGCCAACCACCGTAAAACTTAGGAGCCTCCTCTCAATGAGTGTAGACAGCCTGCTGCTGCCGCTCTCCTAAGAGGTAGGGGGCCCATGTGGTTAACTGGGGGGGGGCTTTGCCTTGATTGGGTAACTGATTATTATTCATTTTTTAATAAACAGCATAATAAATCAATGCGACTGGTCAATTGTGTGAGTCAGTGGCTGGGCACAAGCCCGTAGGGGCATTTTGTTTTCTTACGTTATGTTTTTTATTATTATTTATCCAACCACAGGAGCCTGCTCTCAATGTTCAGACTATACCAGGAAGCATCATTTAGCCAAAAAGGATCAAGAGTTTATAAAAGAAATAACTGTGGATTAAGTTTTTATCACAAGCACAAACAGGTTGGCTATCTGCCAAAAAATAAGGAAACACCAACATAAAGTGTTTTAGGGTGTTGCGCCACCACAAGCAGCCAGAACAGATTCAATGCGCCTTGGCATAGATTCTACAAGTGGATTTAAACCATTCCATCGAAATGCACCCCACACCATAACATATACTTTGTATCACTTGTTTACTCAAGTGTTTCCTTTTTCTGGCAGTTACCGGTATGCCTACAGTCGGGAAGGCCACAGGTTGGGTAGCATGTGTGCCAATATAGTCCGCAGCTTGTTGCATTGTGGCCATAGACATATACTCCATAGAAATGTTTTGTAACCTTGGCAACTGTTAAACTCATGGGTACACTAACAATGAATGCCAGTCCTGACTTGAATGGGAACTGTCATCTATGGGTTATATTTCTATGGTTGGTTACAGCTGTCAGTTTGCCTTTTGCAGATTTCAAAATACAATCGTGGGAAACACGTACAGTTTGAAAAGCTAATACCTACTGCAGAGAATAGAATACTAATCTTTTTTTTATTTATTACACCTTTATTTAACCAGGTAGGCTAGTTGAGAACAAGTTCTCATTTGCAACTGCGACCTGGCCAAGATAAAGCTTAGCAGTGTGAACAGACAACACAGAGTTACACATGGAGTAAACAATTAACAAGTCAATAACACAGTACAAAAAAGGGAGTCTATATACATTGTGTGCAAAAGGCATGAGGAGGTAGGCAAATAATTATAATTTTGCAGATTAGCACTGGAGTGATAAATGATCAGATGGTCATGTACAGGTAGAGATACTGGTGTGCAAAAGAGCAGAAAAGTAAATAAATAAAAACAGTGTGGGGATGAGGTAGGTGAAAATGGGTGGGCTATTTACCAATAACTATGTACAGCTGCAGCGATCGGTTAGCTGCTCAGATAGCACATGTTTGAAGTTGGTGAGGGAGATAAAAGTCTCCAACTTCAGGGATTTTTGCAATTCGTTCCAGTCACAGGCATCAGAGTACTGGAACGAAAGGCGGCCAAATGAGGTGTTGGCTTTAGGGATGATCAGTGAGATACACCTGCTGGAGCGCGTGCTACGGATGGGTGTTGCCATCGTGACCAGTGAACTGAGATAAGACGGAGCATTACCTAGCATGGACTTGTAGATGACCTGGAGCCAGTGGGTCTGGCGACGAATATGTAGCGAGGGCCAGCCGACTAGAGCATACAAGTCGCAGTGGTAGGTGGTATAAGGTGCTTTAGTGACAAAACGGATGGCACTGTGATAAACTGCATCCAGTTTGCTGAGTAGAGTGTTGGAGGCAATTTTGTAGATGACATCGCCGAAGTCGAGGATCGGTAGGATAGTCAGTTTTACTAGAGTAAGTTTGGCAGCGTGAGTGAAGGAGGCTTTGTTGTGGAATAGAAAGCCGACTCTTGATTTTATTTTAGATTGGAGATGTTTGATATGAGTCTGGAAGGAGAGTTTACAGTCTTGCCAGACACCTAGGTACTTATAGGTGTCCACATATTCAAGGTCGGAACCATCCAGGGTGGTGATGCTCGTCGGGCATGCGGGTGCAGGCAGCGATCGGTTGAAAAGCATGCATTTGGTTTTACTAGTGTTTAAGAGCAGTTGGAGGCCACGGAAGGAGTGTTGTATGGCATTGAAGCTTGTTTGGATGTTAGATAGCACAGTGTCCAAGGACGGGCCGGAAGTATATAGAATGGTGTCGTCTGCGTAGAGGTGGATCAGGGAATCGCCCGCAGCAAGAGCAACATCATTGATATATACAGAGAAAAGAGTCGGCCCGAGAATTGAACCCTGTGGCACACCCATAGAGACTGCCAGAGGACCGGACAGCATGCCCTCCGATTTGACACACTGAACTCTGTCTACAAAGTAGTTGGTGAACCAGGCAAGGCAGTCATCCGAAAAACCGAGGCTACTGAGTCTGCCGATAAGAATATGGTGATTGACAGAGTCGAAAGCCTTGGCAAGGTCGATGAAGACGGCTGCACAGTACTGTCTTTTATCGATGGTTATGATATCGTTTAGTACCTTGAGTGTGGCTGAGGTGCACCTGTGACTGGCACAGAAACCAGATTGCACAGCGGAGAAGGTACGGTGGGATTCGAGATGGTCAGTGACCTGTTTGTTGACTTGGCTTTCGAAGACCTTAGATAGGCAGGGCAGGATGGATATAGGTCTGTAACAGTTTGGGTCCAGGGTGTCTCCCCTTTGAAGAGGGGGATGACTGCGGCAGCCTTCCAATCCTTGGGGATCTCAGACGATATGAAAGTCAATCACCACCTTCCGGAGACACCTGAAACCCCACCTCTTCAAGGAATACCTAGGATAGGATAAGTAATCCTTCTCACCCCCCCCCCTTAAATGATTTAGATGCACTATTGTAAGTGGCTGTTCCACTGGATGTCAGAAGGTGAATTCACCAATTTGTAAGTCGCTCTGGATAAGAGCGTCTGCTAAATGACTTAAATGTAAATGTAAATGTAAGAGGTTGAACAGGCTGGTAATAGGGGTTGTGACAATGGCGGCGGATAGTTTCAGAAATAGAGGGTCCAGATTATCAAGCCCAGCTGATTTGTACGGGTCCAGGTTTTGCAGCTCTTTCAGAACATCTGCTATCTGGATTTGGGTAAAGGAGAACCTGGAAGGGCTTGGGCGAGAAGCTGCGGTGGGGGCGGAGCTGTTGGCTGAGGTTGGAGTAGCCAGGCGGAAGGCATGGCCAGCCGTTGAGAAATGCTTGTTGAAGTTTTCGATAATCATGGATTTATCGGTGGTGACCGTGTTACCTAGCCTCAGTGCAGTGGGCAGCTGGGAGGAGGTGCTCTTGTTCTCCATGGACTTCACAGTGTCCCAGAACGTTTTGGTTTTGGAGCTACAGGATGCAAACTTCTGCCTGAAGAAGCTGGCCTTAGCTTTCCTGACTGACTGTGTGTATTGGTTCCTGACTTCCCTGAACAGTTGCATATCGCGGGGACTATTCGATGCTATTGCAGTCCGCCACAGGATGTTTTTGTGCTGGTTGAGGGCAGTCAGGTCTGGAGTGAACCAAGGGCTGTATCTGTTCTTGGTTCTGCATTTTTTGAACGGAGCATGCTTATCTAAAATGGTGAGGAAGTTACTTTTAAAGAATGACAAGGCATCCTCAACTGACGGGATGAGGTCAATGTCCTTCCAGGATACCCGGGCCAGGTCGATTAGGAAGGCCTGCTCACAGAAGTGTTTTAGGGAGCGTTTGACAGTGATAAGGGGTGGTCGTTTGACTGCGGCTCCGTAGCGGATACAGGCAATGAGGCAGTGATCGCTGAGATCCTGGTTGAAGACAGCGGAGGTGTATCTGGAGGGCCAGTTGGTCAGGATGACGTCTAGGGAGGGTGCCCTTGTTTACAGAGTTAGGGTTGTACCTGGTGGGTTCCTTGATGATTTGTGTGAGATTGAGGGCATCTAGCTTAGATTGTAGGATTGCAGGGGTGTTAAGCTTATCCCAGTTTAGGTCACCTAAAAGAACAAAAACTGAAGCTAAATGGGGGGCGATCAATTCACAAATGGTGTCCAGGGCACAGCTGGGAGCTGAGGGGGGTCGGTAGCAGGCGGCAACAGTGAGAGACTTATTTCTGGAGAGAGTAATTTTCAAAATTAGTAGTTCGCACTGTTTAGGTATGGACCTGGAAAGTATGACATTACTTTGCAGGCTATCTCTGCAGTAGACTGCAACTCCTCCCCCTTTGGCAGTTCTATCTTGACGGAAGATGTTATAGTTGGGTATGGAAATCTCAGAATTTTTGGTGGCCTTCCTGAGCCAGGACTCAGACATGGCAAGGACATCAAGGTTAGCAGAGTGTGCTAAAGCAGTGAGTAAAACAAACTTAGGGAGGAGGCTTCTGATGTTGACATGCATGAAACCAAGGCTTTTTTGATCACAGAAGTCAACAAATGAGGGTGCCTGGGGACATGCAGGGCCTGGGTTTACCTCCACATCACCCGCGGAACAGAGAAGGAGTAGTATGAGGGTGCGGCTAAAGGCTATCAAAACTGGTCGCCTAGAGCATTGGGGACAGAGAATAAGAGGAGCAGGTTTCTGGGCATGGTAGAATATATTCAGGGCATAATGCGCAGACAGGGGTATGGTGGGGTACGGGTACAGTGGAGGTAAGCCCAGGCACTGGGTGATGATGAGAGAGGTTGTATCTCTGGACATGCTAGTTGTAATGGGTGAGGTCACCGCATGTGTGGGAGGTGGGACAATGGAGGTATCAGTGGTATGAAGAGTGGAACTAGGCGCTCCATTGTGAACTAAAACAATGATAACTAACCTGAACAACAGTATACAAGGCATATTGACATTTGAGAGAGACATACAGCGAGGCATACAGTAATCACAGGTGTTGAATTGGGAAAGCTAGCTAAAACAGTAGGTGAGACAACAACAGCTAATCAGCTAGCACAACAACAGCAGGTAAAATGGCGTTGACTAGGCAACGGGGCTGACAGATAAAACATAAACAAGCAGAATGAGGTACCGTGATTAATGGACAGTCCAGCGTGCATCAGCTATGTAGCCAAGTGATCAGTGTCCAGGGGGCAGGGAAGCTGGATTAGTGAGTGTTATCCAGGTTAAAAAAAACTAACAATGACTAAATAGCTTGTAGCTAGTTAGCTAGTTAGCTTCTGGAGGTTCTTGAGTGTGTTCTAAAAATTAAAAATAATAGCGATTCCGTATCACATTGGCTGAGGCAGGTTACCGGAAGGTATAAACAAATTAAAAATCGAAAAGAGATAAGAGAGTAAATATGGGTCCAGTGAGTGTTTGGGACGAGGCGATTCAGACGGTTAGCAGGCCTGTGCTTACAAGCTAACAGTTAGTAGGCCGGGGCAAAACAAGGTAGCAGTTAGCGGACTGGGGCTAAACAAGCTGGCAGTTAGCAGGTGGAAATAGCAAGCAAGGAGATAGCAAGGGCTAGAGAGTTAGCCTTTGGGGGACGTCGCGATGGGGTGAGTCTGTTTATTCCTCTTCATGCGGTGACATCGATAGACCGGTCGTGGGTCCGGGTAATTGTAGCCCAGGAGTATGCTACGGTGGTAGGTATTGTAGCCCAGGAGTATGCTACGGTGGTAGCACAGGTGCTATGGAGGGGCTAGCTTTAGGCTAAGTGGGTGGAAGCGCTAGCCAGCAGTAATCGTCCGGGGTTGCGGTATAGCTAAATAACTAGTTGTGAAGATCCAGCTAAAAGATGTTCCGTTTGCGGCGGGATACTCTGGTTAGAGTAGCGTTGTTCGAACTGGCGAGAGCTTTCCGAGCTAAAGGTTAGCTGATGACCGGTTAGCTGACGACCGCTAGCATAGCTGGTAGTTAGCTGGCTAGCTTCAGTTGTGGGGTTCCGGTTCCGAAGTAAATATAAATACTAAATACTTTAGGAAAAAAAATAGCTACATTGGTTGAGGCGGGTTGAAGGAGAGTATTTGGAAGCTGAGGTTTAGCAAAATGTTTTAAAAGATATGCGAAGAAAAAAATATGTAAAAACTAAAAAAGACGAAATATACACGGAATATACACGGGACAAGGGACACGACACGTCTTACTGCTACGCCATCTTGGACACAATCTGTCTGTAGAACCAATATATTTTTTTCTCAATAACTCCCCAATTTGTAGCTAACAGCAGCACTGTTTTTCAAAGTAGCTCATCTTGAAATAGGCTATTGCAAAAAAAGCTCTTCGGCCATCACAGTGAGTAGCATATGGCTTTGTCTGCATCATTAGGTGAGTCAGCCCACCACTGGAAATGTTATTTAGTAGCCTACTGTAACCTATGATGTACAATAACTTCGGAAAGTATTCAGACCCTTTTACTTTACCCCTTTTTTTTCCATTACAGCCTTATTCTAAAATTGATTAAATAACATATGTTCCTCAGCAATCTACACATAATACTGTCACGACTTCTGCCGAAGTTGGCTCTCCTGCCTGTTCGAGCGGTGCTCGGCGGTCGTCGTCACCGTCCTACTAGCCACTACCAATCCCTTTTTCGTTTGTCTGTAGGTTTTGTCTTATTAGTTTCACCTGTGTGTATTTTAGTTTAATTAACGTCCTTATATGTAGTAGGTTGTCCCGCCCTTGTTTTGTGCGGGATTGTTATTTGTATTCATGTCAGTTGGTGTAGTGCTTGTGTTTTATTCTCCGGTCTGTCTTTGATCCTGTGTTGGATTGTTCACCCTGTGTGTTGGGTTGACCGTGTTTTTTGTGCGCCGGAGAAAATAAACTGTCGTATCACTAATCTGCTCTCTGCGCCTGATTCCACCCACGTTGATAATACGTGACAGAATCCAGCACCATACCATGGAATCAGCAGGAGCAGCCGCGTCTCCTCTCCCATCGATGGAAGAGAGGGTCCTCCATCACACCAGCGTGCTTCACCGGATTGGTTCTGCCATGGACCAAATGATGGAGACGATGGATCAATGGGAGAGGAGTGGCCTCCCCACCTCATCTCTAGCACCCCCTTCTCCAGCACCTCCTGTTCCTGCGACACATCTGGCTCCGGGGCTCTTCGGCTGACACTCCCACGGGAGTATGACGGATCGGCGGCTGGGTGCCAGGGTTTCCTCCTTCAACTGGAACTATACCTGGTTACCGTGCGTCCTGCTCCCTCCGGAGAGGAGAGCGTGATCGCCCTCGTCTCCTGCTTGACTGGGCGAGCCCTCGAGTGGGCCAACGCAGTGTGGAATGGTCCGGACTCGGCGAAGGATAATTACCCAGAGTTCACCCGCCGATTCCGAGCTGTTTTTGACCATCCACCAGAGGGTCGGGCGGCGGGTGAACGGCTGTTCCACCTGCGTCAGGAGATGGAACAGGACTTTGCTCTGGAGTTCAGGACCTTGGCCGCAGGAGCAGGATGGAACGACAGGGCCTTGATCGATCATTTCAGATGCAGTCTCAGGGAGGACGTCCGCAGGGAGCTGGCATGTCGGGACACAACATTCACACTGGATGAACTCGTCGACTTGGCTATCCGTCTCGACAACTTGCTGGCTGACCGCTGGTGTTCGGATCAGGCCCTGTCGTTTCCCCTTCCCAGCCCCCCTGCCCCTATCCCAATGGAATTATGGGGGGGCGGCTTCGAGGGGGACCGGAGGAGGAGTGTCCTCCTGCACCAGTTGTGGTCGACGAGGGCACACGTCCGACCGGTGCTGGAGGAACTTGTCTGGGAGTCGGGAGGACAGGCGGAGCACTGCTCGATCACCCCAGGTGAGTAAGCACCAGACTCACTCAGAGCTTCCTGTCGGTCATGTGTATGTGTTGACTTCTTTCCCTGGGTTTTTTCCCTCTCTACAGCATAAGGCGCTAATCGATTCAGGCGCAGCTGGGAATTTCATGGATCGTGGGCTTGCGTTAAGGCTAGGGATTCCCCTGGTGTCGTTAGACCTACCTTTCCCTGCGCACTCCTTAGATAGCCGACCATTAGGGTCAGTAATTAGGGAGGCTATGGTGCCGCTGGACATGGTAACGCAGGGGGATCATAAGGAGCAGATTAGTCTGTTCCTTATAGATTCACCTGCGTTTCCAGTGGTGTTGGGGGTTCCCTGGTTAGCTCAACACAACCCGGTGATTTCCTGGCGACAGGGGGCTCTTACGGGGTGGTCAGAGGAGTGTTCAGGTAGGTGTATAGGAGTTGCCGTTGGTGCGACTACGGTGGAGAGTCCAGACCAAGTTTCCACCGTGCGCATTCCCTCTGAATTTTCCGATTTGGCTATCGCCTTCAGTAAAAGGAAGGCGACCCAATTACCACCTCATCGTCGAGAGGACTGCGCGATAAACCTTCTGGAGAACGTTGCACTTCCTAGGAGTCTCGTGTATCCATTGTTCCAGGAGGAGACGGTAGCTTCTGAATCGCTGGGACCGTGGTACATTCAGCCCTCCGCATCACCCGTCTCCTCATGCTTCTTTTTTGTGAAGAAGAAGGTTGGAGGTCTGTGTCCGTGCATTGATTATAGAGGTCGAAATTCCATCACAGTGGGGTTTAGTTACCCACTACCTCTCATCGCTACGGCGGTGGAATCATTTCACGGGGCACGCTTCTTCACAAAACTGGACCTGAGGAGCGCGTATAATCTGGTGCGTATCCGGGGAGGAGATGAGTGGAAAACCGCATTTAGTACTACATCTGGTCATTATGAGTACCGCGTCATGCCATGCGGGTTGAAGAATGCTCCAGCCGTCTTCCAATCCTTCGTAGATGAGATTCTCCGAGACCTGCTCGGGCAGGGAGTGGTAGTGTACATCGATGACATCTTGATCTATTCTGCCACGCGCGGCGCATGTGTCTCTGGTGCGTAAGGTACTTGGGCGACTGCTGGAGCATGACCTGTATTGCAAGGCGGAGAAATGTGAGTTTTTCAAACAGTCCGTTTCCTTCCTGGGGTATCGTATTTCCACCTCCGGGGTGGTGATGGAGGATGATCGCGTTACAGCCCGCGTAATTGGCCAACTCCGACCACGGTGAAAGAAGTGCAGCGGTTTTTAGGGTTTGCCAACTACTACCGGAGGTTTTTCCGGGGTTTTGGTCAGGTGGCTGCTCCCATCACCTCACTGCTGAAGGGAGGACCAGTGGGCTTGCGCTGGTCAGCAGAGGCGGGCAGAGCCTTCAGTCGTCTGAAGGAGCTGTTCACCAATGCGCCCGTGTTGCGCATCCAGACCCCTCTTTAGCGTTCATAGTGGAGGTGGATGCGTCCGAGGCTGGGGTCGGAGCCGTGCTGTCCCAACGCTCGGGCGTGCCACCCAAACTCCGCCCGTGTGCTTTCTTTTCGAGCAAGCTCAGCCCAGCGGAGCGAAACTATGATGTGGGGGACCGGGAGTTGTTAGCTGTAGTCAAGGCTCTGAAGGTGTGGAGACATTGGCTTGAGGGGGCTAAACACCCTTTTCTCATCTGGACTGACCATCGTAATCTCGAGTATATCCGGGCAGCGAAGAGACTAAATCCACGTCAGGCTAGATGGGCCATGTTTTTTACCAGGTTCTGGTTTACCCTCTCATACCGGCCAGGCTCCCAAAACACCAAAGCTGACGCACTGTCCCGCCTCTATGATACCGAGGAGCGGTAGGTTGAGCCAACTCCCATCATTCCACCGTCATGTCTCGTGGCACCGGTGGTATGGGAGGTGGACGCAGAGATAGAGAGGGCCTCACGGTCAGAGCCGGCCCCCCCTAACTGTCCAGTGGGGACAGGGACAAGCTGATCCGGTGGGCTCATACTCTCCCCTCCTCGGGTCATCCTGGCATCGAGAGGACAGTGCAGAGTCTGAGAGGGAGATACTGGTGGCCCACACTGGCTAAAGACGTGAGATTTTATGTCTCCTCCTGCTCAGTGTGTGCTCAGAGCAAGGCTCCTCGGCACCTGCCTAGAGGGAAATTACAACCCCTCCCCATTCCACAATGGCCGTGGACACACTTATCGGTGGACTTTCTTACCGACCTTCCCCCGTCCCAGGGAAGTACTACGATCCTGGTCGTTGTGGATCGGTTTTCTAAGTCCTGTCATCTCATCCCGTTGCCCGGTCTCCCAACGGCCCTGCAGACTGCGGAGGCCTTGTTTACCCATGTCTTCCGGCACTATGGGGTGCCTGAGGACATCGTCTCTGATCGGGGTCCCCAATTCATGTCCAGAGTGTGGAGGGCGTTTATGGAGAGACTGGGGGTCTCGGTTAGCTTAACCTGAGGTTTTCACCCCGAGAGTAATGGGCAGGTGGAGCACGTAAACCAGGATGTGGGCAGGTTTCTGCGGTCCTATTGCCGGGACCGGCCTGGTGAGTGGGCAAGGTATGTCCCATGGGCTGAACTAGCTCAGAACTCCTTACGCCACTCCTCAACTAACTTATCCCCTTTTGAGTGTGTGTTAGGTTACCAGCCGGTCCTGGCTCCATGGCATCAGAGCCAGACCGAGGCTCCTGCGGTGGAGGAATGGGTACAGCGCTCCAAGGACACCTGGAAAGCCGTTCAGGACTCATTACGGTTAGCGGGAGAACGGCAGAAGAGGAGCGCTGACCAGCACCGCAGTGAGGCCCCCGTGTTTGCACCGGGGGACAGGGTCTGGCTCTCGACCCGAAACCTGTCCCTCCACCTGCCCTGTCGGAAGCTGGGGCTGCAGTGTGTGGGGCCATTCAAAGTCCTGAGGAGAATAAACAAGGTGTGTTACAGGTTACAACTTCCTAGGTATTACCGTATTAACCCCTCGTTTCATGTGTCTCTCCTCAGGCCGGTGGTGGCTGGTCCCCTGCAAGAAGGTGAGGTGCCTGAGGTCCCTCCGCCCCCTCTGGACATCAAGGGGTCCCCGGCGTACACAGTTCGGGGCATTCTGGATTCGAGACGCCGGGTGGGAGGCCTACAGTACCTCGTGGACTGGGAGGGGTACGGTCCGGAGGAGAGATGCTGGGTTCCTTTGGGGGACATTTTGGACCCTTCTCTCCTGAGAGATTTCCACCACCTCCACCCGGATTGCCCAGCACCTCGTCCTCCGGGTCGTCCTCGAGGACGGTGGCGGCGTGCTGCGGGAGCCGCGCGTCAGAGGGGGGGTACTGTCACGACTTCCGCTGAAGTTGGCTCACCTGCCTGTTCGAGCGGTGCTCGGCGGTCGTCGTCACCGTCCTACTAGCCACTACCGATCCCTTTTTCGTTTGTCTGTTGTCTGTTTTGTCTTATTAGTTTCACCTGTGTGTATTTTAGTTTAATTAACGTCCTTATATGTAGTAGGTTGTCCCGCCCTTGTTTTGTGCGGGATTGTTATTTGTTTTCATGTCAGTTGGTGTAGTGCTTGTGTTTTATTCTTCGCTCCGTCTTTGATCCTGTGTTGGATTGTTCACCCTGTGTGTTGGGTTGACCGTTTTTTTTGTGCACCGGAGAATAAACTGTCATATCACTAATCTGCTCTCTGCGCCTGATTCCACCCACCTTGATAATACGTGACAAATACCCTATAATGACAAAGCGAAAATACGTTTTTAGAAATGTTTGCAAATGTATATATACAGTTGAAGTCGGAAATTTAAATACACTTAGGTTGGAGTCATTAAAACGTGGTTTTCAACCACTCCACAAATTATTTTTAACAAACTAGTTTTGGCAAGTCGGTAAAGACATGTACTTTGTGCATTATACAAGTAATTTTTCCAACAATTGTTTACAGACAGATTATTTCACTTATAATTCACTGTATTACAATTCCAGTGGGTCAGAAGTTTACATACACTAAGGTGAATGTGCCTTTAAACAGCTTGGAAAATTCCAGAAAATTATGCAGAAACTTTAGAAACTTCTGATAGGCTAATTGACATAATTTGAGTCAATTGGAGGTGTACCTATCCGTCACGCCGGCGCTGCCAGAATCGCCCTTCACTCCGGAGCTGCCGGAGTCTCCCGTCCGTCCGGTGCTGCCGGAATCTCCCGTCCATTCGGGACCCGGGGCTAGGGTCCCCAGTCTGAGGTCGGCGGCGAGGGTCGCCGTTTTTAAGAGGCCACACAGGCGGATAAAGAGACGGAGAAAAACTATGGTGAAGTGGGGTCCACGTCCCGCGCCAGAGCCGCCACCGCGGACAGACGCCCACACAGACCCTCCCCTATAGGTTCAGGTTTTGCGGCCGGAGTCAACACCTTTCCACAAGCTTCCCACAGTAAGTTGGGTGAATTTTGACCCATTCCTCCTGACAGAGCTGGTGTAACTGAGTCAGGTTTGTAGGCCTCCTTGCTTGCACACCCTTTTTCAGTTCTGCCCACAAATGTTCTATTGGATTAAGGTCAGGGCTTTGTGATGGCCACTCCAATTCCTTGACTTTGTTGTCCTTAAGCCATTTTGCCACAACTTTGGAAGTTTGCTTGGAGTCAATGTCCATTTGGAAGACCCATTTGTGACCAAGCTTTAACTTCCTGACTGATGTCTTGAGATGTTGCTTCAATATATCCACATCATTTTCCTTCCTCATGAAGCCATCTATTTGGTGAAGTGCACCAGTCCCTCCTGGTACCTTCAGGAGCTTCGAAATTGCTCCCAAGAATGAACCAGACTTGTGGAGGTCTACAATTATTTTTCCGAGGTCTTGGCTGATTTTGTTTGATGTTACCATGATGTCAAGCAAAGAAGCACTGAGTTTGAAGGTAGGCCTTGAAATTGAATTATGTAAATGAGCCTATCAGAAGCTTCTAAAGCCATGACATCATTTTCTGGAATTTTCCAAGCTGTTTAAAGGCACAGTCAACTTGGTGTATGTTAACTGCTGACACACTGGAATTGTGACACTGATAATTATATATGAAATACTCGTCTGTTAACAATTGTTGGAAAAATTACTTGTGTCATGCACAAAGTAGATGTCCTAACAGACTTCCCAAAACTATAGTTTGTTAAAAATAAATTTGTGGAGTGGTTGAAAAACAAGTTTTAATGACTCCAACCTAACCTATGTAAACTTCTATGTAAACTTCCGACGTCAACTGTATGTTAGTATTGACTCAGGTGTGTGAATACTTATGTATTTCTGCAATTTATTTTCAAAAAATTTGCACACATTTCTATAAACATGTTTTCACATTGTCATTATGGGTATTGTGCGTAGATGGGTGAAATGTTTTTTAAATCCATTTTGAATTTAAGTTGTAACACAACAAAATGTGGAATAATCAAATCAAATCAAATGTTATTGGTCACATGTGTTTAGCAGATGTTATTGCAGGTGTTGTGAAATGCTTTTGCTTCTAGCTCCGACAGTGCAGTAATATCTAACAAGTAATATCTAAGTAAGTACCCAACATATACCCAATACAAACAAATCTAAGTAAATGAATGAAATTAAGAATATATAAATATATGGACGAGCAATGTCAGAGTGGCATAGAATAACATATAGTAGAACAGTATAGGTATGGGTAATGCAAGATATGTAGACTTTATTAAAGTGCCCAGTGTTCCATTCATTATAGTGGCCAGTGATTTCAAGTCTATGTATAGTGCCTTGCGAAAGTATTCGGCCCCCTTGAACTTTGCGACCTTTGTTTTGCTCGAGCTGTTTTGCAAGGAGGAATGGGAAAAAATGTCAGTCTCTCGATGTGCAAAACTGATAGAGACATACCCCAAGCGACTTACAGCTGTAATCGCAGCAAAAGGTGGCGCTACAAAGTATTAACTTAAGGGGGCTGAATAATTTTGCACGCCCAATTTTTCAGTTTTTGATTTATTAAAAAAGTTTGAAATATCCAATAAATGTCGTTCCACTTCATGATTGTGTCCCACTTGTTGTTGATTCTTCACAAAAAAATACAGTTTTATATCTTTATGTTTGAAGCCTGAAATGTGGCAAAAGGTCGCAAAATTCAAGGGGGCCGAATACTTTCGCAAGGCACTGTATTTAGGCAGCAACCTCTATGTGATGTGTATGTAAATAGGGGTATTAGTACTTTTTTGAAGGCACTGTATATTATGATTGGAGTTTACGAATGCAATATAATTAGACCATCACTGTTGCACCATTATTTGCATCATTAGGAAGAGTAATTTATCATTGATGCAATGTTTTGCCTACATCTGAGTAACAGGCAGGCAAGGTTCAGCATGCATGCCCTGAACACAAAAGGAAATAGGCCACCTAATTATCTGCCAAAATATTTTGTTTTCTTTCTCCGCATGTCACAGATATGCCCCCCCTAATGACTGGTATGAACAAGACAAGACAGAGGATTTTTCCCATACAAGGTCTTGGGAGAGGGTGAGACTAAAGGATATGTGCGGCTGCACAGAGCAGGATGTGACAGGAAGGGCTTGTATTGGAATTTAGCAGGACTGTACTCAAGGCCAGGAATTTGCAATAGGACCACTGGCAGATGCATTTTTCTCCCTTACTAGTTGATACATGCTGATAAGAGACAAGATAGTTGATTGGAATTTTGAAACATGTCTGGAATTATGTTTGACATGATTTTAGCTTCATTTGATTTGTAGATAAAGATGGCTATATAGCAGGGATACTCCTACAGGTACAACGCTCCCTTTTAGAGGAGGGGATGATGGAGTAAGCGTAAGAAGATGTCACCTTAAGAAGATGTTTTGGTTGAACACATTCATAGATATCATCTCTGTTCTCATCACAGTGAAATAACATCGAATGTAAAAGTGGCATTCTATCTAGGTGAAATAAAAAAATATATAAGTTTGAAGACCATTAATATGCGGTCTTCATGTCTTGTTCAACCAAATGACCGAAAAAACTAGATCTGGACTACAGCACGTATGCTGAACCTTGCCTGTATGCTTCTCAGATAGCCCCAACAAAGATGGCACCGATAGTGATGGCAGCTTCGGTTCAAGTCCTTAGAAAACTGTGCAGTATTTTGTTTTTTATGTATTATTTCGTACATAGTTAGCCCAGAAAATCGAAAGTGTTATTACATACAGCCGGGAAGAACTATTGGATATCAGAGAGACGTCAACTTACCAGCACAACCAGCATTACAACCAGGAATACAACTTTCCCAAAGCGGATCCTTTGTCTGCATCTCCCAGGGCATTTGAACTGATTCCAAAGGCTGACCCAAAACAACGCCATTGGAGGAGAGGGTACCGGAGTGGTCTTCTAGTAAGGTTTTGGATGCATGCACACCACCCACCGCTTCAGAGTGTATTACTCGCTAATGTCCAGTCCCTAGTTAACAAAGTCGCCGGAATTAGGGCAAGAGTTGCTTTCCAAAGAGATTTCCGGGGACATGTTGCCGAAGTCCGTACAGCTAACAGGATTTTCAGTGCATCGCACCGACAGGAACAAACATCTCTCTGGTAAGAAGAAGGGTGGGGGTGTATGATTAATGACTCATGGTTTAATTGTAACAACGTACAAGAACTCAAGTCCTTAGGGTTACCTGACCTAGAATTCTATCGTCACAGACATGTATATCCCCCCCGCAAGAGGATACCAAGAAGGCCGTCAAGGAACTTCACTTGACTTTATACAAATTGGAAAACATATATCCTCAGGGATTTTAACAAAACTAATATGATTACAAAGCTACCTAAATTCTATCAGCATATCGATTGCAGTACAATAAAGCGATTAACACACTCGACCACTGCTACTCTAACTTCCGCAATGCATACATCGTGCCCTCTTTTTGGCAAAACCTGACCAAGACTCACTCCAAAATGTCAGTAAAGAGACAAGTGGAGTCACAATTCAACGGCTCAAACACGAGACGTATTTGGCAGACAATCAAGGATCACAAAAAGAAAACCAGCCCTGTCGCAGACATGGACATCTTGCTCCCAGACAAATTAAACAACTACTCTGCAAGCTTTGAGGACAATACAGTGCCACCAACACAGCCCGCTACCAAAGACTGTGGGCTCTCCTTCACCATGGCCGATGTGAGAAAAACATTTAAACGTGTTAACCCTCGCAAGGCTACCTGCCCAGACAGTATCCCCGTCCTCGGAGCATGTGCAGACCAGCTGGCTGGTCTGTTTACAGACATATTCAATCAATCAGTCTGCTGTCCCCACATTCCTCAAGATGACCACCATTGTTCCTGTTCCCAAGAAAGCTAAGGTAACTGAACTAAATGACTATCGCCCCGTAGCACTCACTTCCGTCATCATGAAGTGCGTTGAGAGACTAGTTAAGGATCATATCACCTCCACCCTACCTGTTACCCTAGACCCACTCCAATTTGCTTACCACCCCAATAGGTCCACAGACGATGCAATCACACTGCACACTGCCCTATTCCATCTGGACAAGAGGGATTACCTATGTAACAATGCTGTTCATTGACTGCAGCTCAGCATTCAACACCAAATTAACCTCCAAAATCATTATTAAGCTTGAGACCCTTGGTCTCGACCCCACCCTGTACAATTGGGTCCTGGACTTGCTGAAGGGCTGCCCCCAGGTGGTGAGGGTAGGAAACATCTCCACTCCGCTGATCCTCAACACTGGGGGCCCACAAGGGTGCGTTCTCAGCCCTCTCCTGTACTCCCTGTTCACCCACGACTGTGTGGCCATGCACGCCGCCAACTCAATCATCAAGTTTGCAGACGATACTACAGTGGTCGGCTTGAATACCAACAACCATAAACCACCAACAGGGAGGTGGTAAGGGCCCTCGGAGTGTGGTGTCAGGAAAATAACCTCTCACTCAATGTCATGATCGTGGACTTCAGGATCAGCAAAGGGAGCACCTCCCCATCCACATTGACGGGACAGCAGTGGAGAAGGTGGAAAGTTCGAAGTTCTTGGTGTACATATCACCGACAAACTGAAATGGTCCACGCACACAGACAGTGTGGTGAAGAAGGCGCAATAGTGCCTTTTCAAACTCAGGAGGCTGAAAAAATGTAGCTTGTCACCAAAAACCCTCACTAACTTTTACAGGTGCACAATTGAGAGCATCCTGTCGAACTGTATCTCCACTGGTAGGGCAACTGCACCGCCCACAACCGCAGGGCTGTCCAGAGGATGGTGCGGCCTGCACAACGCATCACCGGGGGCAAACTTCCTGCCCTCCAGGACACCTACAACACCTGATTTCACAAGAAGGCAAGAAAGATAATCAAGGACAATAACCACCCGAGCCACTACCTATTCACCCTGCTTCCATCCAGAAGGTGAGGTCAGTACAGGTGCATCAAAGCTGGGACAGAGAGAGATTTAAAAACAGCTTCTACAATATCTCAAGGCCATCAGATTGTTAAACAGCCACAACTAGTACAGAGAGGCAGCTGCCTACCTACAGATTTGATATCTTTGGCCACTTTAATAAATGGAACACTAGTCACTTTAATAATGCCACTTTAATAATGTTTACATATCTTGAATTACTCATCTCATACTGTATGTATATACTGTATCCTTCACTATCTATTATTTACTGTCTATTGCATCTTAGCCGCTCTGTCAGTGCTCATCCAGATATTTTATACTTATATATTCTCATCCCATTCCTTTACTAGATTGTGTGTATTAGGTTTTGGCGTGGAATTTGTTAGATATTAGGTTTTGTTGAGGAATTGTTAGACATTACCTGTTAGATACTGCTGCACTGTTGGATCTAGATGCATAAGCATTTCGCTACACTCGCAATAACATCTGCTAACCATGTGTATGTGACCAATAAAATGTCATTTGATTTGATTTGACCGTGTGTCCAAACATTATTTAAAAGTTATTTAAATATAAATATTTGTTTCTCTAAAGAACTCATTTACAGTATGTTTGGCAGCAGATCAAATAAAGGTCTGCTTGGAAGGGTTTGGAATAATCGGGGAGGACAGCGAGCTAATGGTATCTAATTAAAACCACCATCTGGCATAAAGGTCATATGTTAATAAAGAACCACAACATAACCAGGGACCAATAGTCTCTCTCTCTTCGAGAGCCATACATGCTCAATTCACTGCCTAGCTCCGAGATCCTGCCTGCCTGGCTCAGCTCATTATTTGATTAGGGCTTCCGGGATGTTTGTCCTCTCTGTGATGATAACCATGGATAACAGGGGCTAAAAGGAAAGACAATATCATGCTCAGGGCTCGTTCAATAGTAGGTTTAGTCTAATAAGAAAGAGGGTTGGGATTAATATACTTATGTGCCGATCTCTAGCTACAGTATCCCTAGAAACAATACTGTATGTTTATGCCAGATTATACTGTACACCTAACATTATTGACCATAAACACAGAGTTGCTTTCTGATGGACATAATATATAATAAGTAGAAGTTCAATTCTATATAAATTCCCCACCAAAGTGTAAAATCAACAGCGTAAAACCAAATGACACTTAACAGTTCCATGATGATGAACAGAGAAATCGCAGATTAAATGAACTGGCTATTAAGGGAAATTCATACCGTAGGAAATCGCTTATGCCTAGCCGTAAAAAAATGGCACAACACCACTTTAAATTATTTGCGGCAATATATACAGTTGGTTCAGATTGAAGAAATGTATTATCTGGGATCTATTTGAAGTAGGCATGTGGATCTATTTGAAGTAGGCATTTTATGACATTGTTATGGATTCTTTACCTACATCTCACCTAGGCAATAGCCAAAAAGTATTTATTCTACATACCTAAGCAGTGGATTTCTATAAGAATCTCTGGGGGTCAAGATAAAGAAATATCAGCAGTCAGCTAAATTCCCTGCAGGTCACTGAGAAGTCAAGCAGGAAGTCTGTGCATTTAAAAACAGCTCCAGACATATCACTTTAGCACCCAGTAGGGAAAGGGAACACTGAATTAAGAGACTAGTACTTCTGGCATATAGGCTACCCGGCTACAGCCAATCAGAAGTCCAGAAAATGTTCATACGGATTTGTCGCCTACAGCTGAACTGTCTTTATATGATCCTCATTTGCTAAGTCATTTTGATGCATCAAGGTTGAAGATATGTTGCCTACAGTATTTTACTGTGCGTATGAACATGGTTTAGATTTGAGGAAAGGGATAGGGAGAAAATTGCAGACACCATTCTGTTGTTGTATGTGTTAAAAACAAAATATTTTTATTTTAAGTAGGATTCAAGCTGTAATGTAGGAATTTTTGGCAATTCTTACCATATGCAATCATACTGTACATTCATAGCAATCCATCTCCCTCTATTACACACCTGTGGAGTCCATGAATTGATTCATTCTTCATTCACTAAATACTTCCTTTCCCTGGAAAATATGCATTTTTATGTCTCACTCAAATGAGCTGAATCAGATTTATAGTGTTTGTAGTGTTTTACCATAAATATCCAAATTGAGTAAATGTATTAGAGCACTGGCACTTTCCCTGTCTTCTAATTTCATGGTTGAGAGAGGCTAACAGCTGATTTGAATAAATGAATCAATTATCACAGTGTAAAGTGTTTGATTAAGTGGGATAATTGTTGCCATTATTTGCACAAAGCATCATCATCCCAACAGATTTCCCCCCCCCAGCTTTGTTTCACCTGTCTCTTCGGTTTCTTCGGTATAAAAGCTATTGTGAGTTGTCTGGTTTTGTTCATGTATACTGTATGTTCTGGTGTATAGTGTAATATTAAGTTAATTTACACTATGGATACAAGTATTGGCAGGTAACGAGCTACATTTGATTGTACATTATCACCTGTCTAAATTACTATTAGCACTCCATAGCACTCACATTTGAAGCCATGAAATGCTTTGAAAGGCTGGCCGTGGCTCACATAAACATTATCATCCCAGACAGCTTGGACCCACTCCAATTCACGTACCGCACCAAGAGATCCACAGATGACTCAATCTCTATTGCACTCCACACTGCCCTTTCCCACCTGGACAAAAGGAATACCTAAGTAAGAACGCTATTCATTGACTACAGCTCAACATTCAACACCATAATGACCTCCAAGTTCTCACTAAGCCCAGGACCCAGGGACTGAACACCTCTCCCTGCAACTGGATCCTGGACTTCCTGATGGGCTTCCCCCGGGTAGTGAGGGTAGGCAACAACACATCCGCCACACTGACCCTCAGCATGGGGGGCCCTCAGGGGTGCGTGCTTAGTCCCCACCTGTACTCCCTGTTCACCCACGACTGCGTGGCCGTGCACGACTCCAACACCATCATTAAGTTTGCTGAAGACGCGATGGTAGTAGGCCTGATCACTGACGACGATGAGACCGCCTATAGAGAGGATGTAAGTGACTTGGCAGTGTTGTGCCATGACAACAAGCTCTTCCTCAACATCAGCAAGAATAAGGACATGATTGTGGACTACAGCAAACGGAAGGACTAAGCCAGCACCCATCCACATCGATGGGGCTGTAGTGGAGCGGGTCGAGAGCTTCAAGTTCATCAGTGTCCACATCACTAAGGAATTAACATGGTCCACACACACCAACAGAGCCATGAAAGCTGCACGGCAACCTGTCTTCCCCTCTCAGGAGGTTGAAAAGATTTGGCATAGGTCCTCAGATCCTTAGAGTTTTACAGTTGCACCATCGAGAGCACCTTGACTGGCTGCATTACCGTTTGGTTTGGCAAATGCTTGAAATCCGACCGCAAGGTTCTACAGAGGGTAGTGTGTTCGGCCCAGTACATCACTACCATCCGGGACTTCTGTACCAGGCGGTGTCAGAGGAAGGCCCTAAATATTGTCAAAGACTCCAGCCACCCAAGCTACAGACTGTTCTCTCTGCTACCGCATCGAAAGCGGTACCGATGCACCAAATCTGGATCCAACAGGACCCTGACAGCCTCTATCTCCAAGCCATAAGACTACAGTGACCAAAAATATAAATCCAACATGCAACAATTTCGAAGATTTTACTGAGTTACAGTTCATATAAGAAAAACAGTAAATATACATAAATTCATTAGGCCCTAATCAATAGATTTAACATGACTGGGAATAAAGATATGCATCTGTTGGTCAAAGCTACCTTCAAAAAAGGTAGGGGCGTGGATAAGAAACCCAGTCAGTATTTGGTGTGACCACCATTTGCCTCATACAGCGCAATACATCTCCATCGCATAGAGCTGATCAGGCTGTTGATTGTGAACTGTGGAATGCTGTCCCACTCTTCTTCAATGGTTGTGTGAAGTTGCTGGATATTGGCGGGAAATGGAACAAACTGTCATACACGTCGATCCAGAGCATTCCAAACATGCTCAATCGACATGTGGTGAGTATGTGGTAACATGTGGTGAGTATGGGACATTTTCAGCTTCCAGGAATTGTGTACAGATCCTTGCGACATGGGGCCATTCATTATCAACATTGGGCCTCAGGATCTTATCACGGTGTATTCAAATTGCCATCGATAAAACGCAATTGTGTTCATTGTCCATAGCTTATTCCTGTCCACACCATAACCCCACCACCAACTTGGGGCACTCTGATCACAAGGTTGACATCAACAAACCGTTCGCCTACACAACGCCATACACACTGTCTGCCATCTGCCCGGTATAGTTTAAAATGGGATTCATCCTTGAAGAGCACATTTCTGTAGTGTGCCAGTGGTCATCGAATGTAAACATTTGCCCACTGAAGTCGACAGTCAGGTCAAGACCCTGGTGATGACGACGAGCAGGCAGATGAGCTTTCCAGAGACGGTTTCTGTCAGTTTGTGCAGAAATTCTTTGGTTCTGCAAACCAAAGAAGTGAAGAAGCCAGATGTGGAGGTCCTGGGTTGGCGTGGTTACACGTGGTCTGCAGTTGTGAGGACGGTTGGACGTACTGCCAAATTCTCAAAAAGATGTTGGAGGCTTTAGTATTGTGTTGTGTGACAAAGCACAATGTTTTGTGCATATTTTAGAGTGGCCTGTTATTGTCCCCAGCACACGGTGCATCTGTGTAATGATAATGCTGTTAAATCAGCTTTTTGATATGCCATACCTGTCAGGTGGATGGAATATATTTGCAAAGGAGAAATGCTCACTAACAAGGATGTAAATACATTTCTACTCAAAATTTGAGAGATATTTGTTTTTTTGTGCATATGGAACATTTCTGGGATCTTTAATTTCAGCTCATGAAACATGGAACCAGCACTTTACATGTTGAGTTAATATTTTTGTTCAGTGTAAGTAGCTACCTGGACTATGTGAACTGACTAAAATCAAATCAAATCTTATTGGTCATGTACAAATATTTTGAAGATGTTTCCACAGGTCGCGCGAAATACTTATGTTTCCAACTCCAACAGTGCTGTAATACCTATCAATACACACAGAAAGAAATGATTATAGAATTGTTATGTTGCGGATAGATTGTTGCTGCCACCAATGTAATTGTCTGCATTATTTCCAATCCCCCATATATTTTTGGGGTAAATACACTACCGTTCAAAAGTTTGGTGTCACTTTGAAATGTCCTTGTTTTTGAAAGAAAAGCTATTTTTTTGTCCATTACAATAACATCAAATTGATCAGAAATACAGTGTAGACACTGTTAAACTTCTTCGGGATTGGAGTCCCTTCCATGGGACGGTTGAGCTAACATAGGCTAATGTGATTAGCATGAGGTTGTAAGTAACAAGAAAATTTCCCAGGACATAGACATATCTGATAATGTCAGAAAGCTTAAATTCTTGTTAAATCTAACTGCACTGTCCAATTGACAGTAGCTATTATAGAGAAATAATACCATGCTATTGTTTGAGGAGAGTGCACAATTTTGAACATGAAAAGTTATTAATAAACAAATTAGGTATGTTTGGGCAGTCTTGATAAAATATTTAAACAGAAGTGTGAAAGTGCAGAAACAGACGGCATCACATGTCCCCAATTGGCAGCTTCATTAAATAGTACCCGCATAACACCAGTCTCAACGTCAACAGTGAAGAGGCTCTATAGGTCCGGTCACCCATAACCCCACTCCCATCAAACTTTGTGTTTCAGTGATTCACAGCAAGACCATTCAATTCCCGCTCATGAAGTCCCTCCAAATTCCTGTGGTTTTGGGATTCTCCTGGCTCCAGCGACACAATCCCCTCATTGATGGGCTGGAGCCCGTTCTGCCATGCGCATTGCTTGAAGTTGGTGCAGACTGCCTTGGGACGTCTTCCTGTGTGCTCGGGAGTTGCCCGGACCTCTCCGCCATTCCCGCAGAGTACCAGGACCTCAGGGGGATTTTCAGTAAGGCCCAGGCCACTTCTCTTCCTCCACACCGACCCTATGACTGTGGGATCGACACCACCCCGGGGACGACTGTATTCACTGTCGGGTCCGGAGAGCAAAGCTATGGAGACCTACATTGAGGACTCCCTGGTTGCAGGGTGTTTCCATCTTTCTGCCTCTCCCGCCAGCACTGGTTTCTTCTATGTGGAGAAGGACAAAACTTTGCGCCCGTGCATCGACTACCAGGGCCTCAATGACATCACGGTTAAGAACAGCTACCCACTAACATTCATCGCCTCAGCCTTTGAACCACTCCAGGGGGCCACCATTTTCTCCAAGTTGGACCTGCAGAATGCCTACCACCTGGTGCGGATATGGGAAGGGGACGAGTGGAAGACTGCCTTCACCACGGATAGCAGTCACTATGAATATCTGGTCATTTCATTTGGTCTAACCAACGCTCCAGCTGTGTTCCAGGCCCTGGTTAATGACATTCTCCGTGACATGTTGAACCGGTTCATCTTCGTCTACCTCAACGATATCCTTGTTTTCTCCCGCTTAGCCCCAGAACATGTACTCCACGTCCAACAGGTCAACCAGCGCCTCCTGGAGAACCAGCTTTTTGTGAAAGCAGTAAAGTGTGAATTCCATCGCTCCACCATTCCCTTCCTCGGTTACATCATCACTGAGGGGAATGTACAGATGGATCTCAGAAAGGTGAGAGCGTTGGCGGATTGTCCCCAAACTACATCTAGAGCGCAGCTGCAACGCTTCCTGGGATTTGTCCATTTTTATCGCTGCTTAATCCAGGGTTACAGTACCCTGGCTTCCCCCCTGTCTGCACTCACCTCTCCCAAGGTTCCGTTCATGTTGTCCCCAGCTGCTGACCGGGCGTTATGGGACCTCAAGCACCGCTTCACCACAACTCCCATATTCTTTCATCCTGACCCGTCCCGTCAGTTCGTGGTGGAGTGCGAAGCTTCGGATGTCGGAATGGGGGCTGGGGGGGGGGGGGGGGTCAGATAACCGGATGTTTGTTTCTAACCAACGCTTTTGGTGGCCCACCATGGTCCCTGACGTCTCCGCGTTCGTCGGCCGCCTGCACGATCTGTATGCAGAATAAGACTCCTCGGCAAGCAACGGCTGGTCTTCTTCAACCACTTCCTGTCCCTCACCGTCCCTGGTCATACATATCCTTGGTCTTCATCACTGGTCTCCCCTGTCTGATGGCAACTCCATCATCCTTACAGTAGTAGACCGGTTTTCCAAGGCCGCCCATTTCATTCCTCTCCATAAGCTACCCTCTGTCAAAGAGACGGCCAAGCTCATGGTGCAGCACGTATTTCGGATCCATGGACTCCCGGTCGACATGGTCTCCGACCAAGATCCTCAGTTCTCGTCCCGGTTCTGGAATGCATTCTGCACGCTCATTGGGTTCTACCCCCAGTCTATCGACCAGCCGGATCGAGCCAATCAGGACCTGGAGACGACTGTTTAGCTGCATTAACTCTGCCAACCACACCACCCGGAGCCAGCAACTCAAGTGGATTGAATTTCATCTGCAACACCCTCCCCTGCTCTGCCACTGGGCTCTCGCCTTTTGAGAGTTCCCTGGGTTATCAGCCCCAGCCCTTCCCAGAGCAAGAGGAAGAGGCCCAGATGTTTGTCCTCCGCTGTCGCCATACCTGGAAGAGAGCCCGGTCAGCTCTTCTCAAGACCACCTCCAGGTATCGATGACAAGCGGACCGCCACCGGACACCAGCTCTCCGGTATCGTCTCGGGTATGGGTATGGCTGTCCACTCATGACCTGCCCCTCCGGGTGGAGTCCCTCAACCCCCCCCCTCCCCACTTTATCGGTCCTTTCCCCATCTCCAAGATTATTAGCCCCTCTGCTTTCATCTTCGGTTGCCCGTACCCTCCGTATTCCTTCCACTTTTCATGTGTCTAGGATTAAACCTATGTCTCACAGCCCTTTGCCTCCTGTTTCCAGGAGCTTGTCTCCACCCCCGTCCATGTGTTGCCCATCTTACTCATTATCCCCAATGTATTTGTATACCTGTGTTCTCTGATTATCTGTTGCCAGTTCATCTTGTCTTGTCAGGTCTTACCAGCGTGTTTTCCCATCCTGTTTCCTAGTTTCCCCGGTTCTGACCATTCTGCCTGCCCTGACCCCGAACCTGCCTGCTGTTCTGTACCTTATTGATTCTGCCCTCTGCCTCCCTTTTTAGACCTGTCTTTTGCCTGCCCCCTGTTGGGGGTAAATACACATCTGTGACTCTAGATATCTGCATCTGGGTCTTATCCTGAGTTCTGATAGTTACACCAATAAACACTTATCTTGATGAAAGCCCCCAACATAAGAAAATTTAAAGTGGCTTTCTTCTGGAACCAAGTTACATGTTCCTCAGTACACAAACTGTAACGGCTTTCGTCTGGTGAAGGAGAAGCGGACCAAAATGCAGCGTGGTGGTTATTCATGTTCTTTAATTAAAAGGAACTCGACATGAAATAACTAACAATACAATTAATGAATGAATGAATGAATGAACGAACGAACGAAAACCTAAACAGGCCTATCTGGTGAAGACACAGAGACAGGAACAATCACCCACAAACACACAGTGAAACCCAGGCTACCTAAATATGGTTCCAAATCAGAGACAATGACTAACACCTGCCTCTGATTGAGAACCATATCAGACCAGACATAGAAATAGACAAACAAGACATCCAACATAGAATGCCCACTCAGATCACACCCTGACCAACCAAAACATAGAAACATACAAAGTAAACTATGGTCAGGGTGTGACACAAACACACACACAACAATATAATGAGCCATATTGTGTGGGGCTGGGCCCAGTCAAGTATTTTACACATTCACCCACTCCCCCGCTGAAAGATCAGCCACAAAATGTTGGCACCATTGTAACAGGTTGTAATCAAGACCTGGTCTCCAGCATGGGAACGTAAAAGGAATACCTGGTGCAGTAGTCTCAGGTAGGACTACTCCAAATCATATTGGCTTTGACACACACACACACACACACACACACACACACACACACACACACACACACACACACACACACACACACACACACACACACACGCAAACTTTGCAGGTCCATCAACCCATGTAAATACCTCTCAAACACTACAACAACGTGTGGATCTTGACAGAACCTTCATAAATCCAGAGTGTTTATAATATTTTTATTGTGCTTTATGTAGTGTCCTGTAATAATCTATTCAAAGCAAGACACCTTCGGTCATTTTTAACATATCCATGAAGACTCTATATTTTTTGCCTAAAATGACATACCCAAATCTAACTGACTTTAGCTCAGGACCAGATGCAAGAGTATGCATATTCTTAATACTATTTGAAAGGAAACACTTTGCCGTTTGTGAAATTACTGTAGGAGAATATAACACATTAGATCTGGTAAAAAGATAATACAAAGAAAAAAATGTCTATTATTATTATTTTTATTTTTATTTGTTCATCATCTTTGAAATGCAAGAGAAAGGCCAATATATGACTTAAGAATCTAGGCGCTGTTTTGATTTTGGCCACTAGATAGCAGCAGCGTTAGTGCAAAGTTTTAGACTGATCCAATGAACCATTGCATTTATGTTCAGAATGTTACATCAAGACTGCCCAGATGTACCTAATTTGTTTATTAATACATTTACAAGTTCATAAATTTGCACTCTCCTCAAACAATAGCATGGTATTCTTCACTGTAATAGCTACTGTAAATTGGACAGTGCCGTTAGATTAACAATAATTTAAACTTTCTGCCCATATCAGTTTTGTCTATGTCCTGGGAAATGTTCTTGTTACTTAAAACGGCATGCTAATCACATTAGCGCATGTTAGCTCAACTGTCCCCTGGGGGGGACGGACGGACGACGACACTGATCCCGTAGATTAAAGCAGACCTCTTTGCTCATTTATAATGCACACATAAATGCTTACTATCACATGACTCTGAATTTACTATAAAGTCAGACACCTTTGGTCATTCATAACACATTCATAAAGGCTTAATGTAAACACAAATGTATTTAAAGCTAAAACAGATAAAAACGTAAGACAAGTCTAAACCATACATTTCTTTCTATTTTTAAAACAATACAAAATGCATTAAGTTTAAAAAAGCCCAGCAATGCAATTACATTGAAGACTACACAGGGCTGTTAATAGTGTAGTTTGTTCCTGAGCTGGCAGATGAATGGTTCTTGCATTTCTGCCTGCTGGAGGTACTGCATGTTGATTCCAACCTTTAAAGTGACAACACAGAAAGTTAGCAGGTCTTTTAGGAAATAAATGGGGAAATGGGAAACTCCAATCGATTCTTATTATTATATTCCTCGTTCGTTTACGAATCTCATGACAAGTCTATGAGACATGGCTGTAACTACGGGGATTTTTATTTAGTTGAGCATGCTAGCTAACAAAATTGCATATTGCTATAGCTAACTAACTAGTATATGCTGCTAACATTAGCTATATCTCTACCGTTAGCTGGCTAGAAATTGCTGTGAAGTCACTGAAATTGTTTGAAATAATGATTGAGGTAGCTACAAATGTTTTTTTTTTTTTGCTGTGCTTGACAGCACTTTAGAGCGTGTGTCACACTGCAGCCCAACATCTTGGGGACAGTTGATGTCAGGTCCAATATTGGCCATGCACCCAAGAGGGAAAGAGGGTTGGGCCATTCCATAAATGTTTTAAAGTATTATAATATATTCCATTTAGCAGACGATTTTATACAAAGCGACTTACAGTATGCATGCATAATTGTTTAGGTATGGGTGGTCCCGGGAATCGAACCTACTATCCTGGCGTTGCAATGCTCTACCATGATGCATGCTAAGGTTACAACTGTTTTGTGAAGCCTCAATTTATTTATTAAGCAGTGCGTATGCCACTCTTTATAAAGCATAGGTTTATGTCATATTTTACATACTGTAGTGGGTTATGCCACATTTGACATTGGTGGTTATGTCACCCTTCATGAACCCTTTATAGAGCATGACATACAATTATAGGAGACTTGTGACATATTTATGTAGTGTTCACAAAGACTTTATGAAGGCACATCATTTTAAGTCCCAGTATAGTAATATTTTAACACTGACATCTTTCTTAAGTGTACCCCACACCTCCACAATCTTCTCAAGAGTGAGTTCCTTTTGTTCCAAGATATATTAAATGCAAGTGACAGGGTGTTTGGTTTTTATATTGACATTGTATGTTGTTATACATTTTAATTCCCAGTATAGTATTATTTGAAATACTTTTAAAATGTTGATATATCTTGTTTCAAGATTGAAACACAAGTGAATGCATGTACTCTATTACTACAGTGAGGACAGATTTCTCATTAGATTCATGTTTCCAAGCTTTATAACCCAAGGGAGGAAATGTGTTTCAGTTGGAGCACGCCAGATATGTTTAAGGATTATGTTCACGCCTGCAAGTTTCTCTGCAGAATGACATCCCTCTCTGATTTATTCCAGTCATTTTCCAGATAGGCACACTGAATACAAAGTGAGAAGACAAAGTGATTCCTTCAAAGCGCTATTTTATGCAAATTGAATGACCAGGTTATAATGATATTAATACTATGCACATATTTGAAGATCTCGATAAGGTCTGAATAACATCCCGCTTTGTTTAAGAACTACTACAGTTATATAGGTCATGTGTGCTGTGTCTAGCTGATTAAAACATGGGCGCTCAACCTTGTGCCTGCTCGTTTAACACTATATTCCTTAAGCAAACAACATATATCTACTTTAATTTCACACACTTGCATACACAACACATCAGCTACTTCTTATTGGTGCTGTGGAATGGCTCCCTCCAATCCAAAGCAGGATGTAGTTGATGGTTACCTGGATGGATTATCAGTCAGTGTAAGTGGCCAGCTGCTTGGTGGCCACACTGTGGCTCAGTGCCAGCCGGGGGGCTGTGGGCTGTGGTGGTGGGCACCGCGTGGATGTTATCACTGCTGAGTCTGTGTGGCAGCAGGTCTGCTCTGCTCGCTTGGTACGGTACAGAACAGGGCTTGGCCCGCTCTGCACCAGACTGGGTCCTCTGAAACGGCCTTATTAAATGCAGCTTATTGCGGTTTCATTTATGCTGAGGACCAGTCCGTGATCCCTCTGTCACTTCATGAATGAGAATAACACGGTGTTGTCACGCCCTGGTCGAAGTATATTGTGTTTGTCTGCATTTATTTGGTCAGGCCAGGGTGTGACATGGGTTTATTGTGGTGTGTTTTGTCTTGGGGGTGTCGAGCATAGTCTATGGCTGCCTGAGGCGGTTCTCAATCAGAGGCAGGTGATTATCGTTGTCTCTGATTAGGAACCATATTTAGGCAGCCATATTCTTTGAGTATTTCGTGGGTGATTGTTCCTGTCTCTGTGTTTGTTGTTCACCAGATAGGCTGTATAGGTTTCCACGTTCCGTTTGTCGTTTTGTATTGTATTGTTAGTTATTTCATTGTTAGTTATTTCATTAAAGAACATGAATAACCACCACGCTGCATTTTGGTCCGCTTCTCCTTCGACAGACGAGAACCGTTACAGGTGTGCATTTCTCTGGGTAGTCAAGATTGTCTGGTGCCCATGTTGGTCCAGATTTGCACTGAAATATGCATACAGATGTAGGATCATAATTTTACCTATAGGCTGCATTTATACAGGTAGCCCACTTCAGACATTTTTGCCACCAATTGGCCAATCAGATCAGATATTTGCCTATAATATCATGATTGGCAAAACATAATAATTGAGCTATATGTGTAAGCGTAGCCATATTGTCACAGCATAATAATCCTGCAGCAACAGAATTTTAATGTTTAGTCCATAATTTTGCTTGATCGGTGGTTAAGTTATTTGCTGCCCGAAGGTCAGCTACATAAAAAGTGCAATTCTGTGTGATACTGTATAACTCATACTGTATAGTACTGTATCACCGTGTGTTAGTATACGTTTTCAGTGAATTTATGTATATCAAAGCTCATCTGCAATTCTCAGCCACAACAGAGTGATCAAATTAAGATCATACACCTGTATATGTATTACGACAAATGAGTGAGGAGGTGTGGAGTCAGGTGCAGAGAGCAAAAGATGTGGGAAAAAACACGCTTTAATGTCCAGGAAAAATAACATGAACAAAAGTAGGAAAACAAATGATCAGAAATAATAACGGACAGCGCGAAACCCAAAATACAAACAAAATACACTCAAACACAGAACAGACGAACAAGCCCGCACGAAACAGAAGCGGGCTGAACAAATTATATATAACCCCACCCTAACAACCAAACAAGAAACAGGTGATACCAATCAGACAAAACCAAAGGAACTCAGAACAACGGATCGGTGATAGCTAGTAGACCGGCGACGACGACAGCCGAGCGCCACCCGAACAAGAAGGGGAGTCACCTTCAGTAATATTCGTGACAATATGCTGTTTCTGTGCATGTGGTTACACTCAGAGGCCAGTTTGTTAGGTACAACACCCCGTTCACGAAAATGGTTCGCTCCTACAGACAGCGAGTCACGTGGCCATGGCTGCCTATATAAAGCAGGCATTGAAGCATTCAGTTACTGTTTGATTGAATATATGGGCAAAACGAGTGACTTGTGACTTTGAGCGTGGTATGATCACCAGGCGTGCAACGTTCCAGTATCTCAGAAACGTCCGGCCTCCTAGGCATGACAATGTCTAGGGTTTACCGAGAATGGTGCGACAAACAAAACAATTCTAGTCAGCAGCAGTCCTGGGGGCGAGAACTGCTTGTTGATGAGATGTCGAAGGAGAATGGCAAGAATTGTACAACAGGCGGGCCACAAACAGGCAAATAACGGTGCAGTACAACAGTGGTGTGCAAAACGGCATCCCAGAACTCACAACGCATTGGTCCTTGTCACAGATGGGCTACTGCAGCAGACGAACACCAGGTTCCACTCATATCAAGCTAAAAACAAGAAGAAGTGGCTCCAGTGGGCACATGATCACCAACACTGGACAATTGAGGAGTGGAAAAACATCATGTTGTCCGACGAATCCCGGTTCCTGTTGCGTCATGCTAATGACATGTCAGGATTTGGCGTAAGCAGCATGAGTCCATGGCCCCATCCTGCCTGGTGTCAATGGTACAGGCTGGTGGTGGTGGTGTAATGGTGTGGGGAATGTTTTCCTGGCGTACGTTATGTCCGTTGATACCAATTGAGCAACTGTTTCTATGCCCTGAAGAATTCAGGCTGTTCTGGAGGCAAATGGGGGTCCATCCTGTTACTAGATGGTTGAACCTAATAAACTGGACACTGAGTGTATATTGAGCTACTCATACAGTAGCATTGTGAAGAATGTTCTCAACAGAACAGCTAGGCCATCAACCATTTCTTAGTCATCTGTGATTGATATGCTTCAGGTAGTGCCAGGAGTTTTCCTGATTATTTGGTATATGCACTGTGCATGGTTTATTGCAACATCACAATGGACTGCACAAATGAGGGGAAATCCTTCATAATGTTACTCTGAATGATGCCACTTTGTCTGTAAACACCACTTTTACAACCTCTGTGTACAGTAGCAATATCTAACGTTACATTTATACAAATCAAAACTACATCTACACACAATGTCAACATCTAAAGACCAGTGGCTCACACAACAATGGCTTGATTATTTATTGAATAGTGGTAACTAATGATTCAGTGCCTGGGGAGCTGCAGCAAATGTGCTGTCTGTGTGTATTTCAGCTGTATGCTTTCTAATTACCTCCAGTGAGCTAGAATGAGATGTGGAGCTTTTCCCCCCTTCATTTAGATATGGGAATTACAGCCATCTAAATCTCATGGTAATTTTATCTGACGACACATTCTTTGGTTCAATCAAACGCAACCCACACTGATAAATGACACTGGTCACCAAACATACTGTAAGGTGTTGAATCAGCAATGAGACCGAAACGGTGAACTCAAGTTTGTGTTGGTAGAGATATTCATTGATTGCTCCATCATTTGCATAGTTGGACCTGCCTATTCTTACAGAGGCGTTGGTCATATCTGGAATGGAAAACTCCTGGCTGCCAGGAGGTGTTGATTAGGAAGATGTAGAGCCAGTAGAGTATATGATACAGGATGTAGCTGAATCCTCCGTAGTATTTCCTGCCACTCCATTGTCAGAGTTACTCATAGCGGCAGTGTAGCCTAGTGGTTAGAGCGTTGGACTAGTAACCGGAAGGTTGCGAGTTCAAACCCCCGAGCAGACAAGGTACAAATCTGTCGTTCTGACCCTGAACAGGCAGTTAACCCACTGTTCCCAGGCCGTCATTGAAAATAAGAATTTGTTCTTAACTGACTTGCCTGGTTAAATAGAGGTAAAATAAAAAAATAAAAATCATGAGATTATAATCTAGACTGTGGTCGAGAAAGAGGGAGAATGGGGAGAGGGAGGGGGTATAAAGAGAGGGAAAGGGAGAAAGAGAGAGAATTTGCCATGACCTTTGACCCTTATCCCTAAATGAGTGATCTGACATGACCTGTTGTTTGACTGAACCTTATGTGATGGTTCTCTTGAGCACAGACAGCCCCTTGTGTTCATGGCTATGGAGGTAATTTTATACTCAACACTAACACATGTATATTAACTATTCAAACAAGATGTGGAGTGGTAACTGACATTTTAATACTGAAGATGGGTCATTGTGAGGGAGCAGACACATTGATTCTCTTTAGACTTTCAGCTGTTTTCTGAATTTAAAAAAAATGAATGCATGTGGTCTTGAAAGGCTGAATACTAATTGTTGTAGGTAAGCAAGCACCACAGTCTTAGTTTGCCCAGAGGCTAACCAATTAAGTGTACAATTCGATAGGATGGCAGAACAGTCTTGAGATGTCATTTATCTCAGAGATTGGCTAGGTTTGGTAAACCCACACTGAATTCAGGTAATTATTACCAAAAGCATATACTATTGAAACAAAATAGAAACCAGATAGCCTGTACATATTTGTTATTTGTTATAGAAACACATGTTAAAAATCCCCTGAGATTTGGAGGATGTGTCAAAGTCTATATAATTTCAATTTAGCTTGAAAAACAACATGTAGAGATCCCTGTCTGTGAGTTGTGTGTTATTCTGGGGCCGGTCTCCTTTGTTGTTCAGATATGTCTATCCCCGAACTGACATTGAGGCTGATTTACTTCAGCAATAGCAGTATGCCTTGGGGATGACTCCCCCTGTGAGCAACAGTTCTCTCATTTCTTCTTGAAAAGCCATGTTTTAATGCAGTGCTCATCCAGCGATTAGCAGCTAGTGTAGTGTTGGCCCTGTGTCTGTCTGAGTCATTGGGTTGGATGTGTACCACTGCAGATGATTCAATAGTGCTTTAACACACATGATATCACTGATGGCTGTACAGTAGACAACATATGGTCTAAAATATAGTTAGATTTATGCATAATGCTATTGCCATTGTTTTTTATTACCCAAATGTACAATTTAGAATTACAGTATATGAGCATCTGATCTGCTTTTAGGCTGAAACACATTGTGATTAAACGTTTTCTGTCTTACTACACGTGATTTGGATTTGGAATCAAGTGAAAACAGCCTGTCAGAAACATGTGTCTCTTTAAAGCTGAACTGCTCAGATTCAGGACACTTGAACAAAAGGACTGAGCCAACATCTCCTAGCCTGGACAAAGCCTATTGGTTCAGAGAGCTTGGTCTGCCATTCACTGTGTTTGGGTTGGACAGCTGCTATGACATATGGTATTCACCGTGTAGAAAGAACATTAATTTACTATGACATTAAAATCTATGAAATCAAGGCAATTAGATTTATTTCAGACAACAGGGGAGGGAATAGGCTGAGCCGTAGTCATCATGATACAGAAATGGAACATATTTGTGTGGCAATTATTGCATTAAAAGATTGTGGCGTTTTGAAAATGATCTTTCTAAGGTTATCTTCATCAGTGGATTGACTTCAACTCCAGCGAAAATGAAGACGTCCACATATTTGCTGTCATGTTCTTTGCTTATATTTCTGTTTGTGATAATGTGATTCGAGCATTTCGAGTGCCATGTCATATAATACACAAACAGAAGGCTGAATCTCCTTTTGCAGCATAACAGAGATTGCGACCCCTACTAGGTCTATAAACCATCTGTTATCAAAGAAAGTGAACGTCTGGTCTGGTCGACTATTGAGATGTGTCCAGTTACAGACCAGCTATCAGTGGCTTATGGTCAAAGATGACAAAGCTTATTAGTGTTGTAATCAGCTAAATGGCATTGATGTTTTGGTCAATTGCACAGAATTACAAGTGAGGAAGTAACATAGAAGAAGAAAGTAACAGCCATACCATGTATTTTTCAAGTGTTGACTTTATTGTATCCTCTTGACATGTTATGGACATGTTAGCCTATAAGCTTGGTTAATCATGTCCAGATAGCTTGGAGACTTATTTTATTTGTTATTTTTATTTCACCTTTATTTAACCAGGTAGGCTAGTTGAGAACAAGTTCTCATTTGCAACTGCGACCTGGCCAAGATAAAGCATAGCAGTTCGACATACACAACAACAGAGTTACACACGGAATAAACAAAACATACAGTCAATAATACAGTAGAACAAAAGAAAACAAAAAGTCTATGTACAGTGAGTGCAAATGAGGTAAGATAAGGGAATTAAGGCAATAAAAAGGCCATGGTGGCGAAGTAATTACAATACGGCAATTAAACACTGGAATGGTAGATGTTCAGAAGATGAATGTGCAAGAAGAGATACTGGGGTGCAAACGAGCAAGATAAATAAATAAATACAGTATGGGGATGAGCTAGATAGATGGGCTGTTTACAGATGGGCTATGTATAGGTGCAGTGATCTGTGAGCTGCTCTGACAGCTGGTGCTTAAAGCTAGTGAGGGAGATATGAGTCTCCAGCTTCAGTGATTTTTGCAGTTTGTTCCAGTCATTGGCAGCAGAGAACTGTAAGGAAAGGCGACCAAAGAGGAATTGGCTTTGACCAGTGAGATATACCTGCTGGAGCGCGTGCTACGGGTGGGTGCTGTTATGGTGACCAGTGAGCTGAGATAAGACGGGGCTTTACCTAGCAGAGACTTGTAGATGACCTGTAGCCAGTGGGTTTGGCGTCGAGTATGAAGCGAGGACCAACCAACGAGAGCATACAGGTCGCAGTGGTGGGTAGTATATGGGGCTTTGGTGACAAAACGGATGGCACTGTGATAGACTGCATCCAAGCCTTGGCCAGGTCGATGAATATGGCTGGAGCCATATGGTATAGATGTAAAGGTGTACGTATGCCTTTCTGCTTTAGTGAGATAGCAGTTTTTACTACAATAAATCAAATCAAATCAAATCCAATTTTATTTGTCACATACACATGGTTAGCAGATGTTAATGCGAGTGTAGCGAAATGCTTGTGCTTCTAGTTCCGACAATGCAGTAATAACCAACAAGTAATCTAACTAACAATTCCTAAACTACTGTCTTCTTATACACAGTGTAAGGGGATAAAGAATATGTACATAAGGATATATGAATGAGTGATGGTACAGAGCAGCATAGGCAAGATACAGTAGATGGTATCGAGTACAATATATACATATGAGATGAGTATGTAAACAAAGTGGCATAGTTAAAGTGGCTAGTGATACATGTATTACATAAGGATGCAGTCGATGATATAGAGTACAGTATATACGTATGCATATGAGATGAATAATGTAGGGTAAGTAACATTATATAAGGTAGCATTGTTTAAAGTGGCTAGTGATATATTTACATCATTTCCCATCAATTCCCATTATTAAAGTGGCTGGAGTTGAGTCAGTGTCAGTGTGTTGGCAGCAGCCACTCAATGTTAGTGGTGGCTGTTTAACAGTCTGATGGCCTTGAGATAGAAGCTGTTTTTCAGTCTCTCGGTCCCAGCTTTGGTGCACCTGTACTGACCTCGCCTTCTGGATGATAGCGGGGTGAACAGGCAGTGGCTCGGGTGGTTGATGTCCTTGATGATCTTTATGGCCTTCCTGTAACATCGGGTGGTGTAGGTGTCCTGGAGGGCAGGTAGTTTGCCCCCGGTGATGCGTTGTGCAGACCTCACTACCCTCTGGAGAGCCTTACGGTTGAGGGCAGAGCAGTTGCCGTACCAGGCGGTGATACAGCCCGCCAGGATGCTCTTGATTGTGCATCTGTAGAAGTTTGTGAGTGCTTTTGGTGACAAGCCAAATTTCTTCAGCCTCCTGAGGTTGAAGAGGCGCTGCTGCGCCTTCTTCACGATGCTGTCTGTGTGAGTGGACCAATTCAGTTTGTCTGTGATGTGTATGCCGAGGAACTTAAAACTTGCTACTCTCTCCACTACTGTTCCATCGATGTGGATAGGGGGGTGTTCCCTCTGCTGTTTCCTGAAGTCCACAATCATCTCCTTAGTTTTGTTGACGTTGAGTGTGAGGTTATTTTCCTGACACCACACTCCGAGGGCCCCCACCTCCTTCCTGTAGGCCGTCTCGTCGTTGTTGGTAATCAAGCCTACCACTGTTGTGTCGTCCGCAAACTTGATGATTGAGTTGGAGGCGTGCGTGGCCACGCAGTCGTGGGTGAACAGGGAGTACAGGAGAGGGCTCAGAACGCACCCTTGTGGGGCCCCAGTGTTGAGGATCAGCGGGGAGGAGATGTTGTTACCTACCCTCACCACCTGAGGGCGGCCCGTCAGGAAGTCCAGTACCCAGTTGCACAGGGCGGGGTCGAGACCCAGGGTCTCGAGCTTGATGACGAGCTTGGAGAGTACTATGGTGTTGAATGCCAAGCAGTAGTCGATGAACAGCATTCTCACATAGGTATTCCTCTTGTCCAGATGGGTTAGGGCAGTGTGCAGTGTGGTTGAGATTGCATCGTCTGTGGACCTATTTGGGCGGTAAGCAAATTGGAGTGGGTCTAGGGTGTCAGGTAGGGTGGAGGTGATATGGTCCTTGACTAGTCTCTCAAAGCACTTCATGATGACGGAAGTGAGTGCTACGGGGCGGTAGTCGTTTAGCTCAGTTACCTTAGCTTTCTTGGGAACAGGAACAAAGGTGGCCCTCTTGAAGCATGTGGGAACAGCAGACTGGTATAGGGATTGATTGAATATGTCCGTAAACACACCAGCCAGCTGGTCTGCGCATGCTCTGAGGGCGCGGCTGGGGATGCCGTCTGGGCCTGCAGCCTTGCGAGGGTTAACATGTTTAAATGTTTTACTCACCTCGGCTGCAGTGAAGGAGAGACCGCATGTTTCCGTTGCAGGTCGTGTCAGTGGCACTGTATTGTCCTCAAAGCGGGCAAAAAAGTTATTTAGTCTGCCTGGGAGCAAGACATCCTGGTCCGTGACTGGGCTGGATTTCTTCCTGTAGTCCGTGATTGACTGTAGACCCTGCCACATGCCTCTTGTGTCTGAGCCGTTGAATTGAGATTCTACTTTGTCTCTGTACTGGCGCTTAGCTTGTTTGATAGCCTTGCGGAGGGAATAGCTGCACTGTTTGTACTCGGTCATGCTACCAGACACCTTGCCCTGATTAAAAGCAGTGGTTCGCGCATTCAGTTTCACGCGAATGCTGCCATCAATCCACGGTTTCTGGTTAGGGAATGTTTTAATCGTTGCTATGGGAACGACATCTTCAACGCACGTTCTAATGAACTCGCACACCGAATCAGCGTATTCGTCAATGTTGTTATCTGACGCAATACGAAACATGTCCCAGTCCACGTGATGGAAGCAGTCTTGGAGTGTGGAGTCAGCTTGGTCGGACCAGCGTTGGACAGACCTCAGCGTGGGAGCTTCTTGTTTTAGTTTTTGTCTGTAGGCAGGTATCAGCAAAATGGAGTCGTGGTCAGCTTTTCCGAAAGGGGGGCGGGGCAGGACCTTATATGCGTTGCGGAAGTTAGAGTAACAGTGATCCAAGGTTTTTCCAACCCTGGTTGCGCAATCGATATGCTGATAAAATTTAGGGAGTCTTGTTTTCAGATTAGCCTAGTTAAAATCCCCAGCAACAATGAATGCAGCCTCCAGATAAATGGTTTCCAGTTTGCAAAGGGTTAAATAAAGTTCGTTCAGAGCCATCGATGTGTCTGCTTGGGGGGGGATATATACGGCTGTGATTATAATCGAAGAGAATTCTCTTGGTAGATAATGCGGTCTACATTTGATTGTGAGGAATTCTAAATCAGGTGAACAGAAGGATTTGAGTTCCTGTATGTTTCTTTCATCGCACCATGTCTCATTAGCCATAAGGCATACGCCCCCACCCCTCTTCTTACCAGAAAGGTGTTTGTTTCTGTCGGCGCGATAAGTGGAGAAACCCGTTGGCTGCACCGCTTCGGATAGCGTCTCTCCAGTAAGCCATGTTTCCGTGAAGCACAGAACGTTACAGTCTCTGATGTCCCTCTGGAATGCTACCCTTGCTCGGATTTCATCAACCTTGTTGTCAAGAGACTGGACATTGGCAAGAAGAATGCTAGGGAGTGGTGCACGGTGTGCCCGTCTCCAGAGTCTGACCAGAAGACTGCCTCGTTTCCCTCTTTTTCGGAGTCGTTTTTTTGGGTTGCTGCATGCGATCCATTCCGTTGTCCTATTTGTAAGGCAGAACACAGGATCCGCGTCGCGAAAAACATATTCTTGGTCGTACTGATGGTGAGTTGACGCTGATCTTCTATACAGTAGTTCTTCTCGACTGTATGTAATGAAACCTAAGATGACCTGGGGTATTAATGTAAGAAATAACACGTAAAAAAAAACAAAAAACTGCATAGTTTCCTAGGAACGCGAAGCGAGGCGGCCATCTCTGTCGGCGCCGGAAGTAGTAAGACCATAGTTTAGCAGTTGCTTAATTACGATTTCTAAATCATGAAACTGATCAATGCTTGACACAGTAATTTTCTTACACATTATCTAACTCCATAACAATGTATAGGCTACAGCAATCTTTTCACAATTGCATTGCCATCTAATGTCTTATCTTGTATCAAACTGGCATGCTGTAGTCCAGTGGTTCCCATACTAGGGGTCGCGGCCCATCTAGGGTCGCCTGATATGAAAATGGAATTGCGGGAGAATTTCCAAAATCGGGGTAAAAAAAATATAATTATGATATCGTCTTTGTCTCTCAAAATCATTATAATGTGGTTACTTTAAAATCTAAATGTAAATTATTATGATATTGATGTTATGATTTTGATATGGTTTAACCAATATTTGGGGAGGCAGAAGCACAGAAACGCACATCAATACCTTTTTCAGATGTGAAACTAAGAATTGGCGCTGTAGCTAGCAATCAAGAAGAAACTCTGACTGGACAACTCAAAACCTCCCACCTTGCTCTCCGAATGGACATTAGCTGCGAGGGCCGAGACGCTTTGTCGGGGGATGTTATTCAGGAGGACATGTTGTTGTCTCATGCATCAAGCACACCCATCTCGTTAGTGGTGGTGTGATACGAAATGATGTCATAGCCCCACATTAAAAGTATATAACGGTGGGTTGAGAATACAATCAGAAATATTGTTTGAATGTCTTGCAATTAACTGCCGTAGCCCCAATTAAAAAAGTAAACATTGGCTGTTAACTACATCATTATTTTTCTCATGGTTGGGGTCACCAGAATCTTCAGATATCAAAATGGGGTTGTGGGCCAAAAAGGTTTGGGAACCCCTGCTGTAGTGCTAACAAACCAGAGCCTGTTGCAGAGATTGGCCTCAATCTCTCATCTTCAATTCAATACCCTTCAGTGTAAAACGCCTGTCCAAATACGGCCTCTAACTTTGACAACCACAATCTATTCTACAGTGTACCTAGCTATTGTTTAACTACCATCTATGCCCTGTAACCAGATGAATAGGTATGGTGAATGAAATACGCAGTTTAGAGAACTTGCATGCCTGCTTCTGGGGCAGTGGTTAAACTTGGGATTTGGAGAATAGTAATCGACAATAGGGTTGAAATAACTATAGTCTCTCCACTTGTGTGCTCTCACCAACTAAAATGGGCACTCACACAGTGGCTGCAGAGAATGGAACGTGCGGGCCACAAGTCCAAATCAAGTTATTTGTATTCGCTCAGTGTACACATAAAACATAAATCCTCATATTTTTGTCAGGGACCTAAGCTTGGCATGACATTTCTATTTTCCTTGTGGATGCATTCTTTTGAAAATATGGTGCCATACATTAGTGAAACATGGGTTCACCTGATCATACAATGTAAAGTACTTTTGAGCCACAGTTATGAGACTAAACATGGCAATCATGTGGTATATGTGTCACATGTAAAAAGAGCATGAAAAAGGTAGCCATGTATTGCTCCCAATGGTGAAAGCTATTACCAACAACGCACTCCAAATGTTTCCAACCTGATTGACACTGGAATTACATGTGGAGATTGCATTAATATTCCTATCAGCTAACATTCTGCCCAATGTAGAGAAGACACACCTCCTTTCACACCAGGCCATTGTTTTCTGTGGTCACCTGTGTTGACAAGACACAAATAAGTAGGAACCCATTAGCTCTAAACCTTCAGAAAAGGCAGGTTTTTTTTACATCAAATGAATAACTCAGACATTGAGGGTCAGAGTTGACCATAATTCCTACACCTCATTATATGGCCACTTTTCCTATTAACCAATGATATTATGTACAGTAATGTGCCTCCCCCCACGCACATTACATTACATGCCCATCAGATCCTGATTGGGAGCAATTTGGTAATTGTTTAACTTGTCACCACACCACAAGATTTAATGTTGACTCCATGGACACACATCTCATTAGAACGGTTAAATAAGACCTTTTCCTTGATCAGGAGAAAGGGAAAAGGAGAGGCGGCAGAGTCTGAGCAATAGAGATGAGAGGAGAGAGATGGAGGGAGAGAGAGCAAATGAGAGAGGGAGAGGAGGGAGGGAGGGAGGGGGAGAGAGAGAGAGACATTTGTCATGCAATGGTAAGTAGGCTAGTGTTTGTAAAGGCAATGAAATGAAATGAAATTAATTGAAATGAGGGCTTGTGCCGCCAAATGTAAAAGTGAAATGGTAAACACTGGGTAATTTCATATATCATACCCCTGCTGTGTCCAGAAACCTGGCATACTGTTCTCTGGAAAATGAACACTGTTCAGCACTTACAGACAGGAATAAATATCAAAGTAGGTCAGTCAAATACACTTTTCAAATGCTTCACACTTCACTGACTGCCTTCATCTGGACAGGTCATACTGCTACGGTATGGTGTTAAACACGTTAGAGAGGGTTTTGGTTAGCAGCAACATTATACACCATGAAAAGTCATTTCAGGTGTTTACAACAACAACAACCATGTCAGTATTTATTTAGCCGTAAAATGTTGCTACCAAAATAGAATACTAGCTACTGGGATGAGGATATGTGTTTATTCCCCACTATGTTCCGCCTGAGTGGGCCAAGAGTTATTTTGAATGTAAGTCATGCACTGTAGCTGCTGTGTGATAGAATGAAGACACTGTAAAGACACTGAAGACTGTGTGTCTAGAAGAAAGAATAATAGGTATTGATATCTTTAATGATGTTATCTGTCTCATTGCAATTACTCTTATTTGTGACATGGTGGATAATTTTAATGATCAAAGGAATAGAAAGGAACTGAGAGTGTAAAGCCTCATCTCAGTGAGAGACAGACAGATCTCCCATCAATATCACAACAGCTGCAAGCCAGGCACCCAGCACAGGCAGGCAGGGGGCTGGTCCAGAAGGCACGGCCCGATCCAGCTCTGATGGCTCATTTAAAGGGCTGGTGAGGATCGAAGTGTGTGTGCGTCTCCCCACCCGGGTTACACATCCAAATCAAATTTCAAATGAAATACAGTTTATTGGTCGCATGTACACACATATTTTGTAGATGCTATCGCAGATGCAGCGAAATGCTTATGTTTCTAGCTCCAACAGTGCAGTAATACCTAACAATACAAAACAATACACCCCCCCCCCCACACAAAAAAAGATCTATGCAGTGTGTGTGTGTGTGTGTGTGTGTGTGTGTGTGTGTGTGTGTGTTGTACAGGGAAAGAGAAAGGCAGAGGTACAATCACGCATTGCAGCTGTGTGGGTCTGCTTGGGCACTTCACCCTCTTTCTTCCTCTCCCCCTCTCCCTCTTCCTCTTTCTTCCTCCCCCCTCTCCCTCTTCCTCTTTCTTCCTCCCCCCTCTCCCTCTTCCTCTTTCTTCCTCTCCCCCTCTCCCTCTTCCTCTTTCGTCCTCCCCCCTCTCCCTCTTCCTCTTTCTTCCTCTCCCCCTCTCCCTCTTCCTCTTTCTTCCTCCCCCCTCTCCCTCTTCCTCTTTCTTCCTCTCCCCCTCTCCCTCTTCCTCTTTCTTCCTCTCCCCCACTCCCTCTCCCTCTTTCATCCTCTCTGGTGCCTCATCCTTCTCCCTTACCATCTTCTTCTCCTTCTCTCACCCCTTCCTTCCCTCTCTCCTTCAGTGAGATTGCAGTCCTGTGCATCTGTCTAATCAGATATTAATTACACATGGCCAGGCAGCTATGATTGAATTTGGGTATGTGTGGCAGAGCTTCTAATGTGATAAAACTGATATCCTCAAGCATCAAGAGTTTATATTGAGGATGCCGTATATACGCCTGAGACAAAACATCAGAACAGTGTACAGATGATTATGTAAAATGGCTTGCCAGTTACTATATAATTCAAATACATTAAGTCAAATCAGGTATTTTATATGTAAGAACATTTGCTGGAAGCCTGCTGTCTGTGTTTGTCCATTCTATGCCATCCCTAAATATGTAGGCTATGTCATTGTGCATTCTTTGGTCATTTGCTGCAACCAAATAGTCAAGTCAGTCAGTTATCAGACCCTCAGTCATGTCCCACTGCTGACCAACATGCAGGTGTGTCTTATTTTCCATAACGGATTAAAGCAACAATCAGTTTAACAAGTCGTGCTGCTTGGGGACTGTTTATGAATGCAGCTTATTGATTGAGGACACACAGGCAGGGTTGATGAAGCACTCTAAAAGTGAGTCTCTGAAACCATCTCATCCCAGTTCATTATAAAGCCATCCTCAGTCCAAATAAAACAGTAATGCTTTGATGAAATGAAATCTAACCCTCAAGTGTTGTGCACATGCTGTCATAGTGGCTGGTCTGAAAGGGGTAATTGTGCTAACACAAACAGTCAAATCTGTAGGGGATAAATGGGATGTGAGGGGAAGGTTAGAGGGGGTACTGGCAGCGACTGATCAACCAGCTCTTACTGTCCCCAGTGATGTACAGCCCTCTCCATCATCAGAGCTGGTAATGGCTCGTTTGTGCCTCTCAGGATTAAAAAATAAATCAATAATTGAACCTTTATTTAGCTAGGCAAGTCCGTTAAGAACAAATTCTTATTTACAATGACAGCCTACACCGGCCAAACCCGGACGACGCTGGGCCAATTGTGCGCCGCCCTATGGGACTCCCAATCACGGCCGGTTGTGATAGAGCCTGGATTCAAACCAGGGTTTCTGTAGTGACACCTCTAGCACTGAGATTCAGCACCTTAGACCACTGCTCCACTCGGGAGCTAATGCAGGGTTTCCCAAACTCGGTCCTGGGGCCCCATCTGGGTACACATTTAGATTTTTGCCCTAACACACAGCTGATTCAAATAATCAAAGCTTGATGGTGAGTTGGTTATTTGAATCAGCTGTGTAGTGCTAGTGTTCGGGCAAAACCAAAACATGCACCCGGGTTTGGGGTAGGTGCAAGCACCCACCTTGGATTTTGGTCAGATTGTAGCCAGCATAGTATTAATTTGTTCAGGGATAGCTGCCAGCTGTCAGTGGACCTTGGAAAACAATAAGACATCAATGATAAAGTATTTATTATCAACCAAGCAGTGAATAAATCAATATGCAGTAAAGCATTATCGAGCAGTTGACAGTCAGAATAACTGTAGTACAAGTGATGAAAAACGTAGCTTGTCTAACATAAAGGTTAAAGACTTTTCAGTGAAATGTTAAATCTCTCATGGATGGGTAATGCCTACTATTAATCTTACTTATTGTCCTCCGTAAGATTCACTGGTCATTCACTGGGACTCTTTCATTGATTTGCTGTTGGCATTCTGACATTGAATCATTGTGTATTTGTTTTGATTCATTCTGAGATGGAAATATGTATTTGCATGCTGAACTCTGAATGATGTATCTCATCTCATGCAGAAAGACAACAATAGGGCATGGTACTCCACCCCCACCCTTTCCCCTGGGTGTGTATTATCTCCCAAGTTACTATCGATCTCTACTAGTGATAACATGACAGGAGCTAACAGATAATGATAGCTACTCACTCAAGTTGTCCTCACAAATGAACTGAGCTCACGGCTGGCAGGTCAATCTAATATGAAGCCTAGTGGATCAAGTTGGACTGACAAGTGGGCTTCATTTACCTGTTAAAGAGATTCTCTGGTACTTTTGAATACTTTTTATCCAGTAGTACTGAAAGTAGCCTCACTAGCCAAAAGTGATCCTTGCAATTTGCTACTAGGTCACTTGTGCAATATGTTTACCAGATCACTGCTCTCTCTCGCCTTGCTGTCTGTGCATCTTTCTAGCTGTCACTCAAATGATGAGGGGCTGAAGCTCATTGGCTAGAACTCAAATTGCTCGGGGCTGGCCCACGTGGGGGACATTGGTGCAGCAAAGCTTCCAGAAAAAACAGCCGCTTTCAAACTAGGGATTTCGTGGCTGTTTGGGGTTAAACAGCAATTATGCTCATAGACTGATCATGTATAAACTACACATTGACAAATATGGGAGGTTTAAAAAATACTTAGTCGTTGCCATAGTTTCGGGTCATGTCTTTAAAGATATGTTGAATGCAGTGTTTGGCTGTGATGTCTCACTATCTCTACTAGTGATAACACGAGAGGAGATAACAGATAATGAGAGCTACTCACTCAGCTTGTCCTCGTAAATTAACTGAGCTGACTACTAACAGGCAAAAGGTCCCAGTAGAACAAGCTGGACTAACGAGGCCTTCATTTACCAGTTAAATTACCAGTTGAATGCAGTGTTTCGGTCTGGAACATGATAATAGATCCCCATTGTAGGCTGTCCGTCTAAGTTTAGTATCTGTTGTCCCACACACAATGCCCTACAGTATGTTTTGTATTTCTTCCTCTGAATAAAGCATTTGTGTGAATCTGCTGAATATGACACTTCAGCTCTTTGCACAGAGCAGAGTTCAAGATGGAGCCGCACAAAAGAGAGTCTTTTTGGTTGCGGGATCCTTCATGTCTCCGTATAATGCATATTTTCCCTCCAGCCTGACCTATGGAGAGCTGAATGGGAGAGACAATAGGAAGCTTTACTTGGTTCACACCACGCTAGCTTAGAGCGCAGAAGAAAGAATGTATTGATTGTGTTGCTCCACTAAGGGGATGTTTCACATTTCTCTATGCACTGAGGATATGAGGAAATACTGTTGAAACAATGTTCACCATTCACAAGCCAATTATAAGCAAATGTGCTATACTCAAACTCAACTTTGCTGCTCAGTTTTGTCAATAATCCCATAACCCTCTTCTTTATTACTATTTGGTCACTACAAATAATGAAATAGTTAAGTGATGTCCACATAACACTGATTCTAACTATCCCCATTTAGAAAAGTAGTGAAGTCAGCAAGGGAAAGTAATCCATTCTCATGAAACTATGTCACACTTCCAGCCCAGGTGTGTGAAAACCCAAATACCATCTTGATGACAAACCAGGGAGGATCAGAGAGCTGCTACCTGTATCAGGTTTCAGTTGAACAATGCAAAGACAACATAGCTTTCACTGTCCATGCTGGTGTGTCATCCGATATCTCAAGAGGTAAGAGTCAAGGAGAAGATCCGCAGCTGGCCTAATGCTCGGGCCAAGAAAATAACCATGTGAATGCAATATCACAAATCACTTCAAAGACAATAAGTTAAAACATTACCCTGGAAGAAAATAGTCATCAGAAAGGGAGAATATTATGTGTGTCAGTGCCAAGAAGCAGGAATGTGAAGCACTTTTCGCAAGGATAAAGCCTTCAGTGTTCAACCTCAATGGAGGGCTACTTCACTTCTCCAGCGGTGCTTCACTGTGGCCCAAATAGGAACATTCCATCATGCTGCAAGTCAGCACATTGACATGTGGAAATATGGGTTCCTCTTCCTAGAGTCTTACTGCAAAATTGTCCAATGAGCCTCTGCGGTATTTCCGCTACACTTCCTTCAGATGGGACAAATGAATAATAAAACATTTTAAAAACAGTATACTGTATGTTCTATTCTTATCAAACACTGACATAGAAATGGCCTTCAGGATATTAGATATTTATGCAATTCCATGTGTGAGATGAAGTACATTAGCTGTGTGTTCACTTCTCTTAGCCCCTACACACAAAAGAATGTGTCACTACATGTACAGTAGTGATGCATAGCTTATAATGATTGAAATGGGTGTGGGGCTTGGGGACAGCGTTAATTTTCTTGATCAGCTTAATGAAGAAGCCATGCTGCTGGGATCCCACTGTGTCGGACCCACTCTGGGTTCACTGCCCATTCAAACGGCTGAGCCCCCATCTGCATAAGAATGCTGAGTTGGCGGCCACAGCCTGGGCACACAGAGCGGTTACTGTATTATGTCCAGGCCTGTGGGGATAGGCTCTCTCACAGCTGGATAAGAGGCTCCATTGAGGGCTGGCCGTTCAGGGCCGTTTAGGCCACAAGAGAAGCTCATCCTTGTGTTTGGTTCCCTACAGCACTTCCTGTTGAGCACAGAGTAATAGGAACTGTGGGCGCCGCCACATGTATTGCCTCACCCACAGAGACTGGCCAGGTGCTACTCAGCAACTTAATCTGTCGACATATGTTGTCCCTGGGACAGAATTATATCAATGAGGAACTAGAAATCTGCCACATGCTAAGAGATAGAGGGAGCAAGATGTACCGACAACACTAGTTATCCATGTTACCACCTGTTTATACTTTAAATATGTCAAATATCAAACATTCAATTGAGATTTTTCACTCAAGACTTACAACATCAAGTTGCAACTGGATCTTATGTGACAGCATTTTACTGTAACCTAACAGCTAATGAACCAAACGTTCACATTCTACCCTCACCCACATGCGTATGCAAATATTTGCGCTTCTGCACGCAGGCACACGCAAGCAGCACGCACACATGTGGAAGTTGATTGTAGAATAAATCCTTTGAGCACAACAGTGTCTGCTGCAAACCAACCTCTGCTTGGTCATTACCATTACCGAGCTCTCATCGGAAATGTGCTTGACTTTCAGCCAAGCTCACTGATATTATTCACAACAGTTTTGAATTGCTTAGAAGAGTGACACAACGAAAGATCCCTCATGGGCCATTGATTGATTGATGAACGTGGAAATGCATGGCTGTCTTTAGACAAACAATCCATATCAACTTCTACATGTTAATGGGACAATAAAAGGGATGTATAGCACATCAATGACCTGCTTCTTTTGGCAGAGTAAACCATTGCTTTGCTTTCACGTCTCAAATTATATCATTTATAACGCATGATTTGCCTTTGCATTAAGCATATATATCCTGATGTAATTGAGATATGACCACTGGATTACCTCTGTAATGTTACAATTACCATAGAGTCTTTCAGTCTTTCTTTATATAGCTTTGTACTGGGATTTAGTCCCTAACTTGGATTTCAAGGGCACAAGTGAAAGCCATTGGGATAACTGAAGTCATATACACTCTGTGTATTTCACTTTGACAAACTACCCGAATGTATATGGTTATTATATAGTATTCAGTACAATGCACAATCTTGGGGATTTTCTTTTGAGGAAAAAACAAGACGACCCACCACTGCATTCGTTGAAAATCTTGACCACCCATGAGCAAGGTTAAATGCTGATAATGTGTAAAAACATGTTTGTTTGTGATTTGTGGTAGGCCTAAATCATTGGTGAGTGGCTTAGTTAGGGGAGTTGCTGGCACCTTTCAGGCTGGAAGTGTGCCAACAGAGACACCTGCTCCTGAGCTCTGTGGCTCTGTTTTAGTTACCATGGTACCACCTTCCATCACCTATTTTTAATGGTTTAAACAACAAGATCAAGGCTGTCCCGGCTGTTACTGTCACTGTTGCTAGGCAACCTCTGAATCCGAGTTCAAGGAGACAAAGAATAAAGCGTGTAAAAAATGTACATGGCGCTGCCTCTGAAACCGCAGCCCACTTGTCCTGAGGTGACAATGAAATGGATAAATGTACATATGCTGTGATTCATATGATATGACGTGTTTTTTTAATGTTTTGTTTTTTTGCCGTCTGGACTTAAATGTTTGGAAGAGAGAATCTTAACAATCTGAAGAGGCGACCATCATTTTGGTCCTCAATGGCAAACTGATGTGAATAAACAGCCATTCTTATGTGCCAACATCACTTCATTCAAATCAGCTCAACTGTCTTTAACATTAGACATCATCCCAGAGTGTTCCGTCAGAATGTAGAATGCTGCCGTACCATTGTGACCTTTTGAGTCAATTAGGGTAGTAAGAAGTCCATAAATGTTAATCAATCTACATCTCAGTATTCAAACAAAGATTGTATGTGACTCATTGTCACTTTTCTGTCACTATTGATGTTCTTCACAGGAGAAGGTGATTCTGGAAAGTGTTGCTACTCATGCTCACATTGTCCCTGTTGAGGTTCATCAGTCGGTAGGCAGATGTATTGAGAGTGCCCCCTGGAGGTCATTCAGAGAAGAGGACTGTATTGCACACAGGGCTGTTTCCAGGCAAAACATTTTTCATTTTTCAACTTACTATTGAGAGTAAGAATAGAGGAATATACCAGGAGCAATTTCTAAATTTGGTCGTGTATCATCAGTTTTTCTCTTATGTCAGTCAACATCTTTTTTGTGTGTCATTCTCACTCAGATATTATATTAACATGGCGTATGTCATTGCAGGAAATGAGCTGTAAACTGTAAAAATAAAAATAAGGTATATGCTCCATGGCAAAATGAGTAGAATTACATGAAAAGTATTATCAAATTGTAAGGTACCCCACCTAATTTGCTAAATGAAGGACTGCAAGCGCCATTTGAGCCTTGACTTGCGCTACCAAAACAGGTGCGTCTTTCTCATCAATATAACTGTTCACCGTTTACTCCCTTTTAACAGGGTGTAGTTTGTTTAACATTGGTAGTTGAAACATACAGTTAAACAGCATATGAAAGCTAAAATGCTTCACTTGTTAACCATTATTTTTTATTGATTTTGTCCTGTTTGATTTGATTTGTCCTGTTTGTTTGATTTGTGAGCTGAAACTGGTTATGATGGGCAGGCTTCCGCTAAACATGAAACAAAGTTGTAGACTAATGAATACACGATTTGCCTTCATCAAAACAATGTTTTTATTTTCAATTTCTGTCTGGAACCTGCATAGATTTGGGGGGGGGGTTAACCTCATCTAAAAGGCAAACTAACAGTTAGCAAAAAAATATTAAATAGATGATGCATATATTATTCCAAAACTGCAGATCGTGGTGGAACATATTTCCCTACTTTAATCAACCAGTCCATTTTGAATTTGTGATAAAGCTGTCGTGATTTGGCAAAGAATGTAGCTTGTCCTGTTTGTGTATCCCATCAGTTAGATATGTTTTTTTTTCAAAGGCAGCCATTTTCTTTAGGCTTAATGGGAGCTTGGGTGCACAGCGTGGGTGTGTGTTCGGGAACGGTCTGATTGAAGTTGAGTGAGAAACATGTAGAACCCCCAACTCCTTGGTCAGTACCTTCTACTTTAAACATTTTCCCGCACTTAGGGCAGCAAAAGGTGAGAAGTGGCCCTGATTCCACACTTCTCTGTGTAGGTTCCATGACTACACAGTTGCACTGTCACTATGACTTTGGAGAAATGTGAATGGATGTCTTCATGTAATTCATCCAAATGTGTTTTAATTGTCATATCGCAGTCAGAGATAATTAATTGATCATAGTTGATCATTAATTGATCATAATTGATCATTAATTGATCATAAGATCTCACTTCTCTCTTATAACAGTACTATGGATTTCCTTGCTCCTAAGACCTCCAAATAACTGCTGGTAAGCTTTAAAAAAAGGAGGCAAAAGGCAAAAATACATTTTGAGAATGACTATTATGGTATGCCACGAGTCAGGACTGTTGTCAGGTATTTCCTGTCAGATAATTCAATTGACCTATGAACGATCGCCTTCCCCACATCATTGAATTGCAGTTGGTGTAGTCATCTACAGTAACAACATAATTTCACCACCTCCAGAAAACACACTACATGCATTCTAACCATGACCATAGGATGTCAGTAGAGGTACACTGAAAACTGTTTATGTGTCAAATCCCCCTGTGGTGGTCAGTGAGACACCAGTGTATTTGTCTTGTGAAATTGTCACTTGATACATGAAATGAAATAAATGGCCAATTCGGGAATAAACATCATCAAGTCAAACTGTTGCTCATGGTCATCCGAAGTGGAGAGAAGAGACAGGGAAATCTCATGGTCATCCGAAGTGGAGAGAAGAGACAGGGAAATCTCATGGTCATCCGAAGTGGAGAGAGGAGACAGGGAAATCTCATGGTCATCCGAAGTGGAGAGAGGAGACAGGGAAATCTCATGGTCATCCGAAGTGGAGAGAAGAGACAGGGAAATCTCATGGTCATCCGAAGTGGAGAGAAGAGACAGGGACATCTCATGGTCATCCGAAGTGGAGAGAAGAGACAGGGAAATCTCATGTCATCCGAAGTGGAGAGAGGAGACAGGGAAATCTCATGGTCATCCGAAGTGGAGAGAGGAGACAGGGAAATCTCATGGTCATCCGAAGTGGAGAGAGGAGACAGGGAAATCTCATGGTCATCCGAAGTGGAGAGAGGAGACAGGGAAATCTCATGGTCATCCGAAGTGGAGAGAGGAGACAGGGAAATCTCATGGTCATCCGAAGTGGAGAGAAGAGACAGGGAAATCTCATGGTCATCCGAAGTGGAGAGAAGAGACAGGGAAATCTCATGGTCATCCGAAGTGGAGAGAAGAGACAGGGAAATCTCATGTCATCCGAAGTAGAGAGAAGAGACAGGGAAATCTCATGGTCATCCGAAGTGGAGAGAGGAGACAGGGAAATCTCATGGTCATCCGAAGTGGAGAGAAGAGACAGGGAAATCTCATGGTCATCCGAAGTGGAGAGAGGAGACAGGGAAATCTCATGGTCATCCGAAGTGGAGAGAAGAGACAGGGAAATCTCATGGTCATCCGAAGTGGAGAGAAGAGACAGGGAAATCTCATGGTCATCCGAAGTGGAGAGAAGAGACAGGGAAATCTCATGGTCATCCGAAGTGGAGAGAAGAGACAGGGAAATCTCATGGTCATCCGAAGTGGAGAGAAGAGACAGGGAAATCTCATGGTCATCCGAAGTGGAGAGAAGAGACAGGGAAATCTCATGGTCATCCGAAGTGGAGAGAGGAGACAGGGAAATCTCATGGTCATCCGAAGTGGAGAGAAGAGACAGGGAAATCTCATGGTCATCCGAAGTGGAGAGAAGAGACAGGGAAATCTCATGGTCATCCGAAGTGGAGAGAAGAGACAGGGAAATCTCATGGTCATCCGAAGTGGAGAGAGGAGACAGGGAAATCTCATGTCATCCGAAGTGGAGAGAGGAGACAGGGAAATCTCTTCTGTTCTGTCTCTTCTCTCCACTTCGGATGACCATGAGCAACAGTTTGACTTGATGATGTTTATTCCCGAATTGGCCATTTATTTCATTTCATGTGGAGTCGCATTTTGACATTTTCTCTTGATGTTGATTGACATTTCTACCTTTATTAAAAAGAGCATAGAGGACACCACTGTTTTCCCAACAGAGAGATGTGGACTGAAGCGATATAGCAAACAGTCCAGGGCATTTATTCCAAAATGTATTCACATTTTTACTCACATTAATGTATAATTCAATTGGATACAAAAAAAAAGGATCCCCACAATCTTCGGCAAATCCATTGAGTTTCTACACCGTTTCTGAATGATGTCTTTTCACGAAACTGTTCTGTGAAAGCTAGTTCTCGATCAGACTTTTCATATCGTCTCGACAGGATCTCTCCTCACATAAAAAAAGGAGAAGGGTTATTTCTGATTTTGACATTGCTGAATAAGGAATGGGCTGAATATGAGCTTGGGTCATCTTGACACTGTATTTTAAAATGACACTTGCTGTTAAAATGTGTTCTTTTGTACACTGATCTGACCTATTTTCCACCTTTGCTGCCCACTGGTGTATGTTTGTTACCTACTTTGAACAAGCATGAGATGCAAAAGTGTGACATTTTACATACAGTGGATTATTGTATTTTTTCCCTCATCAATCTACACACAATACTCCATAATGACAAAGAAAAAACAGGCTTTTAGAGATTTTTGAAAATGTATAAAAATAAATAACAGAAATGACTTATTTACATAAGTATTCAGACCCTGTGCTATGAGACTCAAAATTGAGCTCAGGTGCATCCTGTTTCCATTGATCATCCTTGAGATGTTTCTACAACTTGATTGGAGTCCACCTGTGATAAATTCAATTGATTTGACATGATTTGGAAAGACACATACCTGTCTATACAAGGTCCCACAGTTGACAGAGCAAAAACTAAGCCACGAGGTGGAAGGAATTGTCCTTAGAGCTCCGTGACACGATTGTGTCGAGGCACAGATATGGGGAAGGGTACCAAAAAATGGCCTTGATCATCCTTAAACGGAGAACCACTCTGACAGAGCTCCAGAGTTACTTTGTGGAGATGGAAGAACCTTCCTGAAGGACAAACATATCTGCAGCACTCCACCAATCAGGTCTTTATGGTAGAGTGGCCAGACGGAAGAAACTCCTCAGTAAAATGCACATGACAGCCCACTTGGAGTTTTTCCAAAAGGCACCTAAAGAACTCAGACCATTAGAAACACGATTCTCTGGTCTGATGATACCAAGGATGAACTCTTTGGCTTGAAGGCCAAGCATCACGTCTGGAGGAAACCTGACAGCATCATGCTGTGGGAATGTTTTTAAAAGGCAAGGACTGGGAAACTAGTCAGGATCAAGGGAAAGATTAACAGAGCGCTCGGGACCTTAGAGTGGGGTGAGGGTTCACTATACAACAGGACAATGACCCTAAGCACACAGTCAAGACAATGCAGGAGTGGCTTCAGGATAAGTCTCTAAATGTCCTTGAGTGGCCCAACCAGAGCCCGGACTTGAACCTGATTAAACATCTCTGGCGAGACCGAAAAATAGCTGTGCAGTGACGCTCCCCATCCAACCTGACAGAGCTTGAGAGGATCTGCAGAGAAGAATGGGAGAAACTCCCCAAATACAGGTGTGCCAAGCATGTAGCGTCATACCCAAGAAGAATCAAGGCTGTAATTGCTGCCAAAGGTGGTTCAACAAAGTACAGATTAAAGGTCTGAATACTTATGTAAATGTTATATTTGTTACAAATTATAAATCTGTTTTTGCTTTGTTAAAATAGGGTATTGTGTGTAGATTGATGAAGTAAAACAACTATTTAATACATTATAGAATAAGGCTGTAACGTAACAAAATGTGGAAAAAGTCAAGGGGTCTGAATACTTTCCGAATGTACTATACAGACAGCAGCTACACATTCCCATAAAAGGGGATCATGCCACTTTTAAATTATTGAATGTAAATTAGCACATTATACCATTTTAGGTCAAATGTTTTCATTCTGCAGATTGATGCAACAGATGGTTAAGGTGTGACTCAGATAATGTACAATTTGGACCATGTTAAGCAGTGATATGGTAGATGTGTGTCACCAAGACAATCTGAAGTAAGATCAACCCTAACATTTTCATGCTGGCATTTTACCTATGGCTGAGTGCCCTAAACCGGGGGGGGGGGGGGAATAGTTCAACCCTGGTGCTTAGCCATCAATCACAGACACACACCCTGTCCTTACACATAGACCCTACACCCTGACTCTGCACACCTGGCGGTAGTCCCGGCACAACATTGGCAACACAGTGCGGTGTTTCTCAACCATTTCGGACGAGACAGTCCTCCTCTTTTTCTTACCCAGCTCATGTTTCAAACAAATACAATATGTAAAAACACCACTGGAGATACAACTGTAACTGTGTCTCGGCTCGAGCCATTTAGTTAGCCTCCCCGTTGTGCTCTCTATCTGTCTCAGCATCTTCTCTGTTGTCATTCTTTTTTTCTCTCTCGTTCTGTCTGTCTGCCTGTCTGCTTAAGCCTTATTTGATTTTGATTTGATTTACTAGGATCCCGATTAGCTGATGCCAATGGCGACAGCGAGTCTTTCTGGGGTCCGACACATAACGAAAAAGAGACATTGCAGACAAAAAATGACTTTACAACTTACATACATTTAAAAACATTAACGTTTGTGTGTGTGTGTGTGTGTGTGTGTGTGTGTGTGTGTGTGTGTGTGTGTGTGTGTGTGTGTGTGTGTGTGTGTGTGTGTGTGTGTGTGTGTGTGTGTGTGTGTGCATCTACTGTATACATGTCAGTACAGTACATACAGACAACAAGTAGGTCACTTGGGGAGAGGCGTTGTGCCGTGAAGTGTTGTTTTATTTGTTTTTTTAAACCAGGTTTGCTGTTCACTTGCACTATATAAGATGAATGAGAGTTCCATGTGCTCATGGCTGTTCGTAATACTGTACGTTTCCTTGAATTTGTTCTGTACCTGGGGACTGTGAAAAGAAACCTAGTGGCATGTCTGGTTGGTGTCAGAGCTGTGTGTAAGTTGACTATGCAAATCATTTGAAATTTCCAACACATATTTCTTATAAAAAACAAGCAGTCAGTCTTTCTTCAACTCTCAGCTAAGAGAGAATGGTGCACATTGTATTAATATTAGCCCTCTGATTACAATGAAGAGCAAGATGGGCCACTCTGTTCTGGACCAGCTGCAGCTTAACTAGGTCTTTCTTTGCAGAACTTGACCATACGACGGGACTATAATCAAGATAAGATCAAACTAGAGTCTGCAGGACTTTTTTTGTGGTGTCTTTATTATGGACAGACCAACCCTATCGTTACACCCATTGAATCTATATGTTTTGACCATGACAGTTTACCATCTAAGGTAACACCAGGTTATTTAGTCTTCTCAACTTGTTCAACAGCCACACCATTCATTACCAGATTTAGCTGAGGTCTAGAATTTAGGGAATTATTTGTACCAAATACAATGCTGTTAGTCTTAGAGATGTTCAGGACCAGTTTATTACTGGCCACCCATTCCAAAACAGACTGCAACTCTTTAAGGGTTTCAGTGATTATACGCTATATTGCAAATCAATCCTTGTCATATGTGTCCCCTGAATCAACACCTACCCTAAGTGTTAATTACTATTACAGGGCTTCAGACTAGCATTTTCCCCTCTGTGTCACTGGTGTCACTAACTCCTACAGTTGGTGCACCAGCCCATGATTTGGTCCGACCCAAATCATGAGTAACCATATTTTAAACTCATTCATAGGGCTTTATTAAGAAGTGTAATGAATAGACTACTATTGAAGGAATCAGTTGTTTCATCTCACATGTCTAAGCAGGAATGCATGATTCAAGATATTTTGTGTCACCTAATCCAGTGATTGACTTGAATTTCGGGTTGACAAATTAGATTATAGCTGTTATATTTTACTTTCAAAATAGGACTCCAGAATTTCCAGGTTTTTTAATTGTTCAATAGAGATGAATTCCATGCATCTTTTTTGTGGACTAACTCAGGTTTTCCCAAGCATTTTCACCCAGGCCCCCCTTCCAGCATTCGGCAACATCTTCCACCCCTTCTATTTCTATGGGCACACGCATGACACAAACTGTTCACACCACTCTTGTTGGTGGAGAGAACATTTAGCAGGTTTAAAGATTATTTCCTGCAATTCTACAATTGTTTTTGCCATGTCTAATGTATATTCATGCGATATTTGAGTGACTCAAACATGACAAAAAATCTACGGGATAAAAAAACCTAGCTAAAAAATGTTAATTGACATGGGCTAGCTGATCTGAACATTTCTGACAGCTCTCTAAGTCAGGGTTTCCCCAACTCGGTCCCGGGTACACATTTTGGTTTCCGCCCTAGCACTACACAGCTGATTCAAATAATCAAAGCTTGGTGATGAGTTGTTTACTTGAATCAGCTGTGTAGTGCTAGGGCAAAAACTAAAATGTGCACGCAGGGGGGCCCCAGGAATGAGTTGGGGACACCCTGCTCTAGGTTTGCAATGACTGACATGACAAGAAGAAAATTGATGATGCACTATCCAATTAAGAAATTCTACTATTACAACTCTTAAGTGTAAGTTGAAAGCCGGACTGAGTTCCGGAAAAAAAATGAAACAATTACTATTCAATTAAAAAAATATATACTACCCACTTCTAGTAGCCATGTATTAATTCAGCAGTAGAGGTAATGTCCTAAAAAAAACTTTGCAGTTTTGAGTGAGGTGACAATGTAGAATGTGCTCTATGTGTTTATAAGCATACTTTCCGGACAGACCTCCCCCCATCTTTACACCCATTGAATCTATACGTACAATCTACGATCTGGGTTGTCTAACTGAGCAGGTCTCTTTGCTGGTGTCGCATTTGACTTTGAATGTGATAGGCTGAGCTGAGGTCACGAATGTCAGAAAACAGGACCGGCCCATGTTGGTGGGGTGCCGGCAGTTGCCCACTGATCAGCCAAAGGCTCATTACAGATTATTATAACAGAAAATATTCAAAAATAATTTAAAAAAACATATTAACAGGCCCATGGGGTGCGGGCCATGTCACCTTTTCATTAAAAAAAAAGATACATAAAAAATATATGTTTGTCAATTTCGACCAGCCCATCTGGCATTTGCTAGAATTGCCAGACGGCCAATCCGCTCCTGAACGAACGAACCAACAGCAGATGAAAGACCGAAGTGACTGGTGGTGGCGGCGGCCATCTTAACAACCCTCCAACAGCATGGACTATATCTGTGACTGAGTGTATGGTTGGTGTGAATGAGTGTGTGAATGGTGTGAACCCAAGATTATTGTTGTGAATTAAAAACATTTTAAACATTACGACCTTGATTTTGTGGTGGCCTGCGATCTCCGAAACCTGTTTTTGACATTTCCATGGTAGCCAAGATCACTTTGGTGTTCTAACTCTACTCACAGATGGTAAATATAGTTCTCCCCTAAGCGGACAGCAATTAAAGAGAACTATGGTGAGTCCATGGGGAAATGGTAAATGCAGTAGTATTTTATAAGAGGCTGGGAGGTGTGCTCTGCCATACACTATGCCAGCTGTACGCTTAGAGAAGAGGTGGAAACAAACATGGTAAGATATGATGATCCATGTAACCGGGAGTGCAGAGAATCCTCAAAGCCACCCCTTCTGTTAGTGAGTTTAGCATGGGGAACACAATCATAAATCGGAGAAGGAGACATTGAAACACGTACTGAAAGTTACAGGGTAGGTAGAGGAAATGTTTTGATGTATTGACATTTTGTCTCTTTTTCTCTCTTCTCATCAATTGGTATTCAATAAACACACTCATATGCCATCTTGGAAGATTATCCCTCTTGCCTGACTTGAGCTTTATTGAAAGATGTGTGTGACCTTGGGACTATAAGGTTCTATCTGCGCAAAGCATGTTTCTGAGATATTTAGCATCAATCCCAGATCTCAGAACTGTTTTGTCGTGAATTCCTCTTTCATAATTAAAGTTAATGGTAAAGTACAGAGTATCAAAATCCTTAGACATTTGTAAATCTTTTTTTTTTTTTTAGGATTCAATCACAGATAGAACCTTACGGCTCTGAAATGTCAATCTGGGTTCAACCATAAGGTTCTATCTGACAGTACTGAACTAGACATGTTCAGTATGTAGCCCTTTTCTGCAGTCAACTTACCTAGTGCCCCATGGATGGAAGGTTATTAATGTCTTTCATCATTTCATAATTAATAAACATTATTTTTAAAAACCTTCTGAAAATCCGGTGTTTCTGCTGTATGCGAAACAGTTTAGCTTTATTTCAATCTTCTGTGATAAACAGTATATAAAGTTTAATAGTGGGATACAAACTCAAAAATGCATTACATTTCAACTCTATATCTGATATGATACAGGTCTTTTCTTTTTTTAAGCCCATAGCCATGTGTGTGAGGTGTGTACTTTTGTTTCAAAGTAGATGTGTTTAAGATTACCAAGAAACACTCTGTGTGACCCTGAGTTAGCCCACTGCAGTAAAAGGTTGTTAAGAAAACTGTAGCTACTTGAATACATAAATGATTGAATGACACTATTTTACCAAGATAGTCAGAACACATGAACAAATACATTAAGAAGTCTATTATGGTCATCAGACTAATTAGAGTCGCCACTGAACAACCATGTGACAGCCTAATTGAATTCAAGATTTCTGACAGGGTTTTCTTGTTGTTGCTTGCGAGCCGTTATTGCTGGCTAGACTAGCCTAGACCATACTTAGAGGGAGATGGCTAAGACGTGTGTTCTGATTGGTCCATCTGTATTTGTTCAGGCTTGAGATTGGATTGCAGATAGAAACTTACAGCACCATGTTCAAATGGGTTTATGCAGATATAATTTTCTAGTTTATGTTTTAGTTTCACTTAAAATGTACTTTTTACGTAAATCGTACTTTACAGACATATGAAAACCATCTAAAAATCAACTATATGTTTTTAACACATTTTTACAAAAATGTCAGATGGAGCCTAATAGGTCTCGATTACTGCATGTAATCCATTACCCTCACAAAGGGAACGCTAATAAAATGAATACTTCAATACTGTCTTTTAAACAAAATACCAGGAATACCATATTATATAAATTCTATTTACTCCTGATATTAACCATGTGTAATTCACAGACACATGGCACATATTTTTACGACAGTCCAAAACATTCCATCACCATATCATACAACAGCCAATATTAGATAAATATCACTAAACAATCCTTTACATTGAAACCATTTTCACGCTTCATTGTTAAGCTCATTGGTGGGAAAAGACTTGGAAGTATTAAAGAACATGCAAAATGACTTTAAGAAAGCAGAATGATAAGGCGTAATGTATCTAGTTTAGTCCAGTCAGCAAAATAGAGTTGAGTACTCCAGAACAGCAAACAACCCTCATCTTATACATGCACTGCATAATGACAATGTTGGCACAGCCTCAGGCTTCTCATAAACTATGCTGTATAAGCTAGAACAAAAATAGTCACAGCTCCCATTCCAAAATGCTTAAACACTTCAAACAGTTCCATACTGTAGGCTCCTTATGGACATCGCTATAGCTTCCAACAATTAAGTCGTCATATGCCTTATTTGCATTACACTGGGCAGTGATTTGTTCAAAATGTGGTTGTTTTCCTTTAAAAGATATATTTCAGGAGCGTTTTTGAAATTCCAGCAGTACTATTTGCTTCTAAATGTTTACCTCTCCTCATCCCCTTCTTTTCTCTCAATGGCCTGCGCCATCTTATCTACACCTGTGCTTGTTGCAGCAAAACCCCAAAACGTATTGTCATCACTTCTGGGATTTCACTGTTGCACTACATCCAACATCTCTGAATCATCACCCTGACTTGCCATATGGACTTGTCATTGTTTGTTTCCGGCCGAACGCTGTTCCTCTGCCTTCAGTCACAGTCTGTCATGTTCACTCCTTAGTGACTGTATGGGCCACTTGCCAACATTGACTCTGCTAATTCTGGAATGAGTTTATAAAATAAAACTAGGCCTCAGGATAACTATGGAAAACTCTGCATAATTCCGTACATGGACATAGTGACAATTTTCAAACAGTTTCCCCAGTGACTGGTTCTCTGTTTTTTTTAAGCAATGAATGTGATTGGTGTGGAATAAGCTGTGTGAAATCCTCATCTCGTAGTGCCATTCAAACTTGCAAATGACCACAAAATCTATAACCACAGAGTTAACGGAATCCACGCACCCTAATCCAAATGCAGAGAACTGTGCTTCAATGATTAGACGAGAAACATTTTTACAGCACAACATTTTCCCTTCAGTATCTAAATACGGATATTTCTTGCGATAAGACAGCTGTTCAACGTCATCTTTGTTTCTTATTGTCTAACATCTCTTCATTTGACCTTTCTAGCTAAGTTACCTTAGTTACCTTAGTTACCTTAGTTACCTTAGTTTCAGTTTAGCTTTCAGTTCAGCTTTCCACTCTGTTTATTTATTTAGAGATATTATTCAAAGGCTTTCATTTACTTTCCTCACCTGCATAGCCTTGACAGGTACATTCATTTAGTTTGCACCCTCTCCACCATTTCAACCCAATCTATAATAGAGTTGTAATCAAGACTAGCTCATAGGGACTCATAACTCAAAATGTAGACGAAGTAAATGAACTCAATACAGACCCATATGTAGAAATGAATCTCTTTAAGAGATTCATTATTAATGACGCCAGATAGTTACTTACGTAATAGCATATTTCTGTAGTTATTTTCAATATAAATTTGATTGGCAATTCTGTCAGGGTATTATTCACTTACGAGCTCAATTTCCTCATTAAAATGTTTTGCTTAATTTAGCTTTAAACCGATGTCTGTGGTTATGAGATAACATGCATGGGAATGTATGAGTTGCAATTTATCCCAAGGAGACATCAGTTAATATTAGCCCTAGTTTAACTATGTAAATGATGTTTCAAATTGTATTCCAGCTACATAATCTGACACAGGGGAAAAACAAGACCTCCGGAGAAAACGTTGTAGTGTCAACCCTCCTGTTCATTTTCTGTACATGTCAGCACCGTTCGCATCTACCTCTAGGCTTTAATTAAAGTTGAAATGATGGAGAAAAAAAATTCAGAAACTGTGCAGAAGTTCGCAGAAGTCACAGAGGCGAGTCAAGATTGAACCGTAGAGTTTGGACAATGACGATGTATAATGAGAACCATGTATACCCATTTATTTTTGACCACTGTGTTAGCATGGGCTTTGCCCATTCAGGGATTTTTGCTTCAAATTGTTTTATTTCATTTGTGTAAAGATATTCCACCTTTGTCAAAGTCCAAAACTGGGCAGTATTAATGTATTGAAAGTGTTTGCTGTAATTCAATGTTTCCCCCCTGATTTATTTGATTCCCTAGTATGGGAAAAGAAGTTTGAACTATTTTATGTAAAAAGTAATACCTCCCAGGCTTAAAAGATTTTCACTCCACTGAAAAAGTTTCTTGTTAGAGGTATCAAGGGTAGGAAAACAATCCAAACTAAGCTCAATCAGACAGGAAAGGAAATGCAAGCCCAAAGCACCATCGAAGGTGACAATTTATTGGCCAGGCATGCTTTTTCACGGGGTAATGCACTACTAAATGACTATACCAGCTCAAAATACAGCTTTTGACAGATCTCTGAAAGGGGGTTCAATAGGCATGGCTTCCTCCTATATTTTCTATCATTAGAGCCCATGAAATAGCTGTCATTCAGCCTTCAATAGGGTGACTGTGTCTCTCTGGTATCACAGACACTCCTCCATGTCCCACTGTCTTCATTGACAGCAGAAAGTAAGACATTGTTATTTGACACAAACATCCCTTGAGTATGGTTAAATCACCATAACTCCACATAATTCACTGCTTCTCAGAGAAGAAGACATTTCAACATGGATACCTTAAGTTCACATGCTGATTGGCTCCAAAAAGAGATAGAGGGACCTCTGGTAAGGGAACGTCAAGCCTTTAGGGGCCACATACAGCTAGAGATAAGCCTGTAGTGCTAGGCAAATACCCAATATCCACTTACCGTGCAGTCACAGAACACCAAGAGAAATGACACACAGAGTTTTCCCAAAATATATTTTCATATAGAAGGGGAGGGGGAATCTTCACAGCGGTTGAACTATCAATCCAACCTATACTATTGCTAATGTATATTTTATTTCAATGTGGCGGTGATTAATAATTTATCTCTGGACCTCCTGGAGCTGTTTAATTTAAACCCACTAGAGTCGAATATCGAATTAACATAATACACAAATCCCCATAAAAATCCATCTGTTTAAGTGAGAGATATCTGTTTTTTGCATGTGCTAGGTCTCAATCCACGCATCCGCCGATGTCGGCCTTCCTCACCTGCAGTGGAAGGTGGCAGAGCTACAGTGGTGTTTGTCAGACCAGGAGACATCCAGAAAATGTCGGTGTTGTTCGAATGAACACAACGGTGTTCTCCTTTTCGCTCTACGACCCCCACAAGAGTCCCTCGTCTGAAGTCCGTACTGCCTATCTGTCAATTGTGTCTGTAGCATCTGAACAGTTTGGGCTACACACCGTAGGACGCCCACAAGCCTCAAATGAATCGTATGAAGGTAGCCGTGTTTTTAAAAAATGAATGGAAGTATATATGGAAGTAGTTTAGTGCCTAAAAAAAAGGGTGTTAAATATGGGTAATAAAAATCATTTCCTGTACTTTCTTATATCTCTCAGATGTATGACAGACACAAACTTCCTTTTGATGTATTTTTTGACTGTTTTTTCATGTATGAATCACGTTTCTATGAGTTAATAGCAGTAAGGGCAAATTCAATGTTTCATCAAATCATTTTCTTATATATACAGTGCCTTGCGAAAGTATTCGGCCCCCTTGAACTGCGACCTTTTGCCAAGGGGGCAGAATACTTTCGCAAGGCACTGTATATATTTATTTTTATACCTAAAGGGGTCCTAAAATTCAAAATCATATGATGTTGGTCCTTGGTATGACCATTTTAAAGCTTAGCTTAGTAGAACTCCCCAATCCCCTCCCAGGCTGAGACTCTAGGGGGTTTAAGTTGAGTCTCAGAGCTGCAGCAGTGTTTCGGTTGAAACACACTCCTGATGCTGCAGTCCCAACTTACTGTCTCAGAGCCTCAGGCTTTATAACATGATCCACCAACCATGGCTCAACAGTGCACTTTCAAAACAAAGGCTGGATAACAGGCATTCATTCAGGGTTCCAATTGAACGGACTCACCCCCCATTAAAAATGAACTCAAGTGTTGTCAAACCCAGGTAATTGTTATCAGTTATCTTCTGTACTCTCCATTCTACCAATACATTAGTCTTGGTTCATCATGACAGATGTAGGACATTTCGAGCTGATCATTTCAATTTACTCAAAGAGGTTTATATAAAGTGCATATTAATAGCATAATAACTCAACAATATATCCATGAATGATCGAGAGGAATTTCAGCCTGACTTTCTCATTAATGCTTCACAAAACAAGCCTCCAATGTTGTCAATGAATACAACATGATAATAAAAGATAGGGCAGCATTGATGATTGCATGCATCTAAAATGTAAAACACAAACCTACATTGATACATTTTTAACACCTAAAACATTTGGCCAAAGCTTGACCTTCTGTCCTGCTGTTTTTGAAGTCTGCCTTGTCCTTCTCATGAGTGAAATCCATTAAACATGAAACCAGAAAACATGTTTGCTTTGAGGGGCTCTAGCCACCATTGTCATCAAATATTACTCGTATTCATTCAAGCATTCAGGTTCATGGAGTGCTGTTTTGTTGACTATTGGTCACAAATGGAGTATAAAGCTTCCTGTGTGTACTGTCGTCCATGTGTTTATTGTGTGCTACAGGACTATGTGCTGCCCTATCCCTGCGGCAACTGTGGGAGATAAGTTCCACCTGTATGTAGTTCCATCCCCATGTTATTTTCCATTGTGAGAATGAATGTGAGTCACGTTGTCCTGTACGTCAGGATTATTTGCTACAACACTTTTTAGTAACATTGTGGAAAACACTTTTTTTCTTAAGTGGTTCTGCGGAATGTATTAGCGAGCAATTGCATAACAGAATGGCATTCATCCATATAATCACCCACAAAGGAACTAGTGCAGTTTTCTTATTAAATGGTTCCTACTGACGTACAGTTAAATTTTCATCAAGTACCTAAACTGTATGCTTCACCCCTGTTGACCTCTGGACGAACTTGAATGGTTAAACAGGTTATGCCTGCGACTCTGTTGCATTATTGAATTGATATACACTGTGTTGTTGAAGAGAAGTGACCTGTGTACAGAACGTGTGCATTTCTATTCATGATATTTCTTCAGCAGTGCATTTGTTGTTTACGTTTCAAGTCTGAGTCAGCAGGTGCTTGTGGGGTGACCTCAGGATCTTTTGGACACTCTGTTCTGTTTTCCTTCATCGTTTCTCCTCTGCCCTGTGCATGGCCTTTCCTTTGTGAGAATTGAAAGAGATGTGAAAGAGACAGGATGTTCCTTTGAAAAGCAATGACCTCTCGTATCAATCCAAGGAGCTGGTCTTGATCATCCCATTGTTAGTGAGGTTCAGCTCATTTTACCTCATTTATATTGTGCTGTATGTATGAATTCGTCGCAATTCACAGGGTTAAATCTCCACTCAGAAGGAAATGGCAATGCAGAGGTGGTAAGAGGTATGGGTGAGGCTGTATGGAATGTAATTCCCCTTTTATGCACTTTCTTTCTACACATATTCACACATCAAACTTTAGCATGAGAATAACATGCTATTTGTTTGGAGAGGAGATCAAAGAAATGAAGGTGTGGTGGAGGTGTCTGCAGATACTCTGTATTCTGACCTTGACATAATTCCCTCATAATGCCACCATCTTTACACGTGAGGAAATCATGAATAAGGTCTAGCGAATCTGCCTGTTCCAAGTGGATCTACTTAATATTTTTCCAATATAAATAACACCATTCTCCATGCACTGTAATTTATAGATTCATAAGTGCTATTGATAAGAGCTAGGTAAATGAGTAATCCGCTTGGATAAGGGAATTGTAAATATAAATGACTATTATTTTAGATCTAAACTCAGTAAAAAAAGAAACATCCTCTCACTGTCAACCGCGTCTATTTTCAGCAAACTTAATTAACATGTGTAAATATTTGTATGCACATAACAAGATTCAACAACTGAGACATAAACTGAACAAGTTCCACAGACATATGACTAACAGAAATGGAATAATGGGTCCCTGAACAAAGGGGGGTCAAAATCAAAAGTAACAGTCAGTATCTGGTGTGGCCACCAGCTGCATTAAGTACTGCAGTGCATCTCCTCCTCATGGACGACACCAGATTTGACAGTTCTTGCTGTGAGATGTTACCCCACTCTTCCACCAAGGCACCTGTAATTCCCGGACATTTCTGGAGGGAATGGCCCTAGCCCTCACCCTCCAATCCCAGACATGCTCAATGGGATTGAGATCCGTGCTCTTTGCTGGCCATGGCGGAACACTGACATTCCTGTCTTGCAGGAAATCACGCACAGAACGAGCAGTATTGCTGGTGGCATTGTCATGCTGGAGGGTCATGTCAGGATGAACCTGCAGGAAGGGTACCATATGAGGGAGGAGGATGTCTTCCCTGTAACTCACAGCGTTGAGATTGCCTGCAATGACAACAAGCTCAGTCCGATGATGCTGTGAGACACTGCCCCAGACCATGACGGACCCTCCACCTCCAAATACAGGAGTACAGGCCTCGGTGTAGCGCTCATTCCTTCGACGATAAACGCGAATCCGACCATCACCCCTGGTGAGACAAAACCATGACTCGTCAGTGAAGAGCACTTTTTGCCTGTCCTGTCTGGTCCAGAGACAGTGGGTTTGTGCCCATAGGCGACGATGTTGCCGGTGATGTCTGGTGAGGACCTGCCTTGCAACAGGCCTACAAGCCCTCAGTCCAGCATCTCTCAGCCTATTGAGGACAATCTGCGCACTGATGGAGGGATTGGGCGTTCCTGGTGTAACTCGGGCAGTTGTTGTTGCCATCCTGTACCTGTCCCACAGGTGTGACTTTTGGATGTACCGATCCTGTGCAGGTGTTATTACACGTGGTCTGCCACTGCGATGATCAGCTGTCCATTCTGACTTCCTGTAGCACTGTTTTAGGTGTCTCACAGTACGGACATTGACATTTATTGCCCTGGCCACATCTGCAGTTGTCATGCCTCCTTGCAGATGTGCCTAAAGCATGTTCACAGAGATGAGAAGGGACCCTGGGCATCTCTCCTTTGGTGTTTTTCAGAGTCAGTAGAAAGGCCTCTTTAGTGTCCTAAGTTTTCATAACTGTGACCTTAATTGCCTATGTCTGTAAGCTGTTAGTGTCTTAACGACCGTTCCACAGGTGCATGTTCTTTAATTGTTTATGGTTAATTGAACAAGCATGGGAAACCGTGTTTAAACCCTTCACAACAAAGATCTGTGAAGTTATTTGGATTTTTACGAGTTATCTTTGAAAGACAAACTTTTTTATTTTACCAAATGTGAAACCAGTAATATTTCCCCAAACTGAAAAGCATATCAACATGACAGGTATTTCGGTCTCTTCCACATTGAACTAATGAGAATTTTAATTGTAGGCCTATGGCTTCATAATTTGTGGTGATGAAATTTGGAGACCCAAGCTGTTACGCCCTGATCTGTTTCACCTGTCTTTGTGATTGTCTCCACCCACCTCCAGGTGTCACCCGTTTTCCCCATTAGTCCTTGGGTATTTATTCCGGTGTTCCCTGTTTGTCTTTTGCCAGTTCATCTTGTCTTGTCAACCTGCGTGGTTTTCCGTGCTCCTGCTTTTTCTCATCTCTCCTTTGCTAGTCCTCCCAGTTTTGACCCTTGCCTGCCTTGACTCTGAACCCGCCTGCCTGGCTATACTGCCTGCCCTGACCACAAGCCTGCCTGCCACTCTGTACCTCCTGGACTCTAACCTTGTTTATGATCTTTTGCCTGTCCACGACCATTCTCTTGTCACGCCCTGGTCTAAATATATTATGTTTATTCTTCATTTATTCGGTCAGGCCAGGGTGTGACATGGGTTATTGTGGTGTGTTTTTGTCTTGGGGTTTTGTGGGATGTCTAGCGTTAGTCTATGGCTGCCTGAGGCGGTTCTCAATCAGAGTCAGGTGATTATCGTTGTCTCTGATTGGGAACCATATTTAGGCAGCCATATTCTTTGTGTGTTTCGTGGGTGATTGTCCTTAGTGTCCTTGTTCCTGTCTCTATGTTAGTTTACACTAGTATAGGCTGTTTCGGTTTTCGTTACGTTCTTTTTGTTTTTGTAGTATTTGTATTGATTCGTGTTTTACGTTTTTTCATTAAACATGGATCGCAATCTACACGCTGCATTTTGGTTCGACTCTCTTTCACCGCATGAAAACCGTTACATCTCTTGCCTGCCCCTTGGATTATAATAAATATCAGAGACTCAAACAATCTGTCTTCCGTGTCTGCATCAGGATCTCGCCCTGTGCCCTTATACAAGCCAAAGCTGTAGCATATGGAGACCTGTGCACACCGACAGTAACGCTGAGCTTGACTTGATTTATGCTTTCTTGAATGTTTTAATTATATGCCCAGACTTTTCATAGCATTTTTAAAACAATTTTTATCATGTTAAATATTAGCCACTATTGGTAGCAACCCACTGGACATAAACTGGTTGAATCAACATAGTTTATTAATGTAATATGACATGGAAAATACATTGGATTTGAAAAAAGTCAATCTGTTGTTTTGAGGATGAAATTTCAACCAAATGATTATGTAACCATGTTATAACCAAATTTCAACAGACAAACCTTGTATAAAATATGTTGACTTTGTACCTTTAAAACAACAGCAGCTCCTCAACATTATATCCACTATCAGAAAAAAACAATAGGCTGGGCAGAACCTCCTACTGAATAAGCCACCCTTTGGTCTCCCATCCAGGGTTTTAACCAAGACCAGTTTAGCTATCATGTTAGTCACCACTGACTATTACCAGAAGAATTGAGAGACCACTTAAACTGAATAGATTCACTGTTGCTATAGAAGTCATTCCACAGGGTAGGTTTAACAGACCAAATTAAATGTGACCATAATTTGTCGCTCATCATCATGATGCTATTTAGGTCTATAGAGCATTTGCAAGGTCATCAACGGCTATTGTTTTAATTCAACTAAAAATAGACAATGCCATAGGTTTTCAAGCTCTGGTTGATTTCAAATGTAATGATTTTAATAATTGATATTTTGGATTCATGTCTCCATCTCAACCCCAAAATAAAAAAAATAGAGTAAAACTAAATAAAATCAAACTGTATTTAAAGTTTTATTTGATTTAATCCTATTCTTTAACTTTTAGTTTTGGTTGAGTTGGAGACGTCCATATAAATGTTGGAGTTGGAGACGTCCATATAAATGATTAATTTCTAGATAAACTGGCATTAAAGTCAGAGTCGGTATCCAGGTTTCCATCCAACCTTCTTATGCAATGAAGTACAGATAAATAAATGTCATGACAGACCTGATGGAAAAACAAATGGTAAAAGTTCCAAATGTCGACAAGTCAAAAGATGCTAGACAAGGTGGGATCATTTGTGTCTGTACAATTAATTATGCGAGAAATGTCGCTGGAAACTCTTATGCTCAAATATTGAAAACTAAACTTGGAGTCACGCGATGTGTGGTCCTTCCCAACTAGTTGGAAAAACATGCAGTTTATTAGGCTACAGACGAAATAAATGATGATGAACTTCACAGGGTGGTGAAAGTGCAAGGTGTTGAGCTCAATTGATGCTCCTTTCCAATAAATATCGAGGGTCTTATTCTGGTGACATGATCATCGATGCTTGGCTGCCATTTCACAAATAAAAATAATGTCGTTTTTTTTTGTAATCTCTTTTTTGTAATCTCTTTTTTGTAATCTCTTTTTTGTAATCTCTTTTTTGTAATCTCTTTTTTGTAATCTCTTTTTTGTAATCTCTTTTTTGTAATCTCTTTTTTGTCATTTTTGTAATAATCTCATAATGTAGATAGCCTACCTGCACTCTATCTGCGAGATGTTCGCTAGAGTACGCACCTGTCAGTATCAGAGTGGGCATACTCGCTATATACAAATATAGATATATTTATGAGAAAACTATCAGTGGAGTTGAAAATGCGATGGAAACCCATTTAACTTGTATTTTTTATTCGGTACATGGGAATTGAACGGTACATGGGAATTGAACGGTACATGGGAATTGAACGGTACATGGGAATTGAACGGTACATGGGAATTGAACGGTACATGGGAATTGAACGGTACATGGGAATTGAATGGTACATGAGAATTGAACGGTACATGGGAATTGAACGGTACATGGGAATTGAACGGTACATGGGAATTGAACCGCAAAAAGTATTTTTATGTGCACTTCCTCATCATGCCCAGCTTTTTATCTGCAACAAGTCCATTTCATTGGAAACGCATATTGTTTGTACTTGAATTTTAGAATATACACATGAAAATCAGTCCCCAATTGGATCAAAAACTACCTTAGTGGCGACAGATGGAACTGTCCAATAAGAACAAAAAATTTCAAATGTTGATTTTTGGTTGCGTTGACAACCAAACACAACTCAATATTACTTTTGTAATATAGTAAATAGCCAAAAGCTATCTAACAAACGAATGCAACATCTTACGTTTAAATGAGTAACACATCCATGGCCACATTGAGGTTACTGTTAATGTACATTTCTTCTTATGTTACCATATAATGCATGTGTGTTGAAGATAGCATGCATAGGTTGCCACAGGTCTGTGGAGATCTGCACAATTGCTGCAGAATCTCGAACGGCATTGGTCACTTGCACCGTGTACTTTTAGCGTAATCTCAACTGCAATCCAGGTCATCTGGTTCTGCTATCAGATAAGGCACATTGATAACACAATCTTTTTTTTATGAATGAACACAATGTCTGACATTCTATTGAAAGCATAGTCAAAATGCATTGGAAATTCAATAAACTTCTTGCTGTCTTTTTGAGTTGGTGAATATAGGTTTTAATCTCACTGATCAATGTCTCAACCAAATATTACCCAATTATCCATGTTGAAATCACATGGTGTCCCCACTGGGCACCATCAGTTATAACACATACATTTATAGCTGTCACTTTAGTGTTAGTTTCCTTACATTTGGCATTATGCCATTACATCATTAGTTGACCTATCTTTCCTCTTTCACATTCATGTGGTTCTTCCTGAGAATCTCAAGCAATATGGATCATATTAGGCTAACCCACAGGGTTAGAGAGCCTTTACAGAAAAATATATATTGGTGAAAATATTTTGGTGAACCCAGGGGTACCGAGTGGCACAGCATTCTAAGGCACTGCATTGCAAGTGCTTGAGGCGTCACTACAGACCCAGGTTCAATCCTGGACTGTATCACAACCTGCCGTGAACAGTAGTACCATAGGGTGGCACACAATTGGCCAAGCGTCGACAGGGTTAGGGGAGGGTTTGGCAGGGATAGGCCATCATTGTAAATAAGAATTTGTTCTTAACTGACTTGCCTCGTTAATAAATACAAATGTTGGTTTGATTCCTCCTGAAAGTTACCATATTAAATTGTTCAAAACATATTGGAGTCTTCAGCCTTGTATGATGGTCAGAATTAGGGGACTAGATCAATGGAGGCCAGAGGGGAAAAAAGTTGTAAAGAATTCAGCTAGGCTAGATGCTGTGCAACAATTAAACGGATACTTGTATATTTGGGGATTTTGGGTAATTTCCTACTTGCCGAGTCAGACAAACTTATGGATAACATTTTCATGGCTGCAAGTCACGACTTCCACCGAAGTCTGTTCCTCTCCTTGTTCGGTCGGCGTAGCTGGTCTTGTAGCCATCGTTGATCCACTTTTCATTTTCCATTTGTTTTGTCTTGTTTTCTTACACACCTGGTTTTCAATTCCCTCATGAATTGTTGTGTATTTAACCCTCTGTTCCCCCCATGTCTTTGTGTGGAATTGTTTGTTGTGTCGTGTATGTGCACGCTAGACTGGTTTGCGCTGGGTTATGTCAACCCATATTGTGTTTAGTGTTCTTAGTGCAGTGTGTTTTATTAGCCGAAATAAAAGGCTCCTTTGGCTACCCAACTTTTGCTCTCCTGCGCCTGACTCCCTTACAGCCAGTTACACATATCTAACACTGCAGTCCAAACATATTATTTTTACCCCCTCAGCCCTTGCGCTAGCCACTTTCCCTAGTTGAAATCGGATGCAGTTTGATTGCCATCTTAAGGTGAGGTCCAATTCATTAATGATGCACCCTTGGCCCTTGATTTAGCTTGAGGGAGTGAGTGAACAACTTTGGTCACTTGCGGGGTTGGTTGTTTTTAAGCTCAACTTCAAGATGTCCACCCAGGACATTGCCTCTCCGATCATCACTCTCCCTCGCTCTAGCAAGGGACATTTGAGGTGCACTCGGATGTGACGATGTAAAACGTCATTCAAGGGCTGAGGATTTAATTACTGAGGAGAAACTTGTGCAGTTGGATTCTGAGCGAGCACAGAGGGAGGCAGCGGAGATGGTAGACAAGATACCAGGAGCAGTGGTGAGAGCCAGGTCCAGTGGTGGAAAAAGTACCCAATTGTCATACTTAAGTAGAGATAGTGTAACGGGATTCGTCCTCATCTGACGAGGAGTATGAGAGATCAAACCAATATGCAGCGTGGTACGTGTTCGTCATGTTTTAATCACTGAACACAAAAATACAAAATAACAAATTAAAAGACAGAAACAAAAACCAAAACAGTTCCATGTGGAACACACAGACACAGAAAACAATCACCCACCAAACACTGGTGGGAAAAGGCTACCTAAGTATGATTCTCAATCAGAGACAACTAACGACACCAGCCTCTGATTGAGAACCATACCAGGCCAAACGCAAAATACAACATAGAAAAACAAACATAGACTGCCCACCCCAATTCACGCCCTGACCATACTAAAACAAAGACGAAACAAAGAAACTAAGGTCAGAACGTGACAGATAGCTTAATAGATAATAGCTCAAGAAAACATTAAAGTCACCCAGTAAAATACTACCTGAGTAAAACTTTAAACTTTAGTACAGTGCCTTGCGAAAGTATTCGGCCCCCTTGAACTTTGCGACCTTTTGCCACATTTCAGGCTTCAACCATAAAGATATAAAACTGTATTTTTTTGTGAAAAATCAACAACAAGTGGGACACAATCATGAAGTGTAACGACATTTATTGGATATTTCAAACTTTTTTAACAAATCAAAAACTGAAAAATTGGGCGTGCAAAATTATTCAGCCCCTTTACTTTCAGTGCAGCAAACTCTCTCCAGAAGTTCAGCGAGGATCTCTGAATGATCCAATGTTGACCTAAATGACTAATGATGATAAATACAATCCACCTGTGTGTAATCAAGTCTCCGTATAAATGCACCTGCACTGTGATAGTCTCAGAGGTCCGTTAAAAGCGCAGAGAGCATCATGAAGAACAAGGAACACACCAGGCAGGTCCGAGATACTGTTGTGAAGAAGTTTAAAGCCGGATTTGGACACAAAAAGATTTCCCAAGCTTTAAACATCCCAAGGAGCACTGTGCAAGCGATAATATTGAAATGGAATATCCGACCACTGCAAATCTACCGAGACCTGGCCGTCCCTCTAAACTTTCAGCTAATACAAGGAGAATACTGATCAGAGATGCAGCCAAGAGGCCCATGATCACTCTGGATGAACTGCAGAGATCTACAGCTGAGGTGGGAGACTCTGTCCATAGGACAACAATCAGTCGTATATTGCACAAATCTGGCCTTTATGGAAGAATGGCAAGAAGAAAGCCATTTCTTAAAGATATCCATAAAAAGTGTCGTTTAAAGTTTGCCACAAGCCACCTGGGAGACACACCAAACATGTGGAAGAAGGTTGTCTGGTCAGATGAAACCAAAATTGAACTTTTTGGCAACAATGCAAAACATTATGTTTGGCGTAAAAGCAACACAGCTCATCACCCTGAGCACACCATACCCACTGTCAAACATGGTGGTGGCAGCATCATGGTTTGGGCCTGCTTTTCTTCAGCAGGGACAGGGAAGATGGTTAAAATTGATGGGAAGATGGATGGAGCCAAATACAGGACCATTCTGGAAGAAAACCTGATGGAGTCTGCAAAAGACCTGAGACTGGGACGGAGATTTGTCTTCCAACAAGACAATGATCCAAAACATAAAGCAAAATCTACAATGGAATGGTTCAAAAATAAACATATCCAGGTGTTAGAATGGCCAAGTCAAAGTCCAGACCTGAATCCAATCGAGAATCTGTGGAAAGAACTGAAAACTGCTGTTCACAAATGCTCCCCATCCAACCTCACTGAGCTCGAGCTGTTTTGCAAGGAGGAATGGGAAAAAATTTCAGTCTCTCGATGTGCAAAACTGATAGACATACTCCAAGCGACTTACAGCTGTAATCACAGCAAAAGGTGGCGCTACAAAGTATTAACTTAAGGGGGCTGAATAATTTTGCACGCCCAATTTTTCAGTTTTTGATTTGTTAAAAAAGTTTGAAATATCCAATAAATGTCGTTCCACTTCATGATTGTGTCCCACTTGTTGTTGATTCTTCATAAAAAAATAGTTTTATATCTTTATGTTTGAAGCCTGAAATGTGGCAAAAGGTCGCAAAGTTCAAGGGGGCCGAATACTTTCGCAAGGCACTGTATTTGGTTTTAAATATACTTAAGTATCAAAAATAAATGTAATTGCGAAAATACTTACGTATCAAAAGTAAAAAGATAAATAATTTCAAAATCCTTATTTTAAGCAAACCAGACGGTATAATTTTCTTCTTATTTATTTATTTACGGATAGCCAGGGGCATGTTCCAACACGCAGACATCATTTACAAACGAAGCATGTGTTTATTGAGTGCGCCAGATCTGAGACAGTAGGGATTTGCCAGGGATGTTCTCTTGATAAGTGTGTGAATTAGACTATTTTCTTGTCCTGCTAAGCATTTAAAATGTAACCAGTACTTTTAGGAAACAGGGAAAATGTATGGAGTAAAAAGTACATAATTTTCTTTATGAATGTAGTGAAGGTAAAGTAAATGTAGTCAAAATATAAACAGTTAAGTACAGATACCCTTAAAAAACGACTTCAGTAATACTTTCAAATATTTTTACTGAAGTACTTTACACCACTGGCCAGGTCTGAGGGGGACTGAGGAGCATGTCAACCCATGACAATGTCTATGCTACGCAGAGTAGGAGCTGTTACTGCCATCGATTTGGGGGATGGATATCTATGGCAAAGGAAGCAGCACACCCAGAGACTGTGTAACAAACCCCACTAACTGTTCTGTGCTCATCAATTCTGGAATTACAGAGACATTCTTCCATGTCCCTAAACTAAACTGGAAGAAGCAGCCCATACCTGCTGGATCGAATGGATAGCTGTCTATTGAGTAAGTGACATTATTGTTGCTTGTCCCAGCACACAGTAACAAAATATAGAGAAGATAATCTATTGATAACTTTGTTTCTTGTTAGTTTATTTGTATCTAGCCACTCATGAATAACAACTTCTTTCTTCTTAGTCAATTTCAGGCTGATTGCATATCGACTGGTGTTGAAGTGGGCATTGAATGGAGAGAGACTGAGACGAGGGAACAGAAGTCTTGCGTCATGTGTTGTTTGTGCCATTCGCTGCAAATATCCCCAGCCGACAGGAGTCTACATGGGATTCAAGGAGGCAGAGTGTGTAATGGGCCTGTTGTAATTACACTCTGATGATTCAGCAGCACAGCCAGACATTGCCTAACCAATTTTGTCAGTCTAATAAATGCTGTTTTGACCAGTACAACCTATTTTGTTACAACTCTGTCAAATCATTGTAAGAAATGCCACTTGAACCAATACCGTCTATTTTGCTACTATCTACTATAAGTGATTTATTACAGGATGCCAGATGAGATTGTGCTGTGTATGAAGTATAGCAGTCAGATCAATGTATCCGTAACATTTGAATACTAAGGTATTGGTAAAAGCCAACAAAACAGTGTAGACCTACAGTATATAATGACATGACAATCGATGAACTGGCAAAGACATATTTATTTTTTTACAACACAATACAGATCACTGCGCATAATGTACAATACACAGTATAGACAAGGCATTCAGACACTTCAAATCTACAATAAAATAGACAGTATAACGTAGTCATGGCGGTGCTGTTATGTACAGTAGTAGCCTATAGTGAATTATTTATTTGTTGTCCTATAGACGCAAAGTGATAATGACCAGAGGCTAACCATTTCTGTTACAGTAGAGTGTGTTTGTATTAGGTAGCAAGGCAAACCATGTCCGTGGATACGGTGGGAGTTGGGGGTGTCAGAATAGCCCCCAAGTGACCTTGAATCTTGACACTATAATGATCTTGATGTTTGTGCTGCAATTGTCTATGTGTATCAGGGTTTTGTTACTTGTTTTGTTACTTGTTTTTTGTGGATCCCAGGAAGAATAGCTGCTGCTTCTGCAAAAGCAAATGGAGATGTGAATAAACCAGTTATGACCTCCTCGTTGGGTTTTGGGATGGGGCAATGTTGGAAGCCAGACAACGGCCTCTTCCACAGGATTTGAGCTCCCAGTACTTGTCCTTGCGTCTCTGCAGGATACACTCCATCAGGTCATTGCTGAATCTTTGAGTGGTGGGCTGATATCCTGTCTGTGATTGTTTTGGGTAGACAACGTTAAATCTTGGAGTGCCATAAACAAAGACAGAAAATAAAATCTAAACACAAGGACGTCGCCCTACACATTGAAAGAACATAGGGGACACTTCTTGGTTTGCTATATTGCACTCAGGCTGGAAGCAGTTGATCAGATTTGTGTAGTGTAGTATAATGATTAGAATAGTGGATATAGTCAGGCCCCACACTAGAAAAAGGGTGCCTCTGAGCACACTTCCACTCGTCCCCTTCCCATATCCGCACCAGGTGGTAGGACCTCCGTAGGTCCAGTATGGAGAACGTGGTGGCCCCCTGGAGCGGCTCGAAGGCCGAGGAGATTAGTGGTAGCGGGTAGTGGTTCTTCACCGTGATGTCGTTGAGGCCCCGGCAGTCGATGATGAACCCTGCAGCTAGGGAGTCCACAATGTAGGTCTACATAGCCTTGGTTTCCAGACCCAACAGAGATTACAGTCATCCCCGGGGTGGAGTGGTGCCTGGGAGAAGGTAAATTCCACAGTCATAGGGTCAGTGCGGCAGAAGTGAAGTGGCCCAGGCCTTACTGAACACCTCCCGGAGGGCTTGGTACTCTGCTGGAATGGCGGAGAGGTCCGGGGCAACTTCCGAGCCCACCGGAAGACTCCCAGGGCAGGCTGCACTGACTTCAGACAATGTCCGTGGCAGAACGGGCTCCAGCCCATAATGGCACCAGCAGTCCATGGGTTTGTGTCGCTGGAGCCAAGAGAATTCCAATACCATGGGAACCTGAGGAGACTTAATATCATAAATTGGATTGCCTCGCTGTGGTTCCCTGACACTCGTAGGTTGACGGGAGTGGTATTGTAAGTGACCTGGCATATAGAGCGCCCGTCCAGCACTCTAACATCCATGGGAATGGAGAGGGGATGAGTGGGGATGCCAGGGTAGGGTCCAAAAATCTCTCATCGGCCTCAGAGTCAATGAGTACCCGGAGAGATTTCAACTGGTTCCCCCACAGCAGGATGACATGGAAAGGGATGCGAGTAAGGGGAGAGGAAAAGTTCTCCATAAGGCCCACCAGAGTACTCGCCCCTTCTTGATGAGCCTGTTTGTTTTTTTAATGTGCAGGTAGTTACGAAATGTCCTGTAATGCCACAATATAGACAGCTCTGGGTGTGGAGATGTCGTAAGCACTCAGCCTGAGTCAATCTAGCCCTGCCCAGGTGCCTGGACTCTGAAGGAGGTGAGTCGGCAACCCTCTGTGATTCTAGAGAGAACTTGGGAGATGTCGGGTTCACTCTGACATGTAAACTTCGGGGATCTCCAGGATTCTTCGGAGGCAAGGTGGAAATCGAGAGCGAACGAGGGTGCCAGGGCACAGATTCCCTCTCCCTCCTACGATATCGATGCGGATGGTCAAAGCTATGAGGGAGTCAAGGTCCATGGGAGTTTCCCGGGCTGCAAGCTCATCTTTGACCACTTCCGATAATCCTTGAATGAATGTGTCGAACAATGCTTCCTGGTTCCAGGCACTCTCCGGCGCAAAAGTGAAAATCACTGCTTAGTCTGCCACACTATGGGAGTCTTGATATTGCTGGAGCAGCTTACGAATCAAACACCTCTGAACATCCGCCACAAACTCCTCCAGACTGAGGCAGACAGGGGACTGTTGCTCCCACACCGCCATAGCCAAGACGAGTGCTCTCCCTGACATCAGCGTTATGATGTACGCCACTGTATGCTCGAGCAGTCCGAGGGGAACGAAGAAGGCTGCAGCTTGAAAATGAGGGAGCACTGGGAGAGAAAAGCCTGGCAGGTTCCGGGAATTTCCGCGTAGCGCTCTGGAGAAGGTACGTGGGGATCTCGGAACATTGGGGTAGGGTGGGGAGATTACGGGTGTGGCCCGCTGCCCAGTCGGAAATCCGCAGAATTGCTCCAGCAAAGTCTCGAACGCCTGGTCAAAAAAGTTTATTACTAGAACAGGGGGCAGGCAAAACAACAGTTCAAGGGCAGGCAGAGGTCTGTAATCCAGATCAGAGTCCAAAAGGTATAGAATGGCAGGCAGTCATAGGGTCAGGGCAGGCAGAGGTCAATAATCCAGTGTGGTTGTCACACCCTGATCCATTTCACCTGTCCTTGTGATTGTCTCCACCCCCCTCCAGGTGTCGCTCATCTTCCCCATTATCCCCTGTGTGTTTATACCTGTGTTCTCGGTTTGTCCGTTGCCAGTTCGTCAAGTCAACCAGCGTTTTGTTCTCAGCTCCTGTTTTTCCCAGTCTCTCCTTTTTCTTGCCCTCCTGGTTTTGTCCCTTGCCTTTCCTGTCTCTGAGCTCACCTGCCTGACCAATCTGCCTGCCCCTGACCCTGAGCTTGACTGCCTTCCGGTACTATTGCCCCACCTCTGGTTTTCTGACCCCTGCCTGCCTTGACCTGTCTATTGTCTGCCCCTGCTAGAATATTAAACCATTATCAATTTGACATGTCTGCATCTGGGTCTTACCTTGATTCCTGATAGTGGTGGGGCAAGGTACAAGATGGCAGGCAGAATGATCAAAACCAGGAAAACTAGAAAACAGAAACTGTAGACAAGACAGGAGCAAGGGGAAAACCTCTGTTAGGCTTGACGAACAAAACAAACTGGTAACAGACAAACAGAGAACACAGGTATAAACACACAGGGGATAATGAGGGGATTTTACAGCACACCCATGAACCATGTTTGATATTGGACAAGTGATGGTAGTCTGTCAATGTAACACAAGTCTCACTACAGCCTTTTTAAAATGTATGTATTTATTAAACCTTTATTTAACTAGGAAGGGCTCATTGAGATTTAAAATCTCTTTTTCAGATGAACAACATGAAAAACTACAAGTAATCTAGTAAAAAACATAGAATTCACAAGAGTATAACAAAATCAAAAACAGCAAATTAAAAACAGTGACAGGTCAGGGAATCAGTCTCAAGATCATTCATCAGTGATTTAAAAATACCAATCGGGACAAGGTCTTCCAGTTTAAGGCGTTCCAAGACAATGGCGCAGAGTACATAAAAGCCCTTTTACCAAATTCAGTTCGGACATTTGGAACAGTTAGCAGGATAAAGTCCAGCGAATGAAGAGAGTACCCACCACAATAACCATACAAAAATGACCGTGAAGTCTAAGTGCTATAATGCTACAAACAAAGACAACTTCCCACAGCCACGGGTGGGGAAAAAGGGTGCCTAAGTATGGTTCACAATCAGAGACAACGATAGACAGCTGTCCCTGATTGAGAAACATACCCGGCCAAACACATAGAAATAGAAAACATAGAACACAAAACATAGAATGCACACCCCAACTCACGCCCTGACCAAACCAAAATAGAGACATAAAAGGATCTCTAAGGTCAGGGTGTGACAGGAAGGGTTTAGTATTTTTTAAATCTAGTCCAGAGGAGGGTCATGTAATTGTTCAGTGTTTTAGAATTAGTTGCTTATTAGGTTGTATATCGATGTGTGCCTGATGCCGCCCCTCATCTCTAATTCTTCGCTGGGTGTGCAATATTAATTGCACCTACAGTATAGGCTATTTAGTGTGGTCTCAATCAAATGGTCCATAGCCTACAGGCTATGAAGTGTATGTTCGGAGAAGCACAGATCAAAGTTATATTACAAAGATAGCTGCTGGGATAGTGTAAATAAAACTAGGCTGCATTACACACTGCAATGGATATTCCAACCCTGAGCCCCGGGCTGCTCTTGCTGATCAAAAATGTGCTGCATAGGGCTATGATGGCAGTTCAGGAGGAGAGTCAAAGGTTTCTTCCAAAATATTTTTGGATTAAACCTAGTAAAAAATAAAATAAAAAAATCACTATCTTGTGCTCAGACTAGCTTAAAGCCTATGTTCTGTTCAGTTTGAGAAGGAGAGTGCGATGATGAGAAGGAGGACCAGAGGCCAACTTTGATAGCTTGCTACTACTATAACTGAATTGATTTAAAAGCAATACATTTTTCTCCGTCGCTAGGCCTGCTCTGTCTGGGTTGGAAAGGTATGCCTAACTTTTAAAAGTACCATGCTCAGATTCCTAATGATGTCTCAGATTTAATTATTTGCAAACAGCGACTGCTTGGTTGCAAACTAGACACACTGATTTGGCATTGAAGAACTGTAAGATGAACACATAGACCATATCTCCTTGTCCATTCTTAGCCTGAAATTTCAGTCATTTCTGTTGTATTAAAAAATACATTCCAATAATATGTACAATTACGTAGAATTTCATGAAATGTCTCTAAAAAGCAGTGTTTTCTCAGACTGGAAAATACGATGATAGATTCATGCAATGCTTTTACAGTTGTCTACAATGGTCTGTGAACATTCTGGCCTCTGCGTTGCCATGTATTGCCGACAGGACGAATAACAGTTTCTAAAACTGCATATCTAAGGCTATGGTCTGTCCAAGAAGTGAGGGTAGACATGTTCTCTGCTATCCACTTTGTTTTAATAATTATTTTGGGTATAGGGGAGGGCCACTTTTTCCCCAAGCATTCAGGGAGGGTTTAGGGAAAATATATTTTGCTGAAGGGAGGGCCATTCATTTTCATTTCACAGAAGTCCGATTTTCTCCATGTAACTCTTACTATAAATAACGTTCTCTCCCTTAATAACGGACTTATTTTCAAATAATTGTCAACATATAACATTACATTATGTGTGGGACATTCACTGTATTACAAGGAACAATAGCATGTCTATTTCGCTCCAGTAGCTGGCATATTCTGTCCGTTCATAATTTACCTGTGGGAAGACTAAGAAGGCAGAATCACTTTCCTTAAATGTATCCATAATGGAATGAAAATTGCATTTATTAATGTGTATGCTCCAAATTCATATGATACTATGTTTTTTTGGTTCACTGAAGAGCATATTGTTAGAACTAACTTATTTCCGTCTGGTTAATGGGATAGACATGAATTCTATTTTGGACATTCGGGACAAATCTAATAAGACTAACCTACAATCCACACGCAACCAAAGCATATACTCTCTAACAACATTGATGCTTGGCAAGCAAATAACAAAGCAAAAGAGGTCGCGTTCTACTCAAACCTGCATAAATCATTCTCACAAATTGATTTCAAACTATCATCGACACCTCTATTTTTTTTCAATCAAGAAAATAGACATTATCTAAGCTTATCTGACCACCATGCTTACTACTGCCAACTTTACATTTCTGAATCTCCTAAAAGAGCCACAAGATGGCTTTTCAACGTTTCATTACTTTAAAATCCTACTTTCTGTTCAATTTGAAATTGAACTAAATTAATTCATAATGATCAATAAAAGTTCAGTCGATGACCCCTGGATTCTATGGGATGGCACCATAAGGGTTTTGTTAAAAAGAATCCAACCGCATTTGCATCTGGGTTGAATAAATCACAAATTAAGAAGATATCTGTCACAGTCGTCCTCCTCTTCATCTGAAGAGGAGAGGTGAGAAGGATCGGAGGACCAAAATGCAGCGTGGTATGTGTTCATGATGAATATTTAATAAAAGAAAGCACTGAACACTGAATACAAACTATACAAAAACAATAAACAAATAACGACCGTGAAGCTATAAATGAGACCTGTGCTGACACAAGCAACTAATATAGACAATCACCCACAAACAAACAGTGAAACCCAGGCTACCTAAGTATGATTCTCAATCAGAGAGAACTAATGACACTTGCCTCTGATTGAGAACCATACTAGGCCGAAACATACAAATCCCCAAATCATAGAAAAACAAACAGACTGTCCACCCCAACTCACGCCCTGACCATACTAAATAAATACAAAAACAAAGGAAATAAAGGTCAGAACGTGACAATATCAGAATTGGAAATGTTGTTAACTGTGTTAGAGTGTTCTCAACAAACACTCTTTTCAGACCAGGTAGCTATTACTCTTTCCAATTTCAAAACATAAATGAATTATGAGACAGAGAGCAGAATTTGGCATTCATCGAGTAAGACTCAACCATCACTTCCATGGCAATAGTCTCAATCTTTACAGGCCAACAAGCTACGCAGTAATGATCAATTAGCTGATATAGCAACTATTAAATCTGAAACAGGGGAATTAATGAATCCAAGATGTTCCTGCTTCTATAAAGAACAGTACACCTCTGATTGTAAATCCACACCTTGCCAGTCTAATTCCTTTCTAAAATAATTAAGAAATCCTCTTTACTCAACAGAGGAAGCCACCTCGCTGGGAGCCCAAATCTCTCTCAATGAACTCAAAAGGTCATTGGATAGCAGGAATATATGCAAATCACCTGGATGGGATGGTATTCCTCCTGAGGTCTATTTAACATTTCGGAATCATTTTAGTCCACTATTGCTCGAAATGATTAATAGATCCGTTCACAAAGGTTTGTGTAGGAGGATGTGAGTACAGCACTAATTTTGTTTTTATTAAAAAAAAGGTAAAGATGCCACTCAGTTCTCACTATTGCCCCCTATCTTTGATAAACACAGACATTAACCAGTTTTCCAAAATGTTGTCGTCCCTTCGAGACATACTTAACCAAATTGATCGACACAGTAATAGTCGATGGAGGTTATCCGAGGATAAACACTTTTTAACAAACCAGCTTTGGTCTGTTAAAAAGTGTTTATCCTCAGATAACCTCCATCGACTATTACTTTTCTTAGATGCTTCATCAGAAAACGCATTTAGGAATTGGCTCCAATTTCATTAATATGATTAAAATACTATATGCCAAGGTAATATCTGCTCTGCTCTGAATCACTAGAAGCAGCAGATAAGGAGATCCAATTTCGCCTCTGCTATTCTTACTATCCACGGAACCCTTGGCCCATGCAATTCATCTATCAACATAAATAACACCAATTTCTGGCAAATCTAATGATCAAGTAATAATCTCATTATACGCAGATTCTATTTTACTATATCTAGACCATGTATCTCAATCGCACCCAAACTGGCATGTGTGCTCCCTCTCCGGCCTCTAGGTCACCAGGCTGCTCATTATGGTGCACACCTGTCACCATCATTACGCGCACCTGGGCATCAGACTCACCAGGACTCCATCACCTCCTTGATTACCTGCCCTATATATGTCACTCCCTTTGGTTCCTTCCCCAGGCATCATTGTTTCTATTCCAGTGTCATGTCTGTGTGTTGTTTGTGTTTCTTGGTTTTTTATTTAGTTGTGTTTATTTATTAAAACATTTACTCCCTGAACTTGCTTCCCGACTATCAGCGCACATGTTACACAAACGCATTGAAGATAAATTCAGCTTCATCTCAAGTTATAAAATGTATCTAACCAAATCAGCCTTACTGCCTCTCAAGTTCCCGATCTCTACTTATGGAATCCCAATCGTTTCCCATTTTAAATATTTGGGAGTAGATATATTTCCTTCTTTAGATAAAACCATTGGCAGAAAGTTTAACAGAATGCTTAAATCAATTCAATCCGTCCTCAGGTCGATGGAATCATGTCCCAGTTGCTTTAACGAGCAGAATATATGTTGCCACGGCTGAATTTCTGTAGTTCTATGCTTCCCATAGCTTCCCTTTCTGGTTATTGTGATCAAATTCATAGTGCTGTTTCAAAATGTATATGGCAAGGTAAACCATCCAAATAAAATGAACAAATTTACAAAGAGCAAACGACGTAGGAGGACTAATCATACCAAACTTTAAATTGTGTTTCCAGGCACTAGCATTTCGCTCCTATCCTAAATTGTTTTAGACATGATTCTTCTGCCCTCTGGATGAGTATAGAGATAAATATGGTGTTTCCTATTGCCCTGGAAGAGGTGGTCTTCACTGATATATCCCTTAAACAATATTAAAAAACAGTGGAACTGGGAATCAAAATGCTATGGCCATACTCCAATATTTCACAATATTGCCTTGCGATCTGGAGGGCGGCCTTTGGTATCCTCCCCAACGGGTCCAAATGTGGAATCCATACCCTTACAGATATCATGGACAGTAACGGTTTGAGAACATTCCGAGATTGTAAAGATACATGCGCATTTTCAGGAAACTCATTTTTTAAATGTTTACAACTTAGGTCAACTATGGTCAACTGAACTGCCTGGGTTATTATAAGAATGTTGATTCTAAAATGTTGACTCTAAGATGGCAACTCCCTCACTCTCTCCCATGTAACCAGTGGATACAATTACTAATAGAAGTTATAACATCAGAATTATTGACAGCAGGAATGAATGGTGCTAGTCAACGAACAATTTTGGCCTGGACAAATAGACTTGCTAAAGCCCCACACATACGAACCCATTATATATATTTATTTAGACTTTTGTTACTTTCTTTCAGGCCCACATACTTCACTGTGGAAAAGAGGCCAAAATACCTGTCATGTTGATCTCCTTTTCAGTTTGCTGAAATATGACTGGTTTCACATTTGTCTCCAGCAATCAGAAGGTAAAATAGATCCAAAACAATTGTAATTTATATATACAATTCGCTTATCCAAACGGATTACTCATTTACCTAGGTCTTATCAATAGCTTTTATCAATTTGTAAATGACAGGATCATTTATATTGGAAAAACTCAAGTAGATGCCTTTTACACTTGAAGCCAGCAGGTTCACTAGACATTATTCATGGTTTCCTTGCGTGTAAATATAGTGGCATTAAGTCATGGTCAGAATATAGCATATCACCACCACACCTTAATTCCTTTGATCTCCACCCCAAATGAATAGCGGGTGAATAAATAGAATGCTATTCTCATGCTTAAATTCACGGTCAGAATACGCGTAGAGAGAAAAGTACATTAAAAGGGAATTGCGTTACATTTATGTGGCTTAACCCTAACGGACGATATTCTCCAACCATCAGAGAATATCTGAAGTGGGATAATTCGTGTAGATATTGGATAGTATTTCCCCCGTCCTCAAGCCCACGCATGGCATGCCAATGCACTGTTAAACCTCCTAGTCATTCCAGACAGATACAGGATATTACCCCCCAGGCAAGAAACTCTAAATGTGCTTATTCTTTAGAGAAGGTGTTCTCAAACCTCCCTTTCAGACCCCCAGATGTTCCAAGTATTTGAGTTATTCCAGAGCTAGCACACCCGATTCAACAATTCAAGCCCATGACTACTTGAAACGTGTGCTACTTCAGAGCTACAAAAAAAAAAACGGGGTCCCAGAGGAGAAGCTTGAAGGAGATTCTCAGTTCCTATTCTGGGTTTGTACAGCCTTACTAACTTCTTATATGTTTAACTAAAGACAGTTATTCCACAAAATACTACCTTCACTTTCTCTCTGCAATTTTGCCCAGACATTGGCCAACTTTTAATGAGCTCCTTAGTGTAAGGGCTTTAGGTTTATTGTGAAACAGGGAGCCGAGAGACATTTTCAAAAAACTGTCAAACTGTACAAATGCTTATAATTTTTTCAAATAAACAAAATCAACAAAGGCAACCAAAAACTTTACAATAACCCAGGCAGTTCAGTAAAATGAGATGAGGCTTACATCCTTGGCAGGTAAGGTCATTTTTATACATTATGTTATTAACATGCCTACATCGTGAAATCCAGCAATTGCAGTAGGCCTTGCCAATTGATACAAATTGTGTTTAGCCTTGTCACCCAATGGGATTCATATAATGGGCACAATGAATGGAGATGATAGCAGAGACTGCTGCTCGGGGTCTGTGCTGTTCTGATTGTCTGCCTGAGTAGCACAGCTGCTGAAGGAGTGAGAGGAGAGAGAAAGGCAGGTGCCGGTATGTGCTCAGAGAAATGACTCACCCTCTCACCTTTTCCCATTGAGCTGGTCCTTTGTAAAGAGCCATCTCTTAAAATGCTGTTACCATCTCAATAGGTCAGATATCTTACATATCCCTGGGCAGGCCATGCAGCCATACAATTTCCATTATCTTCCATCTATTTCACACTGTCAGTCTAAAGGACATTTTTTCTGCTAAAATATTGGCAATGATTGGAAATGCTAAAGTGACTCTGCTGATATAATGTGCCTGCAGGGTTGGGGACAATTCCATTTTAATTCCAGTCAATTCAGGAAATAGACTGAAATTCCAATTCTCTCAAATGTTTTTCAATGAAGAAACGTTGAATTGCAATTTGTTTACTTTCTGAATTGACTGGAATTGAAATTGACTTGTCCCCAACCCTGGCCTAAAGTGATGAGTAAAGTGTCACAAATAGATTAATTTAAAACCATCAATTGCATTTGTGTCAGTGCTCATACATGCGGGCAAATTAATTTGCAGACATTGCTTTTACAGTATGTGTAAAATCTCCAAATGCACAGTAACACTTCAAGCACCACACGTCACAGCAGCAACAAAACAGAAAAGTTTGTCTGTGTTAATTTGACAGAGATGTTCGGATGAGGAAAGGCGTTCTCACGCCATTTCTGGGCAAGACGATTGGCAGTGTATCAAATTGTTGTTCCAGTTACGTTTCAACAAGAGATACATGAGTTTGGCTCCCAATGTTAGTATGGCAGGCCATCTTGGCGCCAACAAGACGTATGACTGGATTGTATTGGTATTGGTCCTTTGGCCAAAGCAAAGAGTGGTAATCAGTTTCACTTAACTATCATGTGCGCTGCCACTCGTCTCCCTGAGGCCATTCCACTGACGAACATCTCTACGGATACTGCCAGAGTTTCCCCTTGAAATCCGACGCGCCCGTGGTAAGGACAACTTGGTTGCTGATCAAATCAAATCACATTTGACACATACACATATTTAGCAGATGTAATTTCTGTTATTTCTCCAACAGTGCAGTGATATCTAACAATTCACAACAATACACACACATCTAAAGTAAAATAATGGAATGAAGAAACATAAATAATAGGATGAGCAATGTCAGTGGCATTGGCTAAAATAAAGTAGAATAGAATACAGTATATACGTATGAAATGAGTAAAGCAGTATGCAAACATTATTAAAGTGACTAGTGTTCCATTATTAAAGTCACCAGTGATTCCATGTCTATGTATATAGGCCAGTAACCGGGTGGTAGCCGGCGAGTGATGGCTATTTAACAGTGATGGCCTTGAGATAGAAGCTTTTTTCAGTCTCTGGTTCCAGCTTTGATGCACCTGTACTGACCTCGCAATTTGGATGGTAGCGTGGTGAACAGGACGTGGCTCGGGTGGTTGATGTCCTTGATGATCTTTTTGGCCTTCCTGTGAAATCAGGTGCTGTAGGTGTCCTGGAGGGCAGGCAGTGTGCCCCCGGTGATGCGTTGGGCAGACTGCACCACTCTCTGGAGAGCCCTGCGGTTGCAGGCAATGCAGTTGCCATACTAGGTGGTGAAGCAGTCTGATAGGATGCTCTCAATTGTACATCTGTAAAGGTTTAGGGTCTTATTGGCCAAGCCAAATGTATTCAGTCTCCTGAGGTTGAAGAGACGCTGTTGCACCTTCACCACACTGTCTGTGTGGGAGATGTGTATGCCGAGGATCTCAAAGCCTTTTACCTTATCCACTGCGGTCCCATCAATGTGGTTAGGGGCGTGCTCTCTCTGATGGTTCCTGAAGTCCACGATCAGCTCCTTCGTTTTCCTTTGTAGGCTGTCTCGTTATTGTTGGTAATCAGGCCTATAACTGTTGTGTCTTCTGCAAACTTGTGGTTTGAGTTGGAGGCCTGTGTTGCCACGCATTCATGGGTGAACAGGGAGTACAGGAGGGGGCTGAGCACTTACACTTGTGGGGCCCCTGTGTTGAGGATCAGAAAAGTGGAGGTGTTGTTTCTTACCTTCCCCACCTGAGTGCGGCCCGTCAGGAAGTCCAGGACCCAGTTGTACAGAGCGGGGTTCAGACCCAGGGCCCCGAGCTTCATTTTTCATAGAGCATCTTATACCATTGGTTTTATACAAAGCAACTTCAATCCAGGTACTTTTTGCCAATTGCTTTTTGATGCTTGAGATGAGAGAAACAAACAGTGATGGTTAAAGATTCAATCTCACCTTGACCCATTCTGAACTGAATATACACTTCAGTCAAACTGCATTTTGTTTTATTCTGCCAAAAATCTAAACAGAGATGCATACTCAGATACACATTGCAAGTGACCTATAAGCACCAGGTACTGTTTTAGAGTTGGTATAGAATAGGATGTCCCTATTGACAGAACTGTGGGAAGCATTGGAGTCAACATGGGCCAGCATCCCTGTGGAATGTTTGACACTTTGTAGAGTCCATGTCCTGACGAATTGAGGCTGTTCTGAGGGCAAAAGTGGTTGTGCAACTCAATATTAGGAAGGTGTTCATAATGTTTGGTATACTCAGTCTACATTGCATGGTACTACCTATGCCATATACTGTACATTGTGCATGCTTCGTATAGCCACAAACATAACATACTTGCACACTGCCCTTACACATTCAGTCAGTGGCGTTACTAACACAGCTCAAACTTGTATCATTGCATCTATAGTGGAGTCCCAGGTCCCGAATTGACTCTTGTGTTTCTGAGGAATGCTGAGTTCTGTGCTGCTCTAACATCTCCCATTCTGTCACACCTCTGGGAAGCAAAGGTTATGTTGTGATAACATCCTTTATGACTGATAGCTAATTGGAAGTTGAAAAAAAAGTTAAGGGGGTAGATCAGATGTAATATTGCAGATTATATTGCTTCTATCAATATAATTGTCTGTGTCATTTCCAATCCCCCATATTTGTTGTAAATATATCTAAATATTTTCCTTTATTTCCCCCTAACCCTAATTGGAGTAAGCTACTGGACAATACTTAGACTTCTACTTCCAGCTTATACATTTTACTGACACACTGTATTTTACGATAGTTATCTTTTGTTTGTATTTAATCCCATCCTTCATCTACCCTCAACCCCTCCCATCTATTTCTGAAGACCATCCAGATAGATTTCTATTTGCCATATATTTCTAACTGTGCTGTTTCATATGTTGTGAATCTATATACATTTTACAGACACCATATTTTATGAGTTATTGTTGTTTTTAGTCCCATCTATCTCTTAACACAATCCATTTTTGATTTCTATTTGCCATTGTAACGGTTTTCTTCCTCTTCTGATGAGGAGTATGAAGGATCGGACCAATGCGCAGCGTGGTAAGTGTTCATGTTATTTTATTGGAACAGAAACACTAAAAAATAACAAAGAGAGTGAAACAAAGAGAGTGAAACGAAAACGAAACAGTCCTGTAAGGTGCAACAACACAAAACAGAAAACAACTACCCACAACCCATAGTGGGAAAACAGGCTGCCTCAGTATGGTTCTCAATCAGAGACAACAATTGACAGCTGCCTCTGATTGGGAACCATACCAGGCCAAAATCAGAAATACAAAACATAGAACAAAGACATAGAATGCCCACCCCAACCAAACTGAAATAGAGACATAAAAAAAGAACTAAGGTCAGGACATGACAGTACCCCGCCAAAGGTGCGGACTCCGGCCGCAAAACCTAAACCCATAGGGAAGGGTCTGGGTGTGCATCTGTCCGCTGTGGCGGCTCTGGCGCGGGACGTGGACCCCACGCCGGACAGGCGGGAGACTCTGGCAGTGCTGGACAGGCGGGAGACTCTGGCAGGGCCGGAGTGAAGGGTGGCTCCGGCAGCTCCTGACTGACGGGCGGCTCCGGCAGCTCCTGACTGACAGGTGGCTCCAGACTGACGGGCGGCTCCGGCAGCTCCTGACTGACAGGTGGCTCCAGACTGACGGGCGGCTCCGGCAGCTCCTGACTGAAGGGCGGCTCCGGCAGCTCCTGACTGAAGGGCGGCTCCGGCAGCTCCTGACTGACGGGCGGCTCCGGCAGCTCCTGACTGACGGGCGGCTCCAGACTGACGGGCGGCTCCAGACTGACGGGCGGCTCCAGACTGACGGGCGGCTCCAGACTGACGGGCGGCTCCAGACTGACGGGCGGCTCCGGCAGCTCCTGACTGACGGGCGGCTCCGGCAGCTCCTGACTGACGGGCGGCTCCAGACTGACGGGCGGCTCCAGACGGGCGGCTCCAGACTGACGGGCGGCTCCGGCAGCTCCTGACTGACGGGCGGCTCCGGCAGCTCCAGACTGACGGGCGGCTCCAGACTGACGGGCGGCTCCAGACTGACGGGCGGCTCCGGCAGCTCCTGACTGACGGGCGGCTCCGGCAGCTCCTGACTGACGGGCTGCTCTGGCAGCTCCGGACAGGAGGGCAGCTCTAGCATCTCCGGACAGGAGGGAGACTCTGGAAGCGCCGGACAGGTGGGAGAACCTGGATGGAGGAGACGGATAAACAGCCTGGTGCGTGGGGCTGCCCCATGACCTACAGGAGGCCTGGTGTGTGGAGGAGGCACCGGATGGACCGGGCTGTGGGGGAGCACTGGAGCTTTGGTGCGCAGCCTTGGCACCACTCCTCCAGGCTGGATGACCACTTTAGCCCAGACCCTCCAGAGTGCAGGCACAGGTTGAACTGGGCTGTGGGTGAGCACTGGAGATCTGGTGCATACCACTCGCACCTCTCCCTTAGGCTCAATGCCCACATTCGACCAGCACGGGCTGAGCGCAGGCATAGTGCGCACTGCACCCTCCCAGCGCCCCGGAGACTCAGCATGCAGAGCCGGCGCAGGATACCCTGGGCCGAAATCCTTCTCACCCCCCCCCCTTAAATGATTTAGATGCACTATTGTAAAGTGGCTGTTCCACTGGATGTCAGAAGGTGAATTCACCAATTTGTAAGTCGCTCTGGATAAGAGCGTCTGCTAAATGACTTAAATGTAAATGTAAATGAAACGGCGTACCAGAGACCAAACACCCTGAGCCGGCACAATACGCCCTGGCTGGATGCCCACTCTCGCATGGCACTTGCGGGGGGCTGGCCTATAGGGCACCGGGCTATGAGCGCGTACAGGCGACACCATGCGCTTGACCGCATAACACGGTGCCTGACCAGTACTACGCTTCTTCCGGTAAGCACAGGGAGTTGGCTCAGGTCTATCGCCTGACTCCTCCAATCCCCCCGTGTGCAACCCCCCAAATGCCTCTCGTGCCTGTTGCGCTGCCTTACCTCATATCACCGCCGCTCAGCTTTCGCTGCCTCCAGTTCTTCCTTCGGGCGCCGATATTCCCCAGCCTCTGCCCAGAGTCCTTTGCCGTCCAATATCTCCTCCCAAGTCCAGGATTCCAGAACCCTCTGCTCCTTGTTACCACGCTGCTTGGTCCTTTTTTGGTGGGTGGTTCTGTAATGGTTTTCTTCCTCTTCTGGCGAGGAGTAAGAAGGATCGAACCAATGCGCAGCGTGGTAAGTGTTCATGTTATTTTATTGGAACAGATACACCAAACAAAATAACAAAGCGAGTGAAACGAAAACGAAACAGTCCTGTAAGGTGCAGCAACACAAAACAGAAAAAAACTACCCACAACCCATAGTGGGAAAATAGGCTGCCTAAGTATGGTTCTCAATCAGAGACAATAATTGACAGCTGCCTCTGATTGGGAACCATACCAGGCCAAAACCAGAAATACAAAACATAGAACAAAAACATAGAATGCCCACCCCAACTCACGCCCTGACCAAACTAAAATAGAGACATAAAAAGGGAACTAAGGTCAGGACGTGACAGCCATATTTTACACAAAAGTTCTGATCCTTTCTATTCTCAGTTTCTACAGATAGTAAATTTAATAAAAAATGTTGCTAAAAGTTTTATTATACTATTGATCGATTGATTGACTTTTCAAATCACCCAGCAGTGCTACAGTATTTGTGTCACACCCTGACCATAGTTTGCTTTGTATGTTTCTATGTTTTGTTTGATCAGGGTGTGATCTGAGTGGGCATTCTATGTTGTGTGTCTAGTTTGTCTGTTTCTGTGTTTAGCCTGATATGGTTCTCAATCAGAGGCAGGTGTTAGTCATTGTCTCTGATTGGGAACCCTATTTAGGTAGCCTGTTTGGTGTTGGGTTTTGTGGGTGATTGTTTCCTGTGTTAGTTCCACACGGGGATGGTTTCGGGTTTTCACTTTGTTGTTTTGGTTATATGTTCAGTTTTCGAATTAAAAAAACCATGGACAACTACCGCGCTGCATTTTGGTCCGCTTCTCCTTCGACGGAAGAACCCCGTTACAATTTGCAGATCAAGCATCAGGTAAATGTTGGAATTCTTGAACAACCAAAAAGAAGCTACATATGGACAGTACCAAATCAAATGATCTAAAGATTCTGTCTCTTCACAGCAAGATCTGCAGAACTGGGATGGTTGCATCCCCCATATACATTCTATTGGTTGCAATAATTATGTATAATTTAAATGGAAAAAATGTATGTTTTGAATCCAGCGTTGTTTTCCGTATCAGTTAAACCATGTGCCATGGAATCTGAACATCAAATCTCTTCCCATCTATTTTCCAATCTGTCCATTTTTTTGTTTTTAAATTACACTGGTATACCTTTTTTAATCAATTTTGGTCTTTAATGCAGGGCTGACAGACTTTTTGCATCTTGCAGTAATGTTGAAAATAGTTGGTTGTAATTTTGGGTAGAGCAGAAATGCCAATATATTTTTGTTAGCTGCATGTGTAACATAATTGGAAGATAACTTTACAGTAATGCTATTGGTCAACACTCTGATTTTGAATCCAAACATGGTCAAATGGTTATCCTTGTGCCTATCTCTTTGTTCCTGACCTGCTCTGGTGAGATTCTCTCTCCTCTCACAACTTTTAGCCTCTGACTTATCTCTCCCTCTCTGATCATGCCTAGATTATGAATGCAGTAATACCTTGTAACCTATGTTTATGCCTTGTATAATGTATTCATTAATCTTACAATTATATTAAATACTTGCATTTACAGTAGTATTTAATTTCTCAGACCTTTTCTTGATAGTCAATTCCTGTAACTCAACAAGTGTCCTGATGCACAATGCTATTTATCTTATGGTCGCTTGAACTTCCAAAATCATTGTCACATTTTATCATGTAAAAATATTGCTAACATTTGGGAGTACTGCAAAAATCCAAACAAAGACCAACCATATTCATGACCGTGCGGGTGAATAATGAGTAAAGGTAGAGATCTGAAAAGGTTGTGTCCCCGCTGGTTACTGGTTAACACCAGGCCAGATCCCTGTGTAGGACAACACTTCTCATATCAGGATAGCTGAATCTCAGAGGCTCAACAGCCAGATGTCAAATCTGACAACTATTGATCACTTACAGCTTAAATCCAAGCTGTCAACTGCAGTATGTGGGAAAGAGATTTGATGACAATCATTGTTGAAATTCTCCCCCGAGTAGTGCAGTTTATTTATTTACAGTCCAGTGGTAAGAGTTAATTGAGGTATATATGGGTAGGGGTAAAGTCACTAGGCAACAGGACAGATAATAAGCAACAGCAGCAGAATATGTGATGAGTCGAGAGTTTGTGCAAAGGGGGGTCAATGCAGATAGTCTGAGTAGCTATTTCGCAGTCTTATGGCTTGGGGGTAGAAGCTGTTGTTGGTTCCAGACTTGGTGCATCGGTACCACATGCCGTGCGGTAGCAGAGAGAACAGTCTGACTTGTGTGGCCTTCCTCTGACAGCACCTGGCTTAGAGGTCCTGGATGGCGGGGACCTCGGCCCCAGTGATGTACTGGGCCATACAAACTACCCTATTTAGCGCTTTGCGGTCGCATGCCAAGCAGTTGCCATATTAAGTGGTGATGCAGCCAGTCAAGATACTCTCAATGGTACAGCTGTATAACCTTTTGAGGGCCGGTGCCAAATCTGTTCAGCCTCTTAAGGGGAAGAGGCATTTTTTTGTGCCTTCACAACTATGTTGGCGTGTGTGGTCCATGTTAAATCCTTAGTGATGTGGACACCGAGGAAGCTCTCGACCTACTCCAGCGATTTGGATGAGGCCATGCTTAGCTTCCTGTAGTCCACGATCAGCTCCTTTGTTTTGCTGATGTTGAAAGTTTGTTCGAGGTCTCATATAACATACTTCCTTGTACTTGTCAAAGGAAGTGATGTGACCTTTTCTTTGCCTTGCATTTGGCTAATTATATCCACTATTCAGGCATCTGATTACAGTATTGGCACGGCACATTGTTACCTCTCTGATTTTTCTCTGCATTTCCATGGTGGGCTGGTTAGATTAAGCACTCAGACTGCAGTTATAACACCATTCAAATATGTTATTACTTCTCAATGAGCACCATAGAGAAAAAGTTGACACTCATGGGTTGTCTGACTTGCATTCGTTTTTAATGTAGATTAACAAATCTTCCGAGATTCAGCCTCTCTTTAACCTCCCATCAGTCAGCTTATTCATACTCCCAAATTTACTTTTCATCATCTTCAACATCTTAATTGTGAAGAAAGTCAAACATTAGCCGCCATTTCTTATGCATGCTCACACGTTGCCCACACACCACCTGGTGTTCGTGTGAATAGGCCTGGCTGCAGTCTTCCTGTACACTTATACTGTGTGAAAACACTTTAAAAGGTAAAATTAAGGCTGGTGTTTGTATTCTAGTACACTTCTGGAGGAGGTTATGGTCTACAGTTTAATCTCTTCTCATTGACAAACTGGGAATAGGATTTGCAGCTCGACGTTTAATTTGAATCTGCCCCAAATCGTATTTACTGTCAAAGCCTATGTTTACCTTCTACGCATCACTTATTTTTAATTAGTGGTACCATACACTTGATAATCTAATGATATGCTCAATTTCCTTCTATGTCATCTTTAAGGAATTGTAGTCTAAATTCAAATGTATCTAATTCCTTTTATCTGGCAGTCGTTTTCGTTTGGAGCTTTACCTGGTAAGGCTCTTTCAATATGCCCTAATTCTTCAGAAGAATCTACACGGAACAAAAATATAAATGCCGTATGTAAAGTGTTGGTCCCATGTTTCATGAGCTGAAAAAAAAAAGATCCCAGACATGTTCAATACGCATACAAATCTTATCACAAATATGGTGCACAAATTTGTTTACGTCACTTTAAGTGAGCATTTTTTTCTTTGTCAAGATAATACATCCACCTGACAGGTGTGGCATATCAAGAAGCTGATTAAACAGCATGATTATTACTCAGGTGCACCTTGTGCTGGGGACAGTAAAAGGACACTCAAATTTGCAGTTGTCACAATGCCACAGAAGTCTCAAGTTTGGGGGGCATGTGTAATTGGCATGGTGACGGCAGGAATGTACACCAGAGCTGTTGCCAGAGAATGTAATGTTCATGTCTACCATAAGCCGCCTCAATGTAGTTTTAGAGAATTTAGTTGTATGTCCAACCAGCCTCACAACCGCAAACCACGTGTATAGCATCGTGTGGGCTAGCGGTTTGCTGATAACGTTGTGAACAGAGTGCCCCATGGTGGGGTTATGGTATGGGCAGGCATAAACTACGGACCATGAACACAATAGCATTTTATCGATGGCAATTTGAATACAGTGACGAGACCCTGAGGCCCATTTTTTTTTTTTTTTTTTTTTTTTTTGTATTTGTGACAAACAGATACATATCTGTATTCCCAGTCCTGTGAAATCCATAAATTAGGGCCAAATGATTATATTTAAATTCACTGATTTCCATATATGAACTGTAACTCAGTAAAATCTTTGAATGTTGCATTTAGTTCAGTGTAATACAGTTGGCACAACGTGAGTTCGTCAGTCTCTTCGTTTCTCCAGGTACTTGCTGCTACAAGGAGATCAAGCCATTAAAACGTAGTTCTCAACTTATTTTCACCACCGGCAACTTTCAGTGTCGGAACATTGAGTATAACCACGTACGAGATGCATCTATCTCCTTAAGTCCTCTGGACTGTGTTCCTACAATGGACAGATACAGTACCAGGTAAAAAGTTTGGACACACCTACTCATTACAGGGTTTTTCTTTATTTTACTATTTTATACATTGTAGGGTAATAGTGAAGACAAACTATAAAAACACATACGGAATCATGTAGTCACCAAAAAAAGTGTTTAACAAATCAAAACATATTTTATATTTGAGATTCTTCAAAGTAGCCACCCTTTGCCTTGATGACAGCTTTGCATACTCTTAGCATTCTCTCAACCAGCCTCACCTGGAATGCTTTTCCAAAGGTCTTGAAGGACTTCCCACATATGCTGAGCACTTGTTGGCTGCTTTTCCTTCACTCTGCGGTCCAACTCATCCCAAACCATCTCAACTGGGTTGTGGTCGGGTGATTCCTCCAAGTCATCTGATGAATCACACTCCTTATTGGTCAAATAGCCCTTACACAGCCTGGAGGTGGGTTGGGTCATTGTCCTGTTGAAAAATAACTGATTGTGGAACTAAGTGCAAACCAGATGGGATGGCGTATCGCTGCAGAATGCTGTGGTAGCCATTCTGGTTAAGTGTGCCTTGAATTCTGAACAAACCACTGACAGTGTCACCAGCAAAGCACACCCACACCACCTCCTCCATGCTTCACGGTGGGAACCACACATGCGGAGATCATCCGTTTACCTACTCTGCGATTCACAAAGGCACTGTGGTTGGAACCCAAAATCTAATTTGGACTCATCAGACCAAAGGAAAGATTTCAACCAGTCTAATACCATTTGCGCGGGTTTCTTGGCCCAAGCAAGTCTATTCTTCTTTGCAGAAATCTGACCATGAAGGCCTGATTCTCACAGTTTCCTCTGAACAGTTGATGTAGACATGTGTCTGATACTTGAACTCTGAAGTATTTATTTGGGCTGCAATTTCTAGGCTGGTAACTCTCATGAACCTTTCCTCTGCAGCAGAGGTAACTCTGGGTCTTCCTTTCCTGTGGCGGTCCTCATGAGTGCCCATATCTTCATAGTGCTTGATGGTTTTTGCAACTGCACTTGAAGAAACCTTCAAAGTTCTTGAAATGTTCCGGATTGTCTGTCCTTCACGTCTTCAAGTAATGATGGACGGTCATTTCGCCTTGCTTATTTGAGCTGTTCTAGCCATAATATGGACTTGGTATTTTACCAAATAGGGCTATCTTCTGTATACCACCCTTACCTTGTCACAACAAAACTGATTGGCTCAAACGCATCTAGGAAAGAAATTCCACAAATGAACTTTTAACTTTTAAGGCACACCTGTTAATTGAAATGCTTTCCAGGTGATTACCTCATGAAACTGGTTGAGAGAATGCCAAGAATGTGCAAAGCAAAGGGTGGCTACTTTGAAGAATCTCAAATATAATACTTTTTGGTTACTTCATGATTCCATGGTTTTTTTTATAGTTTTGATGTCTTCACTATTATTCTACAATGTAGAAAATAGTCAAAATAAATAAAAACCCTTGAATGATTTGGTGTCCAAACTTTTGACTGGTACTGCAAATCAGGCTGTATGCCAAACAACTATGTTGGAACACACATTTAATTGTTTGTGCCTGGATTGCTCGTTAGAGGGTAGGGTAATGCCCCATTGAGCATTGGCAGGAATATTCTCTCTGCCCCATGAATTTATAGTTTGTGCATGAAATTGTATTTTATTGTGTGCAGCTCATTACTTAATAATGACAGCTACCAATACTAGCGTGGAAGGACATACAAATAACGGGATCCTAATGGAGGGCCTATATATAACACAGCTACTAAATAACGAGAGGGGCATTTGTCCAAAAGTTAAGACTTGAATCTAGATTACGCCTTTTCCCACTGGGCACAGACGTCAGTAACAATTTTATTGAAATGACGTGGAAACAAAGTTGATTCAACTAGTGTGTCCCCAACGGTTTGGTGCTATGGCTTTCGATTGGAATTGTCTTGTTGATGAGAAAGCTGTAGAGGACTGCTGCGATTCTCTGTAATGAAAAGCTTTTCACCAAATGAACACATTTCCGATTTATTGCAAGCTGTTCAATAAGCCCTATTCTTTAATTTCTGAAGCTTCAACCATAGACGCTAAAAACAACTAACAATATTTGAGACTGGCAATAATTAGTCAATTCAACCTGAAATGGTTATTCAGCCCCGATGTCAATTGAGAGCTTCAGCATGGTTCTAACATCTTGGTTATCTTGCTGTCGCTGTGAAGTGGAGGTCTCCTCAAGCCACCATGTTTTAGTTTTCAAAACAAATGTTGACAGACTCTGATGACATTCAGGGAAACACACGACTGGGAGTTTGTTTTTTCCCGTGTTCAACAACATGGTCACAGTGAAAAATGTCTGCTGGATTTGAGAGGGGATTAAATCAGGATCTGGATGAGTTAGGTATAGGTCTAAGGCACCAGCAGAGGATGTTACCAGCTTCTCTCACACAGTGTTGTTGAGGCTAGTAAAGAATAGAATGTCCCTGAGTTCTGATGAATAAGTGACTGACTCAGAGGGCATATTATCAAGAATCAACGTTTGGGAGCAATTAATAGAGTTGGTATTGGAACCAAAATACAGCTTATCTACCAAAGATAATGTCTGTTCTGGTGATATCTATAAAGCCACCTTGAGTTCTGTGGGTCCTTCAGAAGATGAGTGATTTTGTGAACGGTCGGGGTAAGGTTATTAAGTGCTTCTAAAGTGTCTTTTGTCCGTTGTCTCGAGGGAACTGTATTGTTGTTTGAAGGAATGAAGTCTGCTAACACACCTGACCGGGTGTCTAAGAACTCTGTCAAGGATTCGCCTGTTTTTCAGGGCATCATAGAAACCACTTCAAAGCATCATGTTTCAGTTTATATTTTGTGTAGAGGTGTATTCTGAGAAATACATTCTATTAATTCTGCATTGCAAGACACCCTCTGGCTTTGGCATCTGCATGTCTTGCATCTGTCTGGTGTTGCTGCCTCAAACTGAATCATTTGCTGCACGCTACAGACGGGTAATTTTTTAAAATTTTATTTTATTTTTACCTTTTATTTTACTAGGCAAGTCAGTTAAGAACAAATTCTTATTTTCAATGACGGCCTAGGAACAGTGGGTAATACAGGACTATTAAAGGCCCAGTGCGCTACTTTTGTAAGCCCTAGGGATGCTGCAGCACCCTCAGCACCTTGACTTCCCTCGGCCATTTTAATGTGCATGAATGAGTCAGCTAATCCTCGACTCAGAGTTATATGACAACCAAGACCCATTTCAATATTGAGTGTGGTGGGACGTATGGTCTTGGCCAAGAGTACATATGAATTCAATAAAAGATGTGAATGCCCGTTAGACTCCACTTTTTATCTATCTGCAGTAATATGACTGGTTGCAGGCCTATTCTGAAGACGAAGCTTCATTTTCTGTGTAAGAATCTTTAAAACAAAAAAGTAATTTACAGTATCAGTGACCAAATTGATTTGTAAGCTATTTTTGAACATTTGGTCTGGATTGTGGTTCTACAGTAAAATAACACTGAGTTTATCCACATTTTATACCATGCCAGAAATGCTGCTGTTATGGTACAGCTGGTTTTGGATGGATGAGTCTGCTGCCTAAATAAATAAGTGCATGCCATAGTTAAGTGACAAATACCTCGACACACACTGGTTAAATCAACGTTGGTTGTTCCACGTATTTTCAATGAAATTATGTTGAACCAACATGGAATAGATGTTGAATTGACGTCTGTGCCCAGTGGGAAGGCACATAGATCCTCAACTCAACCGCTTAAAAAAATATATTAAAATCTCTATACACACCAAAGACAGCATATCAGGATAGGGGCCTCTGACCCCAATTTTTGTATTTTCTAATATGAAATAAATTAGCAGTTCAGTCAGGGCCTCAATTTACTGTGGGGTTATAATAGTAGAATACACAAGGTGTATGTTTGAAATTTGGTTGTGCATCAGCAGTGTCACGTCCTGACCGTAGATTGCTTTGTATGTTTCTATTTTTAGTTTGGTCAGGGTGTGATGTGGGTGGGTATTCTATGTTGTAGGTCTAGGTTTTCTGTTTCTATGTGTTTGGCCTGGTATGGCTCTCAGAGGCAGCTGTCTATCGTTGTCTCTGATTGAGAGCCATACTTAGGTAGCCTGTTTTCCCATTTTGAGGTGTGGGTGATTATTTTCCGTTTCAGTGTTTGCACCATACGGGACTGTTTCGGTTTTCATTTATTCTCTTGTTCTTTTGTTTTCTGTGTTCAGTTATATTTCATTAAAATATATTATGAACACTTACCACGCTGCGCATTGGTCCGATATTTCCTACTCCTCCTCAGAAGAGGAGGATAATCGTTACAAGCAGGTTCTCTTGATTTGTTAATCACTGACAGTCACTCAATTAGCCATGTCAGCCATTGGAGACTGGTGGGAGGAGCAATAGGAGGATGGGCTCATTGTAATGCTATAATGGAATGGTATCAAACACATTAAGCATATGGCAACTACATATTTGACTCTGTTGCCTTTATTTCATTCCAGCCATTACAATGAGCCCATTCTCCTATATCTCCTCCCACAAGCCTCCACAGATGTCAACTAACTATTTTTAGATTGGTAAATTAGTCTAGACAGTTTTCAGGACCAAATACCAAACGGGCAATTGCCCAGGGCCCCTGACCTCCAGGGGATCCCCGTTGATTTTTTTGCACTCACTCAGATATCATTAACATGGCATAAGTCATGTCAAAATGTGTAGAACTGTAAACTTACTTTACAAGTGATAACGTGTCTCTGCCCCATGGCAAAATAAGTAGACCTACATTACTTATTTTTTATTGCCAAATTGTATCTCGACCCCATGGCAGAATGTGGAAAAGTGCAGAAAAGTTGCTTTAAAACAACATTTTCTCTGCTCCACTGGAGGTTGGTGGCATTGGCTGGAGCGAAATGGTATCAAATACATCACACACATGGGTTCTATGTGTTTTATGCCACGCCATTCCAGACATTATGAGCTGTCCTCCACTGCTCTACTCCCCCATGGCAAAATGTGGAGAATTGCTGGAAATGTAGGTGGGGGTGGCTGGGTCTTGGTGGGGGGTGGTGGGGTCCCCAAACCAAATCTCGCTCAGGGCCCCCCAAACAGCCCTTGTGGCTGTACCCTGTTTTCATCCCAATAGCACAACTTTCAAAAGTGTCTACTACTACAGAGCACTGAGGAAAACACTATCTCCCTCAGTTTGATTGAGGAATTTAGCGCACAAGTCAATATTTGCTTTAAGCACCTAAATAAATAGGGCCATTCTGATTTAGTACAGCCTGGGATGATTGACCTATAGTTCAGAGGTCAAAATAAAGACTGCCGCTAAGTAGAATATCCAACTGTACAGCTGTATTGACAAGTTGCCTAAAACATAGGGCTCTGGACAAAGTAGAGTACTGAATATGGTAGAATGCCATTTGAGGTGTCTACTGTAGGTATGTCTAAGTCAGAGCTCAGGTGTGAGAGAGAATAACTCCCTCTCACAGCTAAATCTAATTTCAAATACCACCAAGGTCAAACAGACCAGAGATTGACAGATAAAGTGTCTTGGTCAGGCTTGTGATGGTATTTTTCATTCACACTTCAAGGATGCCGCTTCCCACTGCCATGATGTAGATGAGGCTTTGGAAAGGCAGTGTTATAAAGCCTGTCACCTTTGCATTACAACTCGCTACAATGCTTCAGATCATGAATATTGTAGAGCTGGGATGGGATCAGGCAGAACCCTGTCTTTGAATCATTAAGACAATACCTTTTAAACAGGCAGAATGACAACCTTCAAATAGGCAGAATGGCAATAGGTCTGTCCATTAGCCGACTTGGACCGAGACACTCACAAGGGGCTTCATTACCTTCTGTAGACTGTGTGATAAACCTGTCATAAACATCCCATGTTTCATTTGAGGTCAGAATAATTGGCAGCTGTCACTATACCTGATGAACTGAATAATCAAAAAGTTGTGCATATGAAGCAGAAACAAACTGAGTGTACAAAACTTTAGGAACACTACCCTAATATTGAGTTGCGTTCCACAGGGACCTGTCCCCCCATGTTGACTCCAATGCTTCCCACAGTTGTGTAAAGTTGCCTAGATTTCCTTTGGGTGATGGACCATTCATGATACACACGGGAAACTGTTGAGCATTTAAAAAAAAAAAAAGCTGCATTACAGTTCTTGACACACACAAACCGGTGCACCTGGCACCTACTACCATACCCCGTTCAAAGATATCTTTTGTCTTGACCAATCACCCTCTGAACGGCACACGTACACAAAAACCTTCTTCAACCTGTCTCCTCCCCTTCTACACTGATTGAAGTACATTAAACGAGTCATTGCTTTCACTTGGATTCACCTGGTCATTCTGTCACGGAAAGTGCAGGTGTTCCTAATTTTTTTGTACACTCAGCGTATACTTACACGGAATTGTGCTCTCCTTTGAGAGAAACGTATTTTCAGTCGTGATACAGAATGTTTTATTCATGCTATGGACTTCCAGAAAGTTCAAAACAATGTCAGGAAAGAAGAGATGCAGTTGGGATACATCTACAGGCCATTGTTGAAACAGTGGGTACCTGAATATTGAGTCTCAGTACGCAGAACACAAGAAATCATGCTGTGAGTTGCTACTCTTACCATACCTGAACCCTGACATCTCTTATTGCCACTTATGGTACTTATAAATTCGCTCAAGCAGTAACTTTAGCTGAAAGCCTATTAATGCAAAACGAGACACAGGGCCAACATTATGACCTAATTTATGCCTCACACATTATGGAAAGTGAAACCATAATGAAACGAGGTGCACCCTAATGTAAACAATTCAAGCTGAAATTAAAATGTACACCTTCAAGGAAATATGTCATACTATTTGACAAACTGTAGGCTACAGTGACCTATAATTTCAACATTATGTACAGTTGAAGTCGGAAGTTTACATACACCTTAGCCAAATACATTTAAACTCAATTTTTCCACAATTCCTGACATTTAATCCTCATAAAAAGTGAGCCTCTTAGGTCATATACTAAATCAAGATAAGGGCAACCTCAGAGGGGACATACAATAGTTACAGACACATTCACATAGAGAAGACAAGCCTCCATTCTGTCCTCCTCCCCTTCTGATATTCTTCATAGCATCACATGGTTTAACAAATACATTGACATATGAAGACAAGCCTGACCTCTCCCTTCTCTGGGCCCCTAGTGACTAAGCCCTGGAGAAGAGAGAGGAAAATGCAACTGCCAACAGTATTATCCAAAAGAAAACATCCTAATGACAAATATCTCACATAAGCATTAAATGTAAATAAAACATCTTATTTATCAATGTTACCTAACTAATTCTGATTCTGCTACGACATTCCCCTTTCAAAGGACATTGTCCCTTCTGGAGAATCAGAACATTAACTTTACATACTCAATATTTAAAATAAAAGAAAATCCCTTCAATGTCAAATACCTTAGCTGATATGTAAGCTTTCTCCCTTCTGAAACTAAGTTTATAGCCTTTATTCTACAAGACAAACTTGCACAGGTTTAATAACACAGAATAATCAATTTGAGGAAAATAAAAACATAACATAGAAATGCTCCCTAAGTTACAGGAGAACCAGTATCTAAACACAGGCCTCATCACAACATATAGGACAGGCATCCCTCTAAGTCCTTATGCTCAGAGATGTCGTCAGGAATAGAAAATAGGTCAGGGAAATCATTCATATTCCAAATCATAATTAACAACCCACCTATTTATCCAACCAAAATGTAGAATTACATTCCTCAGTGATTCAAATTGGTCTTATCACTCAAAGTAAAAAACTCAATATAACACCCATCAATATTGGCAGAATTTACATTCATATTAACATTCTGTATAATTATCCCATAATTCTACTATTAACTTTTTAATCGTGATTATAATACAGATCAGTATCTCAATGCATTCTTAATCTAAATGACTATAATTTTAAGGGGTGTAGACCTCTACAATCAACCTGATACCACAACAGTCTAAAACAATTGTATTGGCACAGTTGACCAACCCCCTCTCTCAGGCACAGATTCTTCTGGCTTCCTTTTCCTTCTTCTTCAGATAACTGAAGCTCATGATAATGTCCCAATTTCAATGTCCCATCCTTACACCATCACCTTTACCACCCATTATGTCTTGTCCATTCGTCAAGCAATATACAAGCAACATAAGAAAAGTTTAGAACAGATCTCTCTCCATGCTCACTCCACGTGGACTCCTCTCACACTCCTGAGAGAAACATGAAAGAAAAGCAGTTGATAGCTTAGATCTGATACTGTATACCGATTTCTGACTTGGTTCCTTTCTCCCAGTAGAAGTGGTCCAGACAGGGCCTTATTCAACGCCTTTGTCACTCTTCTTTAACCAGTTAGAGGGGGTTTTGAGGTACACACACACTATTCGGTCCAATTATCTCTTCCATGCATTAATGGACCCATATGTTTTTGTTATTTTTATGGAATCGATTCTAAAAGTAAGCCTCTGTAAATTCCAGAATATACACTACCAGTCAAAAGCTTGGAAACTCATTCAAGGTTTCTTCTTTATTTTCTACATTGTAGAATAATAGTGAAGACTTCAGAACTATGAAATAACACATATGGAATCATGTAGTAACCAAAAAAGTGTTAAACCAAAATAGATTTGAGATTTGAGATTCTTCAAAGTTGCCCCCCTTTGTAGTAAAATGACAGCTTTGCATACTCTTGGCATTCTCTTAACTAGGACTGATCAAATGTCATTAACTGGGTGAATTGACCTCTTTGTCTGATAAGAAAACATCGCAAACTCATTAAGTGAAATATACATTTCTTATATTTCACAATATATTTTTCAAGGCCATGCAAGTCTTCTGTGTTCGTCAGGAATACAGAAATGCCAATGTGTTTGTATGAGACATTAAATGATGCCAGGACATTTTTGCCAGCTTTACCTTTAAGTTTTGGTCTCACTGTGATGAATGCTTTAATTGCATTCAAAAACAGGATTTGACAAAGAGGTGTTTAAAGAATGTTAGGGATCTCCAGCCATCTCTAAAGAGAGCTGCGTTCTGCAATACAGTCTCATCAAAGACTGATGTATGATATTATCATCAATCATCCATTCTGCACGGACTGTGTGTGATGGATTCCATGTGACGGCGATAAAAATATTTGAAGTTTATCAGAGGGCTTTGGGGAAACTGGATACTTTTTGCACATACAGATTTTCACACAAAACAGTACCATCAAAGGCCATAGAAATTTGAAAGTTGCCAATTTATCAGGGAGATGAGTATTGGCTGATTTATCAGCCTTATTGTATAAACGTCTTTATGTTCGGCTGCATATTTTCTAATTAATTGTTCAGTTCTTCAAAGCTTTTGTTTTATAAAACAGAACTTCAATATCTACAATTGATGTCGGAAGTCTACATACACTAGGATAATTGACATCATTTGAGTAAATTGGAGGCGGACCTGTGGATGTATTCCAAGGCCTACCTTCAAACTCAGTTCCTCTTGGAATCTACACGTAATTCATAATGTCGTACAAAGCCTAAAGTTTCCATCAAACTAATTATCATTGCGTGATGTAGTAAAGTTATTAAAATACGTTGCATGAGTAAACATAATCTACTTTTAAAAGGCGCAAGATCTGTTTCCTAGTCAATAAATGTTGATTTTATTCTTTGATTGCTAATCTATTCATTTGGCATGTGAGAATCATAGCCGAAGTAATGCTTGGACCTTTAAATTAGGTCTATTTTTTTCTGGAAATTGCCAATAGTGACGTGTCTTGATTTTACGAACACAGACAATTGTAAAGTGGGTTTATTTGCGGAGAGTCTTAGTCAGTCAAATAGCATTGGTGGTTCAGTGGTAGAATTTTTGCCTGTCAAGCGGGAGGCTTGGGTTTGGTTCCCAGCCAATGCGCTAACTGTAATTAAACTATTTGTATATTTTGCCTGGAAAGATACGGTCGCTGGTGTTTGGTAAAGATATAATTGTAACGTTTTAAATAGCTTGTTTGGTTCAAATTGAAAGACGAATTCATTCAATTTAAAATAATAGCGAAGCGAATTTTGATACAAGACGGTGTCTTTTCACTAAATTATCTGCTGGAATAATGTATTGAGAATTGAGTCGTATTTAAATTACTGTATCAATAGAGGAGACAGTTACCTAAATTAAAGAAATTCTAAATAGTAGCGGAGAGATAATGGCAATAGAGTGGTGCCCCTTATGGATTGACTGACATATGTTATAAATGTGGTGCTGTACGTGTTATTTTTAAAGTCTTGGACATTTCATAAGTGTGAAGAGGAAAGAGAAGAGAAAGTTGTAAAGTTTGGTTTTAATCTTACGATAGAGGTAAGGAAAAAAGTTGAAATTAAAGGGATTATATTTTTGCCCACTGGGGGAAAAAATAGGAGCGTTAAGCTGAAAGTGATTTAGGTGTGAATAAGGAAACATTGTGATAATGTATTCTGATGGTTATTGATTCTTGGTTTGATTGTTTAGGTAACCAGTGAATTTGATCAGGAAAGTTCATGTATTCTAACATTTTAATCTGTTTCCATTATGTGGAACAATGTCAGGTCATTAAAGTTGATTGCAGTTTGAGTAGTTTTTATTTTTACAGGGACAGTGCATCATTAATCACAGTTGTGTGTGTGTGTGTGTGTCTAATGGCAGGGTTTTCCAGACAAGTGAAGCTCTCACACTGAAAGCAGATTGACTAAAGGTGCTTTTCGTTAAAGGAACTATACAGTCATTACTTATGGCTGATCTTGTGGGTCTGTTTGCAATAAGGTTTGGGTTTTCTGTTCAATTAAAGTACTGAGTAGAGGGGGAGCCTGGGCATCTACAATCTTGAATACAAGATAGGCGTCAGTGTATTGAATAAGATGTTTTCCACCTCAGGAGCTTATGCTTTCTATAGCTATTGGGTTTCCTAACAAGTACTTTGAGAGCCTGTATGCAGACCACTGAATGGGTATTAATGTTGAAAAGCACGCTTGGGCCAAACTAGTAAGGTAGTATGTTAAGTGTGGGAGTATCATACATTTTAATGATAGTTTTGTTACCTCTATAGTCAAAACCAATTGCATATGTTTTGGGAAATTAGCTAGGTTGAATTTGGTTGTTTGAGTTACCTTTTTTATTTGCTTTTTAAAAGAGAGGTTGGAACTTAAAATCAGAAAGGGGGTTGTTTATTTGTTTATTTTAGGTGTTGATTTACCTTAATTAAACATTGTATTATCTGATGTGTTTGAGTAGGATTCCTTCTTCCGGGACGGATGGAAGTTATCTATAATATGTAAGTTGAAAGAGCCATGGGAGAACACATTTACATTTTTTACTGATTCCTTACGCTGAGAAATGTACTACATTTGTGACAGAGGGAAAAATATTACATTTAGATAGTAATGATATCAGGATAATTGTATCTAAGGGTAGCATGTTCACTTAAGCATACATATACATTGATGTTGATTAATGATTTGAGGTACAGTGGAATTATCATTAGGTTTGGTTTATAGTTCATCTTTGATTTTCTGAATCGATGTAGTATAATGAATACTAACAAAGTGTTTTGTGTTTTTCTCTGGGAAAATGGGTGTTTCATTGTCTCTCTTTGAAATGTTTCCTGGGACTATAATCTTGGGGAGAGTGAGTGAGATTGAGGCCATAAACTACCAAATTGAAAAGGGCCTGGAAGTTTTTGCTTTTACCTTAAGTTTTGCAAATACACACACAAAACATTTGTTGGTGTTTTTAAAAATACTATGTTTGATTTGTTTAAAAAAATTCCTTTAGGTTTGGTGAGTTTTCCATTTGTTTTAGTGCAAAGGTATCTTAAAGGGGCACGCACATGGAATTTTTTTATTTTCTGAGTTTTAATTAAACATGTTAATTCTTTTGATAAAGGAATGTTCTGGGAACCTGGGATACAACAAGTAGGAAATATCTGACTATTTTTGTAATTTGTCTAATATAGTAAAAAAGACTTATTTGAAAGGTTTTGTATGACCTATGACCTCTAATGACTTTCGGTTGTGGCTTGATCACCCTCATTGGAAAGCCATTTGGATAATGAATTTATGGTCATTTGTAATACTGATTTCAAGATAATTTGTGTAATTGATAAATATGATTGAGTTTATAGTTCTTAGCCATATTTGTAATTTAGACCAATGTGAAGAAGGAGAGGGCATTGTTTTAACTAAGGGTATGCTGCTGTAATTATATTTTCCTATGACCATATGGGTTAAATAATTTTTCTTTGTGGAGTTTTTCAGTTTAGTGATTTTTATTTGATTAGGTTATTTGAAATTTTGTTTTATTATTTGTACCAGTAGTAGTTTTGTTTTATAGATTACTCTCATACTGAGAGATATGTGTTAAAAGTGGGAGAGGATTCAGTTTTTTGAGGATTTGGATTGAAGTTTATACACCTTGAGTGATATGTGAAGGAGTGTATTGTATTGTTGAGTGTATTGTATTGTTGTGTTTTTTTGTTCTATTCCTGAAGGGATATAGGTCTAACTTCTTGATCCTTGGCTCTACGATGGAGTTGACAGAGTGATGGGGAGTATAAGCCAATTTGAAAGAGTAGTTTCAATAGAATGTGTGGATATTCTCTTTGAAATACTGTATGTTTAGATATGTGTATTAAGAATAATTGGTCAAACTAATAATTTATTATGTAGTTAATGAACTGAACTAAACTGTTGTTCTTTCGAGGTTATCATGAAAAGTGACATCAGACGGTATCTTAACTTAGAAAGTAAAGATATGTTGCACCAGCTGTCTCAATAGTTTCATCCCACTTAGGGTAATTTCTTAGATGTTGGGCTGACAAGGTTGCAGTATCTAGATGTTGGACTGATGCAAGGTTACAATATCTCGTCCTGCTTGAGCTGCGCCAAAATCAGCTTTGGTGTCAGTGGTGGGATTGTGCGACCATGGTTAATAGAAGTGTTTTATCTGGCTGACCAGGAGGGAGATTATTATGAAAGATGGTTGCTTGTAGTTAATGATGGTGTAATCAGTTAGACCTGGCCCATATTATCTGCATGAACAAAGGCATCCCTGCAAACAAAAATGTCATTAGGATGTCCCCGGAACATCACAAAATTGGTCACGTGGAGGTTTTTGTCTAGTTTCGGGGACATCTCCAAGGACATGTAGGATGTTCTCATGGCCAACCCTAGATGTTTTTGTCTAGTACCCAATTTGTTCCGGGGAAGGCACCTGATGGTTAAAAAAAGTTTACCCAAGGCATGTGCACCCTCATTTAATTACACCTCACCCCTTGTTACTGTAGCCAAGCCCTTTAAGGCTCTGACTGATAAATCACTGATCCATTCACAGCTTTTTTTCTGTTGGAATAATATGTTCCCAAGCAAGAACACCCGGCCCGCCACAGGAGTTGCTGGTTAAGTGCGCGCTAACCAAGATTGCCAGGTGCACGGTGTTTCCTCAGACACATTGGTGCGGCTGGCTTCCGGGTTGGAATGACTATTAGCATCCACTCAATTTATCCAAGAGACAAACAAAATTAAAACCCAGACAAATAATTGGACCGGAAGCAAAATAAGAAGAGATAAAGGATTAGATAAAGGGATGTTTTCTTAAAGAAATCAAATCAGGAGAGCCAAATGAAGGTGTCAACTCTCCACATTTCTCAAGCCAGCTGGAGCACTGGGCCAGCCACTCTTAAATATCACTTGTGCCAGCACAGGTGAAACGCCTTCTGACTAACTAGATGACAAGCCAGCACAAGTGTAACACATACAGACTAACGAGGTAACACCAATCATGTGAGCCCAACGTGTAAATGTCCAACCTCGAAATACACAGTACCAGTCAAAGGCTTGGACACACCTAATCATTCAAGGGTTTTTCTTTATTCTTACTATTTTCTACATTCTATAATACTATTGAAGACATCAAAACTATGAAACAGCACATAAGGAATCATGTAGTAACCATAAAAGTGTTAAACAAATCAAATTATATTTTATATTTGAGATTCTTCAAAGTTACCCCCCTTTGCCTTGATGACAGCTTTGCACACTCTTGGCATTCTCTCAACCAGCTCATGAGGTAGTCACCTGGAACGCATTTCAATTAACAGCTGTGCTTTGTTAAAAGTTCATTTGTGGAATTTCTTCCCTTCATGTGTTTGAGCCAATCAGTTGTGTTGTGACAAGGTAGGGGTGGTATACAGAAGATATCCCTATTTGGTAAAATACCAAAATCATATTATGGCAAGAACAGCTCAAATAAGCAAAGAGAAATGACAGTCCATCATTACTTGAAGACATGCAGGGCAGTCAATCCAGAACACTTCAAAAACATTGAAAGTTTCTTCAAGTGCAGTCACAAAAACCATCAAGCGCTATGATGAAACTGGCTCTCTCAGGACCTCCACATGAAGGAAGACCCAGAGTTACCTCTCCTGCAGAGGAAAAGTTCATTAGAGTGAACTGCACCTCAGATTGCAGCCTAAATAAATGCTTCACAAAGTTCAAGTAATAGACACATCTCAACATCAACTGTTCAGAGGAGACTGTGTGTATTAGTCAGTTTTTTGGGCGTAAAATGACATACCCAAATCTAACTTCCTGAAGCTCAGGACCTGAAGCAAGGATATGCATATTCTTGTTACCATTTGAAAAGTAAACACTTTAAAGTTTGTGGAAATGTGAAATTAATGTAGGCGAGTATAACACATTAGATTTGGTAAAATTTAATACAAACAAAAAAACATGCTTTTTCTTTTTTTCATCATCTTTGAAATGCCAGAGAAAGGCTATTCTTTGAGATAGGCGTCTCGGTGGAATTTGGATTTTAGCCACCAGATGGCAGCAGAGTGTGTGCAAAGTTTCAGACTTTTTCAGTGAAGAATTACATTACTGCACAGTATTTTGTGTCAAGTCTGCCAGGAGTTTGCTCAAATGTGCCAAATTAGTCAATTGATACATTTTCAAGTACATAACTATAGAGAACATACACAAATGTTTACACAGTTTACACACTCCCAGGAATGTCATACATGATGGACCATTAGCTAGTTAAAAATTTTGAAATATCCAATAAATGTCATTCCACTTCATGATTGTGTCCCACTTGTTGTTGATTCTTCACAAAAAATACAGTTTTATATCTTTTATGTTTGAAGCCTGAAATGTGGCAAAAGGTCGCAAAGTTCAAGGGGGCCGAATACTTTCGCAAGGCACTGTACCTAGACAGTTTTCAACTGTATTTTTTGTAGCTGTTTATATACCACAACCGTCAAAGGCTGGCACAAAGACAGCATTGAATGAGCTGTATTCTGCCATAAGCAAACAAGAAAACGCTCACCTAGTAACCGAAGACTTTAATGCAGGGAAACTTAAATCCGTTTTACCACATTTCTATCAGCATGTTAAATGTGCAACCACATACAGAGACGCATACAAAGCTCTCTCGCCCTTAATTTTGCAAATCTGACCATAATTCTATCCTCCTGATTCCTGCTTCCAAGCAAAAATTCAAGCAGGAAGCACCAGTGACTAGGTCAATAAAAAAGTGGTCAGATGAAGAAGATGCTAAGCTACAGGACTGTTTTGCTAGCACAGACTGGAATATATTCGGAGATTCCTCCGATGGCATTGAGGAGTACACCACATTAGTCATTGGCTTCATCAATAAGTGCATCGATGACGTAGTCCTCACAGTGACCATACATACATACACCAACCAGAAGCCATGGATTACAGGCAACATCCGCACTGAGCTAAAGCCTAGAGCTGCCGCTTTCAAGGAGTGGGACTCTAACCCGGAAGCTTATAAGAAATCCCATTATGCCCTCTGACGAACTATCAAACAGGCAAAGTGTCAATACAGGACTAAGATCGAATCATACTAAACCGGCTCTGACGCTCATCGGATATGGCAGGGCTTGCAAACCATTAGAGACTACAAAGGGAAGCAGAGCCAAGAGCTGCCCAGTGACACGAGCCTACCAGACGAGCTAAACTACTTCTATGCTTTCGTTGAGGCAAAAAAACACTGACACATGCATGAGAGCACCAGCTGTTCTGGAAGACTGTATGATCACACTCTCCGCAGTCGATGTGAGTAAGACCTTCAAACAGGTCAACATTCACAAAGCCACAGGGCCAGACGTATTACCAGGATGTGTACTACGAGCATGCGCTGACCAACTGGCAAGTTCACTGACATTTTCAACTTCTCCCTATCCGAGTCTGTAATAACAACATGTTTTAAGCAGACCACCATAGTGGCTGTGCCCAAGAACACTAAGGTAACCTGCCTCAATGACTACCAACCCGTAGCACTCACATCTGTGGCCATGAAGTGCTTCGAAACGCTGGTCATGGCTCACATCAACACTATTCACCATTATCCCAGAAACACTAGACACACTACAATTTGCATACCGCCCCAACAGATCCACAGATGATACAATCTATATTGCACTCCACAGTGCCCTTTCCCACCTGGACAAAATGAACACCTATGTGAGAATGCTATTCATTGACTACAGCTCAGCGTTCAACACCATAGTGCCCTCAAAGCTCATCAATAAGCTAAGGACCCTGGGACTAAACACCTCCCTCTGCAACTGGATCCTGGACGTCCTGACGGGCCTCCCCCAAGTGGTAAGGGTAGGTAACAACACATTTGCAATTCTGATCCTCAACACAGGGGCCCCTCAGGTGTGGGTGCTCAGTCCCCTCCTGTACTCCCTGTTCAGTCATGACTGCACGGCCAGGCACAACTTCAACACCATTAAGTTTGCCGATGACACAACACTGATCACCGACAACGATGAGGAGGTCAGAGACCTGGCCGTGTCGTGCCAGGACAACAGTCTCTCCCTCAACGTGATCAAGACAAAGGAGATGATTGCGGACTACAGGAAAAAGGGGACTGGGCATGCCCCCATTCTCATCAACAGGGCTGCAGTGGAGCAGGTTGAGAGCTTCAAATTCCTTGGTGTCACCCTACCAACAAACTAACATGGTCCAAGTACACCAAGAATTGTTAGTTAGATTACTTGTTGGTTATTACTGCATTGTCGGAACTAGAAGCACAAGCATTTCGCTACACTCGCATTAACATCTGCTAACCATGTGTATGTGACAAATAAATTTGATTTGATTTGGACAGTCGTGAAGAGGGCATGACAACACCTACAGTGCCTTGCGAAAGTATTCGGCCCCCTTGAACTTTGCGACCTTTTGCCACATTTCAGGCTTCAAACATAAAGATATAAAACTGTATTTTTTTGTGAATAATCAACAACAAGTGGGACACAATCATGAAGTGGAACGACATTCATTGGATATTTCAAAAATGTTTAACAAATCAAAAACTGAAAAATTGGGCGTGCAAAATTATTCAGCCCCCTTAAGTTAATACTTTGTAGCGCCACCTTTTGCTGCGATTACAGCTGTAAGTCGCTTGGGGTATGTCTATCAGTTTTGCACATCGAGAGACTGAAATATTTTCCCATTCCTCCTTGCAAAACAGCTCAAGCTTAGTGAGGTTAGATGGAGAGCATTTGTGAACAGCAGTTTTCAGTTCTTTCCACAGATTCTCGATTGGATTCAGGTCTGGACTTTGACTTGGCCATTCTAACACCTGGATATGTTTATTTTTGAATCATTCCATTGTAGATTTTGCTTTATGTTTTGGATCATTGTCTTGTTGGAAGACAAATCTCCGTCCCAGTCTCAAGTCTTTTGCAGACTCCATCAGGTTTTCTTCCAGAATGGTCCCGTATTTGGCTCCATCCATCTTCCCATCAATTTTAACCATCTTCCCTGTCCCTGCTGAAGAAAAGCAGGCCCAAACCATGATGCTGCCACCACCATGTTTGACAGTGGGGATGGTGTGGTCAGGGTGATGAGCTGTGTTGCTTTTACGCCGAACAATAACGTTTTGCATTGTTGCCAAAAAGTTCAATTTTGGTTTCATCTGACCAGAGCACCTTCTTCCACATGTTTGGTGTGTCTCCCAGGTGGCTTGTGGCAAACTTTAAACAACACTTTTTATGGATATCTTTGAGAAATGGCTTTCTTCTTGCCACTCTTCCATAAAGGCCAGATTTGTGCAATATACGACTGATTGTTGTCCTATGGACAGAGTCTCCCACCTCAGCTGTAGATCTCTGCAGTTCATACAGAGTGATCATGGGCCTCTTGGCTGCATCTCTGATCAGTCTTCTCCTTGTATGAGCTGAAAGTTTAGAGGGACGGCCAGGTCTTGGTAGATTTGCAGTGGTCTGATACTCCTTCCATTTCAATATTATCGCTTGCACAGTGCTCCTTGGGATGTTTAAAGCTTGGTAAATCTTTTTGTATCCAAATCCGGCTTTAAACTTCTTCACAACAGTATCTCGGACCTGCCTGGTGTGTTCCTTGTTCTTCATGATGCTCTCTGCGCTTTTAACGGACCTCTGAGACTATCACAGTGCAGGTGCATTTATACGGAGACTTGATTACACACAGGTGGATTGTATTTATCATCATTAGTCATTTAGGTCAACATTGGATCATTCAGAGATCCTCACTGAACTTCTGGAGAGAGTTTGCTGCACTGAAAGTAAAGGGGATGAATAATTTTGCAAGCCCAATTTTTGCGTTTTTGATTTGTTAAAAAAGTTTGAAATATCCAATAAATGTCGTTCCACTTCATGATTGTGTCCCACTTGTTGTTGATTCTTCACAAAAAAATACAGTTTTATATCTTTATGTTTGAAGCCTGAAATGTGGCAAAAGGTCGTAAAGTTCAAGGGGGCCGAATACTTTCGCAAGGCACTGTATTCCCCCTCAGGAGACAAAACATTTGGCATGGATCCTCAGATCCTCAAAAGGTTCTACAGCTGCACCATCGAGAGCATCCTGAATGGTTGCATCACTGCCTGGTATGGCAATTCTTTGGCCTCCGACCGCAAGGCATTACAGAGGGTGATACAAACAGCCCAGTACATCACTGGGGCCAAGCTTTCTGCCATCCAGGACCTCTATACCAGTCGTTGTCAGAGGAAGGCCCAAAAAAGTGTCAGACTCTAGCCACCTTAGTCATAGACTGTTCTCTCTCTGCTACCGCACAGCAAGAGGTACCGGAGCACCAAGTCTAGGTCCAAGAGGCTTCTAAACAGCTTCTACCCTCAAGCCATAAGACTCCTGAACACCTAATCAAATGGCTACTTTTTGTATTTCCCCCCTCTTTTATACCACTGCTACTCTCTGTTGTTATCATCTATGCATAGTCACTTTAATAACTCGACCCACATGTACATATTACCTCAACTAACCGGTGCCCCTGCACATTGACTTTATACCGGTACCCCCCTGTATATAGTCTCGGTATTGTTATTTTACTGCTGCTCTTTAATGACTTGTTACTTTTATTTCTTATTCTTATCCATATTTTTTTTAACTGCATTGTTGGTTAGGGGCTCGTAAGTAAGCATTTCACTGTAAGACTTTAAGGTCTACACTTGTTGTATTCGGCACATGTGACTAATACAATTTGATTTGATTTATGGTCCTGAGGTTAACATCACGTTTTAATGTTCCTAGAACTTTCTCAGAACGTCAGTGGGATAACGTCTCGCCGAAATCCTTAAAGGGACCTACTTGGAACATCGCCTAATGTCCTTCGACGTCCCATTTTTGCTGGGATGTCTAAACATTGACAGACCAGATCAGATCTTGACAATTACCCAAATGTGGAGCCATCAGGAACCAAAATCAATAGCCATCAATCAATTCCATTACCTTTGCCATTCAAAATGCGGTGGACTCCAATTAAGGACTCCCAGCCTTTCCTTCCATTGCTAATCAATAAACGTTAACAAAGAAAGGGGCCTGTTTTCTCACTGAGCTGAGGCTTTCTGGTTAAACGAGATAGCCACACACGGTACACATGTCTCTCAAGGCAGTGGACACTGCATGCAGCGCTTCCTTTCAGTAAAGAAGAATCACAAAGATGGATAAATTCACAGAATTATTCTATTTCAAATCATTGAAATGGAAATTTGACCAATACAATAACAGCTATGATGGCCTTATAAGCCATTGCTTCAACATTCTCTTTTATACTAATTAAGCAACAGGAAATTATTACAGACAGTTTATGGATAAACTACCCGCTATCCCATTCAATGCCCCTTTGGATGTAGCAAAGCCATACAGTATACACAGAAGCTATACTATAATGATATTATGGGTCAGTGATGCGGTGGATTAGGCATTTGTCACACTTTTGTATTGTAATGGAACTTAAATCAGAATACATAGGAGCACCAACCAATATGAACTCCAACATCCCCCTGCCTCTCAATGACGTCCCCAACTCCCCGTCTTGGTCATGGAATATTTATAGCCTTTATTACGATGCCAGCATAATCTCCTGATGTGATACAGTTAAATAGATAAGCAAATACAGCGCACACCTTGCTGCAGGGGCATCAGTCCCTCTGCGACGCCCCTGACTGGGACACAAGTTCTGTGATTAGTTACGCTTCTGATTGGAAGATGAAGAAAGTCACAGTGAGTCATGACTTTGTGAGCTGTAGACCCTGAATGGAGCATTTAATCGTTGTGGTTACTGCTCAAACCTAATATGAAAATGGTGTCTGTGCACTTGCAAATGCGCTGTCGGAGACTGTTATCACAAAACGAAGGAAAATTACACCTCTAAAGGAAGCAGAATGTCATGGGAACCCCGTTCTAGTGTACTTTTTTAATGACTATAAAATGCGATTCAAATGATCGAGCAGGCTATCATAACATAGTGTGTTAATGAGGCGCTAGTGGAATGAAGAGTGATTGAGTGAGTAATCAAACTCAAAAAGTGGTGTGGTTATCCCACTGCAATGGGCAGAGGAATTGTTTTGAAGTCAAAGATCACAGTGGTCTGGAACCAGGAGCTGAAAAGTTGAAAGATAAAGCCTCACTCCATTTGGAGTCTGACATAATGTAGACTCTGGAGGCATCCCTCCCCAGGTACCAGTGAACAAAGAGAAGGGCTTACTCTTGATAAGAGGATTGCCAGGGTCTGGTGCACACAGCAGGTTGTGTCACCCAGACAGGGATCAATACACAGGCTTGAAAACAAGTTCGCAAGCCTTTAAATCCTGGACCACAAACCTCTAGTTGCCACAGACCTCACTTCACACATGCCCTATACTGTGGCCTGTTATGCCAAATACTGTCCGCTTGCCCAATAGTGTCCCCCTCTCGATTAGCTCTTATCGTCTGTTGCCATTTCAATGGTGCAATGAGCTAATGCGTATAATTTTTTAGAACTTTACAGCCAAATGGACATTCTTTCATCCCAGCTAGCTAGATAAACAAACCTGCTCTCGCAACAATTTCAATTGAATTTATCCCATTTTCCTCTGTCTGTTGACGGCATGCGCCTCTCTCAATCATAGCAATCAGGACATAGCAACCAGCATAGCAATGAACACTATCAATTTTGTTACCATCAAAGGCCCTAGCAACGGATGCTAATCCAATCCCGTTGTGATGCAGAGGTGGACACCATTTGAGTTACAGTACTCGGATAGGGACTGTTCTGAGCACTTATGACTTCAGCTTGATTCAGGTGTGAGGAGATGAGCCGGGGCCATCTTCCATAACCAAGGCCCCTCAGTCTGTTACTATACACTCTGATGCATAACAATGAGTCACTTATTTCCCACAGCTGTCTTGACTGAAGGAGCTGCTGATATCTTTAGCTATACCACTGAAGTATAAGAGAACATGATGTGCACTTGTCTCTTTTGTTGGACAAAGTGTAGGACGTTCATCCAAACCCATACAGTAACAGTGTAATGCAATTAAAACTTTTTTTAAATTCAAATGAACCCTCCCTCCCTCAATGACAGCCTACACCGGAAAAAACATGGGCCAATTGTGCGCCCCAATCACAGCCGTTTGTGATACAGATGGGATTCGAACCAGGGTGTCTGTAGGGACGCCTCAAGCACTGAGACGCAGTGCCTTAAACTGCTGCGCCAATTGGGAATCTGGTAGTTTTCTTGTCAAATTAAACAAATGTGAATTCTACACTCATAGAAAAAAAGGTGTTATTTAGAACCGAAAAAAGGGTTATTTGGCTGTCCCCATAGGAGAACCCTTTGAAAAAAAACGTTTGGTTCCAAATAGAACCCTTTTGGGTTCCCTTTCCACAGAGGGTTCTACATGGAACCCTAAAGAGTTCTAACCAGAACCGAAAAGGGTTCTCCTATGGGGACATACCCAGAACCCATTTGGAACCCTTTTCTAAGAGTGTAGAATTGATATTTTACTAGCTATCAACTAACATATTCCTTTTAAGTAATTATTCCAGCATTGGTTTTGTTACTTACAATCTGACTAAACTGCCTAGCATCTCCCTAACTCTGTTCACCCTCGCTTCCGTCTCTGCCCTATCTCTGTCGACTCTGTTTTGCTCCCTCCCTCCTTCTCTGTGACCAGGCATCACAGTGTACCGGTAGTGAATCAGAATTGATTTAATTGTTTGTTTTTTTAGCCTTAGTCACTTTAAATATGTCTTAACAGAAGGGCACTTGTTGAAGATAAGATAAAGATAGTAAAGTTAGTGAGGATGTGAAAAGATGGCACTCAAAGTGGTAAAGCTTCGTTAGAGTGTTGGGTCTTTCCTCGTTAAATCCCTGCAGGGACATGGAAGTGATGTCGTAATGTCTCAGATTTCTCTAAGTGACATTTTGAGACTGGTTAGCCACGGGCTAATGCTATCAACAACAATCAGTTCACAGTCTGATACCTAGCAGGACCAAAGCATAGCACTTATTGGATCACAAAGTAACAAGAGTGACATTAAAAAACACTACACTGCACTGTCAAGATAACACGTTTTTCCCAATAATGTTGATGCTGACTTCATATGTCCAGTGTGTGTGTGTGTGGGCAGGCACTCGTTGACATGTGCTGTGTGTGTCTCCATGCTCACACACATATACAGACACACTTTTTTCTTCTTTAACCAACTCTCTGCCTCAGGGTAGGTGGATTTACTAAACCATAAATAATTGCAGGCGCCTCAGCTCGGTACTTTCACAAGTAATGTCTCTGCTGGGTAAATACATTCACTGTGACAACTTTGACATGAACTTGGCACTTCATGTTTTGTCTATATTTTGTTATTCTGATGAGATGAGCTCATACTGAGAGTTACACAATAAGGTTCATTGTCCCCCTTTTCTGATTCTATGCTCTGTTCAATTCAGCCCTTCATCAGCCATGCTTTTTTTATGCTGGTGTCCTACAAAACAAGAAATTATAATTTAATCAAATTAATATCAAATGAAGAGATGAATGTTTTCAACTACCGTTACCATTGTCAGAGGAAATTAGATGTAATATACGACAGTGTCACCCTTCAGCATTATTTTTCATTAAATAATATTGCGTTTGAAAATATCTGCCATTGAAAATAAAATTCACAAATAATGGATTTCATTCATAAATTGAGAAAAATTCAGCAGAATTAACTTTAGGGTTTAAATCAGGTTATGATTATTCTCTGTCTCTTTGAACCATTGGAATACTGTTCTCTGCAATGTTAATATGGCAACAGTAGTGGCCATTGTGTTCCACTGGGGCCGCTAATATTGAACTTTTGTTCACCATCCTTCAGTTATATTATATTAATTGAATATGACTTGAATAAACATGACTTGAATAATAAGTACTGCAATGTCACAGGTTACTTATGTTCTGTATAGGTAAAGAAGGAGGAAAGACAAGTGAAATCTCATACACCAAAAACTGTTTCTCTGGACAAAATAGAATAGACATGGTTATGCAATGTAATACAAAGTAAGTACTTTAAAACAATGAGCTACTCAATCTTTGCTTTGAATTATAAAGCTTTTTATGTAAGTGTGACTGACTCTGACGTCTCCCCTACTTATCCACTAAGAATTATTTCCAGCAATAATAGCGGAACTGTCACACGTCTGTAATGTCTATTCAGTGATGATAATGGCTGTCTTCTCTATCCATAATAATTAAGTTCACACAACATGTCATTTAGGTGTTGTTGAATACAACTGCAATCACTGTACACAGCTGGAAATACATTCCCTATAGGCGCTGCCCCTGCAAACAATGAGTCTTGGGACGTCCCTGAAATGTTATGAAAATGGTCGCCTTAAGTCATCAGAACGTTGTCACGGTCCCTGGAGGTTTTGTCTAGTTCCCAGTTGGTCCTGGGGATGTCACCTGATGATCGAAAATAAATGACTTCCCCTCCAAAAATGTCTTACCCATGGCAATGGCACCCTAGTTATATTACACATCACCCCTTCTTACTGTTGCCAATCCCATCAAGGTCCTGATTGGTGATCGTCATAGACCGACCCTGATGGATGGATGTCCTCTCTATCAGGTCATGTTATATCAGCTGATCCAGTTGTTTGTCTTTTGACAATGCTAGGAACACCCCCACACAGTGCTTTTTACGTACAGTGTTTTCAAATAAACATATTTGAGACACTTTGACATACATGATTGCATTGTGTATGTTTATTCATACAGTAATTATTATTTAACGTGTCCTCACCTGGGATTTGAACTCACAACATCTGGTTCACAGCATTCCAATATTCCTGCTAATCCATCTGTATCAACGAATGATTTGCCTTGAAGGCCTGTTCCTACACTTTGCACTTCAAAGTACAGCCCCCAATATAGTATGGCATTGGTTGAAGCTCAATGTTAAATTCACTGTTAAATTCAAATCTCCCTACCATCATGTCCAAGCCAATATGACACCAATGTGTTTTATTTTTTACAACTGTACAGCTTGCAACCGAAGTCAGTGCAAATGCGGCTGGCCTGTCACAAAGAGTCGCTAGAGGGCGATGGGACAAGGGCATCCCAGCTGGCCTAACATGGACGATGCTGGGCCAATTATGCACCGCCACATCCGTCTCCCGGTCGCGACCGACTGCGACGCAGCCCAGGATTGAACCCGGGTTTATAGTGACGCCATGAAAACCAATGTCAATGAAAATTTGAATATCAAATTGATTGGAGGAACACAGCACACTCCCCGTCTCTCGTCGTGAGCTCTCCTGTCATTACAGAGAACCACATACCGGATTAAAATGAGACAATAGCGTCCATAAAGTGACCCTTGGACTTCAAATTAAATTGACAAAACTGAATTGACAAAATGTATAGGTGCAACAAATATGATTAAAATCATAATTTATCGCTCTCACCTGCTAATTTCTTTCAATTAAGAACCAATGACGTGCTACATTTTGTAGCGTTTTGGAAAATGCTAACATTTTTTCAGCCGAATCTCAGAGTTCTAAAACCGGCGCCAACAACTCCGTTGCTTCACAAAAGCAGCAGCTAGCTAGTAGCAGGCTAGCAACTGTAGCGAGCACGCTAACACCAGGTGGATGAGAAGCAAGCTGCAAAGGAAGCTAGCTACCTTGATATATTGGGCTATGGAATAGTTTTCACATGGCTGAAGTCATCTGTCTAACAAAATTAGAGCACAAACAAATAAGATAGTGAACGTCTTTGGCTGCTATTAAACACATATAGAAAGCCAACAACTATCCACAGGAACTGGGATTCATTCGACCAGGCAATGTTTTTCCACACCTCAATTATCTAGTGTTGGTGAGCGCATGCCAGTGTTGTCATCTGCTGCAATAGCCCATCAGTGACAAGGATTGACAACTTGTGAGTTCCGAGATATCGTTCTGCACACCACTGTTGTACTGTGCCGTTATTTGTCTGTTTGTGGCCCACCTGTTAGCTTGCACGATTCTCGCCGTTCTCCATCGACCTCTTTCACCAATGAGCTGTTTTCGCCCACAGGACTACTGCTGACTGGATGTTTTTGTTTGTAATGCCATTCTCGGTAAACCCTAGAAACTGTCGTGCGTGAAAAGCCCAGGAGGGATACTGGATCCGGCGAACCTGGCACCGACAATCATACCACGCTCAAAGGTCACTCGTTTTGCTTATTCTAATGTTCAATTGAACTGTAACTGAATGCCTCAATGCCTGTCTGCCTGCTTTATATTTCAAGCCGAGGCCACGTGACTCACTGTCTGTAGGAGCAATCCATTTTTCTGAACGGGGTCAAACCGGCTGTCTACAGTCAAACTGGCTAGCTGGTTTCAGCACAAACAGCTGTTAGCTAGCCTACATTTCCTCAGTAAAGACCAGCCTCTCACAACACAAACTGTAGCTGATTAAAAATCTATTGTCTTGCTAAGAAACAGTTAGCTATTGTATGTTTAATCTAATCTCGGCCAATGCACATGCAAGTAACACATTGGCTGTGCATTGCAGAGATTGTACACGTGCTAGCTAGCTAGCTAGCTAATTAACTAGATCAACACACAAGATATGTCACTGTTTGAGCATCTCAAAAATATCCTGAACCTTATGACTCCTTAATTCAGTACACTCCCTCCTCTGTCAATGCAATTTTCTTCATGGCATTTTAATCCAAATTTGCACTGACTGATTAACAGGTTACTTTTCAGTGTTCCCAAAAATCTGAACCCATTAAGCAAAATTACATTTGAAATAGTATTTTATCCAAACGTTGAAGTTAGGTTCATTTTAGGTTCTGAATAAAAGGTGAAAATATGTATTTTACGGACATTGAAAATAGGTATTTTCCGGGCGTTGAGTTTGAGAATTAATTGACACGTTGAATCAAGTGTGCTAGCTCTGGAATAGATCAATTACATGGAATGGCCTGGGGTCGTCATGGAGAGGTTTGAGAACCACTACTGTACTGTGCTGTCCAAACTTGTGAAACATAAATATCTATGATTAGCTCAGATTTGGTCCAGTCCAGACCCAACCAAATCTAAACCAATTATATACATCTATGTTTGGATGTTTGGGCAAAATCAAGGCCAGTCCGAATTGGACCAAATCTGAACCAAACATATGATTGGTTCAGATTTGGTCCGGACTTGACCAAAAATCCAAGTCTGTAGACAAGATTCCCTAAAACCACGCCAATTGTCACGCCCTGAGTATTCTCTGTTTCCTTTAAATATTTTGGTTAGGTCAAGGTGTGATGAGGATGGTATGTGTGTTTGGTCTCATCTAGGGTTTTTGTACTGTCAATGGGTTTTGTAGGATTATGGGGTTGTTTACCATCTAGGTGTTTATGTAGGTCTATGTTTGCCTAGATTGGTTCTCAATTAGAGGCAGGTGTTTTATCGTTGTCTGTGATTGGGAACCATATTTAGGCAGCCATCTTCTTTGGGTATTTCGTGGGTTATTGTCTATGTGATGTTGCGTGTTTGCACTCAGTGTTGACAGCGGTCACGTTCGTTTTGTTATTTTGTTTGTTTGTTTAGTGTACTTCATGTTTTTTCGTCATTTATTAAAAGTATGTATTCACACCACACTGCGCTTTGGTCTCCTCTTTACGACGATCATGACAGAATAACCCACCAACAATGAACCAAGCAGCGTGGTAACGGCCAGCAGCAGCAGCGGCAAAGAACGCAGGACTCATGGACTTGGGAGGAGATTCTGGACGGCGGAGGACCCTGGGCACAGCCAGGGGAATATCGCCTCCCCAAAGCAGAGCTGGAGGCAGCGAAAGCAGAGAGGCGCCGGTATGAGGAGGCAGCACGGCAGCGTGGCTGGAAGCCCGAGAGGCAGCCCCAAAAATTTATTGGGGAGGGGCACACTGGGAGTGTGGAGAAGCCAGGTAGGAGACCTGCGCCAACTTCCGGTGCTTACCGGAGAGAGAGAGGGACCGGGCAGGCACCGTGTTATGCACTGTGTTATGCGGTGGAGCGCACAGTCTCCCCAGTGCGTGTGCATAGCCGTCAGTCAGCCAGGAGCCGCCAGAGCCGTCAGTCATCCAGGACCCGCCAGAGCCATCAGTCAGCCAGGACCCGCCAGAGCCGTCAGCCAGCCAGGAGCCGTCAGCCAGCCAGGAGCCGTCAGCCAGCCAGGAGCCGCCAGCCAGCCAGGAGCCGCCAGCCAGCCAGGAGCCGCCAGCCAGCCAGGAGCTGCCAGTGCCGTCAGCCAGCCAGGAACCGCCAGTGCCGTCAGCCAGCCAGGAGCCGCCAGTGCGGTCAGCCAGCCAGGAGCCGCCAGAGCCGTCAGCCAGTCTGGAGCTGCCCCTCAGTCCGGAGCTGCCCCTCAGTCCGGAGCTGCCCCTCAGTCCGGAGCTGCCCCTCAGTCCGGAGCTGCCCCTCAGTCCGGAGCTGCCCCTCTGTTCGGAGCTGCCCCTCTGTTCGGAGCTGCCCCTCTGTTTGGAGCTGCCCCTGAGTCCAGGGGGGGCCTTTAATTAGTGTCTTAGACCCTAGGTCGGAGGCGAGGGTCGTCCCTCTGAAGAGGCCCTTGAAGAGGCAATGACTATGGCAGAGTGGGGTCTACGTCCCACACCCGAGCCGCCGCCGTGAAAGAGGCCCACCCCGACCCTCCCCTTTAGATTAGGTTTTTGCGGCCGGAGTCCGCACCTTTGTGGGGGGGTACTGTCACGCCCTGCCCTGAGTATTCTTTGTTTTCTTTATATATTTTGGTTAGGTCAGGGTGTGACGAGGGTGGTATGTGTGTTTTGTCTCATCTAGGGTTTTTGTACTGTCTACGGTTTTTGTAGGTTTATGGGGTTGTTTACCATCTAGGTGTTTATGTAGGTCTATGGTTGCCTAGATTGGTTCTCAATTAGAGGCAGGTGTTTATCGTTGTCTGTGATTGGGAACCAAATTTAGGCAGCCATCTTCTTTGGGTATTTTGTGGGTTATTGTCTAAGTGATGTTGCATGTTTTCACTCAGTGTTGACAGCGGTCACATTCATTTTGTTATTTTGTTTAGTGTACTTCGTGTTTTTTCGTCATTAATTAAAAGTATGTATTCACACCACGCTGCGCTTTGGTCTCCTGTTTACGACGATCGTGAAACCAATTTGATACAGCTACAACTTTTTCGTAGCAGGTTAGGAGAACTTATGTAACAGGGTAAGAGAATTAGGTTAAGATTAGGAAAAGGGTTAGTGTTAGCAAAAATGCTCTCCTAACTTGTTTCCCAATAGTGATTGAACTTAAGCTTACTAGGGTTTTAAGGGTGCATCATTTTTTAAACCGCCAAAACACCATGTAGGGATAACTTTCAATAAGTACATTATTATAGTTTGTGTCGATAAGAGTCGATACTGATCGAAAGGCAGGACTGCTCTTGGATCAGTGTTCTCCACTCAAATCTTACCTTAACATCAGATACTGGTGACAGATCAGCTCTTTCAGAGAAATTATAACCTATTTCTGCAAATATTGAGGCTTGTTCTAATGCTTCAAATATTTCGCACATCATTGCACACACGTTATTACGCCTACACGTCATGAAATTGAGGGAAAAATTACAGACAGTAGCCAACAATTAGCCAAATAGAACTCAATTGATTGAACATCTAATTAATTTCAGTATGAATGAAAGATATGGGCTTATGTAGCCTACTGTATTTATCATTTAATGCAGTCATCTCGGTTTTCATTTGAAGCCTCTTTTAAACCTTTGCTTGTTTGTAACAGTTGCAAAGACTTCATTTTGAAGTTATCAGAGGTCACAGAGAGACAGAACCATCTTGATTCTATGTTTAGCATGACGCAGAAAAACAAATGCATCTAACGACCCAGTTAGGCTGTTCTACGAGTGGTCTGAGGCAGTCTGTAAATAACAACTGTTTTCAAGTGCAACTATAGTAACAATGGTTTTGGGAAACAGCTCTGAGATTTAACAATACGCCTATGAAGGTTCTAACGATGAACTTAGCCTTAAAGATGGGTGCAAGACAAAACACATCCATTTTTTTATCATTTGATGCTCAAATTACAGTTTCGAAATACACCTTTTGCATGTGGAGATGTTGTAAAATGTTGTACAATCAACTTCAGGTGTAAAAACCAAGGAAAAAACAAAAGTTTTAAGTGAAAAGTAGGAATTGGTCTGAAGCTAAAAAATAAAAGAAATTGACATGAGTAACGCATTTCCTACTCCACACATGCTCTACCAAAGTTTTCCAGTACACAGTCTTGACCTACTACTGTAGCTAAGTTGTTATATTGTACTTCAAACCATGTGTATGCAGGTCACTTAGAATTCAAACCTTCTCAAACAGCCTCGTCAGAGGAACAATGGACTTTACAGTGTCCTGCTATTAAAATAATTTACATTACCAGTCAAAGTTTGGACACACATACTCATTCAAGGGTTTTTGATTATTTTTACTATTTTCTTCATTGCAGAATAATAGTGAATACTGTCCCTGACCGTAGAGAGCTTTTTATGTCTCTATTTTTGGTTTGGTCAGGGTGTGATTTAGGTGGGAATTCTATGTTCATGTTTCTATGTTTTCTATTTCTTTGTGTTTGGCCAGGTATGGTTCTCAATCAGGGACAGCTGTCTATCATTGTCTCTGATTGGGAACATACTTAGGTAGCTTTTTTTCCTCCCCTCCTTCTGTGTGGGATCTTGTTATTTGTTTGTGTGCAGTTAGTTTGCACAAGGAAGCTGTTCGGTCGTTGAGTTCGTTATTGTTTTGGCTAAAGTTTCACTTCAGTAATAAATATTATGTGGAACTCAAGGAACGCTGCTGCGCCTTGGTCTCATCCCTCTGACGACACCCATCAAAACTATGGAAAAGTGTTAAATCAATCATGTATTTTACATTTGAGATTCTTCAAAGTAGCCACCCTTTGCCTTGATGACAGCTTTGCACACTACTGGCATTCTCTCAACCAGCTTCACCTGCAATGTTTTCCCAACAGCCTTGAAGGAGTTCCTACATATGCTGAGCACCTTTTGGCTGCTTTTCCTTCAGTCTGCGGTTCAACTTATCCCAAACCATCTCAATTGGGTTGATGTCGGGTGATTGTGGAGGCCAGGTCATCTGATGCAGCACTCCATCACTCTCCTTCTTGGTCAAATAGTCCTTACACAGCCTGGAGGTGTTGGGTCATTGTTGAAAAACAAATGATAGTCCAACTAAGCGCAAACCAGATGGGATGGCGAATCGTGGTAGCCTGCTGGAAAAGTGAAATCTTTTTATTTTTTTATTTTTATTAACAACAAATCAATACATAAAGCACATGAGGGAACACAAACATACATAGATTACAAACAATGGACAATTGAGCTAGGGGGTACAATATCACATAACAATTACACAAGGAGTGTACGTTGAATTCTAAATAAATCACAGATAGTGTCACCAGCAAAGCACCATCACACCACCTCCACCGTGCTTCATAGTGGGAATGACACATGCGGAGATCATCTGTTCACCTACTCTGTGTCTCACAAGACCAAAGGACAGATTTCCACTGGTCTAATGTCCATTACTCATGTTCCTTGTTCCAAGCAAGTCTTTTATTATTATTGGTGTCCTTTAGTAGTGGTTTATTTGCTGCAATTCAACCATGAAAGCCTGATTCACAGATTCCTCAAAGTTGATGTTGAGATGTGTCTGTTACTTGAACTCTGTGAAGCATTTATTTGGGCTGCAATTTATGAGACTGGTAACTCTAAAGATCTTGTCCTCTGGGTCTTCCTTTCCTGTGGCGGTCATCATGAGAGCCAGTTTCATCATAGCGCTTGATGGTTTTTGCGACTGCACTTGAAGAAACTTTCAAAGTTCTTTAAATGTTCTGTATTGACTGACCTTCATGTCTTCGAGTAATGATGGACTGTCGTTTCTCTTCGCTTATTTGAGCTGTGCTTGCCATAGTATGAATTTGGTATTTTACTAAATAGGGCTATCTTCTGTATACCACCCCTACCTTGTCACAACACAACTGATCGGCTCAAACGCATTAAGAAGGGACGAAATTCCACAAATTAACTTTTAACAAGGCACACCTGTTCGTTGAAATGCATTCCAGGTGACTACCTCATGAAGCTGGTTGAGAGAATGCCAAGAATGTGCAAAGCTGTCATCAAGAAAAAGGATGGCTACTTTGAAGAATCTTAAATATAACTTTATTTTGATTTGTTTATCAGTTTTTGATTACTACTTGATTCCATAATGTGTTATTTCATAGTTTTGATGTCTTCACTATTATTCTACATACAAATAGTAAGAATAAAGAAAAACCCTTGAATGAGTAAGGGTGTCCAAACTTTTGACTGGTACTGTGTGTATATACAGTGGGGCAAAAAAGTATTTAGTCAGCCACCAATTGTGCAAGTTCTCCCACTTAAAAAAATGAGAGAGGCCTGTAATTTTCATCATAGGTACACTTCAACTATGACAGACAAAATGAAAAAAAAAAATCCAGAAAATCACATTGTAGGATTTTTAATTCATTTATTTGCAAATTATGGTGGAAAGCATGTATATGTATTACATACACTTAGGTTGGAGTCATTAAAACTTGTTTTTCAACCACTACACAAATTTCTTGTTAACAAACTATAGTTTTGGCAAATCTACTTTGCGCATGACACAAGTAATTTTTCCAATAATTGTTTACAGACAGATTACTTAACTTCTAATTCAATGTATCACAATTCCAGTGGGTCAGAAGTTTACATAAGTTGACTGTGCTTTTAATAAACAGCTTGGAAAATTCCAGAAATTATGTCATGACATTAGAAGCTTCTGATAGGCTAATTGACATCATGAGTCAATTGGAGGTGTACCTGTGGATGTATTTCAAGGTCTACCTTCAAACTCACTGCCCCTTTGCTTGACATCATGGGAAAATCAAAAGAAATCAGCAAAGACCTCAGAAAAAAAGTGGTGATCCTAACTGACCTACCTATGCCTGCAAGATTTCTGTGTTTTCTGGCTGCCAGGACCACGGACAGCAACGGAAGTATTCCCCAGAGGCAGCACCATGGACAGCTCAGGGTCAAACTTCCAGACTGCAGCAGAACAGCCACACCTGTCTGCAGTTGTAATTAGAGACTAAACGGCAGACAGGTGAAATCAATCAGAAGCCGCTACTTTACCGCGCCCTGGGTTTGCTCACTTTGTCTTTCAATTGACCCCGGCAGAATAATGAGGAGGCTGTGGCTTTTTAGATAGACTGTGCATACAGTGAAGAATGAGGTTTACTGGACTAAAAAAACTGAGATTTGAATACGGAGTGAACCCTAAAGACCCAGAGTGGAGGACTTTCCACTGGTGACAACATATTTACTTTGTTAGAAAAAAAAGGTTCTGAGGTATGTAGTATGTTGTGTAATTTCCTTTGAATGAGGAAGTGGCATGAACACAGAGGGTGCATTTGGATTGTTTCTGAGATTTTACTAGATCAATGGAGTTGAGTTACGATGAGTATAGGCAGACTGTACCTCTGACTACATCAACTGTAGATTGAAACTTGTAAAAATGTAAATTCTTCAATCCTTACCGTGCACCTATGTTTGTACTGTGTGAAGTCGTTCCTTTGTTAGCTGAAATTCATACTCTTATAAGTTTAGTCAAATACAACTGGACTGTTTCCTTTGATTCTGTTGTGCTAAAATGGCAACTCCGCTCTAATTTGCCAATTGAATCACAGATTACATAGGTCTACTGTGTGTATCCAACAGTGGAGGCTGGTGGGAGAAGATATAGGAGGACAGGCTCATTAATGGAATACATTTAACGGTAAACATGTGACTTCATTCCTTTTATGCCATTCCAGACATTACAATGAATCTGTCCTCCTATAGCTCCTCCTACCAGCCTCCAAATACTTATTGTCCAATCAAATCTCACAATCTAAAGATGGTGTCAACCAATCAAAATTGCAGGTTTAAATAACTAAGTACTTGGCACAATATGTTATTGATTTGGCACATTTTCTGCTGAGAGCAATGGTCATGGGAGAAGTATTTGGAGAAGTGTTTATACAGGACAAACATAAGTAGGTCTATACATAACGGTTTAAGAATATATTTTTTTACAAGTATCAACTGACAGCGACTTGATGTAGTCAGAGGTACAGTACATTTGATGTACAGTATATACCTATCATGTTCAGCTAAGATGAAACTGAAATATAAAGCATGAATAAAGTCACATCGTAAGTATTTATTGAACAAAAGTAAAAATTTAGTGGCATCTACCCGTCAATCTTTCAGGTAACCAAAGGCATTTGAAATTTTTCTTTGCCTCAAATTACTATTAGAATACAGCCATATCCTCGAAGAAAAAAAACATTACATTATCTGTATAGTTTAAGCCATGTGCTCTGTGGGATTACTCTACGTGATTATACAACACAAAATACAAGTCTTAATTCGCTTACCTTATATATTGCCCTCTGATTAGTACCAATATCAAATACACTGAACAAAAATTTAAAAAAAAAGTTTCATGAGTTGAAATAAAAGATCCCAGTAATGTTACATACGCTTAAAGCTAATTTCTCTCAAATTGTGCACAAATTTTCTTGCATCCCTGTGTGAAACTTTCTCGTCTCTTTTTGCCAATATAATCCATCCACTTGGCAGGTGTGGCATGTCAAGAAGATGATTAAGTGGCATGATCATTACACAGGTGCACCTTGTGCTGGGGACAATAAAAGGCCACTCTAAAATGTGCAGTTTTATTACAACACAATGCCACAGACTTCTCAAGTTGAGGCAGCGTGCAATTGGCATGCTGACTGCACAAATGTCCACCAGAGCTGATGCCAGAGAATTGAATATGAATTTCTCTACCGCCTCCAACGTCATTGTAGAGAATTTGGCAGTATGTCCAACCATCCTCACAATCTGAGACCACGTGTAACCATGCCAGCCCAGGACCTCCCCATCTGGCTTCTTCACCTGCATGATCATCTGAGACCAGCTACCAGGACAGCTGATGATACGGAGAAGTATTTCTGATTGTAATAAAGCCCTTTTGTTGGGGAAAACTAATTCTGCGTGATGAACCCAAGAGAACATTCTCTGTGGAACCGGGGGCCTGGCTCCCAAATGGGTGGGCTATGCCCTCCCAGGCCCATCCGTGGCTGCTCCCCTGCCCAGTCATGTAAAATTCATAGATTATGGCATAATGAATAAATTATTTTGACTGATATCTTATATGAACTGTAACTCAGCAATTGTTGCGTTTATGTTTAGTGTACAAACCATCCAATTTGTTGGTATCTCATCTATAAATTCCATGTTGGCCTTTCGAGGGACAATAGGATTAAATTCTGAAAGGATGTTTGCAAAAAAACATGACACCTTTCGGGTTTTCTCAATGACATTCAATTCAGCATTGAAAAAAGGAACATGGTTTAGGGCTCTATCCAGTCAGTATTGATAAAAAGCACTAAAAAGGTCATTTCCGATTGAGCCAACATACGCAGCATTTACCATGAACGCAGTCTCCCTTAACATGTGAACATTGCCTTTAAATTTCAATCACGCTGTAATGCTTTTAGCCTAGCGTTAAGAGTTTTGGGTCAGTAACTTAGGTCACAAGTTTGAATCCCTGAGATGAAAGTAATTGGATTACACTGCCTGCCTATCTATGTGGGATAAGCCCCTTCGGGAGTGGCTCCTAGTCATCTCTAATAAGAGTGCTATTAAGTGTTAACTGACTGACAAGACAGGAACAGGTTGGTTAGAGGCAGATAGAGGGAGTTAGGAAGCACACCGACCTCATCTCCTCACACTACCACCTGTGTTGGACATTCTAGAACAGCACCTCTGGCAAGCCTCTGGGCCTGTGATGACAACCTTACTGAATTTAAAAGTAATCCAAGAAGTAATCTAGTTTTTTGTATCTGTAATATGATTACAATATTTTCCTGGTAACATAACAGATTACAGATAGTTTTTGGAAAATCCTTTATATCCATCAGTGATCCAACCATGGGAGAGCATCAGTGAATGAGGACAGGAGGGTCCTCTAAGGATGGCTTCAACAGGCTCTCAGATGGATGGCATGCCGAGTCTCGTCACCCTGTCACCACCCTGCAAACGGGAAGTCCCGAGGACATTCCCATTCGTTCCCTTAAGGGTTCCAGTGCAACATTTCCCTACTGACATTCTGAGAACATCGCATGGACATTCTGTGGGGCCTTTGTTTAGTTCCCTGTACAGTCCCAGGATGTTGCTGAGGACATTCTCAGGACTTTTATTTGACTAATGGATGGATGATGGACCCAAGGGAACCATATTACAGTTGCCGGTTTGTGTCGGGGATGTTTTTAGAACGTTCTTCATCAATTGCTGTGCTAAACAATGTTCATTACCCGTATCAAATTAATATGTAACTTAAGGGTGTGTTTTTGGATTTATTTTTGCAATTAAGATGGCGAAGCGACAATAATACACATTTACAATAGGCCTATATGTATCTAACAATACTGTGTGTATTTTTTGGTATAGGCCTATTGTAAATGTGTATTATTGTCACGTCACACACACAGGGTTTTAGCACCATTGATCTTGGTAAGGCAGGGTTTACACATACAAACACACACACCACTATTCCACGTGAAGGGTTAACACAGTATCGGCAGTGTTCCTGATACGCAAAACTCAAAGAATGTATTAGCACAGTTCTTCGGCTCTGCCCATAGGAGAATTCTTTGAAGAGCCCTTATTGGTTCCTTGTATAACCCTTTTAGGTTCCATGAAGAGCCCTTTCTACAGAGGGTTCTATATGGAACCCAAAAGGGGTCTACCTGAAACCAAAAAGGTTTTTCCTATGAGGACAGCCGAAGAACCATTTTGGAACCCTTTCTTCAAAGAGTGTAGTTAATATATCCAGCTTGAATTGGACCTGGACCTTTGCTGGTAGCAAAGTTGATGTTCACCTGTGGCGGCATACCAAGTCAGACTTTGGTTCTTCCAGAGATGTCAACCCATTTCAGACCCATTTTAGACACATATGCTGAAAGTTTTTCTGACCATCATCCAATTACATGTTTACACAGGTGCCCATCAGAAGTTTGAGTGCACATAGATTTGGTGTGAGACATTTGTGCACTACAAGAGTCAATCGAGCAGGTGCACCAATACTTAATTTCTGAATGGACATGAACATAGAAAGGTAATGAGAGCGACTGTGCTGGTGTCTTAGCATTGGACATAGATAGGCAGTGACACATCTCATTAGCTACTTTAAAAGCCATGAAGAGGGGACCATGAATCAATAAAGGCCGTGTTAACAGTACCACAAGCACAGCTACTCTCCAGCACAGAAAGTTGGTGGCAGCTTAATTGGGGAAAACAGGCTCGTGGAGTAAGTGGAATGGTATCAAACACATGGTTTGCAGGTGTTTGATGCCATTCCATTTGCGATGTTCCAGCCATTATTATGAGCCGTTCTTCCCCCCCTCCGCAGTCTCCTGGGCCCTCCAGCTTCTCTCCAGGACAAAGGTACTGGTAGTAACCACTGGTCATCACACAGAGACAGACACCTTCCAGCTCATGTTTCAGTGACTGGTGTCACTACTGTCCAATATCGTTGAAAGTGTTTACAGTTGATTAGATTGGATAGAACATATGCAGATACCTTAATGAGGCTGCCATCGAGGAGATGTCTACGTTGCTGCTTGCTGCACGGTTGTCTTTTCTTATGCCACAGATTTATACTGTTTAAATATCCTTGTCAAGTTGTACAACTTGTTGATGGATAAACAATTTACAGCACAATTAACACAATTCATCAGTAAACCTCCTTTATACTATGCGTCCATTTTCATTGAATACCCACCTATGGCCATAAGCGCACCGTGTTTGTGCTGTGAGCCATCCTATTCGGAATTCCATAATCAGGAGGAAATGAAAAGACAAACCACTGAAAAACCAAATCAGGCCTGGAGATAAAGCCAGCTTTTCAACAACAAATAATAATGATTCATAACAGATACATGATCTCTACTGTGTCAAGTCTGACTGCATGTGCTTTCTGAAATGAATAAAGACAGGTTGCTCACCTTATCATTGGCACGGTCCTGAATAAATAAGACTAATGAATGTTGGAATAAGTTAAGAAGCATGTCAAATGTGCATACAGACAAACATCTTGTGAGTAGAATTTATTCATGGGATCACATTTATATTATGTGCAGTAATGTAATAGCAACACATGCAAAGTAAATACTTATGCATTTTAAATATAAATATTAAGAAAAAAGCATCAGACCTGGGTTTAAATACTATTTGTAGTATTTCATTTACTTTCAAAGACATTTGGAAGTAAATATTTCAATATTTTTTTATTTGAAAAGACAAGTAACTGAAAATTGGAATGTATTTGGAAATATACTTGGAAAGTATTTGAAAATACTCAAATACACACCCATTTATTTAACCCAGGCATATGAAAATATTATTTGAAAAAACGTAAATAATAGCTTATTAATAGAAAAAAAGATGAAAATACTTTAAAATACTTCTAATAGAAATAGTTGATTCGGGCCACATTATTTGAAAATACTCCATTACACATAAAATAAGTATTTAAATAACACAATCACATACACAGAACCCAGGTCTGAAAAGCATACGGTATCATAACATTACAATTATTCACAGAATTTTACCTGGCACAGTCAACATGACATTATTTTAATATTATTGTGATTATATTACATGCTGTGGATATTTATCACCCAGACACACAGCAGGAGCCTTGGAGGATCCCATTCCAATTACCCAAGCATAGCAAATCCATGGTAATTAGGAGGTGGGCGTAATATCACATTGCATTGGTGGTAGTGAGGTAGGTCCATTATATGATGAAAAATTTCAAACACAAATGTGTTTTACATTGTACCTACCATGTTTCAAGTCATCACAAAATATGAAAGAAGAGAGAACTCTGGTAGAATAACACAAATCAATTTCCATGATGGTGGAAAATGGACAGACCATAGAAAATAGTTGAAGATTCAGTCATTGAGTTTGCTCAGTGGTTACAGACACCAATCCCTTTTCCAGTGAGGCACCTGTTGACTAACCACTTGAGATCAGTGTATTAGGACATAACTAATAAACAGACAGATTGATTTGACCATTTTCCTATAGAAATTATGTAAATTATAACTGCTTTCCCGATTGGGAGGATTAGGAGGAAGAGATAGGATTGGATTGGTTAATGTTAGTGGGTTTAATCCAATAATCATGATCTCCTGATAACTGTAATTGAAAGACTTTGATTAATCATGTTCAGAAAGCACAATTTCTTAGAACTTATTCATGTACATGTTCAATGAAGCTATGCTGTGCATGGAATTATCAAAGTTTGCAAAAGAAACCACACAATATATACAGTGCCTTCGAAAGTATTCAGACCCCTTGACTTTTCCACATGTTGTTACGTTACAGCCTAATTCTAAAATGTATTAAATAGTTTTCTCCCCTCAATCTACACACAATACCCCAAAACAGGTTTTTAGAAATTGTTGATATATATATTATTTTTGGGAAATATCACATTTACACATATCACATATTCAGACTGTTTACACCTGTATTTGGGGAGTTTCTCACATTATTCACTGCAGATCCTCTCAAGCTATGTCAGGTTGGATGGAGAGCATCGCTGCACAGCTATTTTCAGGTCTCTCCAGAGATGTTTGATTGGGTTCAAGTCCGGGCTCTGGCTGGGCCACTCAAGGACATTCAGAGACTTGTCCCGGAACCTAACCTGCATTGTCTTGGCTGTGTGCTTAGGGTCGTTGTCCTGTTGGAAGGTGAATGTTTTCATCGAGGATCTCTCTGTACTTTGCTCTGTTCATCTTTGCCTCGATCCTGACTAGTCTAACAGTCTCTGCTGCTGGAAAAACATCCCCACAGAATGATGCTGCCACCACCATGCTTCACTTTAGGGATGGTGCCAGGTTTCCTCCAGACGTGACACTTGGCATTCAGGCCAAAGAGTTCAATCTTGGTTTCATCAGACCAGAGAATCTTGTTACTCATGGTCTGAGAGTCTTTAGGTGCCTTTGGCAAACTCCAAGCGGGCTGTCAGGTGCCTTTAACTGAGGAGTGGCTTCCGTTTGGCCACTCTACCATAAAGGCCTGATTGGTGGAGTGCTGCGGAGATGGTTGTCTTTCTGGAAGGTTCTCCCATCTCTACAGAGGAGCTCTGTCAGAGTGACCATCGGGTTCTTGGTCACCTCCCTGACCAAAGCACTCCCCCGATTGCTCAGTTTGGCTGTACGGCCAGCTCTATGAAAAATCTTGGTGATCTGTGTTGTGACACAATTCTGTCTTGGAGCTCTACGGACAATACCTTCGACCTCATGGCTTGGTTTTTGCTCTGACATGCATTGTCAACTGTGGGACCTAATAAATACAGGTGTGTGCCTTTCCAAATCATGTCCAACCAATTGAATTTACGACAGGTGGACTCCAATCAAGTTGTAGAAACATGTCAAGGATGGTCAATGGAAACAGGATGCACCTGAGCAAACTTTCAAGTCTCATAGCAAAGGGTCCGAATACTTATGTAAACAAGGTATTTCAGTTTATATATATATATATAATTTGCAAACATTTCTAAAAACCTATTTTCCCTTTGTTATTATGTGGTATTGTATGTTGATTGCTGAGGATTTTTATTTATTTACTCCATTTTAGAATGCGGATGTAATGTAACAAAATGTGTAAAAAGTCAAGGTGTCTGAATACTTTCCAAAAGCACTATATATATATGTATATATATCTTGGTGATCTCTGTGTTGTGACACAATTCTGTCTTGGAACACAGATCACCAAGATATATATATATATATATATATATATATATATATATATATATATATATATATATATCTGTATACACACACTGTATATATTATTATTTGTTTATTTATTTCTATTTCTTTTACAGCAATCATATTGCAGTATTTACAGTTCAATATACTGGGACATGTTTTACTCAACAAAACATCAAACATTTGGTTCACATTGAGCATCTGAAGATAAACATTCAAACATAGCACAGGAAATGGCATTATCAAAGTGATCTAATAAACAAATTCATATGGCATTTATCCTCTTACTGTCCAGCAATAGTGGTGTAAAGGTTTCCATTAACAGTTGGAAACCTGGATCACTGGTTTGAGCCCAGGATGGGTTAGTTGGACAGTAGAGGAAGCTAAGCAGCACACTGATCACCAACTACTTCTCCGATAGAGTTCAGTATGTCAAATCGGAGGGCCTGTTGTCCGGACCTCTGGCAGTCTCTATTGGGGTGCCACAGGGTTCAATTCTCGGGCCGACTCTTCTCTGTATACATCAATGATGTCGCTCTCGCTGCTGGTGATTCTTTGATCCACCTCTACGCAGACGACACCATCCTGTATACCTCTGGCCCTTCGTTGGACACTGTGTTAACTAACCTCCAGATGAGCTTCAATGCCATACAACTCTCCTTCCGTGGCCTCCAACTGCTCTTAAATGCAAGTGAAACTAAATGCCTGCTCTTCAACCGATCGCTGCCCGCACCTGCCCACCCGTCCAGCATCACTACTCTGGACGGTTCTGACTTAGAATATGTGGACAACTACAAATACCTAGGTGTCTGGTTAGACTGTAAACTCTCCTTCCAGACTCACATTAAACATCTCCAATCCAAAATTAAATCTAGAATCGGCCAAACATACCCTCGTAAAACTGACCATCCTACCGATCCTCGACTTCGGAGATGTCATTTACAAAATAGCCTCCAACACTCTACTCAACAAATCGGATGCAATCTATCACAGTGCCATCCGTTTTGTCACCAAAGCCCCATATACTACCCACCATTGCGACCTGTAAGCTCTCGGTGGCTGGCCCTCGCTTCATACTCGTTGTCAAACCCACTGGCTCCAGGTCATCTACAAGTCTCTGCTAGGTAAAACCCAGCCTTAGCTCAGCTCACTGGTCACCATAGCAGCACCCACCCGTAGCACGCGCCCCAGAAGGTATATCTCACTGGTCACCCCCAAAGCCAATTCTTCCTTTGGCCGCCTTTCCTTCCAGTTCTCTGCTGCCAATGACTGGAACGAACTGCAAAAATCTCTGAAGTTGGAGACTCTTACCTCCATCACTAGCTTTAAGCACCAGCTGTCAGAGCAGCTCACAGATCACTGCACCTGTACATAGCTCATCTGTAAATAGCCCATTCAATCTACCTCATCCCCATACTGTATTTATTTATCTTGCTCCTTTGCACCCCAGAATCTCAACTTGCACATTCATCCTCTGCACATCCTACCATTCCAATGTTTAATTGCTATATTGTAATTACTTTTCCACCATGGCCTATTTATTGCCTTACCTCTCTTATCCTACCTCATTTGCGCATGCTGTATATAGATTCTCCTACTGTATTATTGATTGTATGTTTGTTTATTCTATGTCTAACTCCATGTTGTTACGTGTTATTTCTTACATTAGTACCCCAGGTCATCTTAGGTTTCATTACATACAGTCGAGAAGAACTACTGAATATAAGAGCAGCATCAACTCACCATCAGTACGACCAAGTATATGACTTTCGCGAAGCGGATCCTGTGTTCTGCCTTTCACCCAGGACAACGGAATGGATCCCACCCGGCGACCCAAAAAAACGACTTCGTAAAAGAGGGAAACGAGGCGGTCTTCTGGTCAGACTCTGGAGACGGGCACATCGTGCACCACTTCCTAGCATTCTTCTCGCCAATGTCCAGTCTCTGGACAACAAGGTTGATGAAATCTGAGCAAGGGTAGCATTCCAGAGGGACATCAGAGACTGTAACGTTCTTTGCTTCACGGAAACATGGCTCACTGGAGAGACGCTATCGGAGTCGGTGCAGCCAGCTGGTTGCTCCACGCATCGCGCCGACAGAAACAAACATCTTTCTGGTAAGAAGAGGGGCGGGGGCGTATGCCTTATGGCTAACGAGACGTGGCGTGATCACAAAAACATACAGGAACTCAAATCCTTCTGTTCACCTGATTTAGAATTCCTCACAATCAAATGTCGACCGTATTATCTACTAAGAGAATTCTCTTCGATTATAATCACAGCCGTATATATTCCCCCCCAGGCAGACACATCGATGGCTCTGAACGAACTTTATTTGACTCTTTGCAAACTGGAATCCATACATCCTGAGGCTGCATTCATTGTAGCTGGGGATTTTAACAAGGCTAATCTGAAAACAAGACTACCTAAATTGTATCAGCACATTGATTGCGCAACCAGGGCTGGCAACACCTTGGATCATTGCTATTCTAACTTCCGTGACGCATATAAGGACCTGCCCCGCCCTCCTTTCGGAAAAGCTGACCAGGACTCCATTTTGTTGATCCCTGCCTACAGACAGAAACTAAAACAAGAAGCTCCCACGCTGAGGTCTGTCCAACGCTGGTCCGACCAATCTGATTCCACACTCCAAGACTGCTTCCATCACGTGGACTGGGATATGTTTTGTATTGCGTCAGACAACAACATTGACGATTACGCTGATTCGGTGTGCGAGTTCATTAGAACGTGCGTTGAAGATGTTGTTCCCATAGCAACGATTAAAACATTCCCAAACCAGAAACCGTGGATTGATGGCAGCATTCGCGTGAAACTGAAAGCGCGAACCACTGCTTTTAATCAGGGCAAGGTGACCGGAAACATGACCGAATACAAACAGTGCAGCTATTCCCTCCGCAAGGCAATCAAACAAGCTAAGCGTCAGTATAGAGACAAAGTAGAATCTCAATTCAACGGCTCAGACACAAGAGGTATGTGGCAGGGTCTACAGTCAATCACGGATTACAAAAAGAAAACCAGCCCAGTCACAGACCAGGATGTCTTGCTCCCAGGCAGACTAAATAACTTTTTTGACCGCTTTGAGGACAATACAGTGCCACTGACACAGCCAGCAACAAAAACATGCGGACTCTCCTTCACTGCAGCCGAGGTGAGTAAAACATTTAAACGTGTTAACCCTCGCAAGGCTGCAGGCCCAGACGGCATCCCCAGCCGCGCCCTCAGAGCATGCGCAGACCAGCTGGCTGGTGTGTTTACGGACATATTCAATCAATCCCTATCCCAGTCTGCTGTTCCCACATGCTTCAAGAGGGCCACCATTGTTCATGTTCCCAAGAAAGCTAAGGTAACTGAGCTAAATGACTAGCGCCCCGTAGCACTCACTTCCGTCATCAAGAAGTGCTTTGAGAGACTAATCAAGGACCATATCACCTCCACCCTACCTGACACCCTAGACCCACTCCAATTTGCTTACCGTCCAAATAGGTCCACAGACGATGCACTCTCAACCACACTGCATACTGCCCTAACCCATCTGGACAAGAGGAATACCTATGTGAGAATGCTGTTCATCGACTACAGCTCGGCATTTAACACCATAGTACCCTCCAAGCTCGTCATCAAGCTCGAGACCCTGGGTCTCGACCCCGCCCTGTGCAACTGGGTACTGGACTTCCTGACGGGCCGCCCCCCAGGTGGTGAGGGTAGGCAACAACATCTCCACCCCGCTGATCCTCAACACTGGGGCCCCACAAGGGTGCGTTCTGAGCCCTCTCCTGTTCTCCCTGTTCACCCACGACTGCGTGGCCACGCACGCCTCCAACTCAATCATCAAGTTTGCGGACGACACAACAGTGGTAGGCTTGATTACCAACAACGACGAGACGGCCTACAGGGAGGAGGTGAGGGCCCTCGGAGTGTGGTGTCAGGAAAATAACCTCACACTCAACGTCAACAAAACTAAGGAGATGATTGTGGACTTCAGGAAACAGCAGAGGGAACACCCCCCTATCCACATCGATGGAACAGTAGTGGAGAGGGTAGTAAGTTTTAAGTTCATCGGCATACACATCACAGACAAACTGAATTGGTCCACCCACACAGACAGCATCGTGAAGAAGGCGCAGCAGCGCCTCTTCAACCTCAGGAGGCTGAAGAAATTCGGCTTGTCACCAAAAGCACTCACAAACTTCTACAGATGCACAATCGAGAGCATCCTGGCGGGATGTATCACCGCCTGGTACGGCAACTGCTCCGCCCACAACCGTAAGGCTCTCCAGAGGGTAGTGAGGTCTGCACAACGCATCACCGGGGGCAAACTACCTGCCCTCTAGGACACCTACACCACACGATGTTACAGGAAGGCCATAAAGATCATCAAGGACAACAACCACCCGAGCCACTGCCTGTTCACCCCGCTATCATCCAGAAGGCGAGGTCAGTACAGGTGCATCAAAGTTGGGACCGAGAGACTGAAAAACAGCTTCTATCTCAAGGCCATCAGGCTGTTAAACAGCCACCACTAACATTGAGCCACCACTAACACACTGACTCAACTCCAGCCACTTTAATAATGGGAATTGATGGGAAATGATGTAAAATATATCACTAGCCACTTTAAACAATGCTACCTAAAATAATGTTTACATACCCTACATTATTCATCTCATATGTATACGTATATACTGTACTCTATATCATCTACTGAATCTTTATGTAATACATGTATCACTAGCCACTTTAACTATGCCACTTTGTTTACATACTCATCTCATGTATATACTGTACTCGATACCATCTACTGTATCTTGCTTATGCTGCTCTGTACCATCACTCATTCATATATCTTTATGTACATATTCTTTATCCCCTTACACTTGTGTGTATAAGACAGTAGTTTTGGAATTGTTAGTTAGATTACTTGTTGGTTATTACTGCATTGTCGGAACTAGAAGCACAAGCATTTCGCTACACTCGCATTAACATCTGCTAACCATGTGTATGTGACAAATAAAATTTGATTTGATGTTGTTGTATGTGTCAAACTACTTTGCTTTGTCTTGGCCAGGTCGCAGTTGCAAATGAGAACTTGTTCTCAACTAGCCTACCTGGTTAAATAATGATGAAATAAATAAATAAAAACACAGGGACATAGATTTCCTGTCGTGGGAACTACCTGCTCTTTGGGTTTGCAGTTTCGCAGACAGTATATATCTATGCAAACTGTGTAAAGTGAAACATGTAGATTGACACAACAAAACATGAAAAATGGAACATTGTGGATACCGGAATCTCTCAAGACAGATTTGTTGACAAGTTCATGGGTGATCATCTCATCAGCAGTGATATGTGGCATTGTGGGGAATGTATAGACAAGACAGCTTCAAACAAAGCATTTTCTGTTTAGCACACATGCATGACCTTTTCATAATAGTTCTCCTTGTAAAAGCTTTGCACTTAACTTTTTTTTGGTGCCACTCCCACCACTTACATGTCATCAGGTGACATCCTAAACCTACAGAGTGACCTCCTGCCTGTTGCCATGTCCGTTGATGACAGTAGGGGTGGTCTTCTTGATGGAGGTCATTCTTATGGCTGAGGTATGCTGCAGGTAGCTAGTGTTGCGTTCGTGGTGGGGCTTCCTCTTGCAGTGCAGTGAGCTGTTGAAGTGCCTGCGGAAACTCTCACTCAGCAGGTAGAGGGCAAACGGGTTGACACAGGAGCTGGAGAAACTTAGCACCCGGGCCAGCAGGGTGATGATGAGGTGCGACAGAGAGGAGTCGATCTGACGGTAGTTGAAGGAGCGGTACATGTACAAGACATGGTTGGGGAACCAGCAAAGAGCAAAGAGGCCCACAAAAACCAGAACAATTTTGGCCAGCCGTTTTCTCGTCTCCATCTTGGAAAAAGAAAGAAAATAAATATGTAGTGTTTGAAAATGCATGATGATATTCAACATAAAACCCTGTCAATCTTCCAGAAGGATTACAGAGTACAAAATACATAAGGCCTCCTTCCAGAAGGAATACAGAAGGCCTACAAAATACAATCTCTAAATCACTCTGTTCTGTATTTTGCACAGGCTACAAGTATTATGGCTATTGTCCTTCAGTTTCAATACAGTATCTACCAGAGACACCAAACAAGTATGAACAAACACACAAGCAAGAGCCACCAGTACTCCCTTAGATTGCCCTTCAGTCAGCTCTCTAAGGCCTTCCCACACCGTACACAGGATTTAGTATTTTACAATTATTACATGTCACAAATTGTTAGGTTAGATTACTTGTCAGATATTACTGCATGGTCGGAACTAGAAGCACAAGCATTTTGCTACACTCGCATTAACATCTGCTAACCATGTGTATGTGACAAATAAAATGTGATTTTGAATGTTACCAAATTAAAATCTTGATTGTACATGTGCTTCAGTATTCATATTCTGCGATTTGTTTGAGGCTACATCAGCCGACATACTGTAGGCTACCTACACTGCAGAGGTGTAGGCCTATTTGTTCTCTGCATGTGCCAGCACCAGCAGCGCAAGTGCCCATTATTATGTGCAGATACATCAAAAGAGACGGAAGGCGCAGAATTTGGACTAGTAAATGTTTGGGCAGATATGGAAGGTATGGACTTTCTACAGAGGGAATTGGAGGTAATATACCATGTTTTATTAAAGTTATAGCCTATAGTTAGCATGCTACATACTTGCTATTCAATATATTTGTTGTTTGTGCCATGGTAGGACACAGAGGTAGGTAATACTGAAAAGGCAGCTGCGTTCTCTCCACAGCTCCAGCAATCTGACTTTCATCACCTCCGTCCGCGTGCTGTTTGTTGTTCCTTCTCTCTTTGCGATCATTGTTTTGGTATCACAAGCTGAGTGCTCATTGGCTATTGGCAGTAGTCCTTGCTCAATCGCGTCATAGCACTGCTCATACTGCAAGATGCACGATCAAAATATTTCAGGGCATCCGACAGGGTCTGGAGAACCAGACAGGCATCATCAGTGAGTCCTTCACCCGCCCAAACTACGTGAGTCGCGATGTAATGATCCTAGCCCAAATTCATAGAATTTTACTCCGATCGTGAACATTTTCGGGGATGGCAAAAACGTGGCGAATTCGTGTAGTGTATCCTGGCATAAGGCAGTGTGAAAGATATCTTCACTGTGAGAGCCTTTCATCGTTAGCGGAAATCTGAAACTAAAAAGGTCCAGTCCAATCAATACTTCATTCCACAGTAGAGTGGCTGGCAAATAGTACTGATGGCAGGACTATTGCTTCTGAGTACTGCTAAGATTGTTTGAAAATAGTTTCAAGTCTACCTATTTGAACGTATCAGTGAGGTGAGCAGGAGATGGTGCTCTGAAAATCAACCCTGTGTAAGTTTAATAGCCTGGGTAAATGTCATGATTTAGCTCGCCATTCATTGGCAGCCACCAAGTCAAGTGATCCTGGCACTCTACCCAAGATCCTTTTCGGTTTTTCAACAGAAGAATACGGTATGATCATTTTACTTTATTTTGTTCATGACAGTATCTTGTATTGAAGTCGACTTCAAATGATTCAGAAGAGTATTTAAAGGTAAGTCAATAGCAAGCTGTTATATCTGGTAAGATAGTAAAGCTAACCATTGATAAGGATATCAAATTGTGTCATTTTGTTTGATTTGGCACAGTATCAACAATCTTTCATAGGTAAACTGAACATTTTCTGCATTGTTATTAACACATCACAGTTAGTTATTCATTGTTGTATTCGCTGTTCTCTGCAAGAAGTGTGGGGTGTTAATTATAAATGAGATGGTTATGTTACATGAAGTAAAGATTTAAAAAGCAGAGGAGTAAATTAAGATTTCATAAGCTCTACATTTTTGTCTAAATTGATGAGAAAGTGGTGAACATTTCAATTGTTTTTAAAGGGATACTTAGGGATTTTGGCAAAGAAGCCCTTTATCTGCTTCCCCAGAGTCAGATGAAGTGAGCTACCATTTTTATGTCTGGGTGCAGTTTGATAGAAGTTGCTAACTAGCGTTAGCGCAATTGCTAACAAGCGTTAGCACAATGACTGGCCATCTGCTTCATTTTTCTGACCATAGACATCCAGTCATTGTGCTAACGCTAGTTAGCATTGTCTCACAAAACTACCTCTAACTTACTGTACGCAGAGACATACTGTAGAAATGGTATCCACAAGTTCATCTGACTCTGGGAAGTAGATAAAGGGCTTCATTGAAATAGAATGTAGTTTATGCCGTTACTAAAACAGCTGTAGCATTGGATCAGTAGAAACTATTTTAATAACAGAGAAATAGACGGAGATGTCATGCCCTCTCAGACTGAATGTTAGTTATCATAACAGCATAACACAGCCCCTGGCAAAGGGAGATGGTTGGACTGTATCTTTTCATTCATACATATCACGTCTGAAATCATATTCACTAGCAGTGTCTGCCTGGGAAGCATTATTGTTCATATTAAATTGTAAATCTATGTAAAAAAATTATAATAATTAAAATACCATTGGAGGGACCCATCTCTATTCCAGAGTAAATCAAAAGAAAAAAAGATTAGATGATATCTAGAAGCCCTATTTCTAATGCCTTTACTGAAAATTGACTGTACAGCAGTTAAGACCACTGTTACTATAACTATTCATAAAGTCATGCCTGTTAGATGTGATTCAAGAAATATTTTGTAATGTCTTAAACACTTACCAGAATCATGTTTAGTCTGCATATTCTCTCTCTCTCGTCTTCACACACACACTCTCTCTCTAGCCTGTCTTTCATCAGGTTTCTGCAGCTTGTCATATAATGAATGTTAAATACATTTCTGCTTTTCAATAGGGACTGATGCTATCAGAGTTTTCTTCTTAATGAAACTTGAGTCTCTTACAGCCCAATCCCCATAGGGCATGTCTAATAGAACACAACCACAATGCACCACGTCAATAGTCTGTGTTGTCCTTCTAATCCAAAGGTACACCCAGATTATTAACTCATTTGATTTCAAATACAAAAAAAAACCAGAAACAAATCTAGAGACAATAACATTGATTAAGTTGGGATTACTGTGAGGCAGAGACAGTGGAAGCTTAAGTGCAATGATTCGGTCATCCTCCAGGTTTCTGTATTTTTATGTGTCGCACCCAGTGAATCTAGTATAAAACTGTATCTACTCTAAAAGATAGCTGGGACCCAGCCCTCTTGTTGTCTAACATTATAAATGAGTGGATGGTTAGGGCTCCCTCAACTGGAGGACTTACTAACTGTAAATAAGACAACACATGGAGGCCTTCCAGCACCACTCATCACTAGTTGTTTACTATGTATTGCTCATTGTTGATGACAACCTCACATTGGTCAGTGTCAACAGGCTCCTGAGGCTACTTGAATATATTATGACTTGGGTTCAGGTCTAGGTCTGAGTCAGGATGTCAGTGATTGGAAGCTGGGTTTGGGTTTTGGGTCGGCCCTGATCTGGATTCAAGCCCATTTGTTCGATGATTCATTGGACGTTCTTAACGGCAAAGAAGCATCTGATTTACTATGCTTTGGTCAATGGACCCTCAATTAAATGTAGTCGACCAGATCATTGCTTACATTTATAATTTACCTCACCCTTCCCCTGACCTATCATTTTTTTTTACCCCTGTAGACAGTAAAGATCAAGCATCCATGCAACAATCAGTGATACATCTTGACAATGTCCTGTACTTGCCCTTTACAAACTTTAAATACTTACTTGGTGTATTAGGCTACATGTGGAAATATCTGCATTACAACCTAGAGCCTCCTTCCATTTAAACCTATAACAACGGTTCCAGAGTTATGTCAAAAATAGTGAAAAATGTGTGATGCAGTTCAGTTTCTTTGACTTCAAACGTGCACTCTAGCAGCTAACGACATCCAGTAAATTACCTGATGTTCTTAAAATGCCGTCTAGCATTCCAAATAACCACAACTGCAACAGCCAAACCTCATTTGTGACATGTTTGAGATACAGGCAGCAACATGTTGCTGTTGTTGTTACCTACCTGTCTCTTCGTGTGCTCACTGATCTCTCCAGGCATGTCGTGAGCACTCTTGACTAGAGTCCGGGCGATGTGGAAGTAGTATACAGAGATGATCCCCAGGGGAATCAGGAAGTACACCAGGAATATGAGGATGGAGTGGATCTTGGGATGCATGTCGTTGGAAAGGGGATAGGGCACACAGGCGGTGAAGGTCACATTCTTGTCCTGGATGTGTACTACCTGCGAGAAGATGGCCTCGGGCACCGCCAGCATGACGGAGATCACCCAGATGGACACAGCTTTCAGACATGTCCAGAACACGGCACTGGATGTCTGGATGTCCATAGGATTCACAATGGCTTTGTACCTGGAAACACAACAAAACCATAGAAAAATATTAGTGCTCCTTCATCTTGATCCTTTGAAATGACATTAAAAGCAGTCTTTTTCATGCAATTAAATGTCCAGCTGTCCTTACTGCTCTAATTTTCTTGTGTAAATTGAAATATCATTTACATTTATATTTTAATCATTTAGCAGACGCTCATATCCAGAGCGACTTGGTATTGTGATTATAGTTAATCAATCTAATTAACTTTCTTCCTCTTTGCAAAATGAAGAGGCTTTGACAAAGACATGGCATCTCTTGAGTCCATTGGCACAGAATAGTAGCTTCATAGATTGTTGGTGATATTGTAAACATGTAGGAGACCTATGAAGTGCATTATGATTGCACTAGCTAATTAATTACTGTCCTGTCTACAACAAACCCACATTAATTACAATAATTGCCACTGAATGAAATTCTAATTATTCAACTGAAACAGCAATGTGTTCCTGCACTGCTCCCAAAGTGAATCTAAATGTTGAAACCAAAATGTTTACAAGCTGATCAATACAACTCATTTGAAGGTTAGACTTTGGACTTATCTCCTGTGTAAATCAACACTCAGTGCTATGTGCACAAAATAATCCATTCCTGCTAAGTCATATAATGGGAAGAAATATATTAAATGAGGGTGCAACAGAGGAAGTGTGCTCCACAGGGCATGAAGGCTTTTTTTATGCTTCAATGATGGAAGATTTTTCACCTTCTGACAGTTTTCTAAATTATATTTCTGCTGATTAAATGTCTGGTTTGGAGGAGAATCTCCATTGGAAGCCCTTAACTGTGCTGTTACACCAGCCTCAGCTGCCCTCTGCCCCTGTAGAAATCCGCCATAGTCAAAGACTATGCTGCCTCAGGCAAGAACAGGCAAGCGCAGAAAAACTGACAGTCTTTGATATCTCACCAGAGAAAATGCTTATGCATTTATTGTAGTAAACCGCTGTAATCCCACTTCTTTGTGTTTTTATGCTTGAGAGCAAGCGCCCAAAGGAGTGCTAACAAGATTACATTCTTTTAAGCCATCACATAGGGTAAGCATATAAATGGTGTATTTTCATTGCTCACATTACATGCTCAAATGGACTAGGGAGACCATAAAGAGAACAGCTTTAGACTGTAATCTCACCATATGGCTGTCCTAATAGCTCCTAGTGACAGGGATGGCCAACAGTCATGGTCATTTCCGGTGAAGAGTGACACAGCCAAACATTTCCTCCAACTGATATCGCTCTGGATTACGGTTAGTGACATAGAAAGGCTAATTACAAAGCACCATCTTCCGACCCCTATCATGGCCTGCACAATGGGGTATTATTTTTTATCAGAAAATCGCATGGACTTTAATTTGATAATAATAATTTTTTTAAATGTACTAAATCAATATTTGGCAGCCCAGGAATTTATGACATCAGTGAACTTTTAGCTGAGGAAGGAGCTCTTAATACCAGAAGACAAGCTATTTGTGGGGGTATAGAATGGTCACTTGAGAAGGTCAATGTCTCCAAGCACCAGTGGTCTTGTTGAGGGTATGTGGAGGAGAAGAAAGGAAAGTGGGGGCTGGGTCAAATTAAGGTCCCAAACAAAGATGCGGGCATGATTGCCCTTTCAACCATACACACGCAGACAATAAATGATGCGCTGCGCAGATACTTCTGACTGTGACGCCTCCTGAATGTCTCATGTATCAATCTATTCCAATCTCCACATTCATGCTGCTCCTTCCAGGGACGATAAATGGCCATTTAACCATGTGTCTCACCTGAATAAAACAATATAACACAAATTGGGCTTATTGAAGTTAGTACAACCAGCAGGTGTACACTATTTGATCCCTTTAAAATAATTCTGGGGATACACTTGGTCTGTCAATCAAAAAATGAACAGATTTGTCAGTGACAATTGCCCAGCATTCAATTATGATAACACTTGGGGATATAGTTTAGGGATCAGACACTTGTCATTAAAACTAATCAGTCATAAAAATGGATTAATCATTAATAATTACATACAGTGCCTTCGGAAACTATTCAGACCCCTTGACTTTTTCCACATTTTCTTACGTTACAGCCTTATTCTAAAATAGATTTATCCTCATCAGTCTACACACAATACCCCATAATGACAAAGAAACAGGTTTAGAAATGTTTGTTAATTTATTAAATAAAAAAAGGAAACATCTAATTTGCATAAGTATTCAGATCCTTTACTCAGGACTTTGTTGAAGTAGCTCTGGCAGTGATTACAGCATTTAGTCTTCTTGGGTATGATGCTACAAGCTTGGCACACCTGTATTTGGGGGTTTTCTCCCATTCTTCTCTGCAGATCCTCTCAAGCTCTGTCAGGTTGGATGGGGTGCGTTGCTACACAGCTATTTTCAGGTCGCTCCAGAGATGTTCGATTGGTTTCAAGTCCAGGCTCAAACTGGGCCCCTCAAGGACATTGAGACTTGTCCCGAAGCCACTCCTGCATTGTCTTGGCTGTGTTCTTAGAGTCATTGTCCTGTTGGAAGCTACCTTCAACCCAGTCTGAGGTCCTGAGCAGACTAGAGCAGGTTTTCATCAAGGATCTCACTGTACTTTGCTCCTTTCATCTTTCCCTCGGTCCTGACTAGTCTCCCAGTCCCTGCCGCTGAAAAACATCCCCACAGCATGATGCTGCCACCACCATGCTTCACCATAGAGATGGTGCCAGGTTTCCTCCAGATGTGACAATTGGTATTCAGGCCAAAGAGTTCAATCTTGGTTTCATCAGACCAGAGAATATTGTTTCTCATGGTCAGAGTATTTAGGTGCCTTTTGGCAAACTGCAAGTGGGCTACAATGTGCCTTTTACTGAGGAGTGGCTTCCGTCTGGCCACTCTACCATAAAGGCCTGATTGGTGGAGTGCTGCAGAGATGGTTGTCTTTCTGGAAGGTTTCCCATCTCCGCAGAGGAACTCTAGAGCTCTGTCAGAGTGAACATCGGGTTCTGGGTCACCTCCCTGACCAAGGCCCTTCTCCCCTGATCGCTCAGTTTGGCCAAGCGGCCAGCTCCAGGAAGAGTCTTGGTGGTTCCAAACTTCTTCCATTTAAGAATGATGGGGGCCACTGTGTTTTGGGGGACCTTAAATGCTGCAGACATGTGCTTCGACACAATCCTGTCTCTGAGCTCTACTGACAATTCCTTCGACCTCATGGCTTGATTTTTTCTGACATGCACTATCAACTGTGGGACCTTATTTATATAGACTGGTGCATGTCTTTCCAAATAATGTTCAATCAATTGAATTTACCACAGGTGGACTCCATTCAAGTTGTAGAAACATATCAAGGATGATTAATGTAAACAGGATGCACCTGAGCTTAATTTCTAGTCTAATAGCAAAAGGTCAGAATACACTTGTAAATAAGGTATTTATTTGTATACATTTGCAAATATATCTAAACTGTTTTCGATTTGTCATTATGGGGTACTGTGTGTAGATTGCTGAGGGAAAAAAATATTCAATCCATTTTAGAATAAGGCTGTAACGTAACAAAATGTGGGAAAAGGGGTCTGAATCGGAGGTCGACCGATTAATCGGAATGGCCGATTAATTAGGACAGATTTCAAGTTTTCATAACAATCGGAAATCGGTATTTTTGGCCGGCGTTTTTTTTTTTCACCTTTATTTAATCTTTATTTAACTAAGCAAGTCAGTTAAGAACACATTCTTATTTTCAATGACGGCCTAGGAACGGTGGGTTAACTTCCCCGTTCAGGGGCAGAAAGACAGATTTTCTCCTTGCCAGCTCGGGGGATCTAATCTTGCAACCTTACAGTTAACTAGTCCAACGCAGACCTGCCTCTCTCTCGTTGTAACGGCTTTCGTCTGGTGGAAGAGAGTCGGACCAAAATGCAGCGTGGTATTCTTGATACATGTTTAATGACGATGAAAAACGAATAATACAAAAACAACAAACGGAACGTGAAAACCTATACAGCCTATCTGGTGACAACAAACACAGAGACAGGAACAATCACCCACGAAATACTCAAAGAATATGGCTGCCTAAATATGGTTCCCAATCAGAGACAACGAAAATCACCTGCCTCTGATTGAGAATCGCCTCAGGCAGCCATAGACTATGCTAGACACCCCCAAGACAAAACACACCACAATAAACCCATGTCACACCCTGGCTTGACCAAATAAATGAAGACAAACACAATATACTTCGACCAGGGCGTGACAGAACCCCCCCCCCCCCCCCTAAGGTGCGGACTCCCAGATGCCCATTAAAACAATAGCGAAGGGTCCGGGTGGGCGTCTGTCCATGGTGGCGGCTCCGGCGCGGGACGTGGACCCCACTCTATCAATGTCTTAGTCCCTCTTCCTCGCGTCCTAGGATAGTCCACCCTCACCAACCATGGCCTAGTAGTCCTCACCCAGAACCCCACTGGACTGAGGGGCAGCTCGGGACTGAGGGGCAGCTCGGGACTGAGGCAGCTCGAGACTGAGGGGAAGCTCGGGACTGAGAGGAAGCCCAGCACTGAGAGGAAGCTCAGCACTGAGAGGAAGCTCAGGCAGGTAGTTGGATCCGGCAGAACCTGGCTGGCTGGCGGTTCTGGCAGATCCTGGCTGACTGGCGGATCTGGAAGAGTCTGGCTGACTGGCGGATCTGGAAGAGTCTGGCTGACTGGCGGATCTGGAAGAGTCTGGCTGACTGGCGGATCTGGAAGAGTCTGGCTGACTGGCGGATCCTGGCAGACTGACGGCTCTGGCTGCTCCATGCTGACTGGCAGCTCTGGCTGCTCCATGCTGATTGGCGGCTCTGGCTGCTCCATGCAGACTGGCATTTCTGGCTGCTCCATGCAGACTGACAGCTCTGGCTGCTCCATGCAGACTGGCAGCTCTGACTGTTCCATGAAGACTGACAGCTCTGGCTGCTCAATGCAGACTGGCAGCTCTGGCTGCGCTAAACAGGCGAGAGACTCTGGTAGCGCTGTAGAGGAGGAAGGCTCCGGCAGCGCTGAACAGGCGGAAGACTCCGGCAGCGCAGGAGAGGAGGAAGGCTCCGGCAGCGCTGGAGAGGCGAGGCGCACTGTAGGCCTGATGCGTGGTGCTGGCACTGGTGGTACTGGGCCAAGGACACGCACAGGAAGCCTGGTGCGGGGAGCTGCCACCGGAGGGCTGGTGTGTGGAGGTGGCACAGGATGGGCTAGACCGTGAAGGCGTACTGGAGATCTTGAGAGCAGTGCTGGCACAGGACGTGCAAGGCTAGGGATGTGCACAGGAGGCCTGGTGCGTGAGGCTGGCACCAACTTCACCAGCCGACTAACACGCACCTCAGGACGAGTATGGAGCGCTGACCCAGGTGCCATCAAATCCCCGACACGCTCTGTCAGGCGAATTCCATGCAAAAAGCACCAACACAGCAACTCCCTCATTTCTCTCTCCTCCAATTTCCCCATTAACTCCTTCACAGTCTCTGCTTCGCTCACCTCCAACACCGGCTCTGGTTCTGGTCTCCTCCTTGGCTCCTCACGATAAACAGGGAGAGTTGGCTCAGGTCTGACTCCTGACTCTGCCACACTCTCCCTGAGACCCCCCCCAATAAATTTTTGGGGCTGACTCTCGGGCTTCCTTCCGAGTCGCCGTGCTGCCTCCTCATACCGGCGCCTCTCCACTTTCCCTGCCTCCAGTTCTTCTTTGGGGCGGCGATATTCTCCAGGCTGAGCCCAGGGTCCTTCTCCGTTTAGGATTTCCTCCCAAGTCCAGAAATCCTTATTATGTTTCTCCTGCTGTTGCTGTTGCCTGTTACCACGCCGCTTGGTCCCATTGTGGTGGGTGATTCTGTAACGGCTTTCGTCTGGTGGAAGAGAGTCGGACCAAAATGCAGCGTGGAATTCTTGATACATGTTTAATGACGATGAAAAACGAATAATACAAAAACAACAAACGGAACGTGAAAACCTATACAGCCTATCTGGTGACAACAAACACAGAGACAGGAACAATCACCCACGAAATACTCAAAGAATATGGCTGCCTAAATATGGTTCCCAATCAGAGACAACGAAAATCACCTGCCTCTGATTGAGAACCGCCTCAGGCAGCCATAGACTATGCTAGACACCCCCAAGACAAAACACACCACAATAAACCCATGTCACACCCTGGCCTGACCAAATAAATGAAGACAAACACAATATACTTCGACCAGGGCGTGACACTCGTTGCACTCCACAAGGCCTGTTATGCAAATGCAGGAAGCCAAGGTAAGTTGCTAGCTAGTATTAAACTTATCTTATAAAAAAACAATCAATCATAATCACTAGTTAACTACACATGGTTGATGATATTACTAGATATTATCTAGCGTTTCCTGTGTTGCATATATGACTGAGCATACAAGTATCTAAGTATTTGACTGAGTGGTGGTAGGCAGAAGCAGTTTATGACTTCAAACCTATCAACTCCCGAGATGAGGCTGGTGTGACCGAAGTGAAATGGCTGGCTAGTTACCGCGCTCTAATAGAGTTTCAAACTTCACTCGCTCTGAGCCTTGGGGTGGTTGTTTCCCTTGCTTTGCATGGGTAACGCTTTGATGTAGTGGCTGTTGTCATTGTGTTGCTGGTTCGAGCCCAGGGAGGAGCGAGGAGAGGGACGGAAGCTATACTGTTACACTGGCAATACTAAAGTGCCTATAAGAACATCCAATAGTCAAAGGTTAATGAAATACAAATAGTATAGAGGGAAATAGTCCTATAATAACTACAACCTAAAACTTCTTACCTGGGAATATTGAAGACTCATGTTAAAAGGAACCACCAGCTTTCATATATGTTCTCATGTTCTGAGCAAGGAACTGAAAACGTTAGCTTTCTTACATAGCCCATATTGCACTTTTACGTTCTTCTCCAACACTTTGTTTTTGCATTATTTAAAACAAATTGAACATGTTTCATTATCTACTTGAGGCTAAATTGATATTATTGATGTATTATATTAAGTTAAAATCAGTGTTAATTCAGTATTGTTGTAATTGTCTTCATTACAAATACATTATTTATTTTTATTTTTAAATCAGCCGATTAATCGGTATCGGCTTTTTTGCAAAAGCCTCCAATAATCGTATCAGTATCAGAGTTGAAAAATCATAATCTGTCGACCTCTAGTCTGAATACATTCCCGAAGGCACTGTATGTTAATTGTTCTATCACCTTAGCATGCAATTGCCATAACATTTACAATGTCGTAAATTAGGTACAGTATACATAACAATATTGGCATTAAGGATATTTCACATTATCCTATTCTTCATCTTACCTGTCCGCGCTTAGTGCAGTGAGAGTGAACACCGAGACTCCGACTGAAGTGAGTTGAATGACCGGAATTAGTTTGCAAGCCACAACACCGAAGATCCACTCCTCAAAGAAGTATCTGAACGCATCCACTGGAACACAAGTGACCAAAAGCAAAAGATCCCCAGCTGCCAAACTCGAAATAAATATGTTGGGGACGCTCCTCATTGCACTGTTGGTGATAAAAATCTTAACCAAGGTAATGTTGCCCAACAATCCAATCGTTATGATCAGAATATACACAGTCGGTATGACACATCTTATAATAAAATCAATAGTTTCTCTTTCAGCAGGTATCCAATCGTCAGTAAAGTTGTAAAACACAGAATGTCCAGTAAAAGATACGTTCTCTAAAATATTATCCATTGCTTCTCAGGGATTTGTTCAATAATCACCTTGATAAAATGGCATTGAAGACGACCGTTTTCCAAAGCAAGTCTGAGGCGCGGTAGCTGGCCCTCCAAGAAAGTGCTGAAATGTCAGTGCTGCGCGACTCAAGCCACAATGACTGAAGCGCAAAAGGAGGCACTTTTTCAAAACGCATAGCGTCGCCTACGGCAACGATGACGGTAAAAGAAGTCACACCAGTTTTGCGTGTGATGTGTAGCATTGTCAATGCTTCTCACATACAGTTTCAAAGTGGTACGTTTATCGAATATAAACGGAATAAACTATAGGCTATGCTAGGCTACTGTATTAGCACCAAATACAATTGTCACGTTTAGGATGAGAAAGCTGTGCTTGGAAAGATTTGTGAATTAGGATGAGTTTTTTGGGGGGCCAATAAGGAAAATCCAATAAGTAATTTTTCGAAACTGAACCCACTCATTGTCCTGTGCAGGTGTTTCATTATCAGCCCGCCGCATCTGTAAGAGCTGTATGGTGTCCTTCTTTGGGGAAAGTGAAGGGTTATAGAAATGCCATAAATACGGAAAGCAGTGAGGGTGGTAAAGTTAGGGGAAGAGACTCAGAGGTAATTCGAGGGGGGAGTGAAGTAGCCTAAATCAGAACATAAACGAAGGTTTCGCTTGCTTATTCCCCATACGGGAGTTAAAAGAAAGCCATTGAAGGTATGGCTTCTGAATGTTTATACCTCTGGACATGACTGATGTTAGGAACAATATAAATAATCTCATAAATTAGTTAAGAGAGTTGGTCACATCTATCAAAGCGCAACTGAAAACGTAATACACATCTTATCGGGTATAAAAACGGCCTATGAGGCATCGATATTTGTCAAACATTTATTCTAGTGTCAAAATTGTCTATAAAGTGTGAATAGGAAAATTTTGGTCGTAAAGTCAGTCTCGTCCAAAACAGAGTTTTGTCATGACTTAGGCCTACTTTAGGGTTGGGTTTTGATTTCGACAAATGCTCACAGTGGCTACAGCTGCGGTGATTGCGGTCCTATCCAATCCTACCACAGAACACACAGAAGGCCTTTTCACGCGGTGTTGTTCTTAGCCCCGCGCTATTTTAGCCTCAAGTTAAGACTGGCCCTGGCCGAGCTTATCCTGTGTTCACACAGGCATTTGCTGACCCTGGGCTAAGCTTTAGCCCTGGGCTAAGAATGCACACTTTTATATTCCAAAGCCCTGCTAATGGACAAACACATGCAGCCAACATTCTCTCTGACACAAGACCAATTTAAAACAATAACACATTTTTTAACACATTATTTCCTCTTGCTCCTAGGTTAGCATTTTATTTCCAACAGTGATGGTTTGTATAAACCTTGGTGTCTGCCTGTCTGACCTCGGAAACAAAGTTTAACTTTTGAAATGCCATCTCGTCCCTATACAGAGAATGCTGTGCATGGATGAAACATCAACTTTTCTGATCCAAGCGATATCATGCAACAATATTATTATAATGGATGAAAACAGATGAAAATTGAGCGTTTGCTGCCCTTCCAGCTGTAGAGTTTGTGGCTTCAGTTGGCTAACTAAAGGTGCGTTTGTAAATTCACTCTGGCTATCTACCCCCTGATGATAGAGCACTCTCCTCTGACTGTGCCAGAGCGCAGAATAATTGATTGATTTATGAACGCTCAACACCGGTTGAATATGGCTGGTGTCAGTAAACGTTGTCAAAGAAGCATAATTCAACTGTTAGCAGCAGTTATAGTCACCAATTCTATGGATAGCATGAAAACAGCCTAACCACCTCTGCTAGGGCTAGTAAAATGGTCAGAGTGAGATGTTCTCTCATTGTTTCTGGAAGTAGCTAGAAAGCTAGACAAAGTTAGCCAGTTAGCTTGGGTGCTTGACTGCCATTGTAAGGTCAGAACGCTTGGATCAACCTCCTTGGCCAGAGTGTCCAGTGTGCGCTCCTAGAGTGAAACGCTGTCCATTAGTAAATTCAGAATCTAACAAGCTCTGAAATTACCAACGCCCTGAGCGCACTCTGGCACTCCAGAGTGAATTTACGAACACACCCTTAGTGAGAACGTTAGCAAGCCTGCATAGCAACCGTTATTTTTCCATAGCAACCAATGTTTTGCATGGATGAAAGTATTTTTGTATTTTTTTTTTGTCATAGGTTTTGTTCTCAAATGTAAGTGTAGCGGGTTTTATATGTACCACAGGAAAACCAAGAATTGAAGAGCGACACCACGGCTATCTTTTTGGCTTTTATGTTGATCTGCAATAGTATTGTGAAAAGACAGGACCAGAACACATCAGTTTCCAATGCACCATCTGACAAGTTGTTCTTTCTCTCTGTTTTCTCAGACTCACACAAATCACATTCATACATAAAGCCATAATGTATAGAATAATAACCAGTCCTTAATACAACAAATGCATAATCTTAATTCTTAGACAATAGAACCATACCTGCAATAGTATTGTGAAAAGACAGGACAGGAACACATCAGTCTCCAATGCACCATCTGACAAGTTGTTCTATACAGGAGCATGAAGAAAGGTAAAACACATATCCTGTCTCACATCCCCAATACATTGCTAGGTGCTTTCAGTGATGACAGTACCAAAATACAACAACTCATGTACAAAAACAAGTTACAACGTGAAATCGCCTCTATCCTGTTCAGACCATAGAGGGCCAAAACTACATCTCCCATATTGCAACGCCAGCACCAGTCGGCAGCTCAGCTAACCGTCTCCATCACAGAAAGGCATGCTAGCTAGCAACAGCAGCACTTTTAGCACTCTGTAAACTATATTAATGACAACAATAAAACTCAAAGTTACATGTTTCAATAGTCTCACACTCCCTTATAACAATATCTACAGCATTCAACTTGGTGTGGTTTATGTATTTCACTTTATGGACTTCTACAAAAGATTAATCTCAACACATACTTTTCTCTCTGTGTATTCTCGGACTGAGAACGGGAGCTACTGGTAGTAGCAGGGTGTTAGGAGGTGACGCAAGCACCCAGATGAAATAAAATACATTTAATGAAACACAACCCGAAGATGTTAACATCCTTCAGCTACTGTAGCTGCCTACCTAACATCAACAGGCAGCACCAGTAGCACAACAATTAAAAATAGACACCAAAAGTAAAGTTCCTGGCGATCATAGCGATCTGACTCCCCCTTTCTGTCTGAACATGGAATATTCCTGTTCACAGGCTTGGGCCACTGACCTTCAACCTGATTGTTTGTTCGGCGTCGTGTACAATTCTAATAATTTGAAGTTTGATGGAATAACCTTTTTTAACTCTGCTACACACACCCCTTCTTAATTTCAGCAAACTTTAAGACATAAGGTAAGAATTCTTCCTCCACAGGGGTAACCTTGACCAAGTCGTCCAGAAGGACAGCAAAGAGACTTTGCCAGGTAGAAATATGCCCATATACATACAACCTATGACCCCCTAATAAAGTATTTCTCATTTCCTTAATCTATCCTCTAGCCTCTGTTTCACTGGGGTACTGTCACTTTATCAAAAGTTGATAGGGCTTGAATCAGGGCAGCTTGATGCTCTCTTTTGTCCGGCTCAGTAATCACTTGACTCATTGACTCTAAAAGTCTTCCGACAGGCTTCACAACTCTTCCAGTTCGAGTTCTCAGGGTGCCTTCGCTGGGTCTCAGGACTGTACCAGTGAACTCAGACCTGGCTGTTTCTGCGCTCTACCTCTCTCTGGTTACTCATTATCTTCTTAGTAGATCTTACACGGAACCCAAACCGGCTGCGCGAGTGTGCACATTTATTTTGTCCCCCTACACCATACACGATCAAGACACGCAGGTTAAAATATCAAAACAAACCAATGAACCAATTACATTAATTTGGGGACAGGTCGAAAAGCATTAAACATGTAATTTAGCTAGTTAGCTTGCTGTTGCTTGCTAATTTGTCCTGGGATATAAACATTGAGTTGTTATTTTACCTGAACTGCACAAGGTCCTCTACTCCGACAAATTAATCCACACATAAAACGGCTAACTGAATCGTTTCTAGTCATCTCTCCTTCTTCCAGGCTTTTTCATCGTTGAACTTATATGGTGATCCCATCTAAACTTTCATAGTATTACCACAACTACTGGCAAAACAGTTCATCTTTCAATCCCCCACGTGGGTATAATCAATGAGGAGATGGCACGTGGGTACCTGCTTCCATAAACCAATGAGGAGATGGGAGAGGCAGGACTTTCAGCGCAATCTGCTTCAGAAATTGGAATGACTTCTATTTTAGCCCTTGGTAACGCAGACGCTCGTTGGTGCGCGCAATAATTGAATAACATGGATTTCTAAATGTATTTTGTGATGCTCACGCACGCAACATGTCCGGTCTGGCCAGCATGTTATGCATCCAGAGCCGCTGACTGATGAACTTCTACTGCTGACGCCATCTAGACTGCTCACTGACGTTGCTTTTCTACTTATGTCATCTTCAGAAGGATCAAATCCAATTTAATTATATAGCCCTTCTTACATCAGCTGATATCTCAAAGTGCTGTACAGAAACCCAGCCTAAAACCCCAAAACAGCAAGCAATGCAGGTGTAGAAGCACGGTGGCTAGGAATAACTCCCTAGAAAGGCCAAAACATAGGAAGAAACCTAGAGGGGAACTATGCTATGAGGGGTGGTCAGTCCTCTTCTGGCTGTGCCGGGTGTAGATTATAACAGAACATGGACAAGATGTTCAAATTTTCATAAATGACCAGCTTGGTCAAATAATATTAATCACAGTAGTTGTTGAGGGTGCAACAAGTCAGCACCTCAGGAGTAAATGTCAGTTGGCTTTTCATAGCTGATCATTAAGAGTATCTCTACCGCTCCTGCTGTCTCTAGAGAGTTGAAGGAGCTTCCTGTGCTTGAGTTAGCTGCTTGTCCGGAGATCAGGTCCTTCACTGGGCTTTGAGGATCAGCCTCTCTCATGTATACTCCATCTTCCAGTCCCGAAGATTTTTGAGCTTCAGCTTCCGTGGGCCCCTTAGGGTTCTGGCCCTCGAGAATCCAGTCAGCAGTCCTTCGATCCTCTGGATCCTCATCCACATCGAATACCGGACTTTCGTCACCGCTGTCTGCGTTTATGTCCTCTTCTGAAGCAGTAGAGGCTACTGTGGACATCTCGTCTGTCTGTCACACCAGCAGGAAGTTCACTGGCAGTGTGAAGTGTCGATGAACTACCTTACTCTTCTTGGTAGTAGGATCTTCGACTCTGTAGAATTGCACAGACGGGTCTTTCCAAGTGATCACAAAGACCGTTGAAGTCAGCAAGTTTACCTTTCCCTCTTTCCTTTCAGTTTGCCAAGAGAACTCGGTCTCCAATCTCCAGGACAGTGCCTTTCACTCTCTTGTTATACTGCCTTGCTTGCATTTTCTGAGCTTCAGTGGTGTTGGCCTAAGCGATCCTGACAGCCTCTCGCAGGTCCTTTTGGAACGAGTCAACATACTCATCATGAGTCAACACGTCTTCGTTATTCAAGGCACTTCCAAACATGATGTCCACTGGCAGCAGTGGAATTCATCCGAACATCAGGAAGAACGGTGCTAACCCTGACGTTTCGTGTGTGGTACAGTTGTACGAGAAGGTGAGTGTCTGTATCATCTGGGGCCATCTTTCTTTTGCTCTCGCTGGCAACAATTGGACCATGTTACCAAGCGTGCGGTTGAATCTTTCCGTCAGACCGCTGCCCATAGGATGATATTGAGTGGTATGGATCTTTTTGACTCCAGACACTTGTAGCAATTCTGCGATTTAAGTGACTCTCAATGTTTTCTCCTTTGTCAGAGTGTATCCGCTTGGGAAACCCATAGACACAGAAGAACTGGTTCCATAACTTCTGGGCAACCACCTTTGCTGTCTGGTTCGGGTAAGCAAACACATGTGCCAGCTTCGGAAAAATGGTCTGTGATGACGAGTACATCAACGCTCTCTCCATCCCTTCCTTCTGCTGACCAGAAGTCTATGCACACCAGTTCTAAAGCTGTGCTAGTCTGTATAGATTCCAAAGGTGCCCTAGCCTCTGGCTCCATTGTCTTGCCAACCACACAGCGCTTACAGTAGGAGACATACTTCTTCACTTCCCCTTCCATTCCAGTCCAGAAGAACCTTTGACGTACCAAATGGAGTGTTCTAGTCTGGCCTTGGTGGCCGGCTTCGTCATGGGTTCCCCTCAGATCGATGGCTTTAAGGGAGTCTGACACCACCAGCTGGTATCTCGTCCTTGATTTCGAGTTTATCCCAATGCTTCAGCATTCTCAACACTCTCTCTCCGCGAAGGTCTCCTCCTCCTCTCAACAAAGTATGCCACTCGGGCCAGCACCTGATCTGCCTTCTGTTTTTTCCGTATCACATCAGAAGAAAGGACTGGAAGAGTAGCCGCTCCCCCTTCATGCTGAAGGATGCTGGCAGAATACTGGGCTAAATGGAAGTTGCACACTGGCACACTCGCATCCCACTCCAGACAGGATTCCAAAACTGCTTTCAATCCTTCAGAAGAGACTTGAACCAGGATCTCACCACCGTGGATATTGACTGACAGCTTGAATGCGTCCTGAATGAACTCTGAAGTCACATACTCTGGGAACTCACTCGCCTTCCAAGCTCCAACGAACGGCTGTCGACTAAGCAGGTCTGCTGGGACATTCTGGAGCCCGGGGATGTACTTCAAGTCGAAGGGGGCCAGTTTAGAGACCCACCGTTGCTCAGGCGTCTAGCTTTGGTTTCGTCATTTTATATGTCAGGGGTTTGTTATCTTTTAGGACTGTGAATCTATTCCCCTTCAGTCAATGGGTGAACTTATCACACACAGCCCACATAAGAGCAAAGAACGCTAATCTATGTGCTGGGTAACGGGACTGGGACCTCGACAGAGTCTTGCTTGCAAAGGCTACTGGTCTGGTTCTACTCTCACCCTCAAATGTCTGGCTAAGTACTGCACCTAAGCCATCCATTGACGCATCGGTTGATAGGAGAAACGGTCTGCTAAAGTCTGGGTGACCCAGCACAGCTTTTTGGGAGACTGCAACCTTTAGCTTCTCCTGCGCCTCCTCACATTCAGTAGTCCAGTCTTCAGGTTTCAGACGTTTTAGGGCCCCGCCATGTGGTTTTCCTTTTTCTCCTTTCCGCTTACTTTTCTGTCCTGCAATCAGATGAAACAGTGGTTTGGCTAAACCTGAGAAACTCACAATGAAGTGGGAATAATAGTTTGCCATACCAAGAAATTACCTGACCTTGGTGGGTGAAGGTGTTTTCCCATAATTTTCCATCAGGTCAGCTGCAGTGATGTCGTTGATTACAGACATGATTGCCGTGATGATATGGCCCCAAAATAATTTTTTTTGCACTAGCTTCAGGTTGTGTTCCTGAAGGTGGGAGAACACCATTTCAAGACGGTCCAGGGCTTTTTGCTCACTCTTCCTGAAAACCAGGAGATCATCCAAGTAGCACAGGAGGGACAAGTAGTTCTGGTCACCGAAGATCGAGGTCCTCATTCTGGCGAATGTTGCTGGGCTGTTACATAAACCCTGAGCCATTCTGTTATACTCAAATAAACCTGTGGGTGTTGTGCATGCTGTGTACTTGCGGTCATCTTCATGTATGGTGATGTTGTAGAATCCCAAAGTCAAATCCATAGTACTGAAGAAGCAGTTCCCTCCCAAAGCAGGGAGAGCATCGGCTTGATGGGGCAATGGGTATGCATCTTTCTCTGTCCTCTGGTTCAACCGTCTGAAATCAGTGCAAATTCTCAACTGTCCTGACAGCTTCCAAACCAGGACAAGGGGGAGGCCCACTCACTATTGGACATTCGGATGATTCCCCACTCCTCCATTTCCTCCAACGTCTTCAGTTTCTGGTAGTCGGATGGAGAGACCCTCCTGTACGGCAGCCTGAAAGGCTTTTCATCTTTGAGTCGGATAAGGTGGATGACGTTCTTCGCTTCTCCACAGTCAAGTCGGTACCTGGAGAAGATGCCTTCATACTGAGCAATAAGGTCCACTAGTTGTCCTTTCCACATGTCAGACACTTCACAGGACTCGGTCAACTTCTTTTAAGCCCAACTCTTCCAACTTGTGTAGATACTCCTTCTTTGCCCTTTTTCCATTAACTGAACATTATTCCCCAGCTTGGGTGACATTCTAAAGAGCAGACGAGACCTTACTGGGCTGGCATAGAGCTCAACGTCTTCTAGGGCCAGGCATGGGTGCACATCAGCCAACTTGGTGTTATGGCGGAGAACAATAGGGTGGTCCAACATGTTGATCACTTTCATGGGGACCCACTTGTCACCTCTCAAAGGACATACAGTGTGTCCTACTAGGACATTTCTTGGTGCAGATCGTGCTATAGTGGCCTCTATGACGACAGTACTACCAACTGATAGCGGCACCTTTTCTTTCAGTTTTCCCCAGACCAAATGTTCATGTTGAGGCATGAGAGTCACACTCTGCTTGAGCATTACAGTTCCCACTTTGTCTGGTATTTTGTCACCGTGCCAGCGGTTCACATTGGCTAGCATGCTGACTAAAAGTCCATGTGGATGTCCTTTGGTAGGTTTGGAGAGGCTGTCCCAATACCACTTTGTTTTCTTAACCTGTTGCATTATGTGTTTTATGGCATTCGATCCAACTGTCATGTCGTCTGTCTGTCCAGGTCCAACTAAAACAGAAAGATCAATGTTCAAGTCACATTCATACTTAGGCTGTGCCTGGTTGCCCCCACAGCCTACAAGAACTTCTTGAGTTGGCTTTCTAGACTCTGATTTTATCACATTACATCTCAGAAGTGTGTCTTCAGCTGACTCACTCAACGTGCAGGTCATAGACCCACTATCTATCAGAGCTATCTATTAAGTTCTACAATTTCTTGCACCATTACTGGAACATAGAAAAGACTGTCAATACTCTCTATTTTCGGATAAATTGCCTCAGTTTTCATTGTGTTTCCAGTCCTTATATCTGTGGTGTTCTGTGGGGGTGTAACATGTTCGCCCACACGTGCATGTTAGTTTAAAGCGGGCCCAGGAGGAGCCTCGGCAGTTGCCTCTCCAACTTGTTTTCTTGCTGGACATTCAAAGCCTCTGTGGCCTGTCCTGTGACACTTGAAGTATAAACCCTCCTTAAAGCAGTGCGACTGAGTTGAATGGTCTGAGGCCTTACAAATTCTACAGGGACCAGCAGCTGTATTAGTTTGTGGCGTTCTGGACAAAGTTCTCCTTTGATTCTGTTCCTGGGTTGACAGGAGCTTTTCCAGGAGAGAAACCACTTTGTTCAATGGAACCTGATCACTGTTAGTAGTTGTGGCTGAATTATTATGACCGACTGCTTGTTGTTGAGTCATACACCAAGCGTCGGGGGTCATCACAACTTCTACCTTGGCACTACTTTGCACCCTGTGTCTGGCTGACTGTTTGCCTCTGTGATTTGCTGTCAATCATTGCCTGCAAAACTCCAACGGTCCAATTGTCAATAGGCATGCACCTAAGCGGCATATAGTGCTGGATCAGGGCAGTGCTTAACAAACATCATGGTCACCTCATGACCTGGATCATCCACTCGTTTTCCCTGTCTTTGCAAGCACTCATTGGCAAGGTCAATTGTTTTGCTCAGTCTAACCCAATAATCCAAGCAGCTCTCTGTCTGTCTTGGTAAGGTTTAATAGAAGTATCCCAATGGAATTGTGGATGAGATTGCTTCTCCAAAGTGTTGCCTCAAGATATTGTATATGGCTTCAGGGTCTCTGAGGGTTTCCACCGAGCCCAATTCTGACTGTCTTTAGCCCGCCCCGTTAGTCTGTCCTGTATCTCTTGCCCCTGTTCTGATATACCGCATCCCTTCTTTTTCAAGTAAGCTTGCATAAGTTCTTGCCATTCAGTCACTGTGCACTGGTCTGTGCTATCACCCCGGAAGTGGGGTGGTACTCTGACGTCTGACTTCAGAATTAGGTTGACCTTTGACCAATCAGGTATTTCTACTATTGGTTGGGTGGGGGAGTGCTTGGACCAGCCCCTGCTAGACTAGCGGCAACTTGATTTCCTATTTCACTGCCCAGTTGTTTGACTAACTCTGCTAGGGCTTGCAATTGGGTTCGGTTTTCATTAGAGGCCCAAAACTACATCTTCCATAATGCAACGCCAGCACCAGTCGGCAGCTCAGCTAACCATCTGCATCACAGAAAGGCATGCTAGCTAGCAACAGCAGCACTTTTAGCCCTCTGTAAACTATATTAATAACAACAATAAAACTCTGAAAGTTACATGTTTCAATAGTCTCACACTCCCTTATAACAATATATACAGCATTAACCTTGGGATGTTTTATTTATTTCACGTTATGGACTTCTACAAAGGAGTAATCTGCCACACATACTTTTCTCTCTGTGTTTTCTCGGACTGAGAACGGGAGCTACTGGTAGTACCAGGGTGTTAGGAGGTGATGCAAGCACCCAGATGAAATAAAATACATTTAATGAAACACAACCCGAAGATGTTAACATCCTTCAGCTACTGTAGCTGCCTACCTAACATCAACAGGCAGCACCAGTAGCACAACAATTAAAAATAGACACCAAAAGTAAAGTTCCTGGCGATCATAGCGATCTGACTGCCCCTTTCAGTCTGAACTTGAAATATTCCGGTTTGCGGGCTTGGGACACTGACCCTCAACCGGGTTGTTCTGTCCTGCGTTGTATAATATTCTAATCATTTGAAGTTTGATGGAATAACCTTTAACTCTCCTACATCAGGATGAAATAGTATAGACCCCTTTCCAGTACACGACACACTGACATCATGCACAGATGCGCGCAAATCTTGGCTGCAGTAAGAAAGCCATCACCATCTGCAGCCATTCAATATAGCCTAGAGTTACGTTTTTATTACTTGGGGTTCTCATATTCTTACAATTATGTTTGATTATTGCTTGAACAGTCACTAAGATTATATTTGGTATTAATCTTTGCAAAATAACTTAATGCAGCAGTTGTTAGCTAGAATGCTAAGATTCATTGACAGGCTTGTCAGGACCCGGTTTCGAACCTGGGTCTCCGGAGTGAGAAACAGTCACTTAACCAACTGAGCCACGAATAGACAGCAGAACCCAGAAGATGAGGCAGACACAGCAGTACTTAAGACGTATTTAATAAAGAAAAAATCCTAAAATACAAAAAAAAGGCAAATCCAAAAGGTGGTAGGAAAAACAAAAAGACCTCAAAAGAAACTCACCAAAAATAAACAAAAACAAAAAACAGAATACCACAAGAACTTCACCCGGAATCGACAAGAGCACACAGAACACTAGGGCAGGGTGCTAACATACAAACACAGAGCACAGAACTGAGGGAAACAAAGGGTTTAAATACAATCAGGGGAAACGAGACACAGGTGCAAATAATAATGGGGATCAAGGGAAAAACATAGGGACAAAAAGCACAATGGGGGCATCTACTGACCAAAACCCGGAACAACCCTGGCCAAATCCTGACAGAATCCCCCCCCCTAGGAATGGCTCCTGACGTTCCTACCAGCTCTCTCAGGGTGGAGGACCCTGAACTGACGAATGAGGTCAGGGTCCAGGATGTCTTTGGCAGGAACCCAGGAGCGCTCCTCAGGACCGTAGCCTTCCCAGTCCACCAGATACTGCCATGACCGCTGCACCCGGCGGGAATCCAGTATCCGGTGGACGGTATAAGCCGGCTGGCCTCCAATGACACGAGGCGGAGGGGGAGGTCTGTCTGCCGGGACAAGGGGAAAAAACAACAGGTTTTAACAATGACACATGAAATGTGGGATTAATCTTAAGGGATCTGGGTAAGTGTAGGCGATAAGAAACTGGGTTAACTCTCCTGGCAACCTTGAAGGGACCGATGTATTTTTGGGACAGCTTGCGAGACTCCACCCGTAGAGGTAAGTCTCTTGTGGAAAGCCAGACTCTCTGGCCGGGCGCAGGGTAGGCCCGGGACGGCGACGTCTGTTGGCTTGTTGTTGATACCTCTGTGAGGAACGCATCAGATTAAGACGGGTCTTCCTCCACATAAGCCGACAGCGTCTGACGAACCTCAAGGCTGAAGGCACTCTGACTTCTGCCTCCTGGTCCGGGAACAATGGAGGAGCATAGCCAAACTGACACTCGTGCGGGGACATACCAGTGGAGGAGGAGCGCAAGGTGTTGTGTGCGTATTCGGCCCAAACAATAAAGGATGACCATGTGGACGGGTTGTCACGAGTCATACATCGGAGGGTGGTTTCCAGCTCTTGATTCATCCTCTCTGTTTGGCCGTTGGACTCCGGATGGTACCCTGAAGATAGACTGGCAGAAGCCCCCATGAGTTGGCAGAAGGCCTTCCAAAACCTTGAGGCGAACTGGGGACCTCTGTCAGAAACCACATCTTGAGGAATGCCGAAGACTCGGAACACATGATTAATTACCAACTCAGCCGTTTCCTTGGCAGAAGGTAACTTAGTCAGAGGGACGAACCTGGCCGCCTTTGAAAACCTGTCGATTATGACTAGGATAGTAGTATTGCCATGGGATGGAGAAAGTCCAGTAATAAAGTCCAATGAGATATGGGACCAGGGTCTGTGGGGAACAGGTAAAGGGTGAAGGAGTCCTTGAGGGCGGAGGTGAGAAGATTTGCCCTGGCAGCACACGGGGCAGGCATTGACGAAAGTGGCAACGTCTTCTCTTATGGTAGGCCACCAGAACTTACGCTGGATGAACTCCAAGGTGCGACCTACGCCCGGATGACAGGTGAGGCGAGAGGAGTGCCCCCACAGAAGGACCTGAGTCCTCACTGCCTTGGGGACAAACAACCGATTGGCAGGGCCTCCTTTAGGGTCCGGTTCGCTAGCTTGAGCACGTCTCACGGTATCCTCAACTTGCCACGAGATCGGAGCCACAATCTTAGCAGCAGGAAGGACAGGCATGTCCGTGTCATCTCGAATGGCAGGAGCGTAGACTCGGGACAGGGCATCCGGTTTGAGATTCTTCGACCCGGTTCGATAGGTGAGGATAAACTGGAATCGATTGAAGAAAAGAGACCATCTAGCTTGTCTAGAGTTCAATCGCTTCGCCTGCTGGATATACTCCAGATTTTTGTGGTCCGTAAGCACTTGAAACGGGTGAGAAGCCCCCTCGAGCCAGTGTCTCCATTCCTTCAATGCCATCTTAACCGCTAGGAGTTCACGATCCCCCACATCGTAGTTCCTCTCAGTCGGGGTAAGCCGGTGTGAGAAGAAAGCGCACGGATGAAGCTTCTTGTCTTCACCCCTCTGAGACAGGACAGCTCCAACACCAACCTCTGATGCGTCTACCTCCACCACAAATGGTTAATCCGTAGTCGGTAGTATCAGGATGGGAGCAGAGAGGACGCGCTGCTTGAGTCCTTGGAAGGCCGTCTCAGCTTCTCTTCCCCACAAAAACCTTGCATTGCCACCTTTGGTTAAAGCTGAGAGAGGAGCTGCCACCAAACTGAAGTTCTTGATGAACTTGCGGTAAAAGTTTGTGAAGCCCAGGAAACGCTGAACATCCTTAACGGATTTGGGGGTGGGCCAATCCGCTACCGCCCCTACCTTCCTAGGGTCCATTTGGACTCGACCGGGTTCCACTACAAATCCCAGGAATTGTACTCGGGATGAATGGAATTCACATTTTCCGGCTTAACGTACAGATGGCTGTCCAGGAGGCGTTTGAGTACTTGTCTGACATGCTTAGTGTGTTCTTGAAGGGAGCTCGAAAAGATGAGGATGTCATCCAAGTAAACGAACACAAATATGTTAAGCATATCCCTAAGCACATCGTTTATGAGCGCTTGGAACACCGCTGGGGCGTTGGTCAGGCCGAAGGGCATCACCAAGTATTCATAGTGACCGGTAGGCGTGTTGAAAGCGGTCTTCCACTCGTCACCAGGTCTGATCCGCACAAGATGGTATGCGTTCCGCAGGTCAAGCTTAGTGAAAACAACTGCTTCCTGGAGCAGCTCGAAGGCTGTGGCCATAAGGGGTAGCGGGTAACGGTTACGGACGGTTATGTCATTGAGTCCCCGGTAGTCGATGCAAGGACGTAATCCACCGTCTTTCTTGGCCACAAAGAAAAACCCTGCTCCCGCCGGGGAGGTGGATGGACGCATGAGGCCTGCTTCCAGAGCGTCCTTGATGTAGGTATCCATAGCAGCTCGTTCGGGTGGAGATAGGGAAAAGATCCGACCCCTGGGGGCAAGTGCCCGGAAACAGGTCGATGGGGCAATCGTAAGGTCTATGGGGTGGTAGCATGGTGGCCCTCTGTTTGCTAAACACCAGTTTGAGGTCATGGTAACACTCGGGAACTCGGGTCAGGTCGATGGATTCTAAAGACTCGGGAGTAGAACTCGGGGAATTCTGGAAAATACAAGTAGCTTGGCACGTAGGACCCCACTGCTTGATAGTGCCCACAGACCAGTCGATGTGAGGGTTATGGCTGTGAAGCCAGGGGTATCCAAGGACGAGAGGGAACTCGGAACAGGAGATCAAATGAAAGTTCATCAATTCCTGGTGTTGTGAAACTGAAAGTCTCAAGGAGGTAGTGACATGAGTGACAAGTCCAGATCCCAAAGGGCTTCCATCCAATGTAGTAACCCTCATGGGGTCACTTAGAGGTTCAGAGGGAACGCCATTCTCCTTCGCCCAGACACCATCCATGAAGTTACCTGCGGCTCCAGAGTCTACCAAGGCTTGAAGGTGAAGCTTGTGGTTGTCCCAGGAGAGGGTGACTGGAATGAGCAGACGGGAGGAGGTTATGTTTCCCGTTACAGTTCCCCCCGGTCTGTACGGGACAGAGCGTTTCCCTGGAGCCCGGGACACGTGGAACGGAAATGGCCCGGTTTGCCGCAATATAGACAGCGTCGCTCCCTCATCCGGCGGTCTCTCTCAGCCTGGGAGATGCGTCCAATCTGCATGGGTTCCGGTGGAGCCAGCGATGATAAAGGTGGGGACTCGGAGCTGGGACTGATAGGGGCTAGAGGTCTACGGTTGAGTTCTCTCTCTCTCAGACGCTGGTCAATGCGTGAGGCCAACTTGATCAGGGACTCGAGATTGTCCGGTGGTTCCCGAGTGGCCAGTTCATCTTGGATAGTGTCGGAAAGGCCTTTCAGAAAGCACACCGTGAGCGCCTCGTTGTTCCAGCCACTCGCTGCTGCCACCGTGCGGAACTGGATGGCATAGTCCGTCACGCTGCGCCAACCTTGATGGAGAGTCAGGAGCTGTTTGGCTGAGTCAGAACCACTGCTTGGGCCTTGAAACACTCGTTTGAATTCCTCAGCAAAGGCAGAGTAGCTGGCACAGCAGGAACTATGGGCATCCCACACAGCAGTAGCCCAGGCCAGGGCTTTTTCCGACAGCAGGGTGATGATATATGCGATCTTAGACCGGTCGGTGGGAAACGACGAGGGTTGCAGCTCAAAGGAGAGAGAACATTGAGTGAGAAAGCCTTTACAAGCACTTGGATCACCTGAGAACCGTTGGGGAGGTGGAAGACGAGGTTCAGCCAGGGGGTTAACTGCCATGGGTACGTGAACCTGAGGTACTGGGACGGAAACTGTTGCCGGGGTAAGTCGATCAGATATTTGCTTAATGGAAGTCAGCATCTCCGACAGAAGATGAGAATGTCTAGCCATTAAGGCCTCTTGCTGAACCAGGGCGGCTTCGTGGCGTTGGACAGTCTCCTGGTGGTGGGACAGCGTGGCAAAAAGGTCCTGGGAACTGGCTGCCTCTGGGTTCATTATTGGCTCTGTGTTTCTGTCAGGACCCGGTTTCGAACCTGGGTCTCAGGAGTGAGAAACAGTCACTTAACCAACTGAGCCACGAATAGACAGCAGAACCCAGAAGATGAGGCAGACACAGCAGTACTTAAGACGGTGTATTTAATAAAGAAAAAATCCTAAAATACAAAAAAAAGGCAAATCCAAAAGGTGGTAGGAAAAACACAAAAAGACCTCAAAAGAAACTCACCAAAAATAAACAAAAACAAAAAACAGAATACCACAAGAACTTCACCCGGAATCGACAAGAGCACACAGAACACTAGGGAAGGGTGCTAACATACAAACACAGAGCACAGAACTGAGGGAAACAAAGGGTTTAAATACAATCAGGGGAAACGAGACACAGGTGCAAATAATAATGGGGATCAAGGGAAAAACATAGGGACAAAAAGCACAATGGGGGCATCTACTGACCAAAACCCGGAACAACCCTGGCCAAATCCTGACAAGGCTGTAGCAAAATAGACATTCTACTGGTTGAGGTCGATGTGTTTTAAAAAATATATATATAATGCAGTTGATTTGCGATTTTGACACATTAAGCAGGACGTTCATATGAGCCTTAAAATCCAAACATAATCCAAAAGTAGTATGAAATGCACTCATACGAAACAAGTAAATACAAGCTTTTTTTTGTTGTTGCTGGCATTCTATAAGAACTGTGTTGTGCCACCAACACCGACAATGTTTGCAAACACAAAAAGGGGTCTATATATTTACTTATAAAATAGCGTGCAGAACGCATCACAAGCATATGCAAAATAAGTGAGTGTAGCTTTTGATTCTGTGTTGTTTTTGACTTCGTTTCACACTGGCTTTGGCACTGCGTTTCTGGGGCTTGCCTGAAGTCTGTGCTAACCCTGCTCCACAGGGCCAGCTAGCCATGAGCTAAGGTTGGTGCTAGCCCAAGAATGCACAAGTGTTAACAGACGCTTAGCCCCTGGCTAAAATCTCCTTAGCCCTAGGCTAAGGACGTGCAGTGTGAACTCGAAACAGTCAGACAGACCTGCCCAGCACCATAGCAGATCAAACTTTGTTTACATAAGACAACACCTAATGCATTTTTTTTACTTAAGAAATATGGCACCAAACACCGAAGCTCAGTGTTCCCAAACCTAGTCCTGGGGACTACAAGGTGTGCCCTTTGGGGTTTTGCCCTAGCACTTCACAGCTGATTCAAATAATTGACTCATCAACAATATTTGAATCAGCTGTGTAGTTCTAAGGCAAAAACCAAAACGTGTACCCCTTTGGGTCCCGAGGACAGAGTTAGGAAAACGCTGCCTTAGCTATATGTAAAATTGCACCGCTAAAAATGTAAAATTAATTACAGATTCCTTGAGTTATTCATTCAAACTATTTTGAGAAAGTGATTCTGGTTTAGTTGCTATGGTGTCTCATGTGGGACAAATATCCAAAACTGCCACATCGAACCACCACACCCCCAAGATGGAAATTTAGTTTTTCATAATGGGCAACAGAGAAACACATGAGGAATCGGAATGTTCAGTCGTTCTTTAATGTGCTCGACCGTTTTATTTGTTGTGATGCTTTCCCAAATCGTGTGTGCTTGTTTAGTGACATCTACTGGCTCATGCATCATATTAAGAAACATTTATATGGAGCATAGGCTACAGTGCAGTGCACTTGGGGCAAATCGAGACTTTATAATTTACAATCGGGAAAGCACATTTGCAATTATGTAATATTCACAGTGCTTTGCCATGACTGATTAATATGAATCAAGCCATTTTATGTTAAACGTATTCATCTATGTCTATATGCAGGGCTCTGCAGTCTGCAGTGCCAATGGAAATGGTTACTGCTGTGAGTTACATTTGAACATTTATTTAATAAATTGGCAACGATTGAAACCCTTTCAACTGTAGGCCTATCACAGAAACACCTGCTTTAAACGCCAATGTGCCTTGGAGAACGTCCAAGGCACGCCAATGTGGTCTACTGTTGTTTTCTATCAGTTTGTGGGTAAAACGGATTCCAATTCAGACCACTCATAGTTAATGCAGGTGTAGATTATTCTATTGATTGAGTTATAGGCATATGCCTTGTCCTTATGTTTATGTGTGGTACCTATTGTTACCGATTAGTTACCGTCTCGTTTCCTGAAACGGGTCACATATGATATACGTCCGTGGAAGAGCAGTCATTTATGTCACTCAGGTCGGGTGTTGCTTTTTACGCTGATTGATGAGGACAGGAACAGCTGAGTGATTGAGTCGTGGTCCATGTGCTCTCTCTGGATGTTTGCGGGATGTTTGCGGCTCTCTCTCTCTCTCTCCCTTTCTTCTCTCTCTCTCTCCCTTTCTCCTCTCTCTCACTCTCTCTCTCTCTCTCTCTTTCCCTTTTTCTCTCTCTCTTTCCCTTTCTCTCTCTCTCTTTTTCACTTTCTCCTCTCTCTCTCCCTTTCTCCTCTCTCTCTCACTCTCTCTCTCTCACACTCTCTCTCTCCCTTTCTCCTCTCTCTCTCTCTCCCTTTCTCCTCTCTCTCTCTCTCTCCCTTTCTCATCTCTCTCTCTCTCTCCCTTTCTCCTCTCTCTCTCTCTCTTCTCTCTCTCTCTCTCTCTCTCTCTCTCTCTCTCTCACACACTCTCTCTCCCTTTCTCTCTCTCCCTTTCTCTCACTCTCTCTCTCTCCCTTTCTCTCTCTCTCTCTATCTCTCTTTCCCTTTCTCTCTCTCTCTTTCCCTTTCTCTCTCTCTCTTTCTCTCTCTCTCTTTCCCCCTCTCTCTCTCTCTCTCTCTCTCTCTTTCCCTTTCTCTTTACCTTTCTCTGTCTTTCCCTTTCTCTCGCTCTCTTTCCCTTTCTCGCTCTCTTTCCCTTTCTCTCTCTCTCTCTTTCCCTTTCTCTCTTTCCCTTTCTCTCTCTCTCTCTCTCTTTCTCTCTCTTTCCCTTTCTCTTTCTCTCTCTCTTTCTCTCTCTTTCCCTTTCTCTCTCTTTCTTTCACTCTCTCTCTCTCACTCTCTCTCTCTTCTCTCTCTCACTCTCTCTCTCTCACTCTCTCTCTCTCTTCTCTCTCTCACTCTCTCTCTCACACTCTCTCTCACACTCTCTCTCTCTCCCTTTCTCTTCTCTCTCTCTCCCTTTCTCCTCTCTCTCTCCCTTTCTCCTCTCTCTTTCTCACTCTCTCTCTCACTCTCTCTCTCTCCCTTTCTCTCTCTTTCCCTTTCTCTCTCTCTCTTTCACTTTCTCCTCTCTCTCTCACTCTCTCTCTTTCCCTTTCTCTCTCTTTGCTCCTTCGCCCATGAGTATTCTTAGTTTTTCCTCTGGGTTCAATTTGTAAAAATTTGGAATATGTTTAGTAATTTCTGTGAATAATGAATCTCTTTGTGAGGAATATTTATTACAGTAAAGGAGAAAGTGCATCTCTGTCTCTACCTCCCCTGTTATGCAGTGACCACATAAACGCTCCTCTTTGGGTAGCCATGTCTTTTTATGTCTGCCGGTTTCTATTGCCAATCGGTGGTCACTCAGCCTGTACTTGGTAAGGATCTGTCTCTGCTTCGTATCTCTGACAGAGTAGAGATAATCAGCCAATTCATATTCTCTGTTTAGGGTCAGATAGCAATTTAGTCGGCTTTGGGATTTTGTTTCATTTTTCCAACGTTGTAAATATGATTCCTTTGATTGGTTCATGATTTTGCTTATTGGAATTCTTTCTTTTGAAGCAGTGCTGGTGTCAGCTTGGTTGGTGAGGTCCAACACCAGCTGACTGAGAGGGCTCGTTTCTGGGCTCAGCTCTTGGGTTTGAAGTGATTTAAATCGCAGACTTGAATTTGGACTTGAATTCAGATGTAGCCAAAATGTTAATGATCTTTTCTGTATTTTCATTATTACTGGAAAACGGCCCAATTCTGCCCTACATGCATTAGTTGGTGTATTTCTCTGGACTTGTAGGATTTTCCGACAGAATTCTGCATGTAGGGCTTCAATTGGATGTTTGTCCCACATTTTAAAGTCCAGTTTATTGAGTGGCCCCCAAACCTCACTTCCATAAAGAGCTATTGGTAGGATTACACTGTCAAATATTTTAGTCCAAATTCTAATTGGGATGTTGATTTTGAATAATTTCATTTTTATTGCATACATTGCTCTGCGGGCTTTTTCTTTGAGTGCATTCACTGCCATATTAAAGTTTCCCGATGCAGATATGTTCAGACCAAGATAGGTGTAATTTTTTGTGTGTTCAATTAAGGTGTTGTTCAGGGTGAATTTATATTTGTGTTTCTGACATTTGTTTTTTTTTGGAAAATCATGATTTTAGTTTTTTGGAAATTTACTGCCAGGGCCCAATTATGGCAATATTGCTCCAGAATATAAATTTTCTGTTGAAGACCTTCTTTGGTTGGTGATAGAAGTATCAAGTCATCAGCATATAGCAGGTATTTCACCTCTGTGTCAAATAGTGTGAGTCCTGGGGCTGGAGATTGGTCCAACATGTCTGCTAATTCATTGATATAAATGTTGAAAAGATTTGGACTCAAACTGCAGCCTTGTCTCACACCTCGACATTGTGAAAAAAATTCTGTTCTTTGGTTTTTGATTTTTATTGCACACTTGTTTTCTGTGTACATACATTTTATTAAGTCATATACCTTACCACCAAGCCCACTTTGTAGAATTTTGTAGAATAGCCCTTCGTGCCAAATCGAATCAAATGCTTTTTTAAAGTCAATAAAGCAAGCAAAGATTTTGCCCTCTTTTTTTGGTGGACGTGTTTATTAATTAGTGTGTGTAAGGTGTATATATGGTCAGTAGTGCGATGGTTAGGGAGAAAGCCAATTTTACATTTACTTATTACATTTTTTTCTTGAAGAAAGGTTTGAATTCTTGAATTCAAAATGCTACAGAAAATCTTTCCCAAGTTACTGTTTACGCAAATTCCCCTGTAATTATTGGGGTCTGATTTGTCTCCACTTTTGTGGATAGGGAGATGAGCCCCTGGTTCCAGACATCAGGGAAGCAGCCAGAAGTTAAAACCATGTTGAACAATTTAAGCACAGCATTCTGCAACTCAGGTGTGCTGTCTTTCAGCATTTCATTTCTGATGTTGTCTAGACCACAAGCCTTCTTTGATTTAATAGATTTTAGCTTTTCATTTAGTTCTTGTTGGGTTATTGGGTAATCTAATGGATTTTGGTTGTTTTTAATGACTGATTCAAGGATGTTCATTTTTTCTTTAATTTCTAATTGGTTCTGTTGCAAGTCTTTTTGTGGGATGTTTTTGTATAGATTATCAAAATAAGTTTTCCAAATTCCTACATCTTGTATTGCTAATTCTTGTGGCTTTGTTGTGCTTAAATTGTTCCACATGTCCCAGAACTGATTTTGGTCAATTGCGTTTTCAATTTCATCAAGTGTCCTATTGGTATAATTAAATTTCTTGCGTTTCAGTGTTTGTTTATACTGTTTCAGAGTTTCAAAGTATTCATATCGTAGCTCTGGGTTGTTTTGCTGCTTATGTTTTTTGTTTGACATTTGTCTCAAGTGTTTTCTAATTGTTTTACATTCATTATCAAACCATTTGTCAGAAACATTTTGATTTTTGCTTCTGATGTTGCATTTCTTTGGTTTTCTCAAATTTGCTTTCGATGCTGCTTTTTGGAATATGCAGTTGATGTTTTGAGTAGCTGAATTGACACCATCTTTATTGTTTTGGTACCGTGAGTTATTGAAAAACTGTATAGAGTTCATTATTTAATTTGAGTTCAATGTTTCAGTGAATCTCTCTGCACTGTTTGGAGCCCATCTGTATGATTGGTTTATGTTGTAGAGTTTATTGGGCTGTTTTTTTGAATGAATATTGCCGGTTAATTTCTTCAGAAACACGTTGATCTGACTGTGATCTGACAAGGGTGTCTGTGGTCTGACAGTGAATGCACTAATGGAAGAGGGGTCAATGTCAGTGATGGCATAATCGACTACACTTGTCCCAAGAGCTGAGCAGTAAGTAAACTGACCTAAAGAGTCCCCTCTTATTCTACCATTAAGCATGTACAGGCCTAAGGCTCGACAGAGATGTACTAACTCCTTTACATTTTTGTTCAGTATTTGGTCAGGACTGTTTCTATTATTTATAATAGGGCTACTGTATAAGGACGGGTGTCCAAATATGTGGTGGTTACCTCCCGCATCAGTGTAGTCAGGCTCAGAACCTGTTCTTGCATTGAAATCTCCACAAATAAGCACTTTACTCTGTGCCTGAAATGTAATGATTTCTGTCTGGAGATTGTCAAAAAACTGATCATCATAATATGATGAATCTGAAGGAGGAGCATAAGCTGCACATATGTATACATCATTGTCACAATAGATTGTACCTTTGTTAAGTTTTAGCCAAATGTGAGTGGTACCTTTTTTCATTTCATCCAAATCAAAATCAAATCAAATTTTATTTGTCACATACACATGGTTAGCAGATGTTAATGCGAGTGTAGCGAAATGCTTGTGCTTCTAGTTCCGACAATGCAGTAATAACCAACAAGTAATCTAACTAACAATTCCTAATCTACTGTCTTATACACAGTGTAAGGGGATAAAGAATATGTACATAAGGATATATGAGTGAGTGATGGTACAGAGCAGCATAGGCAAGATACAGTAGATGGTATCGAGTACAGTATATACATGTGAGATGAGTATGTAAACAAAGTGGCATAGTTAAAGTGGCTAGTGATACATGTATTACATAAGGATGCAGTCGATGATATAGAGTACAGTATATAGGTATGCATATGAGATGAATAATGTAAAGTAAGTAACATTATATAAGGTAGCATTGTTTAAAGTGGCTAGTGATATATTTACAACATTTCCCATCAATTCCCATTGTTAAAGTGGCTGGAGTTGAGTCAGTGTCAGTGTGTATGCAGCAGCCACTCAATGTTAGTGGTGGCTGTTTAACAGTCTGATGGCCTTGAGATAGAAGCTGTTTTTCAGTCTCTCGGTCCCAGCTTTGATGCACCTGTACTGACCTCGCCTTCTGGATGATAGCGGGGTGAACAGGCAGTGGCTCGGGTGGTAGATGTCCTTGATGATCTTTATGGCCTTGCTGTAACATCGGGTGGTGTAGGTGTCCTGGAGGGCAGGTAGTTTGCCCCCGATGATGCGTTGTGCAGACCTCACAACCCTCTGGATAGTCCTACGGTTGAGGGCGGAGCAGTTGCCGTACCAGGCGGTGATACAGCCCGCCAGGATGCTCTCGATTGTGCCTCTGTAGAAGTTTGTGAGTGCTTTTGGTGACAAGCCGAATTTCTTCAGCCTCCTGAGGTTGAAGAGGCGCTGCTGCGCCTTCTTCACGATGCTGTCTGTGTGAGTGGACCAATTCAGTTTGTCTGTGATGTGTATGTCGAGGAACTTAAAACTTGCTACTCTCGCCACTACTGTTCCATCGATGTGGATAGGGGGGTGTTTTGTTGACGTTGAGTGTGAGGTTATTTTCCTGACACCACACTCCGAGGGCCCTCACCTCCTCCCTGTAGGCCGTCTCGTCGTTGTTGGTAATCAAGCCTACCACTGTTGTGTCGTCCGCAAACTTGATGATTGAGTTGGAGGCGTGCGTGGCCACGCAGTCGTGGGTGAACAGGGAGTACAGGAGAGGGCTCAGAACGCACCCTTGTGGGGCCCCAGTGTTGAGGATCAGCGGGGAGGAGATGTTGTTACCTACCCTCACCACCTGGGGGCGGCCCGTCAGGAAGTCCAGTACCCAGTTGCACAGGGCGGGGTCGAGACCCAGGGTCTCGAGCTTGATGACGAGCTTGGAGGGTACTATGGTGTTGAATGCCGAGCTGTAGTCGATGAACAGCATTCTCACATAGGTATTCCTCTTGTCCAGATGGGTTAGGGCAGTGTGCAGTGTGGTTGAGATTGTATCGTTTGTGGACCTATTTGAGCGGTAAGCAAATTGGAGTGGGTCTAGGGAGTCAGGTAGGGTGGAGGTGATATGGTCCTTGACTAGTCCCTCAAAGCACTTCATGATGACGGAAGTGAGTGCTACGGGACGGTAGTCGTTTAGCTCAGTTACCTTAGCTTTCTTGGGAACAGGAACGATGGTGGCCCTCTTGAAGCATGTGGGAACAGCAGACTGGTATAGGGATTGATTGAATATGTCCATAAACACACCAGCCAGCTGGTCTGCGCATGCTCTGAGGGCGCGGCTGGGGATGCCGTCTGGGCCTGCAGCCTTGTGAGGGTTAACACGTTTAAATGTTTTACTCACCTCGGCTGCAGTGAAGGAGAGACCGCATTTTTCCGTTGCAGGCAGTGTCAGTGGCACTGTATTGTCCTCAAAGCGGGCAAAAAAGTTATTTAGTCTGCCTGGGAGCAAGACATCCTGGTCCGTGACTGGGCTGGATTTCTTCCTGTAGTCCGTGATTGACTGTAGACCCTGCCACATGCCTCTTGTGTCTGAGCCGTTGAATTGGGATTCTACTTTGTCTCTGTACTGACGCTTAGCTTGTTTGATAGCCTTACGGAGCGAATAGCTGCATTGATTGTATTCAGTCATGTTACCAGACACCTTGCCCTGATTGAAAGCAGTGGTTCGTGCTTTCAGTTTCACACGAATGCTGCCATCAATCCAAGGTTTCTGGTTAGGGAATGTTTTAATCGTTGCTATGGGAACGACATCTTCAACGCACGTTCTAATGAACTCGCACACCGAATCAGCGTATTCGTCAATGTTGTTATTTGACGCAATACGAAACATGTCCCAGTCCACGTGATGGAAGCAGTCTTGGAGTGTGGAGTCAGCTTGGTCGGACCAGCGTTGGACAGACCTCAGCGTGGGAGCTTCTTTTTTTTTAGCTTTTGTCTGTAGGCAGGTATCAGCAAAATGGAGTTGTGGTCAGCTTTTCCGAAAGGGGGGCGGGGCAGGGCCTTATATGCGTCGCGGAAGTTAGAGTAACAGTGATCCAAGGTTTTTCCGCCCCTGGTTGAGCAATCGATATGCTGATAAAATTTAGGGAGTCTTGTTTTCAGATTAGCCTTGTTAAAATCCACAACAACGATGAATGCAGCCTCCGGATAAATGGTTTCCAGTTTGCAAAGAGTTAAATAAAGTTTGTTCAGAGCCATCGATGTGTCTGCTTGGGGGGGATATATACGGCTGTGATTATAATCGAAGAGAATTCTCTTGGTAGGTAATGCGGTCTATATTTGATTGTGAGGAATTCTAAATCAGGTGAACAGAAGGATTTGAGTTCCTGTATGTTTCTTTCATCGCACCATGCCTCGTTAGCCATAAGGCATACACCCCCACCCCTCTTCTTACCAGAAAGGTGTTTGTTTCTGTCGGCGCGATGCGTGGAGAAACCCGTTGGCTGCACCGCATCGGATAGCGTCTCTCCAGTGAGCCATGTTTCCGTGA